>NC_136934.1:17661094-18013594 GCF_949987615.1 Pollachius pollachius | reverse complement strand
GTTAGCGCCTCAGGCTCCAAGCGCGGGGCCGAACGTGTGTGTGGCTACGTGTGCACGCTGTCCTAGAATAGTCATGGTTTACCTACCGCTAACCTACTGTTTCAGTGCTGTCAGGATCTACATGAGAGAAGGACCCATGGAAACAGTGTTTTAATAAGGCAGAGAGCTAAGTGATGCCTGTTTACTGGCTCTTATTGGTTACTATTGGTTACTCCCATGGGGCAGTGAAGGGAGACCACACATGGACAAACACGGAACTACAGGACAGAAAAAAAACACCTTAGTCACCAACTAAGTTATGATACAGATATATGAAGATAAAGATTACAATTGTATCCAACTGTTTTCATTATGATGGCTACATTTTCTTTTTTTTTTATCATTTCAAGAACTGAATGGGTTATTCTAACTGAAGGACTGATGTGTTGTACTGTCCAGGGATATTCCATCACCACAGTAGGGTGTTGGAGTATCCCTGTGTAGTGTCAGTGTGGTGGGGCTGGGGTTGGTGGTGGTGTTGTGCAAAGGGTGGTGGTGTTGTTGTATATAGGGTGGTGGTGGTCTTGTGAGTAGAGTGGTGGTGGTGGTGTTGTGAATAGGGTGGTTGTGGTGTTGTGTATAAGGTGGTGGTGGTGGTGTTGTGAATAGGGTGGTTGTGGTGTTGTGTATAAGGTGGTGGTGGTGGTGTTGTGATTAGGGTGGTTGTGGTGTTGTGAATGAGGTGGTGGTGGTGGTGTTGTGAATAGGGTGGTTGTGGTGTTGTGAATGAGGTGGTGGTGGTGGTGTTGTGAATAGGGTGGTTGTGGTGTTGTGAATGAGGTGGTGGTGGTGGTGTTGTGAATAGGGTGGTTGTGGTGTTGTGAATGAGGTGGTGGTGGTGGTGTTGTGAATAGGGTGGTTGTGGTGTTGTGAATGAGGTGGTGGTGTTGTGAATAGGGTGGTTGTGCTGTTGTGAATGAGGTGGTGGTGGTGGTGGTGTTGTGAATAGGGTGGTTGTGGTGTTGTGAATGAGGTGGTGGTGGTGGTGTTGTGAATAGGGGGGTTGTGGTGTTGTAAACTCATTGGCAGGCCACCACAGCTTAAAGGTCTGCCAACGAGTCATGAATGAAGACATAAAGCCTATGTTTATATATTTATACCAACAATATCCCTGCAGGAATATACTTCATATCATGATTCATCAGGATTATTCAGAGTTCTGCCACAAGAAAGGATCTATGGAAATCAACTCTTATGAGCAAACTAAATGATGCCTTGCATGTCTGCCACGATTAACTCACTGGCAACCCCCACGCCCTGAAACAACCCACCACCTACGCCCTTATTCCTCATCTCCTCACTCCTCACCTCCTGACTCCTCACTCCTTACCTCCTCATTCCTCACCTCCTGACTCCTCACTCCTTATGATTCTGTGTTGTATTTTGTTTCTCAGTGCAACAATTATTATTTTTCCTTTGTTCTGTGACAACTGTTTGGCCCTCGGTGTGTCCTCCCTCTCACCCCCTCGCTCTCTTTTCTCTCTCTACTCTCCTCTCTTCTCTCTCTTTCCTTTCTTCTCTCTTCTCTTTCTCCTCTCCTCTCTTCTTTCTCTCTCCTCTCCTCTCTCCTCTCCCCCTCTCTCCCCTCTCTCCTCTCTTCTCTCTCTTTCCTCCCTTCTCTCTTCTCTCTCTCCTCTCCTCTCCCCCTCTCTCTTCTCTCCTCTCTCCCCTCTCTCCTCTCTCTCTCTCCCCCCTCTCCTCTCCCCTCTCTTCTCTCTCTCCTCTCCCCTCTCCCCTCTCTCTCCTCTCCCCTCTCTCTCCTCTCTCCTCTCCCCTCTCTTCTCTCTCTCCTCTCCCCTCTCCCCTCTCTCCTCTCCCCTCTCTCTCCTCTCTCCTCTCCCCCTCTCTCTCCTCTCTCCTCTCTCTCCTCTCTCCTCTCTCCTCTCTCCTCTCTCCTCTCCCCTCCCCGTCCAGTCCCGTCTGCAGGAGTGTGCAGGATGGCCGTGGTCTCCTGACTCAGAGGAATAATATCAGTGGCGTGGGAAAGGTCCAACCTCACATGTCCTGTGCAGCTGTAGGAAGGCTGTGTGGGGTCAGACCTATCCTACACTGCTTGTATTCTTCCCGCCTTCGAGGCCACCCCCCCCCACGCCTGCCACCCTCCTCCCCTCCCTCTCCCACCACTTTGATGTCATTATTAACCAACCGTCTAACCCCCCCCCCCCCCCTCCCTTCCTCCCCAAACTGAATTGACAAATCAAGTCTCCACGCCGGTCCACATCAGCCCTAGACTGGTTATTGTTGTGCTGTTGTTGGCCAGGCCGTGGGGTTTGATGTGACCCTGGGCTTTGACTGTGGGGTTTGATGTGACCGTGGGGTTTGATGTGACTGTGGGGTTTGACCGTGGGGTTTGATGTGACTGTGGGGTTTGACCGTGGGGTTTGATGTGACTGTGGGGTTTGACTGTGGGGTTTGATGTGACTGTGGGGTTTGACCGTGGGGTTTGATGTGACTGTGGGGTTTGATGTGACCGTGGGGTTTGATGTGACTGTGGGGTTTGACTCTGGGGTTTGATGTGACTGTGGGGTTTGACCGTGGGGTTTGATGTGACTGTGGGGTTTGACTGTGGGGTTTGATGTGACTGTGGGGTTTAACCCTGGGGTTTGATGTGACTGTGGGGTTTAACCCTGGGGTTTGATGTGACTGTGGGGTTTGACCCTGGGGTTTGATGTGACTGTGGGGTCTGACTGTGGGGTTTGACCGTGGGGTTTGATGTGACCGTGGGGTTTGATGTGACCGTGGGGTTTGATGTGACTGTGGGGTTTGACCCTGGGGTTTGATGTGACTGTGGGGTTTGACCCTGGGGTTTGATGCATGCCTGTCTGGTCTGTAAGTATCTGCCTGGCATGGTTTTGCAGTAACGTGCTGATGTTGTTGATGTTGCTCTGGATTTACGTGACTATTTTTTAATAAGAACCTGCGTTGAGGTCTACTCTGCTTTCTTTTTCTGTCTTTCTCTCTCTTGGCCTCCCTCCATCTCTCCCTCTGTCTCCCTCCCTCCCTCCCTCCCGCCCTTCCTCCCCCTCCCTCTCTCAGAATGGGCTCAACGGGCTGCACTTGGCCTCTAAAGAAGGCCACGTTAAGATGGTGCTGGAGCTGCTGCACAACGGCATCGTCCTGGAGACCACCACAAAAGTAGGACCCAGAGAGCCTAGAGCCTAGACACAGTGTCACCTCGCCTTCCGAACAAACATCATCGAAAAGTTCATCTTCAATGTAGTTTGGCATTGTATCAAAGTGTAAATCCCTAGGCTTGATACACTGCCAATGCATGACAAAAAATAACCATTGTGAATTTGCTCTGAGCCATTATAACATCTCTCTCTCTCTCTCTCTCTCTCTCTCTCTCTCTCTCTCTCTCTCTCTCTCTCTCTCTCTCTCTCTCTCTCTAATAGAAAGGGAACACAGCTCTGCATATCGCCGCCCTGGCGGGACAGGAGCAGGTGGTGGCCGAGCTAGTGAACTACGGGGCCAACGTTAACGCTCAGTCTCAGGTGAGAGGCTCCTGCGGGCCCCCTGTGGAGGCCCCTGGAGCAATACAGTCCCTATTTGGAACGCAGCAAGATGCTGGACCAAAGCTTTTGACCTCTTATTCTTCTGCGGTTAAATTCACTGTTGTCACATTCATCACGATACCGTTCTAACATGGATATGTGTTGTTTCTTTATGTGTTGATTTCCCCTGTTTGTGTGTGTGTGCTCATGTGTGTGTCTGCTCATGTGTGTGCGTTGTCCTGTGTGTGTGTGTGTGTGTGTGTATGTATGCTCATGTATGTGCTCATGTGTGTGTTGTGTGTGCCTGTTCCTGCCACACAATACCCGGAGCAGAAGGGCTTCACACCCCTCTACATGGCCTCTCAAGAGAATCATCTAGAGGTTGTGAAGTTTCTCCTTGAGAACGGAGCCAATCAGAGCATTCCAACTGAGGTACGATCAACCTATCAGTGCTCTCCAAACAGCTGACTCTTTACCTGCAATACTGGGGTCTATCGTCCAGCTCTATCTAACTATATGCCTACTAGATTGTTTTTTTTCTTTATCTTTATCTACTGACTTTAAAGAAGTAGATAAAGGCTCATCAAAAGATTTGATGAGCCAGAACCTAAAAAAACATTTATTTTTATCGTTAATATCATGTGTAGCAGCCTCACGGTTCGCAGTCTCTCAAGAACCTGAACCATCCCCTGTATCCACGTCAACACACTTTCCTGGACCATCTGAGCTGAGAGGTGGCATGGTTCTAAGCCGACTCAGTTCCCTTCCTGAGCCAGGTGGTGGTAGTAACTCTCCTCCTCCCCGCTCCAGGATGGCTTTACCCCTCTGGCCGTGGCTCTTCAGCAGGGACACGAGAACGTTGTCGCCCTGCTCATCAACTACGGCACCAAGGGCAAAGTCCGCCTCCCCGCGCTGCACATCGCCGCCCGCAACGACGACACGCGCACTGCCGCCGTGCTGCTGCAGAACGATCCCAACCCGGATGTGCTCAGCAAGGTACCCCTGGGAGCTGTCTGTCTGTACCCATAGGACCTGTCTGTCTGTACCCCTAGGACATGTCTATCTGTCTGTACCCCACCACCCCAGGACCTGTCTGTCTGTACCCCTAGGACATGTCTGTCTTTCTGTACCCCTAGGACCTGTCTGTCTGTCTGTACCCCGCCACCCCAGGACCTGTTTGTCTGTACCCCTAGGACCTGTATGTCTGTCTGTACCCCGCCACCCCAGGACCTGTCTGTCTGTACCCCTAGGACCTGTCTGTCTGTCTCTACCCCAGGACCTGTCTGTCTGTTTGTACCCTGCCACCCCAGGAACTGTCTGCCTGTACCGCATTAGTTGCTAGAGGACCTGTCTGTCTGCACCACAGTAGTTGCTAGAGGACCTGTCTTTCTGCACCACAGTAGTTACTAGAGGACCTGTTTGTCTTTCTGTACTGCAGTAGTTACTAGAGGACCTGTCTGTGTGTCTGTCTGTACCGCAAAAGTTACAATGCTAGGTGACCTGTCTGTTTGCTTGTACCACAATCATTACAATGACATATGACCATGTCTGTCTGTCCCTCAGTCTGTCGGCAGCTCTGAGTCTCTCTCTGTCCCTCTACAGCTATACACCAGTTTAAAGGTGACATATTATGATGTTTTTTCAACAAGTAAACATAGTATATGAGTTCCAGAAAACATGTTTTGAAGCTGTTTGCTGGAAATAGCTTTTAGGAAAAAAAATCTCGCCTACCGCTATTCTCCTCTGTTTTAGTCCCTTCAGAATGTGCCGTTTCTGGTGTCTGTAGCTTCAATGCAAATGAGCTGCTGGCAATTGCATACAAATGAGCTGTCACAGTGAACCGCAGCATGGAGGAGAAGTGATTGTTGCCGTTTGCAGAATCCCGGAGCTCTATATCTATATAATATAATATATTATAATGTATAATATTGTTATATAATAATAATAATATTATATATAATATTATATAATATAGGTATCTATATAATATAATATCTATTATCACGGCCAAAAGCTATGTGCACCTCCGGATGATATTATGAATCATAAAGACTGCGTCTGACATCTCTGGTACTTCCACAACAAGTAAAGACTCGTAGTGGGGGTTATCTCGGGCATGGTTGAGAGGAATTGGGGGAAAAGTAAATTTAGCTTTGACTATCTGAAGTCCAGATTGAACCGTGACATGGAGGAGAAAGGGATTGTACTCCCGGAGCTGTGCTGCCGGACTTCTGCCGGAGCTCCTCCGCCAGAGCTGCCGGACTTATGCCGGAGCTCCCCCGCCGGACTCTCGGAGCGGAGCTCCGGCGGTAGTCCAGCATCTCCGTCGGGGGAGCTCCGACGGAAGTCCAGCAGCTCTGCTGGACTCCCTGCCAGGCAGTCACATGGTAAACTGACAAATGAGACATCTATTTTTGCATGGAATCTTCTTGCTTCTGAAGTCTGCGAACATCTCCGCCCGCCCAGGGCTCGTCCGCTGGTCCACAAAATCGTATTTATGCTTTGATGGTAGGGGGATGGGGAAGTGGGTGGTAATAATCAAATGTTCCTGCTTCCTACGTAGGAGTCTACGCCAAAAATGACTCGCTCGTTTGGTAACTGTAGGCGGGGTACTTTCAGAAATGCATATCTCACAAAAATGTTCGGACTTATTTCTAAGTTTGTATGCGTGTGGGAGCACCAGAGACCATGAACAACACCCCAAATCCCAGGAAAAGTGTTGTTTTCATAATATGTCCCCTTCAAGTACAACAACAACAACAACTAAAACAGCCTCGTCAGTAATGTCCAGCTCCTTGGCTTGTGTGTAGCTTCAGGCTGAGCACACAGTGGGTGCACATCAATCTCCTCAGAGAGTGGCTGATGGTATATTTGTGTTCCCCCTGCAGACTGGCTTCACCCCTCTACACATCGCAGCGCACTACGAGAACCTCAACGTGGCCCAGCTGCTGCTCAACAGGGGGGCCAACGTCAACTTCACCCCCAAGGTACCACCAGTCGTCCCGGTCCGGAATCACGTCTCAGTCCGGAACCAGGTCTCAGTCCGACCCTCTGGGACCAGGTCCCAGTCCGGCCCTCTGGGACCAGGTCCCAGTCCGGCCCTCTGGGACCAGGTCCCAGTACCGCCCTCTGGGACCAGGTCCCAGTACCGCCCTCTGGGACCAGGTCGCTGTATCTATATGATACAGTAATACTATTGTAAATAAAGAGGACCTTACTGGCAAAACTGCTGCCAGTACGGTAATTTAACTGTGAGAAATTGTACAGTGTAGATATAGATCTGGAACGGTTTAATACCACCGGGTCAGAGTCCCAGCTGTGGTGCAGACCCCAGCTGCTGGCAGGAGGAAGTCCTGAGGAGCTCAAGAGGGCAGGTGGGGAACACAGGAACGCTGCGTTCCATTGGTAGTTCCCCTTCCCCTCATCCTTCCTCAGTGTAACGTAACGAGAGTGGGGGAGGGCCCAGGTGGGACCATGTGTGTGTGTGTCTCTAGAGGCAGGAACCAGGTGTGACCCTGTGTTGGTGTGTGTGTGTGTGTGTCCCCAGAATGGTATCACTCCCCTCCACATTGCGGCCAGACGGGGGAACGTGATCATGGTGAGGCTCCTCCTGGATCGAGGAGGACAGATCGACGCCAAGACCAAGGTGGGTGGACCTGCTGCCCCTCTGGTCGCTCTCCAGGCTTGAAGTCCTCCATATTGATGGAGAGGTTTTATTGGGAAACCAACCCTGAAATAACTTATTTTACATGAAAAGAATAAAAGTTTTTTTTTGCTTTTTAAAGTTTTCAAAACGTAGGATAGTTTATAAATATGAACTCAAATTGCCCTCAATTGGTTAATCGCATGCTATGCGTGAGTAACATGTTATTGTCGTTTTGTGTTATGGTTAATGTCAAGACATTGTCAAGGAACAAGACAAATGACTTTCTGCAACCCCCCCCCCCCTCCATATCTGATTGAAGCGAGCGGGAGGGGCTTGTACAGCAGGACGAAAGCGAAATGCTAATCAATATGTCCACCCCTAAATCGAATACAGCGGTGTGGCAGATGTGAGAACATGTTTTTAATTGGACAGTGGTGGGGTCAGGCTTAATGAGCGCTGTGTTAACGAGCCCCCGTCCCTGTCCCCCCGTGCCCTCTGCAGGATGAGCTCACCCCCCTGCACTGTGCAGCCAGGAACGGACATGTGAGGATCATCGAGATCCTGCTGGACCACGGGGCCCCCATCCAGGCCAAGACCAAGGTGAGCCCCCCTAGACCCCCCCACAAGGCCTCCACGTTGATCCTGATGGGGGTGTTATTGTGCATTTGTGTGTGCGTTTGTTTCGCTAAACTAAAACATGTTCAGCTGTTATGCTATGAGGTCCTTGACGTCATTGCAACTGTTCGCCTGTGTGTCTGTCCGTGTGTGTGTCTGTCTGTGTGTGTCTGTCTGTGTTCATGTGTCTGTGTGTGTGTGTCTGTCTATTTGTGTGTTTGTCTCTGTGTGTGTCTGTCTATCTTCATGTGTGTCTGTGTGCGTGTGTCTGTTTGTGTGAGTGTATTTCTTTCTGTGTGCGTGTCTGTCTGTGTGTCTGTATGCGTGTATCTCTGTGTTAGTCTTTCTGTGTGTGTGTCTGTCTATGTGCGTGTGTCTGCCTGTGTGTCTGTGTGTGTGCAAGTCTTTGTGTTTGTGTGTGTGTCTGTCTGTCTGTCTGTCTATCTGTGTGTGTGTCTGCCTTTGTGTTTGTCTGTGTGTGTGTGTGTGTGTGTGTGTGTGCGTGTGTGTGTGTGTGTCTGTGTGTCTGTGTGTCTATCTGTTTGTCTGTCTGTGTGTATGTGTGCATGTCTCTCTGTGTAAGTCTGTCTGTCTATGTGCGTGTGTCTGCCTGTGTGTCTGTCTGTGTGTGCATGTCTTTGTGTTTGTTTTTGTGTCTCTGTGTCTGTCTGTCTGTCTGTCTGTCTGTCTGTCTGTCTGTGTGTGTGTCTGCCTATGTGTTTGCTGTGTATGTGTGTGTGTGTGTCTGTGTGTCTATCTGTCTGTCTCTCTGTGTGTCTGTATGTGTGTCTGTGTGTGTGTGTGTCTGTTTGTGTCAGTGTGTGTCTGTGTGTCTATCTGTCTGTCTGTCTGTGTGTGCGTCTGCCTGTCTGTCTGTGTGTGTCTGTGTGCGTGTCTGTGTCTGTCTGTCTCTCTGTGTGTGCGTCTGTCTGTCTGTCTGTGTGTGTCTGTGTGCGTGTCTGTGTCTGTCTGTGTCTCTGTGCGTGTCTACCTGTGTGTGTGTGTCTGTGTGTGTCTGTGTATCTGTCTGTCTGTCTGTGTATGCTTGTGTCTGTCTGCTTGTGTCTGTCTGTGTGTGTCTGTGTGCGTGTCTGTGTCTGTCTGGGTGTCTGTGCGTGTCTGCCTGCCTGTGTTGGTTCCATCTCATCCCTGGTCCTCTATATATCCCTACCCACCCTGTCCTGATGTCTCTCCCCCAGAACGGCCTCTCCCCGATCCACATGTCGGCGCAGGGTGACCATATGGACTGCATCAAGCAGCTGCTGCAGTACAACGCAGAGATCGATGACATCACCCTGGACCACCTGACGCCCCTGCACGTGGCGGCCCACTGCGGCCACCACCGCATGGCCAAGGTGCTGCTGGACAAGGGCGCCAAGCCCAACTCCCGCGCCCTGGTGAGTCCTCATGTCTGATTACATCACCCTCTCAGCTTCTTCGAGCTAACTAGTCTGTTACTAGTTTTCTCCGTTGCTTACTCTGCGAAACGTTTTATCTTTGCCGACAACATATTCCGAACCCATCCTCGTCGCCAATGTAGTATATTGGGTATACTAACATTAACGAGACAGACACAGACGTTACTTTACTAATTTATTGACAACACGAACACTTGGCTCCCCTGCATAGCAACCATGTATCAACTGGCTCCCTCAGGATAGCTAGCAGTAGGTTACTGTAAACAGCAATGGCACTTCTGCCCCTAGTGGACCGATGTAAGTATCCCACTCTGCAACAGCTCTCATCTCACATTTTATCACTAATTTATTTTCAAATACAGGCCAAGTATCAAAATAATGAAATATCCCAAAAAAAACGACCCAAATCATTCTAGAATCGGGGAACCTCGTGATGCATTCAATTGCTAGCTGAAATTAAAGAATAATAATTGTAGGTCAGAGATTTCACATAAATGTATATTACACAAATATAGCTCAATTTGAACCAAATTGTATGGCAATTATGGCACGTGAACCCTTGGCTCACTCTCCCCAGAACGGTTTCACTCCGCTGCACATCGCCTGTAAAAAGAACCACATGCGGGTGATGGACCTGCTGCTGAAGCACTCTGCGTCGCTGGAGGCTGTGACCGAGGTGAGACCCCACGTCAGGAGGGCCGTGGCTCCTCCATCTTTCGAAGGCCTTCTGAATCCTACACAAGTATTCCTGCTCCAGTCAGGATGCTAACTATGGCCTTCTACCTGATGGTGGCTCCTCATTGCGGTCCCCAGGGCCAAGGATGGAGAGCCTTCCACCCAACCGAGGCCCCGCATGGGGGTGGAGGGAAGGCTCTTCCTCCCAGGGGCCCAGGGCCTGGAATGAGCTTCAGAACGCCTACACTCAAGGAGTTTGTATCTCTTAGCATTAGGTCCATCCGGTCAAAGCTCACTATTGATGAAAAGGCGGGTATTTGTAGTTGTTTGACTGCATGGTTCTCTCCTGTTTATTTGAATCCATGCCAGGTCCTCGTAAAACGTATATTGTTTTTTCCTGTACTGCCTGGTTTGCTTTGTTGTGTGTGATGCTACAAATCAGGTCTCTTGCCTCAATGAGACTCACCTTTATAACTAATAAGAAAGCTGAATATAATAGGTGAGGGAGTGAATATAACAGAGGTGATACAGTGAATATGAGGTGAGACAGTGACTATGAGGTGAGACAATGAATGTAACGGAGGTGATACAGTGAATATGAGGTGAAACAGTGAATATAAAAGGTGAGGGAGTGAATATAACAGAGATGATACAGTGAATATGAGGTAAGACAGGGAATAAGAGGTGAGACAATAAATGCAACGGAGGTGATACAGTGGATATGAGGTGAGACAGTGGATATGAGGTGAGACAGTGAATATGAGGTGAGACAATGAATTTAACAGAGGTGATTCAGTGAATATGAGGTGAGACAGTGAATGTAACGGAGGTGATACAGTGAATATGAGGTGTGACGGGGAATGTAACAGAAGTGATACAGTGAATATGAGGTGAGATGGGGAATGTGACAGAGGTGATTCAGTGAATATGAGGTGAGACAGTGAATGTAACGGAGGTGATACAGTGAATATGAGGTGAGACGGGGAATGTAACAGAAGTGATACAGTGAATATGAGGTGAGATGGGGAATGTGACGGAGGTGATTCAGTGAATATGAGGTGAGACAGTGAATGTAACGGAGGTGATACAGTGAATATGAGGTGAGACAGTGAATGTAACAGAAGTGATACAGTCAACATGGGGTGAGATGGGGAATGTAACGGAGGTGACCACCGTGGAAGAGCGTGATGATCTGTCCCCTGATGTGTCTCTTGACGTGTGTTCTCTCTACAGTCTGGCCTCACCCCGCTCCACGTGACCTCCTTTATGGGTCATCTGAACATCGTGAAGATCCTCTTGCAGAAGGGAGCTTCACCCAGTGCTTCCAATGTGGTGAGTCTGCAGAACCAGAGCTTCTGTCCTTACTCTGGCCCACTTTGGCTCAGAGATTGACGTTTCCCCAAGCCTTAACACCAGTCCCAAGTGACCAACTAGGACCATTGGATTTTGCCGTCCCATGCAATATACAGATAACAACCTACTGAATGTGAAACTTGACCCTCGGCTCTCGATCTAAACACTACGGTTGGCCACCATTTGGGCTAAACCCTGGCTCATTCTGTTGAGTTGATGAACAGAAATGGATCATCTCATGCTTTTAACTCTATTTTATAATGCCAGTAATATGCTGTAAATTAAGCTGAGCTGATTGGAGTGGCGAGTTACTACAGGCCTGACGCTGATGCGACGTTGTGTGTTTGAGCAGAAAGTGGAGACCCCTCTCCACATGGCGTCGCGGGCGGGGCATCGTGAGGTGGCTGAGTTCCTGCTGGAGAATGCAGCGCCGGTGGATCCTAAGGCCAAGGTACGACACGATGTATCACCATGTTTGCCCTCACATCAACCGGTTAATTTGGTCGCTGCTGCAAACGCTGTACAAAAGGCTATAACTGAATACTCCTTCCTGTTGACTACGATCTGGTGACTGCATACCTTCTGTATTAGAAGAGGGTCCTGTGGTTTCAGAAAGCTACCTTACTGCCTCAGTATATTTCAAGTCAATGTCTTTCTTTAATTCTACAAAGACTTTCCTCCACCGTCATCTTTAATGAAAGACTCTTAAATAGGAGTCCTGGTTGCGCCGCTGTGGAAGTGACAGTATCCTTCAGATGTTATCACGCTAGGAGTCAGTTGGAGTGATTCTCCCCGGTCCTTAGCGTCTCGACGTCTCACCACACACTCAGTGTGACGGGGTGAGCGGCAGTCCAGGCTCTGATTCTGTGTGTCCTCAACCCCTCGTCTCCCCAGGACGACCAGACGCCGCTGCACTGCGCGTCTCGGATGGGCCACAAGGAGGTGGTGAAGCTGCTCCTGGAGCACAAAGCCAACCCCAACGCCACCACCACGGCGGGCCACACCCCCCTGCACATCGCCGCCCGCGAGGGCCACGCCCAGACCATCCGCATGCTGCTGGACATGGACGCCCAGCAGACCAAGATGACAAAGGTACGCTGCCAGCGTCTAACACCCTGCTGCACCTCCTCACTCACTGACGATGCTCCACCGTGTCCCTTAGCAAGGCACCTAAGCCCTAACTGCTGCCGACCAGCTGGCTGTCGCCTTGCCCTGCAAGTAGCGCCCCTTGCCCCCTTCAGTAGCTCAGGAGGTCCTGTCACAGGCCGTCAGACACACGTCCTTAACGGCCTGCAACCAGGCGATTGTGTGGTTGGCCATGAATATATATATATATATATATATATATATATAGAGAGAGGGAGAGAGAGAGAGAGAGCGATAAAAAAGCAGAAAGCTTCACTGTACTGCTTATGAACTGTATCTCCCTCTCCCGGTGGTCTACAGAAAGGCTTCACTGTACTGCTTATGAACTGTATCTCTGTCTCTCCCGGTGGTCTACAGAAAGGCTTCACTGTACTGCTTATGAACTGTATCCCTCTCTCCCGGTGGTCTACAGAAAGGCTTCACTGTACTGCTTATGAACTGTATCTCCCTCTCCCGGTGGTCTACAGAAAGGCTTCACTGTACTGCTTATGAACTGTATCTCCCTCTCCCGGTGGTCTACAGAAAGGCTTCACTGTACTGCTTATGAACTGTATCTCCCTCTCCCGGTGGTCTACAGAAAGGCTTCACTGTACTGCTTATGAACTGTATCTCCCTCTCCCGGTGGTCTACAGAAAGGCTTCACTGTACTGCTTATGAACTGTATCTCTCTCTCTCCCGGTGGTCTACAGAAAGGCTTCACTGTACTGCTTATGAACTGTATCTCCCTCTCCTGTTGGTCTACAGAAAGGCTTCACTGTACTGCTTATGAACTGTATCTCCCTCTCCCGGTGGTCTACAGAAAGGCTTCACTGTACTGCTTATGAACTGTATCTCCCTCTCCCGGTGGTCTACAGAAAGGCTTCACTGTACTGCTTATGAACTGTATCTCCCTGTCCCGGTGGTCTACAGAAAGGCTTCACTGTACTGCTTATGAACTGTATCCCTCTCTCCCGGTGGTCTACAGAAAGGCTTCACTCCGCTGCACGTGGCCTCAAAGTACGGGAAGGTCGACGTCGCCGAACTGCTGCTGGAGCGAGGGGCCAATCCCAACGCTGCTGGCAAGGTACTGGACCCCCTCCAGGAGACTAGCTGACAATGTCATTGGTCAAGAATGGCCCTTGGAGGGGGCATTCCTGAGGGAGAGCCTCAAGAATGGCCCTCAAAGAGCCTCATGGCATCCCCCAGGCCTTAACCTTTGATGGTGGGAGGCTCTCCCTCCCAGGCCCTGGGTAACGCAAGAAAAATCCTTTATCTAGAACCCCAAAAAACACTACCTAGATGTTACTTTATCTAACTGTACCGCTGTCAATGTAGCAATACCTAGATCTCTAGAGCTTTCTGAATACAAATGTCTGTGTGTACTGAACAAGATGTGTGTCTGTGTGTGCTTCTATAGAATGGCCTGACTCCACTTCATGTGGCCGTTCATCACAACAACCTGGATGTGGTTAACCTGCTGGTCAGCAAAGGAGGCTCCCCACATAGCGCTGCTCGGGTAGGACGCACACACACACACACACACACACACACACACACACACACACACACACACACACACACACACACACACACACACACACACACACACACACACACACACAAACACACACACACACACAAACATGCACACACACATACACACACACACACACACACACACACACACACACACACACACACACACACGTTGTACCAGGTCCCAGAGTGCTCCCTGTGAGCCCAGCTCACCGCCCTGTGTCTGCTCTCCAGAACGGCTACACCCCGCTCCACATCGCCTCCAAGCAGAACCAGGTGGAGGTGGCCAGCACCCTGCTGCAGTACGGGGCATCGGCCAACGCAGAGTCCCTGCAGGGGGTCACGCCGCTGCATCTGGCCTCCCAGGAGGGCCGCCCCGACATGGTGGCCCTCCTCATCTCCAAACAGGCCAACGTCAACCTGGGGAACAAGGTGAGCCCACCGGGACCAACCGCCTCAGCTTATCCTTAAAACCCCGTAAAGATGGCCATTAGAAAGGGCTTCACAGGCGCGCTCTCACTACAACTCAAACCACGGCACAGCACCAACAGCCTCTGCACTTGGTCTAAATGGCAAGTGATGTCACCTGGCACCAGACTGAGCCAATCAGAAAGAGCACTTGCACTAAAAGCTGTTTCCTCATTGATAGTGCCAACTGGCTAAGACTAGCCGATGATGATGATGATGATGATGATGAGAGTGGGCCATGCGAGGGGGGGGGGGGGGGGGGGGTATCGCTGGCCTCCAATAAGACAGAGTCAGAGAGCATTTGCAATAGCCGTCCATCACCAGAGAGGGGGCTGGCGCCCGGGAGGGGCCTCGAAGCCTCGGGTGGCTCTTTAGCTGATGTGCCTCCTCCTCTTCCTCTCTCCTCCAGAGTGGACTGACCCCGCTCCACCTCGTGGCCCAGGAGGGACACGTGGGCATCGGGGACATCTTGGTGAACCAGGGGGCGTCCGTCTACGCCGCTACACGGGTAGGCCCAGACCCACCGTCACCACCGAGTACACACACACAACCGAGTGGTCTACTACACACACTCAACCGAGTGGTCTACTACACACACACAACCGAGTGGTCTACTACACACACACAACCGAGTGGTCCACTACACACACACAACCGAAGGGTCCACTACACACACACAACCGAGTGGTCCACTACACACACACAACCGAAGGGTCCACTACACACACACAACCGAGTGGTCCACTACACACACACAACCGAGTGGTCCACTACACACACACAACCGAGTTGTCCACTACACACACAACCAAGCGGTCCGTTACACAGGGAGTAGCCTATGTAGTAATGTAGTGGCAACAAGTAGCTCTTGTCCTGTACATTAAAGACTTCCCCTATCTAACTTTATCACATATTTTAGGAAAAAATGTAACTATGTATTTGTTCAACCAAACAGAAAGTGTTCGACTGATAATGTGATTTGGGGATTTCCTTCCCCTTAAATTACATATTTCCCTTGTCCATTGATTTAAATGGAGATATAAAGCAAGATATCCTTAAGAGTAAGTCTTTGAATCAAAATAACTTTTCCCACTACTAACAATGAGGAACAAATATGGGCCTAATCCATATCAGTGCATGTCTTCACGTAATAGACTTCCTCTTACTTTGTGCTTGTGGTCAGATGGATTAAGTAGTGACCTTTCCTCCCAGAGCAGGAATAGCTTCCTGACCTCCTATCCCAGCTTCAGGTTACCATCAATACACGAATCCCTCACCCAGGAATGAGCTTGTGGCTGGTGGAACAACACCACCGTTTAGCTCCACTTGTAAGGAGAGAGTATGGAGAGTATCAAGTCATACCGTTATGTATATACTGGACAACATTGGGCTCAGAAATACCCATAAGAGTAGAGTTCCAGCATTAGAATGAGTGGGTCTGATGTTAAACTGTTACTAAACAAGAAACTGGCTTCACAAGTTAATTTGGACTTTGACTCCAATGGTTTGTGTCTAATATTAGATTTAGATAAATAAAAGACACACGTTCATGTTTTGCATAGATATTTGTCTTGTCAGCCAGTCTGTGGCATCATTACCCTGAGCTGCAGCTGCCTGCTGTGGGCTCAAGCCCCGACCCTTTAGCACAGGTGCATTGTGGGAAAAACACAGGTGCATGGTTGGGCAAACACAGGTGCATCATGGGACAAACACAGCTTGTAACACTAATTATGGGTCTGCTCTATTTATACACCAGGGCACAGGTAGTAGACTAAACCGGTGAAGATAAGTCTACTTCCCATGCCCGAGTACATTAAAGCAGACAATTATTAGCTATGAGTGACACCTCTGTTTGTCCTGCAACAAAATTAAACAGTGTATAACATTTATATTCTCAACCCATGTCAGTGATTCTTCTGAATATTCTTATTAAACCATAATATGTATTTTATATAAATGATTATGAAAGAGAACAATGTGTACTCCACATAGATTAAAATGACTCATTGAAATGGGCAGAGAGATGTAACCTTTATATTGCTTTAATCCAGAAAGAGCTTTGCTAGTATTTGTTGACAGCTCCGTCTTGGCCCCTCCAACATGGCGACCACGTTGACTTAGGGTGCAAAGGCCAACGGGTACGAGTCTATAAGTCTGTAAGAAATGGTCTTTTAGACATAAAGGCCAAAGCGGCATCTATGTATATAAGTCTGTATATATAAGTCTAGGGTCTATTAGACACAATGAGTCTCTAGCTTTCAACTTGTTGATAGATTCAGACTGATAAGTTGTTATCAACATCAGGGCCGAGGGATCTTTCTGTGTCACTTCTAAGCTGAGGATCACCTCAGTGTTGGTTGGAGGGTTTATGTTTTGTTTTCTGTGTTTTCTCTCAGATGGGCTACACCCCTCTCCATGTAGCGTGTCACTATGGCAACATCAAGATGGTGAAGTTCCTGCTGCAGGGACAAGCCAACGTCAACAGCAAAACTAGGGTGAGTGCGCCCCCTCTGGACAGGTTAAGAACCAAAACTAAACTGCTATGGACACAGCAATTACAAAGACCACCATGGCCAGTCGCCATGTTAACAAATGCACATCTTTACACCAAAAAATAAGTAAATACAGTGTGACTTAGTGTCATCATTTTATAACAATTTCACATTTGCTACTGGAAAAATATGATGAATGCTGTTAACATACAACAAATGTAAAAACTGGACCTGTTAATGAATCACATTGTTAATCTGTTATATAAAAATATTCACATTGTATATTTTGAATAATTTACAATAACAGAAAAACATCTGCATAGTGTGTGGGTACGAACATTGTTCCGAATGGGCTTTCACAAGCGAAGGTGAAGTCTCTCTTGCTCCTCTACTCGTAACCCCACGGTAACATATCCTGGTTGTCCTCTACCGCCCTCTAACTTCCTCCAGGTGGACTACACCCCGCTGCACCAGGCCGCCCAGCAGGGACACACAGACATAGTCACCCTGCTGCTGAAGCATGCGGCGCAGCCCAACGAGCTGACCTCGGTGAGAACCACACGATCGGTCTTCAGGTGTCGCGTCATTAGGGGACATGTCATTATGTGACGCGTCATTTGGAGATGTGTCATTAGGTGACAAGCAGCAGACACTGAATCTAGAGAGCAGGTAGGAGTGAGTCATTCCAGACCTTCTGCTGTACCTCCCCTGCTGGGTGTCTGTGGTCCTCACCCTACTTTTAGACTATCCTGCTGTTTGTCTGTGGTACAACTCCTCACCCTACTGCTAGACTATCCTGTGGTTGTGTGTGACGTCCTTCCTTCCATCCGTGCAGAACGGCATGTCCGCCCTGGCCATCGCTAAGAGGCTGGGCTACATCTCCGTCATCGACGTCCTGAAGCTGGTCACAGAGGAGACGGCCACCATGGTGAGACCGGAAGCTCTTCAACCTTCTTCTGCATAAGAAGGTTTTTTTTCTTATCTTCTTAGTCCTTACGGAGCTAATCTACATCCTACTGGTGTTTGTCCCCCAGACGACCACAGAGAAGCATCGCATGAGTTTCCCGGAAACGGTGGATGAGATCCTGGACGTGTCTGAGGATGAAGGTATCATCCCCTCATCTGATTCACAACTACACCCTCACATTGACTAGTTGCCCTGTGTGGTTAGGAATATCAAACGTTGATGTTGCTCCTGCAGAATGACACTTTTTTTGGTCTAACATTTCTGTGTTTATTTTTATTTTTTGTGTTGATGGGTTTATGGTTGTTTAAATGGGGACGTGTTTTTTATTTTAGAGCTCCCTAAAAGATTGCCTTTTTGCCTTTTGCCCTCTTTAGGAGTTGCACAGCTAACACTAGGTATGAATGTCTCTTCCTCTCTCCATCGTGCAGCGTCCGTAGGTCGTGATAAAGTCTGTGGCTCCATTTCAAGCTCACTTAGCCTTTCCTCCCTGTCCCGGCTCCTCTGTTTCTCCCTCCTCCCTCTACCTGTCATTCTGTTCCTTTTCTCTTTCTATCGTTCCCACTTTCCTCTTACTTCTCTGTCCGTCTCTCTGCTACTTTTCTCTCTCTCCTGCTCGTCCTTTCTCTCTCTTCTTTCCCTCTTTAATCTCCCTCTCTCTCTCCCTCTGTCTCTGTGTCTCTCTGTCTTTTCCCTTTTGAATCTCCCTCTCTCTCTCCCTCTGTCTCTGTGTCTCTCTGTCTTTTCCCTCTCTAATCTCTCCCTCTCTCTCCCTCTGTCTCTGTTTCCCTCTGTCTTTTCCCTTTTTATTCTCCCTCTCTCTCTCCCTCTGTCTCTGTGTCTCTCTGTCTTTTCCCTTTTTAATCTCTCCCTCTCTCCCTCTGTCTCTGTGTCTCTCTGTCTTTTCCCTTTTTAATCTCTCCCTCTCTCCCTCTGTCTCTGTTTCTCTCTGTCTTTTCCCTTTTTAATCTCTCCCTCTCTCCCTCTGTCTCTGTGTCTCTCTGTCGGTGCTCAGTGGTATGGTGGCCCTCCTGCTCATTGGCATGCGCCCATGGCATCACGTCTGTGACCTCTGTCTGTCCCTCCAGTAACACTTCTTATTCATTAACAATACGGGAGGTTTCTCTTCCTGAGTGGCTGCCAATGAGACTTCGACCTGCACATCGCTCCTCTACGCTCTGATCTAAATCCGTCTAACCGTACCGTTCAAACCATTAGGAAGTAAAGTATTCAAGCTATTCAGCCGTAAAGATCACAGCGCCATAGTGTAATGACTGTCTTCGTCTTTCTTGAACCCTAAACTGACTCATCGTATACTAACAAGAAGTCTTGCACTTAAAATGTATGTGATGACATTGACTGGTGTGGGTGTGTGTGTGTGTGTGTGTGTGTGTGTGTGTGTGAGACTCCAGTGTGTGTGTGATCTAACACACACACACTGGAGTCCCTCATGATCTGGGTTAAATGATCTGGGGCCCCTCATGATTTTGTGATCTGGATCCCCTCATGATCTTGGGCCCTTCATGATCTGGGGCGCTTCATGATCTGGGGCCCTTCATGATCTGGGGCCCTTCATGATCTGGGGCCCCTCATGATCTGGGGCCCCTCATGATCTGGGGCCCTTCATGATCTGGGGCCCCTCGTGATCTGGGGCCCCTCATGGCTTGGTTGTAAGTGGGGGCCATTCTTAATGCTGATGTTTACTCCAATACCACACGGTTTGTATGTTGACTTGAACACAGCGGCCATAGAAACCATCCTGTGGTCACCTGGTGGCTGTAACTGTGTTGTTTAAATTTGCTGTCAACAAATCTATTGTATCATATCGTGCATCTTGGTTCAGCATTGAGCATTAGCACTAAAGTCCCGACTCACAAAACTAACATCTGAATGAAAAACGTCCAGCGCACTCACTCTCACACACACACACACACACACACACACACACACACACACACACACACACACACACACACACACACACACAGACACACACACACACACACACACACACACACACTCACGCCCCACTCCTGTGATGTCATGTCCCATCTCTGCACGTGCTCTCACCTCGGTAAACAATTTGTTTTGTTCTGTGTTGTCTCTCCTCCTCCTCCCTCTCCCTCACCCACCCTGGTCACCTGACCTGCTGGCGGTCTCTTGTGTGTGTGAAGGGGAGGAGCTGGCCACGGACGGCGCCAGGTACATGAAGATGGATGACTTGAAAGACCATGATGACGATTTCCTGTCCCCAAAGAAATCCATGGAGTACGAGAGAGGGCTGGGCACAGCGTAAGGGTGGCAGGGCTGGGGTCACAGTGGGGGGCGCTATGGGGACCAGCTGACAGCGCTAGGGGCTGACGGAGGTGTGGGGGGGGGGGGGGGGGGGGGGGGCAGAGCTAGCACGGGCAGACAGGAAGTGTGGCTGGGCTCGTTTGACCCCAGACTCGCTACAATGTGATTGTTTCTCGTTCCTCCTGACAGGAACCTGTCCCCGTCACTCCCCAGGATCCCCCGCGTGTCGCCGGAGACTGTGCTGCTGAAGGAGCAGGAGGTGGAGCAGGTCAGACCCTCACTACGTCCTCCTGTCTCCGCCTCGCATCTCTCTGTCCTTTCAATAAGACGCGCCAGGATTGGCATATATCAGACGTTCATAAAGTATTTTGGTCATGCGACTGTTTAATGATAACCAGCAGGTCATGCTGAGCATCACGATGCTCCTCCTGATGGTTTCGACGGAGACATGAACGCCGTCTGTTCTTCTTCTGCCGCAGCTACACACTCCTCTTCCTCTCCCCAAAGAGTACGACGACGACTCGCTGATCCCGAGCAGCCCGGCGACTGAAACGTCGGACAACGTCAGCCCGGTGGCCAGCCCCATACACACCGGGTCAGCCAGCCTTTCACCACCGCACAGCCTCCCCCAGCGGGTCACTTCCTGTCAGCCTTTCACCACCGCACAGCCCCCCAGCGGGTCTCTTCCTGTCAGCTACACCACTGGGACCATATCCCTGTCAAGTCACTGGGTCTTAAACGGCATTTGACATCTGCCTTTCCATTCACTAGAAGTTGGCAGCCATTTTACCGCCTGCCGTTCTAGAGCTCTGTGGCTGTCTGGAAGGTCCTCCGCTCCAGGCTTCAGGCTAGCAGGGGTTATCCAATCCTCATTTGAACGGGGGTCTGTGGTCCATTGGGAGACCACTCATGTGATAGAGGCTTACATCATTAAACTGGCCCTATTCAATTGAAGTTCAGAGGAGAGGCGATGGTGGGGTGGTTGAGCCTGGGGGGCTGGGTTCACTCTGATCACCGTGAACACGGGGAGCCCACAGGGAGGGGGGGTACATCCTGCAGGTCTGGCAGGTTTAGATATATTGGTGCTAGATGGCTCAGACTAGTGCTTCGAAAATACTTCTTTACCTGAACATAATGATGATGGTTATGAAGAGGATGGGTGTGATGATGGCGAAGTTATTGATCATCCTAATGACGACGATGAAGTTGTCACTTTGTTCTCATGATGAGGAGGATGAAGTTGTGGAGAACCATACCGATGGTGATGTATGAGGAGGATGATGACCGTGACCCCTGTGGCCCAACAGGTTCCTGGTGAGCTTCATGGTGGACGCTCGTGGCGGCTCCATGCGGGGCAGCAGACACAACGGGCTGCGCGTCATCATCCCGCCCCGGACCTGCGCCGCGCCCACACGCATCACCTGCCGCCTGGTGAAGCCCCAGAAGCTGACCACGCCCCCCCCCCTGGTGGAGGGCGAGGGGCTGGCCAGCCGCATCATCTCCCTGGGCCCAGCCGGAATGCAGTTCCTGGGGTGAGGGGGCCTGCAGACCACGGCTGAACCGGCCCTAACGGCTGTAGGCTGTCTGGAAACTCCCGGCTGTAGCCGGGAGTTTGCGGTTATTACATTGAATTCAAAGTCATTTCCTGTTATTTAAAGTAGTAGTTAATGTGTATGGGTGTGTGTGTGTGTGTGCGTTTGTGTGTGTGTGTGTGTGTGTGTGTGTGTGTGTGTGTGTGTGTGTGTGTGTGTGTGTGTGTGTGTGTGTGTGGCAGGCCGGTGATAGTGGAGATCCCTCACTTCGCGGCTCTGGGCCGGGGGGACAGGGAGCTGGTGGTCCTGAGGAGTGAGAACGGCTCCGTGTGGAAGGAGCACCGCAATCGCTACGGTGACGAGGTGCTGGAGACCATCCTCAACGGGATGGACGAGGGTAAGAGAGCCCAACACTGTGGGCTTCAAACAATGACAAAAGCGCCCATAGAGATATAATAGCACCGACCTGAACGTACTAACACAAGGTTGAAGTTGCTGACCCCCAGCTGATCCCCACCTGACCCCCTGCCTGACCCCCACCTGCCCTCCGCCCTCCCCAGACCTGGAGAGCCAGGAGGAGCTTGGCAAGAAGCGTATCCGCCGCATCATCTCCACCGACTTCCCGCTCTACCTGGCCGTGGTGTCGCGCGTGCAGCAGGAGAGCGACCTGATTGGCCCTGAGGGGGGTGCCCTCACCAGCAAGCTGCTGCCCATGGTGCAGGCGTCCTTCCCCGAGACGGCCGTCACCAAGAGGGTCCGCCTGGGGCTGCAGGTGAGGTGGCAGGATGAGGAGAGGTGGGGGCCTTAGGGCCTTAGCGACCAGCAGGTCTTCTCCGCCTCTGTTGCCTTGCCGACGCCCAGCATGGGACCAGGACGTTACAACCTGACATGTTCTTCTGTCCTTTCTTCGTTCTTCTGTTATTTTATTCATTCATGTCTGTTTATTTCTTTGACTATTCCCTGGACCTTGGTTTGTTTCCCCGTGCTCTTGGCCCGCTCCCATCAGCACCTTTATTAACTCATTGACCTGTTTGTTGTTACTACTTCAGTTAGAGCTGCTAATGCTCTTTTGTTCACTATTTCATGACTTTTATATTTTGGTTATTAGAATAGCGGTGTGATCAGCATTTCCAGCATGAACCAGTGGGTCAATTTAATTTCTTGATCATTAAGATGAAAAGAAATGAGAATTATATGTTATGTTTCAGTTTCTATCTTCCTGTCTGCAGGCTTTGGTTAGTGCATGTGATGCATCCCTTACAGCCATGCATGTCTGTTATAATGTACATACTATAGATGTGTCAATGCTAATATTATTGTATATACTAAATTATATTTTGCAAAATGAATGTCTAATATTTATATGTAAATTTGTCTTTCTAAAGATAATGAAGTGTGAAATTATAGTGGCTAATATATATATATTTTTTTAAAGCTAATAATTTATTTTTGTAGTCTAATAATTCCTAATTTCTTCATTCATTTGTGTTAACTGGATAATGCATAATGTTTTATACGGGCCTCATCAAAACCTGAATTCTACTTTTATATCCAAATGGTATGAATGATTCTAGAAAATCGATGATGTTAAACTTTTTGTTACATTTTTACAATAAACAAAGAAAAAAAATACACCTCCCTTCCTTCCCCTCATTTCCTATCCAGTATCTTTATGATTTCTCCAACATCCGCTGATATTATCCAACCTCTGGATGAGCATCCTCATATCCTTTCTTTTATCCATGTCCTGTGACCAACTCCTCCTGCACCCTATGAACTCCTCCACCCTCTGACCTCCTCCTCCTCCACCACCACCTCCTCCTCCATCCTCTGACCTCCTCCTGCACCCTATGACCTCCTCCACCCTCTGACCACCTCCTTCTCCACCCTATGACCTCCTCTTCCTCCACCCTATGACCTCCTCTTCCTCCACCCTGTGACCTCCTCCTCCACCCTCTGACCTCCTCCTCCTCCACCCTGTGACCTCCTCTTCCTCCACCCTGTGACTTCCTCTTCCTCCACCCTGTGACCTCCTCCTCCACCCTCTGACCTCCTCCTCCTCCACCACCACCTCCTCCTCCATCCTCTGACCTCCTCCTCCTCCACCCTGTGACCTCCTCTTCCTCCACCCTCTGACCACCTCCTCCACCCTGTGACCTCCTCCTCCTCCACCCTGAGACCTCCTCCTCCTCCACCCTCTGACCACCTCCTCCTCCACCCTGAGACCTCCTCCTCCACCCTATGACCTCCTCCACCCTCTGACCTCCTCCTCCTCCACCCTGTGACCTCCTCTTCCTCCACCCTGTGACCTCCTCTTCCTCCACCCTCTGACCACCTCCTCCACGTTGTGACCACCTCCTCATCCACCCTGTGACCTCCTCTTCCTCCACCCTCTGACCACCTCCTCCACCCTGTGACCTCCTCCTCCTCCACCCTGAGACCTCCTCCTCCTCCACCCTCTGACCACCTCCTCCACCCTGTGACCTCCTCCTCCTCCACCCTGAGACCTCCTCCTCCTCCACCCTCTGACCTCCTCCTCCTCCACCCTGTGACCTCATCCTCCACCCTGTGACCTCCTCCTCCTCCATCCTGAGACCACCTCCTCCTCCACCCTGTGACCTCCTCCTCCACCCTGTGACCTCCTCCTCCTCCACCCTGAGACCTCCTCCTCCTCCATCCTGTGATCTCCTTCTCCTCCACCCTCTGACCACCTCCTCCACCCTGTGACCATCTCCTCCTCCACCCTGTGACCTCCTCCTCCTCCACCCTGTGACCTCCTCCTCCTCCACCCTGTGACCTCCTCCTCCACCCTGTGACCTCCTCCACCCTGTGACCTCCTCCTCCTCCACCCTGTGACCTCCTCCTCCTCCACCCTGTGACCTCCTCCACCCTGTGTTCTCCTCCAGCTCCACACTTTTACCTTGTGACCTCCTCTTCCTCCTCCACCATCTGACCTCCTCCTCCTCCACCATCTGACCGCCTCCTCTTCCACCCTCTGACCTCCTCCTCCTCCTCCACCCTCTGACCTCCTCCTCCTCCACCCTCTGACCACCTCCTCCTCCACCCTCTGACCTCCTCCTCCTCCACCCTCTGACCTCCTCCTCCTCCACCCTCTGACCACCTCCTCCTCCACCCTCTGACCTCCTCCTCCTCCACCCTCTGACCTCCTCCTCCTCCACCCTCTGACCTCCAGGCCCAGCCAGTTCCAGACGAGCTAGTAGCAAAGCTGCTGGGGAACCAGGCCAACTTCAGTCCTGTGGTGACGGTTGAGCCGCGCCGACGCAAGTTCCACCGGCCCATCGGCCTGCGCATCCCGCTGCCCCCGTCCTGGAGGGACAGCCCGCGGGACGCTGGGGAGGGGGACACCACCAGCCTTCGCCTCCTCTGCTCCGTCATAGGTACTGGACCAGGCAGGGGACGGAGGGCCCCCAAGATTGCACTCTGTAGCTGATGCTTTTATCAACAGTGACTTACAGTAAATACATCCTCCCATACATGTCATTAGGGAGCAGTTGTGTTCAGGCAAATTCTCTAGGATGCTCATCAGTAGGCTACAGAAGGTGGGCATCTGACCCAGATCCTTTTGACTGGGAGGCGGCCAACAGCGCCACACTACCCTAGCCAGGCTGTCCCTCTGCTGCTCTGGCTGGCAGCAGTCAGGAGGTTCTACCACGGCAACGTGTTGATCTAATGTCCTCCCTGCAGGAGGCACGGCCCCGGCCCAGTGGGAGGACATCACCGGCACCACCAAGCTGCTCTACACCAACGAGTGCGCTAACTTCACCACCAACGTGTCCGCGCGGTGAGCAGCACCTCTAGAACGCCCTGACGAGCGCTCTGATCAAAGCTCATTCGTAGCGTGATGAGCCCCAGAGACTCACGCTGTGTTGTTGCTCCAGGTTCTGGCTGGCGGACTGCCCCCGGACGGCGGAGGCAGTGGCCTTCGCCAACCTGCTGTACCGAGAGCTGTCGGCCGTGCCCTACATGGCCAAGTTTGTGGTGTTCGCCAAGATGAACGAGGTCCGCGAGGGTCGCCTGCGCTGCTACTGCATGACGGACGACAAGATGGACAAAACCCTGGAGCAGCACGAGAACTTCAACGAGGTGGCCCGCAGCCGGGACATAGAGGTCAGGAGAACTTGGGATAGAAGGGCTGCTTATTCAGGTTGTCTGTAGTCCCTCTCACAGATGTCACTCCTATCACATCTTGTGTGCCAGGGCACAGGTAATTCACCGGGCTAGCCTACTACCCGTACCTTGTTACATTAAACACAGCATAGCCGTCATTAGTGTTCAGTGACACCTGTTTTTCCTTAGATGACACCTAACACAGTGATAAGGCAACATTTAAAACTACAACTTATTTGCCAACTTTTATTTAGTTTTTGGCCCATATCGCTAGCCATTTTGTGTCCATTTCCTGGTTGCGGCGGCTGATCCCAGTGTTGCCCCCTGCAGGTGATGGAAGGTATGCCCCTCCACCTGGAGTGTTCAGGGAACCTGGTGCCCATCAGGAAGGCCACCCAGCAGCCTCGCTGCTTCAGCTTCCAGGCCTTCAAGGATAACAGGCTTCCTGTCTCCGTCAAGGTGTTTACATAAGACTGTATACTGTGTGTGTGTGTGGGGGGGGGGGGATTTCATACTCCCATTTACTAAAGTCACCATGACCTTAAAATAACCTTCTATTCAGCTTGTTAGGAAGTTGTTGATTGTGTCAACAACTTGTGAAATGTATTCAACTTATCTTTCAACCAATAGGATGAAGTGATGTATTCCCTCCCCATCATATGAAGCCAGCTGCAGGAATCCCAAAGCACATTCCTCCTGTGTTGTGTTTTGCTGTTATCCTAAAAACTGAACATATTTCTGAAGCAAGATGTGTCCTGAACGCCATTTTCCATCATCCTCAGGTGAGAGACAGCAGCAAGGATCCCACTGGATATTTGTCGTTCCTCCGCAAGTCCACCAAGTATGAAGACAGCCAACAAGTCCTCTGCAACCTCAATATCACCATGCCCCCGTGCGCCAGGGTAAAGAGTCCATCAATATATAAACATGTCTATATGACAATCTGATCTAATGACGATCGATCATACAATCCGCACTGAGTGACGTGATGTCCTTCTGTTTGGCAGGCGGTCGGGAGTGAAGACCGGAGACGCACACTGACCCCACTAGCTCTGAGGGAGAGATACAGCGCTATGAATGAGCCGGCCATGGGTACGAGGTTCACACTCTTATGTTCACTAGGGTTCGCACGCTTATTTTCACTAAGGGCTCACACCCTTATGTTCACTAGGGTTCCCACTCTTAGTTTCACTAGGGTTCAGACTCTAATGTTCACTAGGGTTTACACTCTTAGTTTCACTAGGGTTCACACTCTTATGTTGACTAGTGTTCACACTCTTATGTTCACTAGGTTTCACACACATTTCATTAATCCAGGAATATTTCAAACCCTGCAAAATTTACGAGGAAATTATGAGATTACGAAAAGGTTCATTTGTACGCTGGTCATAAGGTGCACCCAAAGGTACAAGGTGAAACCAAAGAACAATGAAAGAACTCTTGAACTGAGTCTGAAAATCTTCATCTCATTTGTTAAGGTATCAATTCTGCTGTGGTTTCTGCAGCGGCCATGACTGCCATGGAAAGGACAGAGTTAAAGATGGCTCTGATCGCAGAACAGCTGGGACTGAGCTGGGCTGGTGAGTGGAGGAGCCGGCGCTGACTGGCTGCTGGAAAACTTACATCCCACTTTTTTTTTTTCTCACTAAAAGGGCTTTGGAGACAGGGATTTAGTTTGGTAGGCCTGTTCAAGATTCAAGATGGTTTATTTGTCATATGCACAACAATTATAGACGCAGTCACTGCCAATGAAATTCTTAAGTCTCAGGCCCCTTCAACAGTGCTGTAGGTAGGCCTGTATCTAGGTAGGTGTGTATGTAGGTAGGCCTGTATCTAGGTAGGTGTGTATGTAAGTAGGCCTTTCTTTAGGTTGGCCTGTATGTATGTAGGCCTGTATGTAGGTAGGCCTGTATGTAGGTAGGCCTGGTTGATGGTTGGCCTGTATGTAGGTAGGTGTGTATGTAGGTAGGCCTTCCTTTAGGTAGGCCTGTATGTAGGTAGGTGTGTATGTAGGTAGGCTTGTATGTAAGTAGGCCTGTATGTAGGTAGTTGTGTATGTAGGT
This sequence comes from Pollachius pollachius, assembly GCF_949987615.1. Lineage (NCBI taxonomy): Eukaryota > Metazoa > Chordata > Actinopteri > Gadiformes > Gadidae > Pollachius > Pollachius pollachius. The sequence goes on along the minus strand of NC_136934.1, from coordinate 17,985,751 downwards.
AGGCCTGTATGTAGGTAGGCCTGTATGTAGGTAGGCCTGTATGTAGGTAGGCGTGTATGTAGGTAGGCCTGGTTGATGGTTGGCCTGTATGTAGGTAGGCCTGGTTGATGGTTGGCCTGTATGTAGGTAGGCCTGTATGTAGGTAGGCCTGGTTGATGGTTGGCCTGTATGTAGGTAGGCCTGGTTGATGGTTGGCCTGTATGTAGGTAGGCCTGTATGTAGGTAGGCCTGGTTGATGGTTGGCCTGTATGTAGGTAGGCCTGGTTGATGGTAGGCCTGTATCTAGCTAGGCTTGTATTTAGGTAGGCCTGTATGTAGGTAGGTGTATTTGTAGGTAGACCTGTATGTAGGTAGTAGTGGGGACAATGACATCTTCAAAAGATTAAAATCTTCCTTTGTAGATAAGTGAGTCTCCATTGTCCTCAATAGTAGAATGGTCGTGAGGGTAAACTGTGACAGCTGGATGTTCCATTGGAAGGACGGTTGCTAATTGAGTGATACCAGAGCATTGCTTGTCTGCTAGGAAATAATGCCTGGTAGTTATAGCAGGTTCTTTGGTGGGGGTGAGGGATTGACTGCCTTCTGAAGAAAATTTGCAGTGTTGTCTGTTTGAAACCCCTTTGTGTTATGGCCGTGGGGATATCTTATGATTCTCTTTTAAGGTAAAGAACATTCTAGATGGTTAGTCTAGAAGGAAACACAAAGTCATGAAATCATACGTCTTGCGGTGGGAAGCCTTTTAAAACCATTTAAGAAAAGTCCAGTCCCTCCTTGTGTCCCAGAGAGCTAGGGTCTGTGTTATACATCCTCTCTGTGTCCCTACAAAGCTAGGGTCTGTGTTATACATCCTCTCTGTGTCCCACAGAGCTAGGGTTAGTGTTATACATCCTCTCTGTGTCCCCACAGAGCTAGGGTCAGTGTTATACATCCTCTCTGTGTCCCCACAGAGCTAGGGTCGGTGTTATACATCCTCTCTGTGTCCCACAGAGCTAGGGTTAGTGTTATACATCCTCTCTGTGTCCCCACAGAGCTAGGGTCAGTGTTATACATCCTCTCTGTGTCCCACAGAGCTAGGGTCGGTGTTATACATCCTCTCCCCCCATGTTTCCCACAGAGCTTGCCCGTGAGCTCCAGCTCAGTGTGGATGACATCAACAAGATCCGGGTGGAGAACCCCAACTCGCTGTTGGAGCAGAGCTCTGCGCTGCTCAACCTTTGGGCTACCAGGGAGGGCAAGAGGGCCAAGAGTGAGTACATGAGAAGTGAGTCTTAACTCACCTTCACATCAGTCATAACCTCACTCAGGTTCTCCTTTACCTGGTCTCCTCCTGTAGGATCTACACACTGTTTTCAGATCCATCAACCCCATCTCCTCTTCCAAGGTCTATGCACCGGTTTAGGATGTTGATCATCTCAGATCAAAATGTTCAACCATGCTATTGCTATTGTTGTGGTTGTTCTACGTTAATCGATCCTGTTGCTCTAACCGTTCTGTATCTCCTTCTCCTCTCTCTGTGTACCCCCTTCCCCCATCATGTGTCCCCCCCCCCCCACCCCCGCCCCCCCAGTGGAGAGTCTGTACGTGGCCCTGAAGAGCATCGACCGCATGGACATCGTCACCATGCTGGAGGGGCCGCCCCCCCAGCCCCAGGGCCGGCAGGGCTCTCGGGAGCTCAACCGCTGCCGTCCAAGCGAGAGAGAGCACCTCTCCCCGGGCCTGACCAATGGTAAGACTACGGCTCAGAACCCCAAAGTGCAGACAGATCCTTACGCTCAGGGGCTGACCCAAACCGCAAACCGAGGTTTGCCTTGTTGTTTCTTCTCTTCAGTTTTCTTCCTTGTCATTTCTGTTTAACACTGAGCTGAACTTTAGATGCTAAACTTTAGACGCTAATTTGAGAGCTGAGAACGTTCGGCGATAAACGTTAGACGATGAACGTAAGACGCTAATCGTTAGATGCTGAACATTAGGCGAAAATTGGTTAACGCTAATCGTTAGACTCCGAACGTTAGACGCTAATCGTTAGATGCTGAACATTAGACGCTAATCGTTAGACGCTATTCGTTAGATGCTGAACATTAGACGCTAATCGTTAGGCGCTAATCGTTAGATACTGAACGTTAGACGCTAATCGTTGGATTCCGAACATTAGACGCTAATCGTTAGACGCTAAATCATTAGACGCTCATCGTTAGACGCTAATCGTTAAGGTGCGTTCACACCAAAAGACACATTTGTCTTCATAGTTTTCTCGCGCGACAAATCATAAACTGTCGCTGTGCAAGTTTTGTCAGGCGAATTTGATGCGGTTCACCCCGGACTGCACTGCAGGGAATGGTTGGCCGGTTGAACGCTGATTGGCTGTTACGTTACACATGTCACTCAGTGGCCACGCTGTTGAGCGCTGATGGGCTGTCATCACACGAATGTCGCGGAAAAGGTGAAATATTTCAACTCGAGCGAATTTGTCGTGCTGCAAATCCTCGCGAACGCGCTCGCCCGTGCAGGGCGAAAGTGTGGCGTGACAAACTTGTCGCCGGTTTTCTCTAGCGAATAATTTGCCCAATTCGCGTCTCTACGTTCACTTTCTATGGGATGGTGTCGCCCCTTCGCGTTTGGTGTGAACGCACCTTTAGACGCTAAACATTAGACGCTAAACGCTAGACGCTAATCATGAGAGGTTTTCATGCAGCACCACTGGTGGGACTCAGGATACTCCTATGTCATCCTCTGGAGCGCCTCAGGGAAGTTCCTAGTCATGACCTCAGCTTGAGGTTCCAGAGCTGTGCCAGATTACTCAAGTCTAGACACCCCTGAAATAATGTTTGGTCGTGAGACTCGTATGTAAAAGGGTGGCTTCGATGAGACCATTTGTAATTGGTTCAAACTGGCACAAAGAAAGGACTTCTGCACTGTTTAAAAATGCAGTGAAGAATAGTCCCAGATTGGGAGACACCTGGCACAAGAATCAGACCTACCTCAAGACGGAAGTTCTGATTGCCAACTCATAGATCCCTAAGCATTCTCAATGAGGGTGAACGTGTGGAAATGTAGCTAAAGTATTTCTTTGTTTTAAAGAATAAAAGTGGTCAAGCAGTCAAGCATTTAATATTCACTTCAAGATTGTGTTTTCATAAACATAAAGGTTAGAGGATCTTTAAGCAGAGCACGTTGAGGACTGGAGTATCGATGCAGCCACCAGCACAGAGATAGAGAAATCCCAGAGCCGAATATATTGACTCATCTAAACCATTATACTAGTAAACAATCATTCAACTGCGCACAAATGTAATTTGTTAGCATTGTGTTTTTAGTCAAGTCTTTATCACAGTTTGCTTTAAAGAGAAATCACACCTTTTATTCAAATAATAGAAAACTGCCTATACACCCCCTTATGACTTTTGAATCCAAGGCATTTCAACATGGGATATCTTCAATGTGTATCAACTCATTGCCATACATGGTACCAGTCTGCCTTAGAGCATAAGGTTGGCCCATGGTAACTGCTCTCCTCTACAGAGTGCTCCTCCTCCTCCTCCTCCTCCTCCTCATGGTACATGGTACATCTTGATTGACTCCAGTTTCACCCTCTGGCCTGCCGAGGGCGCCCTCCTCCCTGTGGTCCTCATGGGGAGCTGCCCGGCTCTCGGTCCCCTGTCTCCAGCTCGGCCACTGGTCCTCCCTGTGCAAACTGGAGCAATGCCCGGGGATGTAACGATGCGTAGACACATGACCATGAAAGAGACGTTCAGATCACGGCTGCGGTGCATCTGATACCTGTCCGTCCGTACGTCTGTCTGTCTGTCTGTCGGTCTGTCTGTCTGTCTGTCTGTCGGTCTGTCTGAATGTCTGTCTGTCCCTCTTTCTGTCCATCTGTTTGATTAGCAGTACCTCAAAGGCCCTCCCTTGGCACTGTGTGAGTTATTTTTTAGAGGGCTGTTGTGTCTCTGGCTGATCACACATGAAGGACTGGTTGAAGATGTTTGTGTCCCAGAGTTAAACTGGGAGAACAATGACAGGGAACATCAAGGCTGCTTCAAACTGATCTCAGTCTGTCAAGCATTTGTCTCTTTTTGTTTTGAACAGCCCCAAGAGCTGATCATAAATCCAATCATATGCCCCCCTCAGTATTAACCATTTGTCCATTCAAGGCTTTATTTATTCTAATCATTTTATTGAGAATAGTCCATAGTTATCCAAAGGAATTGTCCATAGTTATCTAAAAGGATAGTCCATAGATATATAAATAGAATAGTCCAGTGTTATTTAAAGGACTGGTCCAGAGTTATTTAAAGGAATGGTCCAGAGTTATTTAAAGTGTGACGACACGCAAGTGTAGTTTGGTGAGTTAGCTGCCATTTGCAGTCTTAAACACGCTGAACCCTTCTTTCTGCTTCGTATACATTGGGAAAACCCTGCTTGTATCACAGCGTAAGAAGATCTACATTAGAGGAACATGTACTGTATCTCCATGTCCCGCTCAGAGAGGCTCTTCTCCTCCTCTGAATGTAGAGTATACAACATGAACAAGCCAGTGTAGCTATCTAGCTATTGAAATGAATTCCCACTATGAGTTCAGAAACAACCCTGATCTTCCTTGATTTTAACCTAAATCATGAGTTTGTTTACTATGAACAGGATGACTTGCACCCAATAATTCTAGGTAAATATAGTAGACCTCCAGCTCCAGCTCTCTGCCTGCCATGCATGGGCCATCAGTGAGTTCCTCGGGGCGGACCGTCTGTATGTCCTTCTGGAGGGGTCCGTGGTTCCTTCCTGAGAGTGACTGTCGCTGTGTTTCCTCTCGACTTGTCATCTGCAGCCCGGTCGCCCTTCTCTACCTCCTACTCACTCCTCCTCCTCTCCGAACTCTGACCTCATGCTGACCTCATATTGACCTCTGACCCATATCTTTCTGTCTTTACGTTAAGACTACCACTAGTAGCATTTTTTTCTACTGAAAATCACACTTTTTTCTTCTTCTTTTTTTTTTTTACTGTAAACTCTGTGAGCAAATCCCTTCACACAGATTATATACCCAGAACCCACCTGGGGGTGGAGGTGTCCCTCACTCCCCCCTCTCTCTCTCTCTCGCTCTCTCGCTCTCTGTTGATTTATTTGATTATTTTTATTTCTTCTGTCCTCCTGTTTCCTTTGTTGTGTACGCATATGGTTTCTTCTATCTTAATCTGTCTCCTCTCTGTCTCCTCTTCCTTTTACATTCCTCTCTCCCTGACCTCCTGCATGTCTGACTGCGCACGAGAGCTTGAGGTTCCCCCCTCATACGTTTGCATGGTGACACTGAAATGAGGGCAGGAGTTTGCACAATGGGCTTCTGGGAAATTAAGTCCTTAAACACCTGCATTGGCACCCAGTGTTGCATGAGCGAGCGTTGGGTTCTGGCTAGGCATGCGTACCTGGAAATGACCTGAGAGCATGTCTCCTGTGTATCGCTCCTATACACGGTTAAAGAGAAGAAAAGGCTTCAATCTTTTTCAGAACTGGAAACCGTGACTGTGTTCATGTATGAATGTTTCTACCTGAATGTCCCTCCATGACTCTATGTCTGTGTGTGTATTTGACAGTGGGCTCCTCGTTTGTACTGTTGTACTGTCATCTTCAGTGTTGTACATATCAATGTGTCTCCCTGTGTTCCTAACTGTTTTCCTATATCTCTGTTGTCTCAATGTGTCAGTATCTGTACGTCTATTTCTACTTCTAAGTCTCATAATTCATTTACATGGGAGTCTATTGTGTTCCTGTGTTTAGCTTCCTAATACGATGCCCAGTCTCTCCGTCCTCATCCTCCATCTCATCATCACAACTCATAGCATCTTTAACATCTCTAAACCTCCTCCTCTGACCCAAAGCACTAATTGAAGTCAAACATTTCTCTCAATGCATTTATATTGGATTTATATATTTTTTTCTCACAAACAAGGTCAATCTTTAGTGGTGGGAGTTTTGTTTTCAGGGTCGTTTATAATAGGTGTATTTGTATTGAGTCTTCCTGGATACCCATTTCCAATACTGCAGAAGCTTTACCATGCAGAGAAGCAGTGATGTACAAGGGTCTCGATTTAGTTATTTTAGTTAATCCTCCATCTTCCTTGGCCTGTACACCGAGCCCAGGTCTGGGGGTATTCAAATAGGGTGGTGAAGTGGCATGAGGGTTGGTGGGGTTATTTTAAACGTGAACCATGATCCGTAAAGGAAACCCTTGGACAAACTACCATGTTGCTGTGACTTTTGTTTGGTCATGTGAGTCAAACCAACAGGGAATTTGACTTTAGTACAAAATAGTTATTTCTGTGCTTTCTATAACAGACACCTTCTTGATATTGAATATTGTGACCACATTATTTATGATTTCTGTTTCCACTGTCCCTGTCCAGCCGATGATAAGAATAGTCTAATGTTGACAGGTAACTGGCCACCCTCAGCAAGATAGATTACTGAAGGTTAAGGAGCACGCAATGTCACCATCAGTTGCGTCATACATTTTAACAGGAGGAGAGAAGCATTCAATATTTTTGACTAGCCTGGAATCATTAATCCATTAATTTGACGTAAAACAGAAGGAACTTGTTGTGCTGCAGCGTAAAGCTAGCTACTGGTGTTCTGTAGTTCACCCCGAGCCTCCTGCTGACGTTCCTCTGCTCAGGGAAAGCAGTCAAGGTCTCCTGCTGGCCCTCATATCAGATGCTGCCTCAGCAGTAGAGTCGCTGCCAGCCCCACTCAGGTTACGCCAACCGGGCCTTTAAACATTTTAGACACCACAAGAAATATGCTCTCCCCTCTCTCTCTCTCTCTCTCTCTCTCTCTCTCTCTCTCTCTCTCTCTCCATTTCTCTCTCTCGCCCCCTCCTATGTGTATGCCCCTCATCTGGAATATACACCTTTGTGGTCACACTGACAGTAGACACCAAAGCCCCTTTTCCGTGTCCCTCTGTGTAATCTGCTGCACCAACTCTCACCGTAAACATGAGGTCACTACTCTTCAATGAACACGTGACTTTGGGAAAATAAATTAGCAGATTTTCTTTGTTCCAGACAGAAACTTGAGTCAATATCATATATATATATATATATATATATATATATATATATATATATATATATATATATATATATATATATCATATCTACATATCTACATGGCCACACATTGACAGAGTACCCCTTCTTGAATGGTTTCCATGGTGGTCTGTTGGCCCCCACATGGAGCCCGGGACTCGGGTCTCTTGTTCTTCAGGAGGTTTAGAGTCGTGGTAGGAGTCCCCTGAGTCCCCCAGACCAACCGAAAGGGATTGAAAAAACCGTATGTTTGTGAATATGTGTCAATCATGGGTCTGTGTGTGTCTGCATTTGGGTTCTATTTAACGTTTACGGGGAAATACCTGTTATGGGTTCATGAAGTATGAGTCAGTGGTTTGCAGTTTGTTAGAAATTTGCCTGCAAGCATGCTAACCAGCCTGGTTAATAATATCCTCCTGCCTGTCTCTGAATGAAATTATAATACTGCGACATGCATGGATGTGTGTGTGCGCGTGCGTACCTTCGTGCGAGTATGTTTGAGGAAGAAAACTGGAATGAGAAAGAAACAACCTGTGTATTCATGGCATGGGTATGTCTCCCCCTGCTGGACAGGTGTGTGTCCCAGCCCTAACATAGCGGCAGAGGCAAGAACTTCCTGTCCTTCTTCCGACAGGGGGCAGTGTGCAGAGCAGCTTCAGACACAGCCAGACACCCCTTCTCACTCTCTATTCACTATTTTTGGTTTTATGTTTCATATTTTCTCTCTGTGTCTCCCCTCTCCTCTCCCTCTCTCTCCCTCGACCCTCCCTCTCTCTCCCTCCCCCCTCCCTCTCCCCCCTCTCTATCTCTCTCTCTCTCTCCCTCTCCCTCTCTCTCTCCCCTTCCCCTCTCCCCCTCTAGTCTCCCTGGCTGTGTCTGCTTCTGCTAACTGTCAGCGCTGGCTGTGATCTGGCTTGACAATCCTTCTTAGAGCGTAACCAATCACTGAGATCAGACCACAGAAGCAGCACCACCTCACAGTGAGAACACCGGATCATGTGATTGGTCTTTGCAATTGGTGACAAGCGAGGTGACTCGTGAGATCCTCTGGTGCTAATTTGAGCACAACCATCTCTGTGAGCCTGTGTTCTGGTGCTGTCCCTGTGGGCTGGTTCGAGTGATTGGTTACTCATCCACTTCCGCCTTCTGCTCCCTCTACCCTGAGCTTCCTGCACCTTTTACTTCAGCCATGTTTGTCTCTCCCCCCTTCCCCCCCGTTCCCTGCTCCCCCTTCCCATTGCGTCCTGGGCAAACCCCCCTGCCCATGTGCAGGGGCACCCCCACCCCCGCCCCCAACACTCCCACCACAGCGCCCCGCCCCACTCGCGGGGGGTCCCGGGGCCCAGGGGGGTAAGGTGTGGCGGGCAGGGGGGCCCATGTCAGTGTGCCTCTCTGTGTCTCGCTCCAGGTTATGGGCTGGTGCAGGACGAGCTCCTCTCACCGGCCTCCATGCAGTACAGCCTGCCCTCGCCGCTGGGCGCCGAGCCCTTCTGGCAGGAGGTCTCCAGCCTGGAGTGCGCGCCCATCGCCACCACCGAGGAAGACACGCTCATGGAGATGTCCGACGTGCAGGTGTGGCCCTCGGGCAACAGCCCCTCCCTGGTGGCCGTGGAGGACTCCTCGCTGGAGTGCAGCCACGCCGACGACCTGGAGGGCACGCCGGGCACGCCCCACGGGGGCCCGGGCCGGCCCCCCAGCCAGGCCAGCGTGGGCGGGGGCGGGGCGGGGCTGAGCCACGGCTCCATAGAGCTGGCCGAAGACGACTCGGAGATGGGCGTGGACTCGCTGAGCACCGCCACCGCCACGCCTGGCTCGCTGGGGGGCACCATTGCCGGCTTCAACGCCAACGGACTGAATCACGGTCAGGGGTCAGAGGTCAATTCGGAGGCTTTGGCGTTTGCGAGCATGAACAGCGAAGATGGAACCAGGGGAGGAGGAAGAGGAGGAGGAGGAGGAGGAAGAGAACAAGGAGGGCCGGGCTCAGAGGAAGGGCTTTCTCTCGTTGCAGGACAGCAGAGGGTGTACGCGCGGCTGAGCGAGTCCCCAGGTCTGAGCAATGTTACGGACCGGAGCGCCGACAGGTGAGTCTGAACGCTGGCATCTGACGGGCGGGCTGTCAAACGCCAAGAGTCCTTCAGGCGGCTCGCAGTGCGGAGTGTAAATTATGTGACTGTAACTGTCTGGTGATTATCACTACTTTCCTCCAACGCTTTAGGATTTATAGTCTCGCTTGCTAAAATATTAGCACCTGTGAAGCAGCTCTCCTGGTTAGCGTGTTTATGACGACTGATGAGTACGGCATTAAGCTAGTGTGTTCCCCTGAAGGCTGTGCTGCAGGACCGCGTGAAACAGTGACGCTCTGTTGGTGTTTGTCGTCCTTGCTAACAAACGGAACTCTTCCCTCCTTCCAATGCCGATGTTGTCCGCGATCCGACTCCCCCCGAAGTGTCCTAACCGTGCGCCTTGTCCCGTCCCCAGGTCAGGGAGTGGAGGCGGTGGATCTTTTCTGTCCTACCTGCAGGAGCAGACAGGGCCCGGCTGGATGCCCGTCACTGACCCCACCCAGGCATGGGTGGGCACCCAGGCCAGGCCCCGGCAGGCCGTAGACGGCGTGGCGTCAGCGGTGCGGGACGCAGACCCGGTGCGCCTGTCCCAGGAGGCCCTGCTGCAGCCGGTGAGGGACATGGGCCACTCGGAGATCCTGAGAGGACACTTCAGAGGCACGCAGCCCTTTGAGAAGGGGCTGGGGTTCCCCCACCGTGTCCCGGACCTGAGGACCTGGGATGACGTCCGCCTCAGGGGCCAGGTGAGAGGACTAACTGAGACCGCATGGCTGTAGAGCTAGAATACAAAGACCTTGATCACTGGCTGTGACATCGGCCAATCACGGAAACACAAGGAAGAATAGCGTGACGCAACACATGAGGACTGTACTGTGATTGGTTGAATTTAAAATGGGAATATCCAACCAGATGCTCGATGATAATGCATATTGTGGCAACACAATAAGAATAGCCTTCCCAGATCTGGGCTGATTCAAGAAACACTACCATGACGACCGGGAAGGTTAAGTCTGGTCAAGGTCAACACATGACCGGCGTTGCCATATGTTCCTCTGTTGAGCGCTGAAGCCCCACCTAGCAGTCACTCTACCATGGACCTAGAAGACCCACCTCAGTTCAAACCATTTCAACTTTTACCCAGTTGATGCTGAGTCCAATCAGATTACAGTAAATAAGCAGCTGTACAGCTGTTTCATTTCTTTGGACATGGTATGTCTTGGTCCAGGGTCCCTGAACCTTTTTCAGGAGCAGCAGTCATTCTGTATTTATATACCGGTCAGTCACAGAGAACTACCTCCATGCTGACTAGACTCCTACCTAGTAGTGGTCTTCTATTAGTAGCTGTATTTTCCCTGTTTTAAAGGTTTGTGCTTAATATTATAATATTACATCGGTAGATAAGATATTTACAAACAGTAATGCAAGCAAATGCTCAAGCATACACACACACACACACACACACACACACACACACATACACACAACCCACACCCAGAAACGTACACAAACACACCGGACCAGGCCCCAACATGGGCATCAACAATCACGTCTTGCCAAATATAGCAGACCTTCTCGCTGTCCCTCTCTGTAATGGGATCCCATCCTGAGCTGTCATGTGTTCCCACCCTGGCACAACGCACCGCACAGGACATGGCCACTGGAAAACTCAAACGGCCACGACCAGGGGGCCATGCTGGAATTGGAGGACAGTGGGTGTCTGTAGGGTTTGCTACCCATACCCCTACCCCTAATCTTAACCCTAAACCAAACCCTACCCCTAACCCGAACCCTAACCCTTCCCCTAACTACCCATGAGGAAGTCTGGCTTTAGCTCGATTCGCTGAGTGGGACCGCTGAGTTCCACTTTGCCACAACGGGGACTGGGGTTTGTGTGTACACGTGTCTGCTATTCCCATAAGCAGAGGGTGTGAGAGTGTGGTAGCAGCATCACCGCTAGCTGCAGAGCATGCAAATGGATATAGAACAAAACTGGAGTGGTAGAGCGACAAAAGTGAGAGAGAGAGAGAGAGAGAGAGAGAGAGAGAGAGAGAGAGAGAGAGAGAGAGAGAGAAATAGTATCCTGCTTAGGTCGTGGCTGTCTGGATTTAGTGTCATGGGCTAGCCATTCCCCCCGACCAACTGGCAGAGGGCAGGAGGGACAGCAGAGACGAGGGCCCACTCCCATGGAATAGCTGCCTCAGCTGGAGCTGGTGGTTGCTTTTCCAAAGAACAAGGCCTGGGAGTACACTTTTATCTACCACCATCACCACTCTCACGGATATAGATGGGAAACTGAGAGGTTGAGATCCCAGCTTGCAGGTACAGACAGGCTTTGAGGGACGGGCGGGTGTTGCTGCTGTTGTGAAGGAGGAAGGTTGGCTTTGTTGGATTGGTGACGAGGAAGAGAAGGGGAGACGATGTGGGCCCTGGTGACCGAGCTGCTGTTCAGCCTGGTGCTGCTGGCCTTCCTGGTGATCAGCTGCCAGAACGTCCTCCACATTGCCAGTGGGGCCGTGCGCTCCGTGCTCTCCTACGTGCACGCTCAGCTTGACCGCCAGCTGGGGGAGGGGGAGGGAGTGGCTGACGAAGAGGAGAACGTGACCACCAGGGTGGTCCGCCGGCGAGTCATCCTCAAGGTACGACGGAGAGGAGGGACCGGCCCGGGGGGAAGGAGCCCTGGTCACACTCTAACATGCACAGTCTGACAGGCACGGATCTGACGTGCACGGATCTGACGTGCGCAGCTCTGACGTGCACAGTCTGACATGCACGGATCTGACGTGCATGGATTGGATGTTTGACGTGAAAGAGGTTTGAAAGGCATTGCGGGTGGTTGAGGATGTGTTGCTTCTGTTTCTCCCAGAGGACAGGGGAGCGCGGGGTGTTTGTACGGGTCGATGTGAAGGTCTGGTCGTGGTTTGGTTCTCGACGAGTTGAGGGGCGTGTTTCTGGCAATGAGCTGACCGACCCTGCAGCCACAAAAAGACCAGGCGCTCCTAAAGGCAGTAGACAGAGCTGCTCCTGTAGCTGACCTCTGTGGTACAGTAGTGGAGAGGCACTACAGACGCCAGACATATCCAGCTGGCAAATACAGGTTCAGCCGTTCAAAGACGGTATTTTGTTAACTGATTGGTTTGGTAATGTGCTTGCGTGAGAGTTGTGTTTGTTTAGTGCGGGAATGGATGCCAAACCTGGCTTGGACTCTGAACCTATTTCTGATACTGGTATTTAACATAGATATTGAGATTATGGCCAAGTTTCCCCAGCTCAGTCATTCTCCTGGCATTCACTAGTTTGCTCCATGGTTCCAGCAGAGATACTAAACCCTGTCGCTGCGGGGCTTTACTCAGATTGTAAGCCCCTTTGCTGTCCTGCTGATCGTATAAATAGAGGAGCGGTGTTCTGCTGAAATGTGAGCATAATAACATCATGATCTGAGCCTCATTATCCACTGTTTAATCAGGCTAACGGCACGGAGGAGAGTATTAGGGGACTCCAGTGATCTCTATTGTTGGTTTAGCATGCTTCTCTGAAGCAGCCCCACGCCTCACCCCTCTGTCTACTCACCCCCATGACGCCTCACCCCCACATGCTAGCAGGCACGGCCGTGGTGTGTAAATACGTACATTCATTACGGGACTATTTAAAGCACTCCTCATTCCAGAGCCCTGATCTGCATTGTGTGCTGAGGCATGTCGGCTTACTTACATCAGCTCTATCAAGCTCTATAACCACACACAAACACACACAAACACACACAGACACACACACACACACACACACACACACACACACACACACACACACACACACACACACACACACATACGTTATACAGACATTAGCACACGTTGAGCATCTGAACTCATGGCCCTGTGGACCTGAGTGCATCCAGAGGAGGAGGTTCAGGTTCGGCCCCAAACCAGGGCCACCCGGCCCTCCGCAGCTAGCCTTCCGGATGTTCTCCGTGTCTGGGCCTGGTCACTTATTGTAGCGGCGCTGTGGTCAAGGCAGCCCGTAACCTGGTGTCTGTGTTGTTGTGTGCAGGGCGATGAGGTGGAGGACCTCGCTGGGGAGCACGTGAGTGAGGAGCAGTTCACGGATGAACATGGAAACATCGTCACTAAGAAGGTTCGAGTTCTCTTGTGTCCTGACGAGACGTCTGTGCTCATCTTCAGCCTTTATACTCTGCAGCTCACAACCTACCCTCACCGTTCTGTTATTCCATCTCTTCTTCCACTCTCTCCATGTTGCCACCTCCGTCTGTACCCCCCACTGCTCATTCTCTCCACCGGACGGGTGTGCATATGTGTGTGTCTGTATGTGTATGCTTATGTGTGTGTGTGTGTGTGTGTGTGTGTGTATGTGTGTGTGTGTGTGTGTGTGTGTGTTTGTGTGTGTGTTTGTGTGTGTGTGTTTGTGTACATGCATGTGTGTGTATGTGTTTGTGTATGTGTGTGTGTTCCCCTGTATGGGTTCCTGTGTGTGTGTGTGTGTGTGTGTGTGTGTACCCGTATCGGACATTGCGTGGCTGCGCGTGTGTTGGTTAGATTGTGCGTAAGGTTGTGCGCCGAGGGAAGGGGTCAGGTGAGGAGGGGGGTCAGGAGGGAAGCCTGGAGGGTTCTCTGGAGGACACCAACGAGATGGAGGGCGACCTGGAGCAGCTCATGAACTACGCCGTCCTGGGTCGCGACAGCAGCAAGGTGGGCCACTGATCCACGCCCCAGCGACCCCCTCCCTGGGACTCACTAACCAGGACCCCCGGTCCCCAAGGAGACCCCCTGCTGGGACTCTGAGCTCCATGTAGGCCAGAGTCCCTAGCGTAGAGCGAGCCCTGAGGCTCCATGCTGCCCTCATTGTGTTTCTAATATTGTCCGTTCATCCTGTTTTTCTAAAATCATTCAAATTAAACGTCAGCCAACCTTCAGGATGGATTGATTGTACGTTCAGGGCTCAAAGGGAAGAGCATGCGGTGAACACGGTTATAGATGTGGTAACGGTTACATAGAGATGGACGTAGAGGTTCGCTGAGTGTACCTGTGTCAAGGTGTGAATGCCGAACCTCCTTTCCAACACAACCATTAAACCCTTTTCCAACACCACCCATGAACCCTTTTCCAACACCACCCATGAACCCTTTTCAAACACCACCCATGAACCCTTTTCCAATCTAGTTGTAGCCCGCCGTCCACCCCATTTTCAACCTCTGCACCCAATCAGTTTTATTTATTACTTTGACCTCTTATTGGAACGACAAAAGCAGTACCAGGGGTCACTAGTCCTACAGTCTCCATGCTGGGCCTCTAATGGTGGATGGTGGACCATCTTGTTGTGATCATGAAAGCCATATCCTCTCTGATTGGAGAGCGTTTCCTCTGAGCTACTAGTCCTAATGAATCTTTGGTCGCTGCATGTAATATGAACCACCCCAGCAGACCCCATGTAACCAAACACCATCCAGAAATACTTTTCAATCAGCCTGGATGATTCACATTGAAAAGGTTTACCAGTTTGAAGGCCAATAAAAAGCGTCCTCATGAAGTTTAGCTGGTCCACTAACTTCACCTGTCACCATTGAACAAAGACACTCTGGGCAAATACTACTGATCCCTGACTGCTTGATCCCAGAGATGTTGCTCATAACGTTTCCCTTCTTCTTCTTCCTCCCTGTCTCTCTCTCTCCCGCCCCTCCCATCCTTTCTGCCCTCGCTCGCCTGCCTTTCAACTCTTACTGCACTCTGCCTCTGTGCTCCTCTTCCTCAATTGACCCCCTCTCCCTTCCTCTTCCTCGTCTGTCCCCCCCCCCCTTCCTCTTCCTCGTCTGTCCCCCCCTCCCTTCCTCTTCCTCATCTGTCCCCCCCCCTCCCTTCCTCTTCCTCATCTGTCCCCACTCCCTTCCTCTTCCTCCTGCCAATGTGTCCTGCTTTCTTTTTCAACCCCTCCCTTCTTGCCATTTCTCTTGGTTGAATCCCCCCCCACCCCCACCCCCTCCCCCCCGACCTCACTAACCCCCCCCTCCCCCCTCCCCCCTCCCACAACCCCCTCTTCCCCTGCCTGTAGCCGGATATTATGGATGTGAAGAAAGGGGCTCAGATAGTGCAGTGTGCCACTCTGCGGCGGGTAAAGCAGTGAGGCAGACAGAGGGGCGGAGCCCTGCAGGTACCAGACCCCCAGCCCCGCCCCGGGCAGCTGTGGACGGGGCTAGACATTTAACTCGCCTCCCGGGTTAAATGCGGCTGCTGAATGTGCCTTTGATGTGATGCTAATGGTATCATGCTAACGTGTTTTATATGTGAACTGTGTTAACTAACTCAGTCCACTAATCGGCCATATATCTGTATCTATATATCTATATATGCTGTAGTGAAAACATGGTAAGGACTAATATCAAACTGCACAAATCCACTTAGAGATATTTTGCTGTTTACATTGTCAATACTGATTTAGTACTGTAGTTTGGCATTGCTATAGATTATATTGTATACTTATTGTAAACAATACTAATTAAGTATCTATACATTAGACTGTAAACTCTTACTCAATTCATTCTAGCATTGATTTATATAGCAGGCCTGTTATATGGAATCTGATAGTTGACCCATAGAGACTTTAGTGAAGTTACAATTATAGTGTGTGTGTGTGTGTGTGTGTGTGTGTGTGTGTGTGTGTGTGTGTGTGTGTGTGTGTTTGAGTGAGAGAGATCTCTTAAAGTATAATGTATATGACCCTCAAGGTCGCTTCCTGTCCTCTCTAACTTTAAAACCATTGCAATCATCAGATGACTCACATTTCGACCCACACAATGTTGAGTGTCCATCACTGAGAGCTCCAGTAACTGGTTCACACTAAGTTAGGGTTCAGTACTGTGAACATAGACAAGACAATGCAGACTTACCACATATCCCTTTAGCTTCAAGACCACCCCGTGATAATACTATCGACTGAAAACTATTTCTAATGACCATACCGGTGTAATTTACCTCTGTTTTGGAGCTTTCCCTTGTCTTCCACAGTGTGGACAATGCACAGTGTTCCAGGTTATGGTTTAGTAGCCCAGATGGTGAGGGGAGAGATGGAGCTAAGGTCTGTCTCGGTGTCGCTCAGAATGGCATCAATAATGTATAGCCTAATGAAGCTTAGAAAGAGCCAGCCGTTTTAGCTAATTCAACTGTTTAATTAAACATAACAGGATCAGAGTGGAAGTGGTGTGATTTCAATGTGGATATAAATGGGCTGTAGTTGGAAAAGGATGGATTGCCTTCTTCTACACCATTCCAAGGGCTTTCCCACAAGCTCCACGGTGAAGATGCTATAGATAGGATGTGAGAGTTCTAAAGAAGGGAAGCAACATTTTGAATCTAAACCAAATAACCTCCCTCCCTCTCTGCTCCCTCTCTCCCTCGATCATCTACCAATGAGAAGTGTTGCATTTCACACACCTTCTATTGAAAGGGAAGATATTTCCCAGGTCTTACAAACATTTCATAAGGCCTGGGAAATGATCAAAGGTCGAAATTACACCGGTAAAATTATCCTGCAAGGCTGTTGTCTGTTAACTGCAGTTTGCATGTGGAGCCTGGGCAGTTTGTTCCTCTCGGGGTTAGGGTCTGCGGGACTCGTCCTTTAGGCTGTCGTGTCTCTCTCCACACACAGGGCTCCCCACAGGATCTCCCAACCTCACCGAAACCATCCTACATAGACACATGACGGACAACGGGGGGTGGCGGAGAGACCTCCTCGGAGGAACAGCGGACACCGACGAAACGTACACACAGCTAGCGGCCACGCTACCATCAGCGCCGCCAACAGGAAGTGGATCTACTGTCGTTTTTTCTTACTTCCTTTTTTTTTTTTAAGAAACTCTAAAAAAAAGAACATGGGGTTCTAGGTTAGACGCATGATTTTTTCGTACAAAAAAAACCAAACCAAACTCAAACAAACAAAAAAAGCAACCAAAACGTGCTTCCTGTTATCTGTTCAGCATGCTGATTGCTGCTGCATGGCCTGTCTTTAGCTACCAGTACAGAGAGATCTAGGGTGGGGGGGGCCGGAGAGGACGTCTAGGCTCTAATGCCACGTAGGGTTCGTCAGACTGGCCCTTTCTCTCCATTACTCTGGGAAAAGAAAAAAATGTGTGTGAATTTGCATAATCTCTAGGCAACAGGTTTGTATCTCTCCATATTCCCGCCGGTCGGACCACATCACAGACCAGTATGCCAAACCACCACGTCCACGTCCCAGTGCTCAAAGTCCAGTACGCTACACTACCACCAAAGGAAAGCTGTGCTGTACATAACCTGGTGTTGGGATGTGTACCTTGTGTTGTTCGTGTTGTTAGGACCCTACACCGTCACCATGCTGCTCTTCAGAACCTGTGGTGTTACTTTGTGTTCATCTGGCTTGTTCCAACCTAACCCTATATATATATAATATATATATATATATACATATATAAGATATATACTATTATTCTATCTACATCTCCTGAACCCTATGTGCACGCGAACAGGCAGACCTCTGTTGTGTTGCTCTGTGTTATTGGTCCTTTATGTTGGTGTCCGGGTTAGTGATTTAAACAAGATGCCACCCTGCACCTTCTGACCGATCATGGTCTGGAAGGCACCAGTGGGCTCCGCCCCCCCGCCTGTCCCTCCCCTCGGACCTCTGAGGGCAGCCTTTTGTAGTAGATGTAGCAGCAGTCTTGTCATCCCCCAACAGGGGGCAGGATTTCACCTCCACTTAGTAGCTTTAATGTCTGACGTGAATCTTGACCTTACAGTAGTAGACTGCTATTAGTACTCATGGAGGTGGTACAAACATATAAAGAATTTCAGCAACTACTGTTGATGTCACTTTGATGTTGGGTATAGGGGGGAATCCTAACGGTTATAATGTAGCTATGATGTGGTCAGGGAGCTGGACCGGGGCTTGGAGGGCAGGAGTCCAACGTGTCTGAGCGCTCGTGTTGAGCATCAATGTTTGTTTTCTTGACAGTTAAGGACAGTCAGTCGCCGATCACTGTGATGAGAAACTGTTATACTGACCCCGTTACTGTGAGCCTGGGAACCTGCTTCCTCGCCCTGGTTCTTGTCTCACTTCCAAACCTTTTAGTTCCTACTTTACTGTCCGACCTTCAGAAGCAATAAGAACTATGAGCGGATGTGTGTGCGTGTGTGTGGCTGCGTGTGATCCCATATCATATTCAAACTTAATTTTCTCTTCTAACCATAGCTATACACTTCTATTAAAAATGATGTCAACACATTACTGTTTATCTAAGGAGCCGTATTGTTTAAGGAACAGGGATAGTTTGAGTTTAACTGTATATCCCCCGTCATGCTGCCCATGGTTTTGCAACATCCCTCATCAGGAGGATGTGTCCTTTATTTACGCCTTAATATCATTCATGCTGAGCTCAAAAGAAGTTGAATGTTTGTTTATTTGCGTGTGCAGACGTACGTGTGTGCGTGACAGAGAAAGCGACACGGACACACAAGAGAAAGGTTTTTTAAGAATCACCAACTCAGCAATGCAATGAGGAGATGGATATATAGCGACTGCATAGAAATATTTTTGGAGAAGAAACTCACGACATACAAGACAGCGATCCACCCAGCATGTTTTTTTGTACATACCAGATGCTTCGGTTTTCCTACTTCATGGACCATCACCTCGTTCTAGTTGCCGCACAAATATGTAAACTCACAAGGACTCAACAACCGCACACCTTCGAGGTTTAGTTCAACTCTGCAGCCAGACATGACATAGAGGAATGTAACTTCACAACATACACGTCTGTAGAACTGCTCGATTCTCCTTTGGAAGATGACTCCTGGCACTCAGTTATTTTACACCCGTGCTTTCCCTTTCATTTGAAACATACTGATTATCTTCTATGACGAGAGAAACACAAGATTGTTTACGGAGTCATTATCTACACCTAAATTGTGTTACTTTTTCTTTACTGCTTCCATGGCTTCTGTTCAAGATATTCTCACATTTTTCTCACAAGCATTTCTTGATTGAGAAATGTTTTTAAATTCTAAGTGTGAATGGGTTTTATTTTATAGGACACTTAACAAAAGTGATAACGTTGGTGGTGCAGATTCATCAAATATATTTTTCATTTTGAAAAATACAATACAATAACAGTCAATACGGTTGAGGTGCACAGTGATGAGGAAAAGTCAACGATTAGCTTTGTAGCGGTTGAGAGCTGGATGCAACACATGTTTTTATTATTATTCTTAGGTCCTGGTTAATAGACTCTGACAGGCTGTGCTCGTCCAATAGGCCACTATGAGATGCTCCTGACTGTAAGATCTGTTGTCTCGAAGGGTGAAGGAGCATATCGTCAACACCATAGAACATATCAACCTCCTCGTGGTTTCATGAGTTGTAGTTCTGAACAGGAGCACCACTCCTGAAGCCAGCCCTGACCTGGAGGTGTGAGAGAGCGTTGAGGACTGAGTGTTTCTGAGAGCAGGCTTGAGGGACGTTTAGTGATCTAACTGTTGGCTCGGTGCACTCAGCAACCAGACTTTCAAGACGACAAGCATTACCCCTCAACACAGCAAAACCTTCCTCAAACTACTGCTGCCCCCACCCAGCTTCTTTTGCCAAATAAGAGCCTCTCAGCCGGGTGTAGGGCTGTCCGCAGGGGTCTGGAACCAGACGCTATCCAGCGGGTCGTACAGAGAAGGCCACAAGTGCACGGAGACATTGGAGCGTCAGATGTGTTAAACCAGAGGAAGAACAACCAACCAAACCTTGCACTTGTGGAATAATGAGACGAAGACATGCATCGAGTTCATGCAAAAATATTATACTGTTGCAAAAACTAGAGATCACATGTATATTCCTTTTAGAATGGATTGAAGATATTATTAACGCAATAGCATATTACTCAATACTAAGGAATGCAACTGCGCACATGCACAGAATATGTTTTTGACATAAAAGCTATATATATATGAAATATATGAAAAATCTCTATATATATATATTTACTTAGAATGCTATGCACCCTTACTTATCAACTGGGATTCTAATTATGTTATGGATGTACTTTTAGCATCATACAGCTGTAGCTACCAGGGACCTGCTCTGGGTAATGCCTGCACCCTGGGGGAATAGGGGCCTTGTGGGGATTTTAACTTGTTGGTTTGCTTTTTTTTATTGGTATGGAGAGTCAAATATGAATAAAAAAATATATATGTGAAAGCCTTTTAATCAAATAAAATTGGAAGACATCTGTTGAAAAATTTACTCTGTACACCAGCTCAACATTTGCAAAATTAATAAAGAAATCAAACAGTTATTATCTGCTTAGCGTGTATGACTGAATGAAACTTGCAAGTGTTCCATAGTCTCTACAATTAACTTTTGTTCATTATTGTATAACCCTTTTAATTATACAATTGAACCGAGAAGTATATTTAGGAATTAGGGGTATATTTATATTTAAGATTAGCAGGAATGTACAAAATACAACTAGTTTAACAAACCTCTAACCCCGGTAGCATGTTCGCATGTTGACGGTGCTCTGCTCCAGCAGGAGGCGCAGTAACTCAACCAAACCTCTAAAGCCGGCCACACACCAGCGCCGAAGCGCAGCGGTGCGCATTTAACGCGCGTCAAAAGCCGCCCCTACCACCAATAGGAAGCGGCGCGCTACAGCACCGTTGTGATATGTTTTGAAAGAAGCAGATCAACAAACTTAGTCGGTATAGGCTACCATAACCAGTTGTCATACCAGTTGTTTTATGACTACATATATGGTCCTGATGCCCATGATCCTCTGTTTGTGCTTACAATGAAAGTCACATTAATTCAGTTACTTTAAGTACTGTCGGGCACTTTGTTTACGGTTTAGTCACTTTACACACTTTATTTACGTTCATTGCTCATTCCTTTTGCATTGTGGAAATATTCATCTAGTGCATCAACAATCTCCATATGTGAAGGACATTGTATCAAGCCGGGATTTACCAAACAGCTTTAAAAAAGCGCTTTTTCAGGGGCGGCGACGCTAGGGAATAGAACAGTAGCGTAAAGCCTAGTTGGGCGTCGCGGCGCGGCGCGCTGCCGCGCGTCTAGTCGCATACTGACGGTGTTCTGCTCCAGCAGGAGGCGCAGTAACTCAACCAAACCTCTAACCCCGGCAGCATGCTGATGGTGTTCTGCTCCGCTAGGGGGCGCAGTAACTCAACTCTGGTTTCTCCTAGTTCCCTATATTCGGTGCATGAAGGCGAAGGAACGTGTGCTCAGGTTCTCCAGATGACCTGACTTCTTCTCATGTTCTGTGTTGTAATGTGACAAGTTGTGCTTCCTGTTACTGTCTGTTTGCACTTTTGAACCAACGGTATTGTATTTATTAGTATTTAGCTGCTCTTTGACGCGGACAACGCTACGCTTTGTGGTGAATCGACACTTGTAGACGGTTTGTTTGGTAGCTGAGGATCATTCTAGTAAACAACATGTCTGAGAGCAGCCTGAAGACCACCTCCAAGTCCATCCCCACCCGGCGGGTGGTGATCAACAGCGCGGACCACATGCCCCAGGTGGACTACTCCTCGACCCCCGGGGGGACCCTGTTCAGCACCACGCCCGGAGGTAACGAACCACTCCGACTGATGACCTCAACTCGAGTCGTCGCCGGTCTCCATGCGTTGATTCCTGTGGTGTCTATGGGAGCCTAGGTGGTGAACTTCCATTGAACGGCTCGGTGTTAATTGGACCGTCCCTGCTGGGTTCATACTTTGGACCAGACCGGGACAACATGGAGAATGAACTTGATGTCAGTTACATCGTTCATATTTAAAGTTTAATCGTAATTGCATTCGTTGAATATCTACTGCTGGTGCCACTAATAATGCACATGGTGGTTTAACCTGTCAGTAACGAATGGTGCTATTGGCCAAACAAGGCAACGTGTGTTTGAAACAAAATAACCCATGATTGGTCAATTCAACCTGTGCGTTAACCAGGGTCTTCTGGTCCCGATCCCGCCCTCCTGGCATTTGCCTTATATGTACTGCGCATGTGCATACGCTTCTGCATGCGCACGCGTACATTTGGTCAATTTACGATGGGTTTATCGGGATTCAGAATACAGAAATGTACACAATGTGTTTAATCATGAACCAATAACATAATTAAATAATTACGTAATAATATAACATAATTATTGCCGTGTACTTATGTGATTTTATTTATTTTTTATATTTTCGGCGTCTTTTAGTCATTTTTGATTTATTTTTTAATGCAATCCATCCAGCCAGTCTTTACCGTCCATTGAATGGATGACAGTAGCTGACAATGTGAAGGGAGGCTACCCTGCTTGGTATGGTTTCTCATTTCAAACGTCGGGCCCCACAATGACCCCTGGGGGCCTGGAATGTTGATTAATCGCTGCTGACCCAACCTCTTTCCATCGAGGAATCCGTATAACCCTTCCTGTGAGTTGGATATAGTGTTATAGTTTGGTTATCTAAAGTTAGGAAATGATAAGTCCTGCAGGAAGTCAGTGTCTCTCACCTGTCAGGTGTGTTGTAGATATTGTTGGTGTGTGCAGGAGGGAGACTGTTAGCCTCTGAATCAGGATCCTCCATTTCCATCAACTGGGAAATGATGCATGTCTAATATTAATGGTGATAATATTGGAGAATTCTAGCCTATATGTGTTTTATAGTAATTATTATTGGTTGTATTATCCCTTTCAAATGGGAATCGCCATGAAAATTAACACAGGATGAAACACAATACATGAACACCAGAAAGGATTGCATATGCTAACCCAACGTTTGCATCTCCCCTGCTCATCCCAAAGGCACCAGGATAATCTATGATCGTAAGTTTCTGTTGGAGCGTCGCAGCTCCCCGGTGGCTAGGACCCCGCCCCGGGGTCTGCCCGACATTCCAGGGGTGACCAGTCCCCCTATTAAAGACAAGGCCCAGAACGGAGAACCTCTCAATAACAACGTCATCAAGACACCTGACAGCAAGGCTGCTGGTAAGTGTTAATGCACATACTCACCGCACGCACACATGCAGATGATGAAGATGGTTTGTTTGTTTAAGTACGCGGCCCAGGACAAGAGGTAGGTTATCAGATGTATCTCCTGGTTTGGATAATTAGTAAATACAGCTTGTTGACTCTGCCAGTTTTCTGCCATTTCTAAACTGAACTATCTGCTGCCCGCTCTCCTCAAGGCGATGAGGCCCAGTTTGAGATGGACATCTAGTGGCCCCTGGAGGGGACCCTGAAGAGGCCCCTACCGAGCCAGGCGACCATCTGGGTCCTGACGGGCCCCTGCCTTCCTCTCCTGCCGAGGCGGGGCCTTCAGCTCGGTTCCTCAGGGCCTCCGTGAGCCCCCAGCCTGGTGCTGGACGGACCGCTTCCTCTGGTCAATTGGAATGCAAACCAAGGACTATCATTCAAGCCTGTTTACTGGCCACACACTTATCTATGGTCCAATTTAAATAAAACGTAAGATGACAGATTTATTTTTTCATTCCAACTGGTTTAGGCACTTTTGAACCTTGCCAGTTGTGACCGGAATATCATTTGTTGATCAGGCTGGTTAAAGGCTTGTTCACATTCAGAGAATGTTTCGGATGCGTTGGTTGATGACATGAACAGAAAAATCACATGGAGTTAGGGTGAGAAAGCATTAAAGGCAAAAAGGCAAACAAAACTTACCTTGTCCCTTGTGTCAATGTCTTCAAGATTAAGAGCCTCAAGAACCTGGGACTTCCCCCTGGATACATTTTCTGCCAAAATATACCCCCAGGAGCCATTCACTTCTTAAAAGGTGTGTTTTAAAACACAAAGAATTAAATGCTTATATCAAGATCAAGATGGATTCCTATGATCTTGAGTCCAATACAAAAGGTGATCAGGAAAGAATTCTGAACAATATTCACATTTTCTGAACAATATTCATATTTTTAGACGCATAACTCCTCAGCCTTTTTACGTCCGGTCATGAAAGTGTGTTCGCTTATCACATCTAAGCTGGGGCTATTCCAGCCTTTGCAATCGTATTCCAACAAAACACATACACACACAAATGACACACAACACTCACCTAGAAAGTGAACCTATGACATTGACCTATGGACATATTCAAATAATAAGAGTATTTAACCACTCGCTGGTCAATAATCAGTAATCTTTAAAACACCAGGGGTCTGGCCCAAAGACCCCTGCTCTGATAACTAGTCAGTGGCCCTTTATGGTAAGAGGTCAATACACACACACACACACACACACACACACACACACACACACACACACACACACACACACACACACACACACACACACACACACACACACACAGTTAAAAGGCCTCTCACTTCCTCTAACAGCAGTTGTCTTGATGACTGTCATGTCCTCAGTACATGTCATATATCACCGGGTAGAAAACAAAAGGTCTGCAGAGGATCCAGTGTTTGCGTAGTCTCAATACACGCATTGGATGTGTTTGAAGTAAGTCTCCTTTCCCCCCCCCCCCCCCCCCCCCCCCCCCCCCCCCCTCCCCAAGAGTCTAATTGGAGGATTTCCCAACAAATTGAATGAGTGTTCAACATTCCTAAATCACAGAGGAGGCTTCGGCTTAAAACAAGCGACTACTCTTATGAAAACAGAAACCAGACATTTCTAAAAATCTACAACCAGGCTTGGTTCTGTCTAGCACTTTCTTGAAGAACAGGAATTTCTGAATCCATTTAAGGGTAAAGTCATTGATATGAATCCACCTGCTAATGAAGCTATTAGCATAAATATAGAGGAGATTAGCCTATCAATCATTTAACAACACTTAGCAGTTACGTATGTTCAAATAAACAAGGAATAGAGGGATTCTCCATAAAGTGACTTACTAGCATATCCTCAAGGGTGAGAGAGAAGAGTTATCCAGTGTATGTTTAATTTGGAAGAATTTACACATTATCTACTGGTTGGAAAGTTCAGACCCTGCAAATGTCCCAACAAGGACAACTATCAAATAAGTGGAGCAACAAATATGCCTTATCCATCATCAAATATCTACCATGTTATATACCTTAACTTCACCAAGTTAACTTCTTTTGTAATTCAACTTTACCAAGGAAGTGTGTGCATGCATATGTGTATTGTAGTCATTGGCTAAGATGACCCCCCCCCCCCCCCCCCCCCCCCCCCCCCCCCCCCCCCACACACACACAGTAGCCGTGCGTTTGAAGTGTGCAGACATTTACTCTTCTCTCTGCCTTATGGCATTCTGCAGGAGCCTGGGTCTGACATCCCCCTCCCCCTCCCCACCATGACACCTCTGTTTCCTGCATTCCCCCACCCCCCTCAAACAAACAAGGCTACTGGTCTTCAGCCTCCTCAACGATGACCTCGTGTTGGTTCCTCATGGCCGTTTGATCTCACCAAACACAGACCCCCTCCCTGTTGTCTAATGATGGGTCTGTGATGGCCCTCCTCAACCGAGATGTGGATTAGAGGTGAAGAGGGCAGATAAACGCTGACCTTCTCAGAGCCATGACTGTTTCTTCACTAGGTTTTCACAATGCAAGCTGCGTTGTCCAATTAAAAGTGTCCTCATGGCATTCTTTTGTCTAAAGTTAGTTATTACAATTATTACACCATATGTTATATATAAATACATCATAATAGAAGCAATACAAAAAAAGCATGATATTTGGTTCCATTTATTTATTTTTTATCCCATTGTTTGTACAAAAATATACATTCACACATACTATAAATATTTAAAAAAATGACATGGAGAAAACTGAAACAGCATGATATAGCACCCAGTTTTATCTTTATATATTTATATATATTCTTTTTATTTACAAAGATTATCATGCTCGGTGCATTACATGAGTTGAATCTGCTGCTCATCAGCCTGTCACCCCTGAGGATCTCTTGAGGTCTCGGTGAGAGCCGCAATCCTCCAACATCATGTCCTCGTGGCGTTGGGGGTCTCAGTGGCAGCTGCACCCCTCCAACATCATGTCCTCGTGTCGTTGGGGGTCTCAGTGGCAGCCGCACCCCTCCAACATCATGTTCTCGTGGTGTAGGGGGTCTCAGTGGCAGCCGCACCCCTCCAACGTCATGTCCTCGTGGCGTTGGGGGTCTCAGTGGCAGCCGCATCCCTCCAACATCATGTCCTCGTTGTGTTGGGGGTCTCAGTGGCAGCCGCACTCCTCCACCATCATGTCCTCGTGGTGTCGCAGAACCACGTCGTCGTCCTCGTAGTACAGCATGGAGAGCGGGGCGAGGCGCGTGGCCACGCAGGACGGGCAGGACACGCGCTCAGGCTGGTGGAGCCGCAGGAGACTCTGGGACAGGACCAACATGTCAGCAACATGGACAACATGAGCCTCTGGGACAGGACCAACATGTCAGCAACATGGACAACATGAGACTCTGGGACAGGACCAACATGTCAGCAACATGGACAACATGAGACTCTGGGACAGGACTAACATGTCAGCAACATGAGCCTCTAGGACAGGACCAACATGTCAGCAACATGGACAACATGAGACTCTGGGACAGGACCAACATGTCAGAGAGCGACAGACAGACAGACGTGGCTGTAGACGGCAGGAGGCTTACCTGCATGTAGGCGTGGTTGGTGGGCTGCAGGGATTCGTCCAGGGGCGTGGGGCACAACCCCTCACAGCGGTAGGCGTTGTAGCGCTTGGGGTGAACGATCCACTCGTCCCAGCCGATCTGCTCGAAGTCCACCATCATGTCCACCCTTCGGCACAGCGCCCCCCCGCCGGCCTCCTGGGGGGCCGCTGTCGCTGCCGCCTCGTGGTCCGCCAGGCGGATCCGGTCCATGCGGTTCCTCTTGTGGCGTCGGGCCTGCCCCCGGGCCAGGCCCACGTACTTGGAGCGGTCCACGGCCCGGATTAGGCTGCGGGCGCCGCTGCCCTCGGCGGGCGGCTGGTGGGTGGAGTAGACGACCATCATGACGCGGCCCGCGGCCGGGTGACGCTTCTGCCCACGTCTCCCTCCTCGTGTTCCGCTGGCTTCTGCATCCTCCTCCTCCTCCTCCTCCTGGGCCCCACTCCCGTCCTCAGCCCCGGGAGGCAGGACCCCGGCTGAGGCCCCTCCGGGCCGGTCGCCCTGACGAAGCCAGAGCGTCAGCAGGGAGGTCACGTCGTACACCCTCCAGGAGGACTGCAGGGTGCTGTTGGGAGAGGCGACGAAGCTGCCCAGGTGGAGGCCCTCCCCCCGGGGACAGGGTCTGGAGAGGGGGCCCGTGGAGCAGCTCTGCCTGGGGGAGTGATAGACATCCACGGTGACGCGGGGCGAGGCCGAAAATGCCGGCAGCCGGACACGGAGCTCCGCCCACTGCACCGGGTCACCGGCGGCGACCGAGGACATGTCAAAGGTGATGGTCCATCTGTCCCCCACCTGGAGGCAGCCTGGAACAAGACAGGAACATGAATGGATGGTTCCGGCTGACTGTGCTTCCACCGTGACGGCTCAAAGAACTCTCAATATTAACCCTCATTAACAAGTTAAATTGTCCTGCTCACATCCCACCTTAGCCTGGAGGAGCAGAGTTTTGAACCCTCAACCCGTCCAGTTGCCAGACAACTCCTTCTCCCTCCGGAGCTGTCACTTCTAGACAAGTGTGGACAAATGTCAGTCAGGGTGGTGGGAGGATCAGGGCAGGATGTGTACTCAACCCCCCCACGCTAAGACGTCTGAGCAGCTAATACACACACCCTGTCACATAAAACAGGGATGGCCCTTCAAAGTGGAATAAGCACTTTGACGCTCGAGGGCAGCAGAGAGGAACGGGTCAGATAAGAGAGATAAGAGCTCAGAACTAAAGCAGGAGTGAAGGATGGAGAGGATCTGGGGTGAAACCCCCTGATCACGGACCAATGTGCCCCGAGTCCTCACTGCTCCTTACAGAGGGTCAATTGAAAGGATTCCAAGTAGCAATGGTTACTTCCAACTAATGAAAGCAGGGAGCAATGTCAAACAGTACACCCTTGCATAACACTGATACTAGTATTTTAAGTAGTACGAAAATACCTAGAAAAATAAGAAACATAAAGAAGCCAAACAAATGTGAGCTCACCCTGTGCCATCAGACTCAGGACGGAGTCAGACTGGGAGGACGGCCGGTTGCGGCTGGTCCCCGGAGCGTCTCCAGCCCCGGGCGCCGCCGTGGGGTCCCCCGTCTGGAAGGAGCGGTACAGCTGCATCATGTACAGAGGGTACGGGACACGGTGGGATGACGAGAGGATCCCGGGTCCCGGGCTGGGGCTGGCGTGGACGGGCCCCTGGGTCAGGGAGAGGGCTCTGGGGCAGAGGGCCAGGAGTGCCCCCGACAAACACAGTAACGCAACCTCCATTTCAGCGGAGACAAGAAATGAACTAGGAGAAATATGTAGACTATTGAAGGAGCATAAAGAGGCAGAGTGCTGCTGTTTCTCCAGGAGTCTGGGTGTGGAGTGCTGCTGTCAGCAGAGTGATTCCCAGACAGGCCTCTTTATAGGGGACAGCTGCCCTTTGATGACCCCCTGACCATCCCATCTGAGGGGCGGATACAACATCTAGCCAAGGTCATTGTCCCGTCAAACCGGCTCCCTTCTATATCCATTTTATACCCGTAATCTGATTTTAAATGCAAAAAATCCACCAACAAGTACTGGATTCTTTGATTTATTTGATCATTTAATTTTTTTGTGATTAAGTGAACATTTTTCATGAGGCAGATAAACTATTAAAAAAAATATGACAAAAATATGAGCAATATTGAAAAACAAATGTTTTATTGAAGGTTATTCACAGAAACCTTGTTTTGGTTTTCTCCCTTGGGGTTCCAATGGCTTACTAGATTAAATACTGTAACTTATTTTCAGTTACACTATTCTGCATTCAAATATAGTACAACCGTAGAACCGTCTGTTGTCTTTCAAAAGTAAAAACTATTACATTCAGTGTTAAAAGCTGCTTCTAATTTACAGTAACTATGGAGGTATGTATGGTCCCAAATGGTTTATAGCAAATAATACAAACAGCACATACTAAACAAGAAAACACATTTTCTTTCAGACCCATGCCCTCAATGATGAGGTATAAATGGTAACAACTGCTCCTTATTGGTCTAGAGTGCAGTGGCTGGATCAGAAAACTTGTTTCATAACGCACTGAAGAAGTCCTTCACCTGTGTACCGAAAACCAGACAATCAGGATCTCAAAAGAGCACATTAACATAAAAAAGAATCTCGCTCAAATGAACTCAAAGGGAATCGTTGAATCATGTCTGTTCATGCAAAAGTCAGTTTAATGTAAGAACTTTTCAAACAGTATCGCCTGCTGGTTAAGCTGGGAACTGAGATATATGCACATAGATTACCTACCTTTACTATGAATTCATCTCTCACAGTTTGATCACTCAGAAACTCCACATTGGCATCCAATTCCAGTACTGGAACATGTTTTAACTTCTCAAAATGTAACCTAAAAGACAGAGACAAAACGCTATTAGATCATGAATATTTACGTTGTTATATCATTAGAACTACTGGACATCAAGCACAATCAATGGTAAAGGTTGTGAGGGCAAAGGAGGACTTTACCAGTTATGTGGTCTATATTCCCCACCTCTGGTATTAGCAAAATAATGTTAGCTACAAGTACCTTAAGGGATTATGAATATTTAATGTTGTTATAGTATTTATAACCAACCCCCCACTCACTGCGTGCTGCGCTCCCTGAGCCATCTCTCGTGCTGCGTGTGGAGCTTCTGCAGGTAGTCCAGCTCAACGCCGGCCTCCTCCGGCCGCCCGCGGCGGCCCAGACGCTCCATGCACTTCTGCGGTACGGAAACGACATGACCGTCACATACCAGGACTCGGGGAGCGGTCAGTAAAGATAAACCCTCCATGTGCAGATTTAAACTAGAAGGATGAAATGTCTTAGCACTAGCTGCGAGCCTGAGGCAAAAAGTACTTTGAGGTGGGATGGATAAAAGAACTTCTGAAGTCTGGGCATTCATTTATTGATGCAACATGTATGATTGAGCCTATAGTCTGTGGGTAGGTGGCCTTCAGAATTCTAAAAACTGAGAAGCAGTGCTCTGTCATCTCTTAATGGCGGTGTCACTGTGGGACACAAACTAGTGCAGTTCTGCCGGCTGGGCGCTGAGTGGGAGATGATGAGATATGAAGCCGCGGCACATTGTTGTTAAAGGTGACATGTTATACCAGGGTGATTAGTAATAGGATGTGAATTGATTCATATAACATTATTGTCTTGTCTGTCAGGTCAACAATATTGTAGACTAGATTAGTGATAATATCTTCCCTCAAACATATAATATAAAGATATATTTGAAATGGTATTGCTTTGGCTAGCAGAATACAACGTTTTTCATACTATTCAATTTAATTAGCAACAGATGCAATTCTTAGACATTACATTTTCAATTCATTAGTTGATATGTTGATGTACTGATATTGAGGTCCAATCAGGAGCCTACCTGAGGGGAGGCTTTGAGGTAGATGATGCCCTCCAGCTCCAACTGGGGGCCAAACTGCTCCACTAAGAAGGTGTGCCAGTCCTGGTAGACCGCCCACTCAGCTGGGTTTATACAGTCAAGTTCAAAACTGTTCAGGGCAAAGATGTACCTAGGAGGGGAAAGAGTCCATTAAGAAAACGTTTGGCGGAGAAGTGAACATTTTAATGGAATCAATAATTGTACACAACATTGAAGATGTCTGTTGTGTTCATTCGTTAGTTACACATTACAACCAGGGTACATCAATTGCAGATGAAATAACATCAGTTATTGCAGTGATAAGCATGACTTATGGTCTAGTAGTCTTTAGACAAAAATCCATCACTGTCTGTTTCTCTACTCTACTACCCCTGATTCATAAATGCAGCATATCCATAATTAGTGTTACAAGCATGCAACCCCTGGTTTGTCCTATGACGACGAATTGTGTGAAGTTTCCCTTTGCCTACCGGTCACTGTAAACAGAGCGCTCAAACACCTGGACTGGGGTTCCCTTTGAGCTGAGGAGGTGGGGCGGTGGAGGCTGCAGCTGGGTCTTCATGCGGCTCATGCAGGAGTAGGTCTGGAAGGTGTAGGACCAGCGCTGGGGGTCTTCATACATCAACTGGAGCAGGTTACCTACGGTCTGCTGGGGAGCCCCGGACCCCTGAGGGTGACATGATGGCTGGCTAACTTGTAAATACGGGGATAGGGATTAACTGAAAATGGTTGGCAGATGTACCTCGGAAGGTCCGCTTTCGATGCTTCGCCACTTGCTGACCGGTTCTTGAACGACCTCCCAGTCTGAGCTGGCGGACTGAAGCAACTTGGCAAAGGTGGACTTTCCTACAGCTAGTCCGCAAAATATCAATCACACGGGAGCATTCACATATCATAAGGTATAGTAATTTAAATAATGGACATCCATGCTAAATTATGGGTTTGCCTTATGTTATGTTAGATAAATGTACATGAATTGTACCGATGTTGCCCTCGATAGACACTCTCCTGACCCGAGCTCTACCATCTTGTCTCGGTCCTGGTCCGGTACTTTTAAGGCTTCTTGCTGGACCAGAGATGCTCGGTCCTGCGGCAGCACTCATGCTCATTAAAGCCAACGGATAATGGGTTAATATGCCCACCAGACTCGGGCGCAGAACTCTGCTAAATGATAAATATGAGGAAAACATTTCAAAAAGACTGTTTACATGACAGTTAGCAGTTAGCAATTTAAGCTATTTTTAAAAGAGCATGTAGGAAGACGAACATCACGAGAATCTTTCAACAAGTAATTCTAATTAACATGTGTCCAAAGCTCATGTTTGGACCATGATCATGACAGGAACCTAATGAACCGGAAGCACAACATTGCCCAGCAGGATGAGCCCAGAAGCACTCGTCCTGCTGGGCCGTGTTATGGAAAAATATTTTCTAAGTAAAAGCCCCCTTTAGCGTTCAGTACTTTTTATCATATCTTTTCGGGAACAAATATAACCTTATATATATTATAAATATCTTATGTGACTGTTTGTTAAATGTAAGCAACTAAGCGAAAGAAATATCACAATGGTATTTATATCATCTGTTGATTAATGTTGATAATTTCACATTTGAGTGATTTGAAAACACGAGGATTTAAACTCGCAGTGTTAAAGATTGAACCCATTAGTTCAATCTTTTTACTAACCAGTTAGTAGTCGGGAGAATTTCAAATTTCCACAGTGTTAGGGGTGGGAGGGGTGCGGTGAGTGGGAGGGGCTCTGACAAAAAGGTAAACAAAGAGAGGTACTGGCTGGCCAGCATTTTTTATTTGAAGTTTATAGTTAGTCTAAAATCACATTTCCATACATTGCTTTTCAACATATGATGGCAGCAGCATGACTCAACGTGCCTTCAGTTATAATGTTCATCTTCTTCATTCCTGTTATAATGCTAAGAAAATATTACAATTTAGACAGATACATACAGAAAAATAAATCTAAATCCCTTTGAAAGTTGTTGAAGTAGACTTGAATGATCCAAATCCCTCCATGGCAGAACTTGAAGACTTTGTTGCTTTCGTAGGAAGGTTTGACCTTAGTAAACATTGTTTCTAATGATGATCACATGAGGCCCCTGGATCTTAAAGTCATTGATACCTAGCGGAACAAACAAGGCACACATTACATTTTGCAATCTCAATGCTCTGGTTGACCATCCAGGTTGGGAAAGTTAGAACAGTGATTTTGTTGGTGAGGTGAGCCGTGAGACTGGTCTTACCCTCAGAGAGAGGGATACCATCGGCGAGGAGGAGCCAGGCTCTGCCATCCATCTGCCTGGCGTGCTCTCCATTCACGTTACTCAAGAAGGGCCCCCACTGGGTCGGCTCAACATCAAATCTACAGCCAACAGAAGAGGGGCGGTTTGTAGTGGGGGACCCTAAACATTCCAACAGTCTTCATGCTAGACCTGGACTCACGTGAAAGCAGCGTTCTCCGCCTGGAGCAGTTCCAGAGTGCACAGTAACGAGGCCCCCATCGGCACATGCACGGTGTAGGTTTGGATCTGTTGGTCGGATTTCACCACCTCCACAATCACTTCCTGTGATTGTGGTACATTTTGGGTCGGCAACGGAACCCCCTCCACCGCCAGCTCCAGCACCAGATTATCTACAATCCAACCAGGCGACCATTGAATAAGAACACAAGCTACGTCATTAAAATACAAGCTTCCATTCACTATGTGGTCTACTCAGGGGTCCTTTACTCTTCTCGTTCTGGCAGTTTATGTTCTTGAGGTCCAGGTAGGATTTGGTCTGCAGGCCGATCAGCGCTGAGGCGAGGGCCCTTGGGTTCTGATACGTGCCGCTCTGGGCGTCCGCACTCAAGCTCCTCAGGGTGGAAGACAAATCTTTCTGGCTGCCCATGGCTACCAGAGCCTAGAAAGCACCACACACACTGGTTTTACTGGCACTGTGTGTGTAAATTGAGGCATGACTTAACAAGAGGAATAGAGGCGGTTACCATGACAGCTATTGGCGTGCTGTACTGGTTCCCGATATGAAAGTCTGGTCTAGTTTCCTCCAGCCTGGCCTTGATCTTACTGATGGCTCTATCCAGAGCAGCAGCGTGGTGAGGGTAGAAACCTGCATTCTTCTCACAGCTGAGGGCTATCCCCGCCATAGCAAGTGTGTCTGGGGAGGGATGGGATAGAGTGCCGTGGTAAAATGGCCATAGTTACTGGTTAGCGTCACGCTAGTCATAACTTTGATCTTACCAGTTGAGTCCTCCACTCCCGCATCAGGGAGGGAGCTGTGTTGAACGGCCGTCATGAGATGAGAGATGAGCAGGCCGTTGACCCGGACACCGGACAAGCACAGTGCCAGAATCCCTTCAGAGAAGGTGAAGTAGTTGCTGAAAGGTCTCTCATTGTCTGCACGAAACAATGAGAGAAAATAACAAATAAAGCCATTGTGAATTTAAATAAATTACATCATTTTGGATAGAAACGGTCTTCCTTGTGTAATGATTGTTTTATGTTCAAATGTATTTTGTATAATTGATAGACTTACGTTCAATACTCTCTTTCTCTTGATGCATTTGTCTCTTGAGGTGAGTGATCAAGGAGGCCCTGTGGCCGTTGACAGTGAAGGTGACTGAGTGTGCGTCGGTGCAGGAGGCCAACAGACACATGGTGTACTGAGAGAGCAGCCCCACCACATGCTTCCTTTGAGAGAGAGAGCTATGGGGAGGAGAACATCTCTCAGTCACACACTGTACTTCAAATCATACCAAAATCTGACGAAATCAATACATTTTGCAGTTCTACTTCAACCTTAAAAGGAAGAATCCGGCCTACCGTTGAATATCATTGTGCAAATCCGTGGTTATTCTATTGAGGTAATTGGTCTCGATGGCGTGGTTGTGGTCACCTGACAGCCGTAACGCCAGGAAAATAGTAGGAATGGGCAAACCCTGCGCCGTCTGAGCAGACCGCAGCAGCTGCTTGTTAAGGGACTCGGTTACCAAGTCGCTCTCTAAAAACAAAACGTAACGATGTTGTCAATAGATTAGGTACAAAAGACACGTGAATCACTCATTCAGAGAACATTGCATAACGGAAGAGAAACTCGCTGCCTCAGGAGTCACATGCCTCGAGAGGACAAGGGAAGAGCGACGACTATGAAAAAAATAATACATAGCATGGGGATGTCAGTAAACATGCATTTATCTTTGTACTTTTGAGGGATTTGGTGTAAAACTAACACCTTGGTTAGACTAAATTGAATCAACAAATGGTTATACCAGGAGCCTTTTTTGAGAATAATTTACTGTAGGATTTTCCTTTTAAATTATATATAAACAAGAACTTTTTTTTTTTTTTTTTTTACAAAGAACAGAAAGTGCATGATTACTTACCGCATGTTTTAAAAGAAACAAAGGCCAATATTCCTGTAAGAACGACCAAACCCTGCATGTTGGAGACCCTGAAAAGAAAGGTGTCACTAGGACGGATCCCTGAGCGCTTCAGACACAACTCACAAAATGTGAATACAGCTGTCCCGTGTGTAACAGTGTTATATCAGCCCTGCAATCCCTCCGCCTTACCTGGTTGGGAGAACGACTCCACAGCGCAGTGAGGATGGGAAGTCTCAGACTATTGGGCATGGGAAGTCTCAGACCAGTTTAGTTTAGCTGTCACGTGACTGTTGTTGGAGATAAATGCCTTTGGGTGACATGACACTTAATGGAGCTATGTCATTGCAGACCACATGACCAAAGGCATGATCATATCTGCTGTCGTCCCTCCTCCTCTCGCAGCTCAGCTTCCTTGTTCAGTAGATGAACTACATTTCCCAGAAAACCCTGCGTTGCAGCGTTAACTTCAGCAGCTTGACGACTTTCTACGGCGACTTCCTCAGCTCTGTAAACTGCGAAAGTGTTCACACGTCGCTCACATAGTTTAGGTTTGTATCTTCTCGTCTTGTAGCGGTATTTCCTCTATTGATTCTAAAGGTTGTCGATGTCTTCCAATGAGTGTTAATGTGGAGCTGGAGCGCTGAGGGGCGGGTCAGTGTGAGTCTGTGTTGACTTCTAATGCTGCTCATATTCTACTGTTTCATCTGGAGTTTATAGATATGAAAATACCATTACACATCGTTATGAATCACTGGGCCGCCCGGGTGCGTAGTGGTGTACTGGTACTGTTGCACTGTCCTCGTATTGTCATGATGGTCCACATTAGCCGCACTCTGACACCATATCAATACATGTCAATGTGTTGAACATCCAACCTGATCTAATGTTGATGTTATGTTTATAACCTAGCCCGAACGTTGATCTGATTAATGTTGACTCTCTTATCTTACAGTGTTTACTTCGTGTCGGGTCGTCATGCACCATTCTGGTCCAAAGAGCAATGAGCTGGGGGTCCTGCCGGCGATGGATCAGTTCTCCGGCCTCGTCAGCCTTCCTGAGATCATCTTTGACTTCAGTCATCCAAGTTCCTCTGGTCATCAGAGAGGACCACCGTCCAACAGGTAAGGATACCTAGCTTCTGCTTCTCAGGAAGGGGCCACCCGTCTCTCAGATGTCTGTCATCATATTAGCTTAATAAACACATTTGATAAGTTTTGTGATTCGTTGACTCATTCCCGTTTTTTTGTCCAGAAGCTGGGAGAGACGATGTCTCCGGAAGCACAGGAAGAGAAATGATGATAAGTGCGTGTGCTCTCTACTCTGTTTGAGAATGTGGTCGATCTGCCTCGATAGAGATGAGATACAAGAATAGATGTTACTTGAAGTTCTATATGATTTTTGAGATGGTCAAACTACCATCCTTAGCCAGTAAACTAAACCTCCTGTCCTCCAGTGAGTACGTGGCCAAGAGGAGGAAGTTGGTGGAGGAGGGAGCGGCCCTCTCAGAAAGCTCCAGCCCAGCGGATATCTGCTCCGGCTGGACCCCAGCGAGCAGCTGCCCTTCTCTGTCAGCGCCAGCAGCCAGTCCCCCTCCTCCCCACCAGGAGGGGGTCTTTCCCCAGAACCCCCCAGCTCCGGGCCGTCTGGAGGCAGAGGGCTCCTGTATGGAGGTGGACGCAGCACAGAGGAGGCTCAGAGAGATCGAGGACAGGTGGGCAGCGCGACGCCGTCTGGTTTGGCTCCGGATGGAGGTGCTACTGACTGTCCTTAGTCTTTCCACCAACCAGATGATATTGATCTGGTATTCAGAGTGTATCCTGCTGCCTTGGTGTTGGGGCCAGGAGTGTCTTGCATTCAGTAGACTTGATGTGTGTCAATCAGACACTCAGACAGCTTGAACCTGGTAGAGAACTACAGCAGCGTGGCTTGGCTTGCAACATATTTGCAAATAAGTTGCAAGCCAAGCAACTCCTCTAATAAAATAATGAATAAATGCATTATTTCATCATGACTTTTAAGCGTTGATCGCTTTGTTCTTCAGAATAACGCTGGAGGATGACGATGACGACGAAGACTTGGACGTGGAGCCGTTTCCTAGACGTCCGGTGCTGGTGATGTCAGAGAGTTTGAGGCAGGGCCTCCAACGGGGAATGAGTGACATCCTGCCTCACAAGGTGGCCCAGTCTGTGTAAGTCCTCCTCTAACGGTGCACCTATCACGCCCCACGCAACTGAACATCGTTACAAAATCCTGGTGTTCTACACAGGGCAGTGTTCACAATGTGATATTGTACAGATGGAAATTTTTGAATATTTTGATGTACTACTTGTAGGCTAGTAAGTGTGATTATGTATAATACAAGCTAGAACATCTGCTAATAGACAGGAACAGACCCAGGTTCTTTACAGTGGTACTGTAATGTAGTGCTTCTTATGCAGGAACCATTCCTGCATGGAGCTGGTGTTGTGGCGCCCGCCGGACGACGCACTGTCCCGAAGGCTGAAGGACTCCCTGCAGAGGCAGCAGCGCAAGAATCAGACGGCCAGCCGACAGCCCCCGCCCCCCTGCCCTTCTCCTGGTCCCCCCAGTGCCCCTCCCGTGGTCCGCCCAGCTCCCGCAGCCCCCTACCGCCCTCCCTACAATTTCCCCGAGGCAGACCCCTCTGGAGAAGAGGACATGGAGCTGTGACCCCCGTGGCCGTGCCAGGCGAGGGCAGGAAAGACTGCAGAACCACAGCCGACCCTTATAACTCCTGAACTCCTTCCTGTCCAGCAATGACCCTGAAAGGCGTCTCAGTTTGGTGTTCCTGGTCCAGCCGCCCGTGAAGCAGGTCACTTTGTGGCCGTGTTTCGCTCTTTGATGTCTGCACTTATGAAACCACTACAGAGACGTCTCAAAACTCTAGAAACCTTCACGGAACCGATTTCCTTTGTTTCACGGTCTAGTGGGCTCAGTCGATGCACTTTGATACAGCTTCAAATACTCGTTTTGCCAAAGCCTAGACAGCCTAGCACACTTAAATACTAGCTTGGATGTTCAATCCTTTCGATCTTTGACTTAATCTGTTTGTGATCAGCCTTTGAGCGTATCCACATAGTTGGTAGTTCCTCTCCCCTTCGCTGGAGCATGGCCGCCTGAGTTGTGTGTTGGGGATGTCATGTGAAAGTTCTAGAGTTCAAGGATTGAATGAGCGTCTTTCACCCAGCCTCCACCGATTTGATGACATTGCGTTTTGGAAAATGTTTTATTATTTGAATGTATACTTTTATGTTTTTGGCAAAAACCCTGGTTAAGGGTCATAACCAGTCATTGAGTGTCACTTTATATATATATGTTTCAATTTAAATAAAATCGGTTATATTATTTATTATTAAATATTGCATTTTGCCCCCTTATACAAATATCACCACATCACTGGTAGTTAAATGGGGTTTCTCCTTTGAGGTAAAATGAGGAGCACCAGGCATGAAGCCTGATGCTTCATGCCCGTAGCTCACCCTGGGCAGTGAAATGATAAAGTGCTGATGTATGGAAGGATGAACCCAGTCACCCCGCACTGGGTCACCCTGACCCTGAGCTGTTCTTAGTACGGGACACGTGTCACCATAACACCTCGTAAAGCTCTGCTTTAAGTAGTGACGGACGCAGCTCCACGTTAGCGGCACACCTTGGGAAAACCTTGTTTGGGACCTGTGCTCCACACACACACACACACACACACACACACACACACACACACACACACACACACACACACACACACACACACACACACACACACACACACACACACACACACACACACACACACACAACGAGGATCTGTCTGAGCGTGTACGTCGTACGCTCACACCGATCCTCGTTGGAGAGCTTCCCTTTCGGGTCCAATTAATGAGCTGACTGTTCTAATTGGTATTGGAGATGGACTTTATTCGGTTCCTAGTCAACGTACTGCTGAGCTGACGCTTTACATCTGAACACCTTATGCAGCCATTGCCCTTCAAGTTCACACATCGACGCAACCAACTCTTCCTCAGAGAATTCAAAGATGGTTGCTCAAAATGAACCAGAAACCTTTAAGTCCTTTAAGTAAATGAGCGGCTCATCCCTCTGCGCTATGGACTGATAAGTCCTAATATGGCTAATGGTCGTACATTTAACATGAATGTGATTTCGTTTGCGATGTTTCACACATTTTTTTTAATAAGGTAAAAAAAAAAGATACCACCAACGTGTCATCACAGGATTGTAAACTGAATGTCAGACTAGTAAGACCTCAGCTTACTAAGGGACAGGCGGTCTGAGTCCTCTCAACCGGGTGCCGTACCGTCTCTAGGTAAGGCCGCAAAAGATCGCTGCCCTGCCTGGGCGGAGCGGGGCAGGGGTCGCTCTGGCCCTCGGCGCGGAGCTCTCGGATCCGGCTCCGAAGGTGGTGAAGGATCCTCAGGGAGGCGGGGTCAGAGGCTGGGCAGGGGGGTGCGTGGCAGGAGGGGTCTGCCACCAGCCGATGTCCCCCAGAGTCGCCCGATGCCTGATGGGAGGAAGCGAGGACCAGAGTAGAGTTTACCGTTCTCCTCATGAACACAGGAGGTAGAGAGGAAGACGAGGATGACTCATAGAGCTTCAGTCCCACCTCGCCCGCCAGGCTCGTCGCTCCATCAGGCCTCCTGGGCTTCCTCTCATGGCTCGTACAGGTCAGTCTGGATAAATACACAAAGAACCGAATGGTTCATCTTGCAGAGTGTAAAACTGGAGGAGAAAGGCTTTGAAACTCAGTTTTCTGGAATAGGTTAGTTTCGCTATAATTACTAGGCACAAATAACGGGCTAGCACATTGACATTATGCTATCACAGCATATTGAACCTTTTGTGTATCGAGTGTTGCTATAAAAAAGGTAAAGAAATAACCAAAACATCACAGAGGGACGTATCTACTTCACCTAATGAACATCTTGTCTGGGAAATGTCAAAAAGTATCTTAAATATACATCTCAAATTCAGCTTATAAACTCAGTCTTGGAAAGATTTGTAGGGGTGTGGACAGCATCACTGCTTTGACTGGCTCTGCAGAGGCCCTTCCACAAAGCATGAAACAGGTCAGTACTCCGGGACAGTACCAGGTGACCGCCTCACCTACAGAACCAGCAGGACTCTAGACTCTAGACTCTACCCATTCAATCTACTTATAGGAATAGAAGGAAACCAATATAAATATAGTGACATTGCAATGGACTTCATGGAACATCCTTATCTTACCTTTTTGACCCTTAATACCAAAATTAGAAGTACATTACAGGTATTTATTGTCCATCCCTTTACTTTAAACACGTCTTTGTCATGTTTTACAACACGGCTATGACACTAAAACAATATGAGTGAATTCCTCTCTGGTCAACTCCCATCAGGTGACAGCACTCAGAGGTTGGACTGTAGAAGCTATAAAACGTGGGTTACTGTTTAATTCAGGGTTAGTCTTTATAGGCATGCTGATCCCAGGAAACAAGTTACCTGCCAAGTTAACTAGCTGTTCCCTGCACTTGTAAAATGGCACATTGAAAGCAGAACAGATTAAAAAGTGTACAAGTACAGAATCTTTTTGCATCCTTCTCCTGAATTCAAAGCCATTATAT
Source organism: Pollachius pollachius (assembly GCF_949987615.1). Classification (NCBI taxonomy): domain Eukaryota; kingdom Metazoa; phylum Chordata; class Actinopteri; order Gadiformes; family Gadidae; genus Pollachius; species Pollachius pollachius. Next base: position 17,945,052 of record NC_136934.1, on the reverse strand, counting down.
AGGAAAAAACTTAATTCAAAGTAACTATTTTTCAAAGTAATTTCAGAATTTTAGATATATATTTTTAAGTTAGAATGAGGGGTAGAAGGTAAAAGAGGGCAAAATGAGAAGAACGCCAATGATCCGCCAACATGTGACCTGGTGGAGGACGCCAGGACTCAGTGGAGCGTCTTACCTCCCCCCCTCAGCTGGGAGCTCCTCCTCAGACCCGGTCAGGGTCTTCAACCGGCCCCTGCTGCTCTGGACCTGCCTCACCTCCTGGTCTGTGGCCTGCCGTTGCCTTCCTAGGGAGGCCTCAACCCCCGCATTGTGACAGGCCCCGGGCCCCCGCCTCACGCTGCTCAACTCCTCCACGTGCTCCTGCCCCGACAACAACACGCGCTGACCGACACATGTTCCATGCGGAGGAATATATTCTACTAAACTATACTCTCCTACCTGAATGAGGCGCTCCTTCAGCGAATGCAAGGCCTGCTGTTTCTCCCTCTCCATCTTCTCCCTCTGGGTACACAACTCCTGCTCCTGGATAAACACCCTCACATTGTAACTTATATACTGATTTCACACCGTAAGACCTAGTGCAGTTACAGTCAGCACACCTGGGCGTGCTTCAGTCTGGAAGCGTTCTGTTTCTGAGACTGCAGCTCCTGGTGAAGGTGGTGGATGACGTTCTGTGACTGCACCCTCAGATCGTGCAGGTACTGGCAGGCCTGGGCTGCAGTAGGACTGAAGACACCTCAACCTCAGAAACACGTCCACCAGAGGGTTTGAGTTTTCAGAAGAACCGATGTGAGCGCAATGTCGTCCCGTTAGCTTGTTGACATCGACACAGGATAAGCCCTCCTTTAATAAGGTGTCTCCGAAGCTTGGGTCAGATAGAAGTGACATGTTTATAAAGCAATAGTTTGACACAAAGTCAGTGCATGTAAACCTAATAAAAATGTTGATTTGTATAGACATCTAAAGGTTCTTACATTTCTGTCCCCCACAAAGGGGACATGACGTCAGTACCCACAAAGTACCCGTACAACCTGTACTACCTGTAGTGCCAGTATGTGCAGGTATGCTTTCCCAAGCCTTCTAATGGACTAGCATGCTTATGGTTTGCAGGCTCATGGTTTATGCCAATATAATATAAATGCATTTCTATGGAACTGGCAAAGGCCTAAGTGCAACTTAAAATACAACATCCCGGGTGACGATATATGGACTTAGGAGGCACCTCTGAGGGAGCTGCGTGGGCTCTCCTCTGGATCCTCCCTGGTCCACCAGGAGGCAGAGCTGCTGGCCCTCGGCCACCAGCCCCTGGGTGACCTGTCTCAGCTGCTGCTCCAGCGTGGCTGTGGTCCTCTGGTGGCTCTCCTCCCTCTCACCCATCACCCGGCGCAGTCGTTCAGCCTCCCTCTGCGCCAGCTGGCCTATCTCCTCCAGCCTTCGCAGCCTCACGGCAAGCTCCTGGCAGCACAACTCATCAATTCAACTCAGTTCAAGCAGGTTGGGGAGGGTGGAGCTGTCATGTGTTGGTGTCACCACACAGCATCGCCTCAGAACATGGTTTAGGGTGATTCAAATATAAATCTTGATTTGTAGACAATTTTTACGTTAGAAACCACTTCATGGTTCTATGGGGAAAAAAATGCCATTCTTTTGTTCCATCTCTAACTTCAGATGCCATGAATGTACGTTGAATACGTTATATACATGAACATTATATTCCTGGCTCCTTATCTTTGCACTGTGTCCAAACTCACTAACAGCCCTGTAGAGGGTGTGTGGATGGTGTTCTTCACCTGCTCCATGTGTCTGCGTTGTCGCTTTAGCTCGGCACGGCGCTCCTCCGTTAGCGAGCTGTGTAGCATGGCTAGCGCAGCCTCCTGCTCTCTCTTCTGAAAACAGCACGCTCCCTCCAGCTCCTCTACCTTCTACAAAACCAACAAGAGGAACCAAACATTTATTTAATATCAATGGTGAGAAAAACAACTACATTCTGTCCCATGGAAACATCCTTGCTGAGGACCTGATGGAGACCCGTCTTACAGTCTGCAGCTCGGCCACGTGTTTCTGGAGAGCCTGAGAGTTCCTTCTCTCCTCCTCAAGGTTACGCCTAGCTCCCTCCAGCGCCTCCTGGTTCCTCTCCTGCAGCTGCTGCAGGGCAGCCATGTTTTCCTTCGCCACCTCTGAAGCCTTCTGGATCTGAGGGTTCACACACATCACGTCAAGAAGGAGAGTCTGTTCTATCTGGATGATGGTACAACGAGTATCCCCACCATGAGAGGAATAGATGAACGGAAAGATGCATGGATGGATTCTAAATTAATATACTAGCCTTCTCTTGGTCTTCAGCATGCATCTGCTCTTCCCGTTTCTTCCCAGACTCTTCCAGCTGGTGCAGAGCCCCCCTCAGCCCCCTGGCCACGCCCTCGCTCAGCTAGGACACAACAGGCCTCAGGTTAAGGGACTCACACAGTCTGGTCCAAATGGAAACAACAGGGAGTCTTCCAATCGTCACAATTTCTTCCATATGACATGGATTGTAGCTCATTCTTATTATACTGTTTCAAAAGTGAACAAAAGAGAAGAAAACAAAGACACCTTCAGGGATGTTTGGGCAGACTCTAGAAAACAAAGACACCTTCAGGGAGATTTGAGCAGACTCCAGCTGCCGTGTGAACACCTCAGCCTGTTCCCTCAAAGCAAGGTCTTTCTCTTCTGCCACCATCTTGCGTACCTGGAGAGAATAACAGAGGCAGCGTGGAGACACCCTTCAGAGTATCAATATTATTGACATTCTCCGTATCAGTATTATTTCCGTCTCCAACTATGACTCCAGTTTCAATACCAATCTGGTCATTCATAGTTTTTTTTTTCCATTGGTCCATCGACTCACCTTCCACTTATTTGATTAGAATTGTATTATGTGAAACAACTCCACCAGATTTCTACCTGCATCCGGCTTGTGAGATACCTTGCAGTGCTGGAGTGTCATTGTTTGGAGCTTCCCCTGTAGGCTGTTTCTGGCAGCACGCAGAGCCCCCTGCTCTTCCTGGGCGCAAATTATCTGAAGGTCCTTTTGGGCTACAATCTTGTCCAGGGAGCCCAGCCTCTCCTTACACTCACCCAGCTGGCCCCGCAGCCCTTCGGACCCCCGCTGCAGAGCCTTGGGGAGTGAGTGAGTGAGTGAGTGAGTGAGTGAGTGAGAGAAGGGAGGTCAGGTTATTATGTGATGTTTATTTTGTTTATATTTTAAAAAAAAAGTATTTAAACTTATAGAGGTCAAGCACATATTTTACAAGAGACGTGATAAGCAGCAAATTAACATTGTTCAGCAATCTGTACCCGAGTTCCTGACACATACAGTACACTTTGATTAAGTTCCTACCACCACAAGCTCCTGTTTCTGCCTCTGCTCCTCCTCTAGAGCCTCAATCCTGGACCTCAGAAGGCCCTGCTCCTCTCTGGCCCACTGGAGCTCTTCCTCAGCCTCATCCAACCGCTGTTCCAAGGAAAACAACCATGAGCATGCAACCTGTCATCACCCAGAGACATGTTAGAACCATCATTAGAACCATCGTTAGAACCATCATTAGGACCATCAGCACCAGAGACACGTTAGAACCATCAGATACACTTTAGAACCATCAGATACACGTTAGAACCATCATCAGCCAGATAGACGTTAAACGTTAAATAAAAGACACACATTATGACCCTCATGATCAAGATACAACACCCTCTAGAGACACATTCAAAGGTGTGAAAGTGTTAGTGATGAGCTAGTGAACCTCACAGAGCGCTACATACTGCATGTAGTCCATGCTGTTACCTCCTGCATGGAGTCCAGCTTGTCCCGAGAGCGTCTCTGCTCTGCAAACAGTTGGGTTTTGGTGGAGTCCAGTTGCCGCTCCACCTCCAGCCTCTCCAAGATGGACACCACCACAACCGGCGGTTTCTAAAGCACCAACACACAATCACATTTTCTCAGTTCATGTATTTAATTTAGATTTTGATTCAATGTTTGGTCTCAAAAAAGTGAGAAGATCAGGGAGAAATAGATAGACCAATGACCAATAATATAGTATTTCTATTGACAATACAACATTAAACAACACTATAACAGACGGCCTGACTGTCAGTAAGACACGAGGGAAGGGGGCAGCATGATACCGTCTCTGCGTGGCAGCCATCTTGGGTCATTCTGCGTAGAGTTCCAGTCTCCTTCTCCATGCCCCCGATTGGCTGGAGACAGGACTCGCTCCTCAGGCCACACAGCTGAAGACTACCACACATCCCACCTTTACTCAGGAAGACATTTCATCACAACTCATCTTCAGTTCAGTCTTTCTATTCATCAAGTAATAACTATCACAAACAAATACCAAATCAGCACCAAATTAGACAGCCATAGAGAAAAGATGAAGATCAAATAAAAGGTCCAAGCTTATCAGTTATTCAGATAAAAATCTCTTCCACCTACAACTCACTTCACAGTCCCCAGTTTAACCCCGGGGAGTTCCTACATCTGAGCACATCATGAGAACAGTTCTCCTCATGTGTTGTTGTATAAGAACAGTTCTCCTGTGGGTTGTGATATAAGAACAGTTCTCCTGTGTGTTGCTGTGTACCTGGCCTTTCTTTCCCTCAGACGGGTGTCCAGTTTCTGTCTCTCCAACTCCATCTGTGCTGTTTCGGTACAAATCTGGGCCAGCTCCTGCAGAGCATGCTGGGATATGACAACACTGCCATGAACTACACAGGAGGGATTCTGAATGTACTATTCCATCAGAGTTACTGTTCCCACCACAGGAGATCGTGCTGTGTTCGGATCTGTACCTTTGTTTTCTGCTGAGCGTCAGAGATGGAAGACTCTGACTCATGCAGCGCTTCTCTTCTCAGCTCCAGTTTCCCCTCCTCTGTTTCACACTTCTAGAGCACAAAGTACACATGAGTTCAGTTCTTTACTGTAGTCAGAATCTACAGCCCTGATAGAGATGGACTGGGGGGTTCTCACATGGCGGAGTGTCCTGAGATCATCCTCCATCCTGGACCCATCACATTTCATCTTCTCCAACTGGACATCTAGGGTCATCTTAAGCTGGTTCTTACTCCTGCGGCTGCAGTGACCTTCGTCTGTGTCCTCATCCCCCTCATCCCCACCAGAAGACTGCCCGTACCTGGGACATTGCAGGATACATGGACAGGGATGTGTGTGTGATGCAGGGGTCCGACTACACACCTACCCAGTCCAACTCCAAGGCGGATTAGCCACGCATGGTCTCTGAGAGTGGGTATGGGACGTGCCTGGTCAAACGCCTTCACACCCCCCCCCCCCCCCCCCCCCCCCGTCTTCAGCCCAACGTGCGGCAGGACCTCATGATGCAGTAAAAGCCTAATTCAACATGGTGACCGTCGTGAAGACCAGGACGTCATGTAGTCCTGATAGACTGATGACCCACAGAGACCAGGTCTAGGATTACCTGGGGGTGGCTCTCCTAGTCTGCCTTGCTCGGCGGAAAGCTGAACCTCCGTCACCTCCTTTTCCTGGAGCTGAAGAGTTTGGGAGTAAATAATGGAAAAGGTGTGATGGAGCTCTTTAGTGTGGAACAGAGGAGTAATGGTTTCCGACCCTCCAAGCCGGTTGAGCCCGGACATGTTCTTATGATGGAGGAGTGATTAGCCAAGCCTTTGTTATCATGTTCAACCGTGTCTCTGAAATTACCAAATGTCTGGCGGGTCACTTAAGCACACGAGGCCCTCTCATAGTCACCTTACTCAACAAGGTCTGTTGAGTAAGGCGTATGTTATCTACATGTTATCTACGCATACCTGGTGTGGGTGTGTGGTCATCACTCCGGTCGCTGCAGTAGCCCTCCGTGTTCTGAATGGACGGCATGAACGACAGCCATCCTAGGGGATCAAAGCACTGATATCCACTCATCTTCTATCTCCTTCTAGTTGTAATTACATCAGATTTAAACAGTCATGTGTATTGAGGTCCAAGCTAAAATGATGGGGCTCCAGGGACAGATATACTATGTAACCTTGCACAGTAGCGGCCTCTCAGGGCCAGAGTTAGTAGTACAAAGAGCTTGGCTCACTGGCTATTGGCACCACAGTGATGTTGACACAATATTTCACGGGAACAGCTACAAACAAAACAATATTGATTCAAAAGCATCCATGTCATCAGGTCAGAGAGATATTTTGCATTAGTTATGATACTAATAAAACAAATTGGTTTTCCACTTGACTGATATTTATTCAAGTGGAAACCTTTTTAGGCCGGACATGACCATATTAGGTAATTTCCTCTCATATTATTTGTCGGCCAAGGTTGAATTGTATTGAAGATTCCCCGGGCCGAAGGAGTCGTTGATGGCTTTTACTCCATAGGCATTTAGTAGTAATTGATTGAAGATTTTAAAGGTATGGAGGTTCATCCTTTCTGCTCCGGTCTCAGGTGGTCCTACCTGTCCTGCTGCAGAGGGTCTGAGGGAACGGCGGAGGGCAGACGGAGTCAGACCACCACATCGCTCCACCTCACGAGGAAGAAGCAAACTAGCGTTAAGGAAGAACAGGGAACAGGAAAGTGTAATGGCTTAGCACCATAGCAGATCAGATACCTGCCAGGCCTCTGGGCTCAGGACAAGCCTCCTTGTTCCGCCGTTCTCTGCTTTCAGGGTGGGCAGCCTTGTGGCTGCACGGTGGGACCGGGGCTGGAGAAACAGAGGTCCCTGTTTCATTGATCCATCGTACCTCACACATGAGTTGGTTCAAAACATTATTTGCCAACGGTTAGCAACCTATATTTATCCCATTTTGAAATACTGATATTACTCTATTATTGCAAATGTTTTCCTCAAAAGAGCCAGAGAGAGACAGAGCCCTGGGTATAGTGGTACACACAACGGACTGATGAGGTAGTACAGGTCTTTAAAACAAGCAGCCTACACATGCTGCTGAGACAACTGGCTATCCTACCCTGGTCTGGAGGACATAGGGCCGACAGTTAGCCTCCATCTGCTGCTGAAGTGCTATCCTACCCTGGGTGTCTGGAGTCGACAGTCCAGACCGGCTGCTGATGTAATCGCAGGTCATCTGGGAACCTCGCTGTCTCCGTCCGGCTTTAGTTTCCCCGCTTCCTTGTCTTTCCTCCGTCCGATGACCATCACAAGAGTGGCGTTCCTCAGAACTCGACATGTTGTCCTGGCCGTGGGTCTGCGGTGGCTGGGGCTGAGGAAGAGGAGGATGAGGTAGAACACATGCACCCCTACTGCCCTCCACGACGAACCCTGTTGGTCCGCCCCTGGTCACGTCCACCACGTCCCCCTGCTCCCGGACCCCCTGGGAGGGGCCTCCTGCCCACCAGCCCTCCACACCCTCTCCGCCCCCCTCCTCCTCCTTCCCCTGGAGGCCCACCCTCTCCTCTGGGGAGCAACAGAGGAGGTCCTCGGTGCAGAGGCTGTCCGGCTGTAGAGGAGGAGCAGGAGGAGTCCTTCCTACTCCTGCAGCAACAAAGGGGTCCCCGAGCAGGCGACCCAGCCTCCAAAGGCACTGCTCTCTGCGGGACTCCGCCCCCTCCTCCCCCTCCCCCCTGCTCCTACAGGCCCGTCCCGGCTGCGCTCCCCTCTGGAGGGAGCATGGGGGGGCTCCCTGAGAGACGTCCGGCCTCGTCAATCCTTTAGGTCGGGGGGGGGTTTGAGGGGATTAGTGTAATGACAGTGTTTGGATGACATTACGGTACATTACGTGCACCTATGACGTGCACCTATGACATTACGTGCACCTATAGAAGCACCTTCTATAGGTGCACTTGGTTACCTTTGCCTCTTCCCACTGGGTTATTATGAAGGAATCTGGTTTAATATGTGATTCACAGTTGGTAGGTTAGTTACCTGGGGCCGCTCCCTTGGACTCGCGGGGCCCAGGCTGCAGACAGGATATCGGGGGGCTGGTGGTTGGTGTTCCAAGGCCGGTGTCTCTGCTCCCTGAGCGCCGCTGGCTGAAAGGAGCTTCACAGGTGAACCAACGTGTTAATCATGTTTGATGCATGTTAATCATGTTGATACATGTTAATTATGCGATACATGTTGATCATGTTTGATACGTGTTGATCATGCTTGATACATATTGATCATGCTTGATACGCGTTAATCATGTTTATACATGTTGATCATGTTAATTCGTGTTAGGAATGTTTTATGCTTGTTAATCATGTTGGACATGTGTTAATCATGTTTGATATGTGTTAATCATGTTGATGCATGATAATCATGTTGATCATGTTTGATGAGCGGTTCTTTCCTCAAGGGAACTCAAGGCTCCTTTCTGTTTGCGGTTGAAGACACTTTACTTTGTGGCATACCTTCATCAAAGCCACTGAGACCTCCTGAACTCTCCTGGTTTTTCTGATTCTGCACCTTCACACAAACATTCAACAGCAGTTGGTGAGTCTAACAATATCATTATTTTGCATTACTTATTGTTTCAGTACGATTTAGTTATTTAGTTTGTGAAATAAATCCTGATATATTGTATACGGCATGGTACATGCAAGTTGTGTAATTGAATGTTGTTTGGTACAATAGCTCAGAAATAACATATAACTATTATAAATGTGCCAAACTGTTCAGAAAAGATCTTGACTCCCAAATGAAACCCTTCAAACTATGAACAAAATGAAGATAACTATCGACCCACCTTCTGTGATTTACGTTCCCTAACTGACCTGAAGTCGACTCAGTTGAACATCTATCGAGTCCATCAGCAGGTCACAGGGGTCAAGTCTCAGCGGAAGAGGATTCAGGTCCAACATGCCTCTGTTGTCCTCCCCATCTGTGAGTGACGAGCACGTTAGTTCCTCCCCCAAGCATCCAGACAATATGCACGATATCAAGAATGTTGAAATGTATGAAAGAAGTTCCTGACCAGTATAGAGAAGCTCATCTGTATCATCTGCATCCCCTGATCCTGTATAGCTCTCCTCCGCCATGCTGTAGAAATATAAACATCTCAAGGCACAGCAGCCATGGATACTATGTCCTACTACTGTCTACTGAGGACAATTGGACCGGTTTCAGACCCAGGAGGGCGGGGTTCATGCTGCCCAGTAACCCTGGAAACTAAAGCCGTTTATGGCTGAGCTGAGCACCTAGCAAACTAGTAGAAGAGACAATGCATTCCTCTCTGCCGCGCAACGTCTCCGAGTTACTTTACTCCAGTCTCGGTATAATGCAATATACATATATTCATATATACTCACAAAACCATATAAGAGTGTAGTTTAGTTGGTAGCCTGGTTCAAATTGATATCGAGTAGGCTAACCGACCTGCAGCTGTAGGCCTATTTTAAAAATAAATAAATCTAGATGTTTTGGTGTTTTTGAAGGCATCTTTAAATAGTTAAGATTAGTTAAATAGTAAGGCTAGTTAAATATGTAAGGTTAGTTAAATAGTTAATGTTACTTTTAGTTTGAGAAACCGATGCTGACAGCGAGGAGGACAAGGTCTCTGCACAAACACTTTCAAAGGCTCTTTTCGTTTCAAAAATTATTAACATTTAAGTCATCATAGTTAAGTATTAACCGGGAAATGTTGCTGTGTCAAGTGACTGAAGCCTAATTACTTACTGACTTACTTCCAGTGGACTGCGACGCGTTGAAGTGTGAACTTGAAGCTTCATGTCAGCTTCTGGAGCGACTCGAGAAGCAGCTTGGAGGAGAGAGTGTCAGCAAACAGCAGACAATAAAACAGCAGACAATAAAACACTGGAACACCGAAACACTAAACCCTAAACACTACCGCCGATCCCTGGAGACCAGCCATCCGGCCCAGGGAGAGGTGGGTTGTTTTCGGCACGAGCCCCAAATCGATAGATTTCGCGGAGCTTATATTTGAAAGGCTCAACCAAAAACCACAGACTACCTTACTGTTACCATATTGAAATTACTTTTATGATGTGGGCATATATGTGAGAATATACAGTTGATGAATGCAAATGCTAGTTTAACGATTTACCCCTGAGAAAGGAATGTAGGCAAATACAAGCAACACAGAAATCGGAAAAGAAAAACCAGGACAGACATGCAGTGTGAACACTAAGAACTTTATTATCTTTTCTTTATCATTGCGTCTTTCTTTCTTATAAGACCATGTTAAATGACTATAAAGTAAGGAAGAAATGCACAATTGAAACAAAATAAAAAATAAATATAACTATTCTTCAGTTAAACCCAAACACACCATCAGACCCTGCTGTCCACCCCCTCCTCATCATCCTCCATCCAAGGCCACTGGTCCAGAGTCAGAAAGCGCTGGTTTTAGTTTAAATCAAGGCATGGAAAATATCTATCCTCATACAGCTATAGCCTACTTTATTAGAACCAGCAGCGTGGAATAAAACTAAATGTATAGGCCACAGGCCAGAACCCAACCAGCTCATTAGCATGGTCATTAATATATGAATAATGGCACCCATGAGAGAGAGAGAGAGAGAGAGAGAGAGAGAGAGAGAGAGAGAGAGAGAGAGAGAGAGAGAGAGAGAGAGAGAGAGAGAGAGAGAGCGAGAAGAGAAGAGAAGAGAAGAGAAGATAAGAGAGAGAGAGAGAGAGAGAGAGAGAGAGAGAGAGAGAGAGAGAGAGAGAGAGAAAATAGAAAACAAACAATCATTGGAAGTGAAAGCTTAAGCAAGTTAAAATCCTGTCGGGAGCCAGTGGAGAGCGTTCTTGTCCACAGTTCAACCCTCTTGGTTTGCTTCATTATTCCCCATCTGTACTAGAGTCAACTATTGGTGTGTAAGCAGCAGCGGCCACATCCCGACATCGCAATTATTGCTTCAGCTTAAAGAGAGTATGCAGGCATTCACCGGCAGCTCTTCAACAGCCAACCAGAGGTCGCTGTGGAGGATATATTGGACAAATGAACAAAGACCTTGCAAATTTAAAATCACAGATATAAAAATCATCTATGTCAACTCAATATCTAAGTCAATTGTTAGTGATGATCATGTTCAACAAACTACACATCAACCTTAATTCCATGTTAATCTGCCAAAGTAAAAACCTGTTGTGGAAAAAAATAAGACCTTATTGTGATATATTTCTCCTGTGTGTGCAAATTACAGTAAGGAAAAAGTCAGTTGATAGAAATGATTTAAAGCTGTAAACCAAAGCTAATAAAGTCTATGTACTTATGGAAATATGAGTTTTTTTGTTCGAGATTACAAACATTCAATTAAATGTACTTTAATTTTTTCTTAAATTTAATTAAATTGAATAATGAATCAGAAGTGGGGTTACAGTATTCATTTCTAAATGGTACAGAAGAAGTCACACATCTGTGAGAATGAAGTGATGGATGAAACTGGTACTCTGAACACTGCATTGTAGAAGCACCGAAGAACATGAACAGAAACCAAAAAATGTTTGGTTATCCCCTCAAATAACCCCATCCACTGCAGAAAGGAGTCAACGCTGCACAGTAGATATTCCACGAGGATGACCATAATCCATCACCTCTTCAAATGTAAACTGATAATGGAACAAAATCTATATATTGATAACTTTGTATAAAATAATGTTTAACACCCCGTTATAGTAGCTAACATCACACACTGAGGGCCGTGTTCACTCAGCGTTTTCTTTCAATTATTGTAACGTTCAAATCCTTTTCAAATTATAAACTTGTTCACCATTCAAAAGTAAACCTGAAATTGTACTCAGACAGCGCCGTTTTTGGAAAGACACAGGAAACCACAATGTGTGTTTCCTATTGTTGCAAATGAGCAACAGCTTACAACAATTTAATAGAGTTTTGGTTCTGTCACTGTAAATGGATTAGGTCGGGATCAGGCAGAGACATCAACTTTAGACCGTGCTCTGTATGGGCAAGACTTTCCAGAAGGTAAATATGGTAGAAGGGAATAAGTAAGAAGGGAAGAGGAGGGGAAGAGGAGAAAATAATAGAACAAATCCATGTTTGTCATCCGATATGAGATGATCTTTCGGTTGTCTTATGCCATGGCTGTAACACTTTGAGATGAAGATTGTGTTTGTCATGTTTGCACAATCATGAAAATGTGGGCCATTGTGAGATTCCGATCTTTGAGTTAAAACCAACTAAAATCAGTGCAAGATGGTAGGTAGCTCCAGTGGATTCTACATTAATAAACCATTTTGTTCCGTGAATAGGGCCCAGTGTACGCAGCTACAGGTCAGAATGCACAGCTAGCTAGTTAGGCTACATTCGGATCAATTAAAATGATATTAAATCCTTAGGCTCAGTCATTCAAAATTCTAATTTGAAAGGTACTGTACACATATAACTTAATATTCAGATTAGTTATATTACTTCATTTTTTACAATATCCTCTTGTTATCACAAAAATATTCACACAGGTGACTGTAACGATAGTCCCCTAACCTTAACCCAGTCCTCTAACCCAGTCCGCTCACCCTGACCTAGTCCCCTAACCAAGTCCCCTAACCCTAACCCTGACCCAATCCCCTAACCCAGTACCCTAACCCAATCCCCTAACCCAACCCCCTAACCCAGTCCCCTAACCGAGTCCCCTAACCCAGTACCCTAACCCAGTCCCCTAACCCAACCCCCTAACCCAGTCTCCTAACCCAGTCCCCTAACCGAGTCCCCTAACCCAGTGCCCTAATCCAGTCCCCTAACCCTAACCCAGTCCCCTTAACCCTAACCCAGTCCCCTTAACCCTAACCCAGTCCTGTTTCTTACTTTCCTAGAAGTAATCACAAAACAGACCACCTCTTTTAGACTGCTCTCCTGAAGTCATAGAAGTCCACAGTCAGACCAAGGGAGCGTTTCCCTTCTTTAGTGAGTCAAAAGCAAAACACTCAACACTGTTGACTGGGCTGATCACAGATCAGTTTGTCCCACATCGGTTCAACGTGATGCCCTCGGTGCGACTGGCAGGAACCGGCCCCGTCTGTCAAGAGATCTGCTCACTACAGAGGCGTCTGAACCTTCCCCCTCAGCCCCGTGCTGACGGACGCCTAGAGCATGGAGGCAGACACTATTGCTTTGAGACTTCAGAGAGCTGCACGATATGCAACACATAAGTTGACATGAGCCACTTCTACTACAGAACCGTCTAATAATACCAGACTCATGTTACTGGAACCAAACCTCTGAGGGCAGGAGAAGACAACATTCAAGTTGAATCATCGTATTTCAATAACTAAAAACCCCCCCTGACGGTTCAAGCGTCATAGAACGGTTGGTCTTGTATGAGATATAGCCCGGCTCTCAGTGTATAGCACAACGTGATCGAGTGGCCTGTTGAGTCGCTCTGTTACAGGATTATGGAGACAGGGGATGCTGGGGGGGGTCATGCTACTGGGATGGAGAGCACCGCTGGACAGGAGAACTGAAGAGTCCTGTCATCATCCACCAGGTCATGTGGAGCCTCAGCTGCCAAAAGATCAGTCCTCTTTATTATTGATATCTAACCTGTACTCTTCTAGATATCCTAGGCCAAACCATTTGAAGATCACCACATGGCCAGCTAAATGTTGGTGTACAAACATTGCAACTCAATCATAGATTTATTACATGAAATAGAAGCCATGTAACTTCTGACCTAAAGTATGAATGTGGCTGATTACCAGATTCTATTCGCCCATACGTCCCAATACTTGAACACATGGAGCGTTAGATGAACGATCCCCCAGCAGGTCCACTGAGGTCCTGGTTCATCCACCAAGCTGAGGGGTCATTAGAAGCTAATGAGGAAGACTGACACTGCTTTCTCACACATCTCCTCATCACATGACCAGAGACCAACCTAAAGCACTTCATTCACCAGAGGGAGAAGAGGGAAAGGCTTCAAGTTTTGTAATCTATGCACAGCATAATCTACTTTGTGCTAAATTAAATCAAAATCAAATATATCAAGACACTTTTTCTTTTAAACCTCCTTTGGGAAACCTTTACACACTAAACAGGGCCGTCCTGTGTGTCTCCACTGAGCCATGCCGTCTGAGTCCGTGTGGGCGGCCATCTATCAGAGAAAGAGCTGCAGACCAGGAGGACTGCTTCAAATGAACAATGGGTCAAAGTGCATTGTGGGTAGCAGTGAGGAGCACCTGATGTTTTGTTTCTTGGTTCCTTACGTCTGCAACATCCTTTTCACCGTGTTCTTAAGCCTCACGGGGGGGGATGGTACTGAAGGAATGAACCTTTTCTCGTAACACCCGCCCAACTGTCAAACTGCCTGATAGTGTGCATTAGTAGGTACAATAAATTGTATTCTGAGACTGTGCAACGCACATTCCCATGCTTTATAAAAAGAAGAGAGACACAGAGGGTTCCTGCTGTCTGGAGCCGCCCTCCTCCTCCTGCCAGGAGCTCTCCTCCTGGTCCGCTGAGCTCAGGTTAGAATATCTCGGTACACATGCTCCAGTCCTGCCTTTCCTTGGCCTCCCAGTAGCCTCCCTTGTACACAAAGTTGGTCTCCCCGGTGATGGAGTCCCTTCGCTGGTGGAACCACAGTGGCTGGTAACCCTCGAACTCTTTGCCTGGACGGAGGGGGGGGAAAAAGATATCACTCACTTCCTGCTTCTCCGCGAATCGGGAGGAGACCACAGACTAAGGTGTTACCTTACAGGAAATGTATTGATAGAAATACATTCTTTAATGGAAATGTCGCAAGGCTTCAGGAGAAAAAAGCTTTTCTGCTCATGTGCTTATTTGTTCAGTTTCCCTACTGGTTTGGCGTCTGGTGAAGTGGATATGAACTGGGAGAAGATCATGCAGGCCGGGGGGTGAGGGTCAGGGGGTAGGGGTGAGGGTCAGGGGTAGGGGTGAGGGTAAGGGGTAGGGGTGAGGGTCAGGGGTAGGGGTGAGGGTCAGGGGTGAGGGTTGGGGGTAGGGGTGAGGGGTAGGGGTGAGGGTCAGGGGTCGGGGTGAGGGTCAGGGGAAGGGGTGAGGGTCAGGGGTAGGGGTGAGGGTCAGGGGTAGGGGTGAGGGTCAGGGGTAGGGGTGAGGGTCAGGGGTAGGGCTGAGGGTCAGGGGTAGGGTCGAGGGTGGGTAGGGAGGTGCGTGGGACTGGGTGAGTTTGGTGATGTGCGACCGAGCAGCAGGTAGCAGCTCCCACTCACCAGAGTCATATTCACACTCTGGACATCAACAGAGGGAGGAAAAGAGAGACAGGTCATGGACACATGTCAGAATCAACCCTGAACCCCCCCTCCCAGATACACACACTAAACACACTAACAGCCCACTACACACTAACCAGGGCGGAGGTATATCCATGGAGGTTTATCTTCAATTTTTATATATATGTTGTTGTGTCTAGTACACAAGATTCTGTTGTGCTCAGTAGAGCACATGTCTACCAAGACCTGGACATGATGAACGTCTTCAGCCTGCACTGTGGTTAATCTAAAGTGTTTTAAAATGATTACAACATGAAGTTCAAATACTGGAACATTTGGAAGAGCAGAGACCCTGAAACAGGAACCCGATCCATATGGGGCTCAGTCCTCATCAGCACATGGAGATAGAGAATGTGTGAGAGGGTTATTGTGGGGTTGAATGCTGTCTGCGTATTAATGAGTCAAGCTACACCTGCAGTCATTAGGACCTCCCCAGGGGTCAGGACCCTGGACTTATGACTCTGGTAATCATCACGCCCTGTGCTTCCTCCAGCTCCTCCTCCTCTCTAGTGATTATCTTGATACTCCTCCTCCTCCTCAAATGATCATCTAGATATGCTTCCTCCTCTTCCTCTAATGATTATCTAAACACTCTTCCTCCTCCGGCTCCTCCACCGGCTCCTCCTCCTCTGTAATGATAATCTAGACACGCTTCCTCCTCAGAATACACTCTCCTCGGTGGGCGATCCTCGTCCTTTCTCTTATGGGTACACAGCCACACTAACATGTATTTACAAGAGTTATTTATATGGAGGAGATCCTTTCATCTGCCCTTATTGGCTCTCTTTGTCCGCCACCTCCTCCCCCCTTTGCATCCACCTCCTTCCCTCGGTGGGCTACCTTCATCGTAGGCGTCGGTGGCCTCCGCCTCCCTCCTCCTCCTCACAGCCCTCTGCTTCTCCTCCAGCCGCTGCTTCTCCGAGTTGGCCTCGTCCCAGCGCCCCTCCTCCATAAGCCGCTGGTCAGGCCGCAGACGGCTGTCCGTGGCGCCCACGCCCTCCTCCGCCTCGTTCAGTGTAAGCGCCAGGGATGAGAAGAAGTACATGTTCTCCGCGTTCTCCCTGAGAGCCCAGGGAAGGATCGCAGGTCACCCTCACATTACTGACCACAGTCCCCATGCATGAACTGTAGGCTATGGATTTTAAATCTATTTTAAACCAAGGTTGTATTCTGAGGCTTTACGGCTGATCGTTTCATTGGGGATAGTCAGTGAGACACCAGTACCCCTTTTAGATATTTATATATCGTAGCATCCTGAGGTGTTACATTTATATAATATTCATTTTAATCTTTCGCACCTAATTATTCATATCTCTTCTAATGCCTGGTGATTATTAGTATTTCTTTATAACATATTATTTCCTCCTTGTTGATGATATTTGCCATGCCAACTCTGCAGCACCTGGTCAACGATGAAGAGATGTTCTCATGGCTGTCTCATGGTAGCATGGTGTACTTACGGTAGAGGGTACTTCTTCCACAGCAGCTTGGGGGACAGTGTCTGGTACACGGTCTTCTGCTTGCCCTCCGTGCTGCTGCCCCTCCGGCTGCTCTGGACGATCTTGGCACTCTCAATCTTCTCGTCCCACGTCCCTGAGAGGATATAGTGGGCCTGGCCGTCGCTCTGGGCAACCACCCCCGTTACCTGAAGGGGGGAGGGGAGGGAAGGGGAGAGGGAAGAGGAGAGATAAATATATCTATATAAATAACTACTCAAGAGTCCAGAACTAAAGTATCTACCAAAACAAACACATGTCAGATCTATCCACATAAATGGATAAAGAATACTAATATTATCCAGTAGATGGCGGCAATAACACACAAGGACCTTCATGTTGGGAATCGAAGTGGAGTTGGGTCTTACCTTGCGGGGAACGTCCCTGGAGAAATAACTGTATGGAGAGAACTTAAGCTGACACACCTCCTTGGTCTTGTGATTAACTATCTCAATGTCCCCGGACTGGTAGAGAGACACAGAAACAGAGGGAGAGAGAGGGTGTAAGAGAACGAGGGGCCAGTGAATTTGAGGAGCAGAGAAAGAGCTTCCTACAGAGAACGCAAGAGTCACGTCATGATGGCTGTTCCTGGAATTAAAAACATGATCATTACCAACACCCAACTCTCCTGTCATTAACACATTATGGACCTGAGAGCAGAGACCCAGCCATGCGGGGGGCTCCCTCAGGTAGAGAGCTATTGTCCATGTTGATCATCCAGGGCACATATGTGTAACATAATACCAGGAGCAAGGCCTGCATCATGCCTAGGATCTGTGCATTAAGAACACGGTGATACAATATTCAGGAGCATCTAAACTGGACCCACACACACACGGCTTCCAAGGGACATCAGCAGCCTGTTCCTCCCAACATTTTAATTGGGCCGTTTGACAGAGCGGAGAAGCTGTTGTTTGAGGAGACATGCCAAGATAAAAGCGTGCGGGTCTCCAGAGATTCTGCTCATTGATGTGCTTTTCTCCTGTGTCTTTGTGTTCCTCACCGCCTGGGCTCCATCAGAGGGCAGAGCAACAGAGACTGAACAAATAAGCCCCAGAATTATGTAATAACATTAATACTAATGCAATCCCACGGGCAAATTCTTTGTACAATAATAGGCTCCTTTTTATACCAGTGAGGCACATTGTATTATTCACAGGAATCCTATGACATAAATATTGGGTGGGAATGCCTGATGATTGTATACTACATACAACATTTGTTGTATGTAGGAAGATTTAGATAGATTATAATAGAAAACCTGATTTAAGGGTGAAAGTTAGCCTACCAGCCAGCAATTACCTACCAACAAGGACTCTGTCCGCACACTGTTTTACTCATCAGTTACACACCTGATTGAGACGCAAAGTTGTTTAACTCTTCAGTTACACCTGATTGGTTGTTTAACCCAATTTAACAAATCCTGAGAGCTGACTCGACATACACAGACAAACACAGCCAAGAGAGCTTTTACTTCCTGAGCCAGTGACTCCCAGGTCATCTAGGAGGACCAACACACCTGGTCGATCCAGAGCTTCCCAACAATGATGTTGTGCACGGTGGACGTCACCTTCCTCCACACATAATGGTTTCCACTGGAGTGGAAATGGAGGTGGATGGCACCTGACACAGAGGAAAGAGACACGAGAGGAAAAGTTAACAGCAATGCAAAAGAGGGGGTGATTAGGCTAAGCAATACCCTTTATATAGATCTAGAGTAGGCTAAACCATACCCTTTATGTAGATCTAGAGTAGGCTAAACAATACCCTTTATGTAGATCTACAGTAGGCTAAACAATACCCTGCAAGTAAATATAGAGTACGCTGAACAATACCCTTTATGTAGTGATAAACTAGGCTAAACAATACCCTTTAAGTAAATATAGAGTCGGCTAAACAATACACTTTATGTAGATCTAGAGGAGAGTAGGCTAAACAGGGGCGGTTTGAGACCAATTTTCATGGGGGGGCCAGACTGGGCCTGTTGTTTTGTTGGAGGCGCACATTGAACCCGGGACGCAAAATATTTAGTTAAGTACTAAGTAACGGCATTCAAAAACACAATTTACTATAATTGGCTTTTTCCCGTTATTAATTGTTTCCTTCAGTTACAGCAATTGTCAATATTATACATTTGAAATGTTTCATTGGTTAAAGCAATTGTCAATGATACAACATTTTGGGTTTCCTTCACTGACATCAAACCACTCAGTACCATACATCACCAACAACAATAAAGTCAGTATGATATATTATAAATCTCAAGTTCCACCCTGTGCGTCAGTGCCACACCATCGAACCGACCCCCCGTCCGGACGGAGGTAAAAAAGAAAAAAAAGAAAACGTTTGGAGGGGGGTCCACTGGGGATAACGAGATCAGTTTTACGGGGGCACTGGCCCCTGCTGGCCCCCCCTAGAACCGCCCCTGAGGCTAAACAAAACAAAATTACTTTTGATATTTTGATTTTATTTTGAAATTAACCCACAAGCGCCACTGGCCCTCTGTTAGTCGGGCCACACCCCTTCCCCACGCATATGAGCAGTGAGCTGTGTATACTAGAGGATAATTATTCTCATTGAGGATATTGCTATAGATAATTATAAATAGTATAGACAGATGCATATTACATTAACCGGAAAGAAAAGTTCTTAGTTCATAGTAAAATAATATTGATATGACAAAAAAAATTCTTCACGGTGTGATAACCTACTCACTTATACCTCCTCCCTGCCAGTCAAACACACAGACCCATGGCTCCAGCCCTATAGCAGCCAACTGTCTTCACACAGGGAAACCTTTATTTTGAAGGGGGCAGTACTAGTAGTTGGCTCACCGAGGGGCATGATGGAGAGGTATTTCCCACGGAACTTGCTGGCGATGGTGATCTCCTGCCACAGGGTCCAGCCCCGCTGGGAGATCACGTGGTGGGCGGCGGCAGGCGGGTGATGGCTCACCTGAGAGACACAACAACATGAGCTTCAACAACAACAACAACAACAACAACAACAACAACAACACAATACAACAACATGAGCTTCAACACCTGGAGTGATGCTCCTCTGATCCACCAACAGCACAACAGAATGAACTTCAACATGTCAGCCATTCTCCTCTGGTCCACCAAGACCTCAACAACAACATGTCAGCCATGCTTCTCTGGTCCACCAAGACCTCAACAACATGAGCTTTAACATCTGGAGCGACGCAACTCTATCCCACAAAGACCTCAACAACAACATGAGCTTTAACATGTCAGCCATGCTCCTCTGGTCCACCAAGACCTCAACCACAACATGAGCTTTAACATGTCAGCCATGCTCCTCTGGTCCACCAAGTCCTCAACCACAACATATGCTTTAACATGTCAGCCATGCTCCTCTGGTCCACCAAGACCTCAACAACAACATGAGCTTTAATATGTCAGCCATGCTCCTCTGGTCCACCAAGACCTCCGCCGTCATCGCAACCGTCTCATACATAATCCCCTTATGACTTTACAATCGTTGGTAAAATAATTATTTAGGAAGGAAAGAAAGAGAGAAAACTCCTTTGATTGGACATTACCTATGGTTGTTCAGATAGATGGTCTATTACCGTTCTTCTACGATGGATATTAAATGGGGTAATTTGAGCAGATCGGAACCATAGTTCCAAATCATTATCTGATTTGCTGTCCTTAATGCCTTCTGGCCTATCAGCATCCCTGGAAGAAGTCCTCTTAATATTTTTCTTCTCAAGTTGCTTCCTTTCCCACTGGATAGAATCTCCTTTGCCCCTTTGATGGCCTAAGGCAGCTGAATCAGGCATAAAGAACCACCTGGACCCCCTCCCTGGAGCCCTCCGAGACCCCTCCCTGGACCCCCTTTCTGAACCCCCTCCCTGACCCTGTGCCGTGGAGCTCACCTGCTCACACAGCGAGCGGTAGCCAAACTCCTCGGAGCGGTCCAGCTCGTAGGTCTCCCCCAGCAGGGGGTTGAAGGGCTTGGCGGTGCGGTGCACGGTGGTGGAGTAGGACGACACCGAGAAGGCCGCCACCAGGCACATCTGCTCCAGGGACGAGTCGCAGCGTGCGGCGCGGTCCAGCAGCTCGTGGTACTCCAGGTCCTCCGTCAACCGCTGCAGCATCGACAGTGGCTCGTTGAAGTTCACCTGGGGGGGTCACAGGGGGTCCGTGATGAGGGGGCCACAGGGGCCATCAGTGAGGGCCACCTCACTACATACTGCACACATGGAAGACGTTATTTTGCAGAGGTTGAGTGTGTCGGCCTCCTCGTTTTTTAAGAGCTTCCCTTTTCACACTGGTTGGATGACACTGAGACACTGGTCTGGAATCTGCCTGAAATACATTCTGCTTCCCTATACTCCGTTCAGTCTGATCTTGGTTCCACAGGAGCCCATGTCCTTAGGCAGGTGTAACATATCAGGTCCTGTAAGTTTCAGGGTCAGGGGGACAGACTTACAGGCATGGGGATCTTGGAGAGCTCCAGAGGGGTCAGGGGGACAGACTTACAGGCATGGGGATCTTGGAGAGCTCCAGAGGGGTCAGGGGGACAGACTTACAGGCATGGGGATTTTGGAGAGCTCCAGAGGGGTCAGGGGGACAGACTTACAGGCATGGGGATCTTGGAGAGCTCCTTGCCGATGCAGTTCTTCATGATGCTCCAGAGGTTCAAGGAGTAGTTGGGCTTCTGGGTGATGTGGGAGCGTCTGGTCCGCCGCGGCCCCTGGTCCCGCCCTGACCCCTCACTGGGGCCTGGACCCCCCTGGGGGGGCAGGGGGGACAAGGGAGAGAGGGGAGATAAGGGAGAGAGGGGGGACAGGGGGGAGAGGGGAGAAAGAGAGAGAGCGAGACAGAGGAGAGACAAGTTAGGGATAAACAGACCAAGAAGTTTGAGATGCAGACCAACATGAGATAAATACAGAAAGACAACAGACAGACAATCTGATTCATATAGAAAAACTGAAAGCACAGACAGACAGACAGACAGACAGACAGACAGACAGACAGACAGACAATAGACAGAGAGAGAGACAGACAGGCAGAGGAAGTGAGATGGATAGACAGGCAGACAGACAGACAGACAGACAGGCAGACAGACAGACAGTCAGACAGACAGACAAACAGACAGACAGAAAACAATAGACAGAGAGACACAAGGTGGGCAGATTTCCGACTGCTAATTAGGAGTGAAGGCGAGCAGCTGTGGTCTTTCCAGCACATGGCTGGCAGCTTGAGGAGGACACACAGACAGACCTGCCTGTATCAAGTGTATATAAATAGTAGAGATCAGCTGTGATATTGTCTTTGGCAGCGAGCTTCAGCATAAGGGCTTCAGCAAGCCTGCCAACATGGTGGATATCAAATCTTTTTCAGTTCCAACCTACATGATAACATCCAAATTCTCCTTATAGTACATTCTTTGATAGTAATAATTGATGCGATTTCCCCATAGACCTGCACGGACAGAGATGTTGATGTGTGGAAGAATGGGAAAGAGATGCCAGAGGTTTCCATGGTAACAGGACACTTACATGGTCTTCCTGGCTCCAGTCGTTAGGCTGGCTTCCACTCGCTGCACTCAGGCTGCTCTGAGAACGCCTGCAACACACACACACAAACACACACACACACACACACACACACACACACACACACACACACACACACACACACACACACACACACACACACACACACACACACACACACACACACACACACACACACACACAGGAACCAATGGGTGTACAAACATTATTCCGGGGTCTTTGAAAGTGGTTTAAGACCTATTCCTATAGGAAGGTGTATCCTATGTATTGTCCATCCTATGCCGAAGCCAAAGGGCTTAACGGGAACTGGCCAGGGTTCAGATCAGACACAATCCCAATGGGGCTGCCATTTGAATGTGAGCGTGTGATGATGTGGTGAAGGTGTGTTGGTCAGGTGTGTTGGTCCGGTGTGTAATCAGGTGTGCTGGTCAGGTGTGTTGGTCAGCTGACCTGTGCTGTGGCGCCTCGCTGGCCCTCACTGTGATGAAGGCAGGCGAATCCTCCATGGCATCGAAGAACTCTGTATCCTCATCTTCGTCACTGGCCTCCTCCTTTGGACCCCTCGCGCTCCGCTCTGCAGGGAGCCACACCAGGGGTCGGGTTACACACACACAACTAGGGCTGGGTAAAAATATCGATTTATCAATGCACTGCAATTTATTTGTTCTCGATTCAATTAAGATTCAGAATTTTTTTGAAATCGATTATTGCAATTAAAAAAGAAGAAAAAAAAAAGGAAGAAAACATTGTAATCTAGAAGCGAGCATGCCTAAATGTCTAAAAATCTCCTTTTACATTTGTCCATGTTATGATTATTACTTTTATGCTGCAAGTTTAGCTCAGGAACAATACTATACAATGGTGTATTTCCCTTTTTGCTAGTTGAAGCACAATGAAATGGTTAATTCATTTTGAAATGGTTAATTCTAAATAATATTTAGGTATTTTTGTCATCTGCACGTATTATTGAATCAATATCGAAGCAATTGGATCAATATCGAATCGAATCGATATCGAATCGAATCAAGACCTAAAGAATCGAATTGAATTGAATTGTGAGGTACCTGGCAATACCCAGCCCTACACACAACCCCCAACGTTTACTCCCCCCCAGGAAGGGTTACAAGGAAACAAATGTGCAAGTGCACCACATGCCTTTGATTATGTGGATAATCAAATGCCCATGGTAATCCGCTTACCTTATTAGGCAATGTTCCTGTTGCATAAGTTAGAGCCACTAACAAAAAGTCCTGCTTGGTGATCCCGTGCCCACCATCAGAGTCAGATAACGCTGCTCTGCACAGCGCTGAGACACAACCATGATGCTAGCACATGATGCTAGCACCTGATACCAATCCCGTTGGAGGAAACTGACTTTAAACCACCTTTAAACCACCTTTAAACAGGCCAATGTCCCATTAAAGAGGAGGAGCTCTATGCTGACTGCTCCATATGTGATTGGGACAATGACAACAACAACCAGCGTTGAGCCAAACGGTCCCTAAAGAGAGATGATAGTGTTGTGTATGTTGTTCATGCTAGATCATGTTGAGCCAATATATAGTCTCCCCCCTGCCCAAGACTCAATTATATTACTGACTAATGTAATCAGTTAGAAACTGAATCTACATGAGCCATTTCCTGTCCGTTCTATCAGATTAAACATGAGGGCACCTATGGCTCTGATCTCTGATCAGTACCTTCACCAGGCTCCAGTTACCTTGCCAACACTGGCTTCCTGTTAACAGGACCTTGTGTCACTGATACCCTCTCTGTAAAGACATCATGGAAATAGACAACATATTTTATCACAGGTTCATCTATAGGCTGCACCTCGGACACTATTCTCGTATAATGCCATCGTATCGTCCCAGTACAACAGGAAACGACCTGCTGACCCCCCCTGGCGACGGTGGGGTCTTACCCGTGGCAGGGATCTTACCCGTGGTGGGGGTAGGGTCTTACCCGTGGCAGGGATCTTACCCGTGGTGGTGTTGGGGGCAGGGGTCTTGCCCATGATGGGGTTTGGGGCAGGGATCTTACCCGTGGTGGGGTTGGGGGTGGGGATCTTACCCAAAGTGGTGGTGGGGTCTTACCCGTGGTGGGGTTGGGGGCAGGGGTTTTACCAGTGGTGGGGTTGGGGGTGGGGGTCTTACCCCTGGTGGGAGTGGGGTCTTACCCGTGGTGGGGGTGGGGTCTTACCCGTGGTGGGGGTGGGGTCTTACCCCTGGTGGGAGTGGGGTCTTACCCCTGGTGGGAGTGGGGTCTTACCCCTGGTGGGAGTGGGGTCTTACCCGTGGTGGGGGTGGGCTCTTACCCGTGCTGGGCGTGGGGGCGCTGGCTGCCTTGGTGGTGTGGGCGGGGGCCTCCCTCCAGGCCCTCTCCAGGCTGTTGTGCTGCTTGGCCAGCTGTTCTATGGTCTGCTCCAGGTGGCTGCGCTGCTCCCGCTCATACTGCAGCGCCCGCTGCCATCGCCGGCTGTGAGTCTCTGCGAGGTCCAGGAAGTCTCGGCATGCCTGGACACACACGAAGCCCGCTTGTTACTGCGTTATTTAAACACACACGTACTCGTATGCAGGACGCCCTCCCTCTCACCCTACTGGCTCCATCAGCTCAACCTGCCAATCATCTCAATCCCGATATGAGTTGAGAACATTGTACCCAGAAGTAAGTCCCCAGATGAGGACATTTCCTCCACTCCAGCGGATGGGGATTGAAAAGAAAAAGGTAAAGAAAAATAAAAACCATGAAATTATATCATCCATTTATTGTTATCAGGGCCCATCATATTATTTCCATCACTAGGTTGGTGTGTGGTCCCCGGTCTTTAATAGGGTCCCCATGCTGAGCCTGTGCACAGCTCCTGATCCGGTCCTGAGGTGATCAGCATACTGTACAATCACTGCAAAACCATGGTGGGCTCGAGAGAGAGACTGCTTCTCGTCAGGATGGCCTGATTACTCTCGTATACCGCTGCCTATATCGCTGCCTTGGCAGTTACGCAGAAACAATGGGGGTTATTTCAGACCCAACCCACTGTGTCAGCATGTAAGAGCCCTGCTTCAGACGCCTGCTGGTGGACTCAGCTCCAAGGTCAATGACCGCCAGTAGCTCAGGGAAGGGCCTGGACTCACGGGGGGAGCAGGGGGCAGAACACCAGGCTAAGCATATCCAACAATACAAGCTGTACGTTGTGTTGTGTTTCAACAAACCCATTGCTTTAGAACATCCAGCATTTCTCTCTCAAAGCACCCTGGCACTGAGTGAACTGTGGTGAAGGACTGAGTCTACTGCATGAAAAAGAACAGCAACGAACATGGAGAGACTAGGAAGAGGACCCGGAGGCCGTCTGACCCTCGTTGGTTCATCATAAATGTGTTCTGCCCGCATCAGACCAACGGTACACAAATTGGGGCTGGCAGAATTCAAATCTATGTTTTGGTCTGTAGTATGTACCTTTGTAATTCTGTAAATTAATGTCAATAAAAGCCTAATGGACTTTATTCGATATTTTTTTTGCAATAATTAATCATGCTTAATCGATTACTAGTAATCTATGGTGCTTGCTTTCATCAAACAGTACTGACAATTTACTTCTTTGAAGTCACTCAAGTAGTACAAATAAGGAAACATTACTTTGTCTAGGTACAACTTTAAAGGAGTATCTTCCAGTAAAGTTTACACAACACTAAAGCTAAGATTTTAAGATAAAGTTAAGATAAAGCATAATACTTGTATTGCATGTTGAGTGCACTCTGCTGTGTGCTCTGCTCCTGTACACTGAATACTGCCTGCTCAGGCACTACTCAGTCACATCTGTAATGTACGCTTCCTGCTGAGCTGCTTTTAATTGGCCATTTAATTGAAAGGCAACACATGCTATTCCTGGTCCAACAATCCTGTGTGTCCTAAAGAAAAATAAGCCTGTTTTATTCCAAAGAGTTGAAACCTTAAGTTCAACAAGGAATAGCAATACACGCTTTATTTGCTTTAACCAAATCACTTCAACTCTTAGCTCGTAGCTCGTAGCAGTGGTGAACATTTTGGATCAGTCAATTGACCTCTGCAATTTGCCAGGATAACACCGTTTTGGAAAGCCATTTGAATCTTGTTACCTTTACAAATAACTGCTTCCCTGAGGCAGCCTATATCGACTGCATCTTCCACAGTGAGACAGTGATCATAATGTGGAGTAGATACAGAAAGTCAACCATCATTTTAACTTTAAGTGGGGTGTTTCTAATCCCTAATTACCACATTGTGTCTTAAACCATATAGAACAAGAACAATCAACACAAGAACAATAAATAATGTTACATGGTTTGTTCCTGCGGTGCTGTAAACCTGAATCCAAGTGGAAATGGATTTTGGAAATGGAAATGGAGTTTACCTAAATCCATTCTGCCTTAACTCAAGGGTTAGGTAACACTGGACCAACTGGCAAACTGCACTGCAGCCAAAACATCTAATTATTGATATGATCTGATGAATATCTTGCAGTGTTTTCAAAGCTCAAAGCATCGTCTCTTACCTTCAGCGTCAACACAAGAAGTGATGTCAATTACAAAAGAGCGTACATGTCTCTGGATGTCTGCAGGAAGTCTGCACGTAGCCTCTCACTTCCTCACACACAAACCTGATATGTAAATCCCCCCAGAAAGCCTGATTCTTCCACTTTTCCTTTTGCTGATGCTTCTAAAAGCTCAGCCTGCTTGTAACTTCCGGTGAATGAATACATGGTGTCTGAGTCCGGTTACCCAACTCCTCGCGTGCACAAGTTATTATGTAAATGTCTGTCGTAACAGCTGTTGGGGTCAAGTGAATGCAAGAATGCAAGTATTTGTGATGCGGGATGTGCCTAAGTGTAAAATTAATATGCAAGGTTTTTACATGAAACGCAAAGCCAAACTCAAGCACGGACAGACCAACACAAGGTAAGAGAAGGTGAATCCATCTCCCCTCCATCTCCACCCACCCCCTGTTGACCCTGTCCATCACCTCTCCGTCACCCATTATACGCTAGATACTAAAGTAGACTACAATGCCCAATTCATTTAGTTTTTACTCTTAAAGGCTGTGTGATGACCTCTTACGAGAACTACCACTATATTTAGCTATCGTTGTTTGGACTTTTCACTGTGAGTAGCAAACATTTCTATCACACGTTGAAGAACTGTGAATAAGGACAATGCAGGAGTACACTGGAGCAAAGGGCCACGGCTTGAGTTACGAAACTACTGTCCAACAAATGAGTGCACCTTTAAGCAGTTAATATAACGTAAAATAAGTTGCATGTACCTAAACATTATCGGTTAGAACCACTGTATGAATGATACATTTTGACCAAGTATTGACTAGAATGAGTGTTATGGATGCCGTGTCAGGTTATCTCATCAGCCGTCTATGTTAGCCAGACCTCATGGTATTGTCCTTACATGTTCACTGTGCCCTGCTTGCCTGTCCAGGCTCGCTGGCCGTAGACACTCACCACTCAGCCTTAAATTCAACATTAAAGCACCATATGCTAAAAACAAATATGAAAAATATGTGTAATATACCATGTTTGTAACAACAACAAGCTTATTTCTAACCAAAGCTAGCAACAAGACTTGGCTAAAACAAATCCCTCTTCTAAACCAACTCTCCTGTCCATTAAGGGGGCGTTTCAACCCCATTAAAGCGTTAACAAAACAAACATGCATTACCCCCCACATAGGAACCATGCAGACAGGCTAACCTTGTAGGTGTGTGGTGTATGTCAGCCTGTCTGCAGCTCCTCGAAGCTCCGTCTGTCTCAGGCTCAGCAAAGAGGAGCAACGGCGTCGGGATGCCTCACATTCCTGACCTGCCTAGGAGGCTCTCGGGGAGGGGGGAAGGGATGACACTATTCCTGTCCTCAGCCCCACTTTTAGATCTAGTGTAACTGTTCCAGCACCTTCACTCTTCCCCGTGGCCCATGGCTAACAAACCTCTGATCCAATATACTGGAACAACCAAATGTAACCCTAGTATCATTGCAGCTCATCTGAATTGATACGACACAGGAACTGGGTGACCCTTTGAGCCAATCTGAGAGTGCAGATTACAGTCATCTTATCTAAAACTCTGGTTCTGTCCTTTTGGTAAGGTTTCCCTCATCAGCCCGAAGGCTGAGGCTCCTCTGGAGGTCTGAGACGACTCACGTTGATCATAGCATTGTAGTTGATGCGGAAGAGGGTGGAGGAGACTCTAGGTCTGAGAGGACTCACGTTGATCATAGCATTGGAGGTGATGCGGAAGAGGGTGGAGGAGACTCAAGGTCTGAGAGGACTCACGTTGATCATAGCATTGGAGGTGATGCGGAAGAGGGTGGCACGCTCGTTTACTGCCTTGATCTTCTCCCCGCCGTCCACGGGCACCCGGAGTCCCTCGAGCTCACTGAGCGATCGCTGTAGCGCCGCGCCGTGCTTGGCGATCAGGTCGTTGCAGGTGCTGAGGTCATCCAGCTTGCTGACCAGCGTCTTCAGCGTGCCCTGGATCTCACTGCGGTCCGACTGCGATGTGGGCTCATCATCGCCGGAATCATCTGTAAGAGGGCAGAGGTCAGAGGTCAGATATGCTAGTGCTGGGTGTGGTGAGGACTACTCATCACTATCGACTCAATTTTTCGGTGACACTAAAGAGATGGACAATGTAATAATTTAGAAAAACAATCCACATGCCAGTGAATAATATGCTGACAAGCATATGCCACTCTCCCTCCTACTTATTCTCAATGTGTGTCCAACACAAGAGGCAACAATCCAAACACATGTTTTTTGGTTGCTTAATTCTCAATATAAGACTGTTTCTTGATTTCAATACCAATCTTATGTCACTTTAAACCCTACTTATTTATATCGTTAATAACTCATTACTGAAGTAGAGCTGCAGCCAGAATAGCATTCTATTGATACAGATGGACAGCCAACATTATATAAGAGAACGGTTAAGTACATGCTATTTTATTGAAGCGTAATTCCTTAAAAAAGAGCATTGATGGAAGTACTCCTGACTGGCTATCTATCGTAGGTTGGTTGACTGGAGCAAGAGGCCGGTGTATCGTTGAGCCATACACTGTTGGAATAAAAAAATAAATAATCTGTATCGATCGATACAGTGTCGATCGATACAGAAAAATAAATAATCTGTATCGATCGATACAGTGTCGTTATGATCAATAGGTTTTACTGAACACTACTAACAAAAACTAAAACATTGAAGACTACACAAAAACTAGGAGCACAAAACTCTAAGCATTAAATAAAAAAATATATCTCTTACAGGCTGCTATCTTAAGGACTTATTTCTGTAAAGAAGCTGAAAATCCAAGGACAGATTTAAACATAGCCTTTGGTATCAGATCTGTGTTTAAAATAACATTCTCTATAGCACTGATCAAATCAGCTCGATACCACTGTCAATGTCTCAATAATTGAATTATTACAAGCACTGCATCATGTAGCATAAGGAAAGGCTATGGAAGGAAAGAAGCAGAATTAATGAATGCATGAATGTGTTTGCAGGCATTGGGACGGCGCCTCATGGCCATTGGCTTCCTGCCCTGCAGCTGTTTGGTCATGTGATGAGTGGAGAGGTTACTCAGAGTCAGTCCCCTCTAGTCTCGCTTCTACATTTTATGAAGGGAAGCACAAACACGCAGGGAGACACAGGAACAGAATTACACACGTGTGCAAACACACATACACTAAAACACAGGATCCAGCTCCTTAAAACCTTCCGTCAGCGGAAAGAAGAATGATGCAACCGGGGCCTTCGTGTGAGGTTTAAATGTTCCAGACTGAGACTAGCATGTGAGGGCTAAACGTTCAGGAGTGAGGCTAGCATGTGAGGGTTTAATGTTCCAGAGTGAGACTAGCATGTGAGGGTTTAATGTTCCAGAGTGAAACTAGCATGTGAGGGTTTAATGTTCCAGAGTGAGACTAGCATGTGAGAGTCTAATGTTCCAGAGTGAGACTAGCATGTGAGGGTTTAATGTCCCGGAGTGAGTCCAGCATGGGAAGGTTTAAATGTTCCAGAGTGAGACTAGCATGTGAGGGTTTAATGTTCCAGAGTGAGACTAGCATTGTGAGGGTTTAATGTTCCAGAGTGAAACTAGCATGTGAGGGTTTAATGTTCCAGAGTGAGACTAGCATGTGAGGGTCTAAACGTTCCAGAGTGAATCTAGCATGGGAAGGTTTAAATGTTCCAGAGTGAGACTAGCATGTGAAGGATAAACATTCCAGAGTGAGACTAACATGGGCCTACCAGCTTTGCAAGGTCTCCCCCAACCCAGCTCCTTTTATTCACGCGCTCTGCATGTGACTTTTACTCAACCGGTTTCCACATCCTCCCCGTGTGTCCGAGCGTCGGAGGTGCCCTGTGGCATAGGCCACTGCTACACCCGATTCGACTGACCGAATATATTTTAGGTTAGAAAATATATACAGACAGAACACAGGTCTACTTCACATTGGTCCTATTCTAAATCTCTGAGCCGAGCATGTCTGTCTGTCTGTCTGTCTGTCTGTCTGTCTGTCTGTCTGTCTGTCTGTCTGTCTCTGTCTGTCTGTCTGTCTGTCTAGCTGAAGCAGCTGGTTTGGATGTTGAATAAAAGTCTTCAGTGCATAAAGTTCTTTACCAGAAGGTCCCACTAGGCCCAGAACACCTTATTTCCTCAGACTCAGTGGATCAAACTGATCTTTCCCACTTCTTCACTATCTATCTAAATGCTGATCTGTTGTTTATCAGCCAGTCCATTGAATAGGGTGCACCAGTAACCAGTGTGTGTGTGTGTGTGTGTGAGACAGTGAGCTAGTGTGTGTTTATGGATGCATGTCTAGGGTTGCAGTGATCACCATAAAGGACGACGGCTCATGTGACATCTCCCCTGGTGTGAGTTAGCCCCTGGGCTCAGTCATACAGTCATACCACTAGCATCACAGGGGCCCTTGTACCCAGAGCGGACCCCAACGGCCCCATCAGAAGATCCATTTGTTTACTCTTCCAGTGAAAGTTCAACGTGGAGGCCTTTTCTGCTAAGATGGAAATAGCCAACCTCATGTCCCACTATGGAGGTTGATCTGAGAAGACCCACAGAAGGGCTCATCTGCTGGCTGTAGTAAATAATAAGAATACATAGAATAATAAGACGTCTGGTCTGCAGCCAGTCTTTTAAGCCTACTCTTTAAATTTAAAAACAAAGCAGAGTTTTTCAGAGAAAAGCTACCAGACAGTGTGTGTGTGTGTGTGTGTGTGTGTGTGTGTGTGTGTGTGTGTGTGAATATTGCTGAATATTGCTGTCACAACATTCCACATGTGAAAAGGTCCAGAATAAACTTATTACATGGATGACCCAGAAATAGCTAAGCACCAGAAAGACATAAATCCGTCATAAATCCGAACAGTACAGCCGTCAGAAATCTGGGAGAGGAGAAGGTGGAGCAAGAGGAGAAGGAGGAGGAGATGAAGGAGAAGGAGGAGGAGGAGGAGGAAATGTGAGGAGGGAAGAGGAGGAGAAGCAGGGATGGAAGAGGGAGAGGAGAAGGTACAAGAAGCCAGGGCTCACCATTATCTATTTTGTCCAGAGTCTCCATCACCTGAGGTCAGCACCAACCAATCAAATACCACAATAGCAGCAGACCAATCACAAGAGTCTCCAGGGTAACCAATATAATACAAAACAGTAGAAGGAAGAAGAATAGAAAATAAAGGAGACCACTTCGAAATAGAAGAGAAAGATGAACAAAATGGGTTCAAGGCAGTAGCGCTGCGGACTGTGTTTAAGTAGAGAGTGAATGTAGCAGAGCAGAAGACAACAGGCTGAATGCTGAGGGAGAGAACAAAAAAATACGGACCCCCCCAAGGCGTTCACAGGGGACATGACAAACTGAACCAGAGATGGCCTCCATGTTCCCCGTGACCAACTGGGTACTGATCACATCTACAGCTAGGGCTAGTTCAGCAGAGACTTAGAGAAAGAGCGAAAGAGCAAAAGAGCAAAAGAGAGAAAGGGAGAGAAAAGAAAAGAGAGAGAGACACACTGTCTGTGGCACAGAGGATAGAGAGAGAAAGTGAGCGAAAGAGAGCGATCATTTAGAGTGTTAAAGCACGATGTCATGAAAAAGGCTGAACTCTGATCTATTGAATGCAGCTCCATTGAAAATGCAGGTTTCAAAATCCAGTGTCAATTTGTTCAAAAGGATTTGACAATATTGCTAAAGGTGTCCTACCTACAGATGTGTATTTAACACAGTGAAGAATAAATGCTGCAGGACCAATGCTTCATCTCCCCCTCTCACTCCCTCCTCCCCCCTTTCTCCCGATGATGGTAC
Source organism: Pollachius pollachius (assembly GCF_949987615.1). Lineage (NCBI taxonomy): Eukaryota > Metazoa > Chordata > Actinopteri > Gadiformes > Gadidae > Pollachius > Pollachius pollachius. Next base: position 17,912,471 of record NC_136934.1, on the reverse strand, counting down.
GGTCCTCAGTGGCTCCGGGCCGCCCATGGTTCACCTGCTCTGTTCATGGTGGACAGCACTTATGGGAGTCGCTGCAGATCATTTATAAGCCATAATAATTCAGGACAGTGTGGTGTAATTGATCATGTGTACAGCGGGGGAGTAGAGCATGTCGGAGGGCCACTTTTGAGACGCCCCGTCACATGAACCAGGGCGTACTAAGAGGAACTCTGCTGTAGCACAGTCTGCGAAATGCATCTGTTTGTCCAACGATAAAAGCGCCTGCTAAATGCCCTAAATGTAAATGTAAATGTCAATGTTTTTTTCTAAAATTGCTTGTTATCCAAGTTATCCATATAATAGCTCAATCCCTTCACAGGATCATTTGTTTCTTCTTTTGTATATTTTTTTGTTTGTATCCATGTTCATTCATGTACCCATTGTCACAGAGCCCGCTGCAACACCATTCCTTCTTCAACGGCAAGGGCATCCCCATCACTGTCTGTGCTTTCACATTATGCTCCTTCTCCACCTCGACCACACAGGCTGAGTGGTGAAATGACTGTGAAGAGGGTTAGTAAAAGGTTCTAGTTGCACAACAAAGCCTGAACAAATGCATGCTTTCATTCCCATTCCATTCCCACTGCTTTCATTGGCTCCAGTCAGCTCTGCTGGAGAGTGTATACCACGCCGAATCAGCTGTTAGTGGGCTGATAGAAGACACTGGACACATTCTGACAGGAGGAGCCAAGGGATGGAACCAGCGACTCTCTGATTATCAACAGGGCAGGGGCTCACCCTGGTCCCTGAGAGTCGACCAACCAGCCCATCAAGCTTTCCATACGCGTCTCCGGTCCTCAAACTTGGCACCAAGCTTTCCTCATTTCAGCCCTGTCCGCACAACAGTTTTTCAATTGAAAGACAACAAGGAAGACAGATTGTGTGTGTGTGTGTGTTTGTGTGTCTCAAGGCAGAGGGAAAGTGAAAGCGATTGACAGTAGAAGAGAGGAGAGAGACAGCGTGAGGAAGCGTTATAATTGGGCGAGCAGCAGGGCTGTGACTGCTATAGAATCCTATACCGCCATCCGGCTCCACAGCGGCCCCTAGGGATGTGCTGCCAGAGCAGCGGAGAGAGGGCTTTTCTTGGGCATGACAGACCTCCCTGGTCCCTGACAGAGTTCCCTGGGCCCTCAAAGACCTGATAGACCTCCCTGGACCTGACAGACCACCCTGGGTCCTGGGGCCTGACAGCAAAACTGATGATTAATAAAAGCAAAATAAATAACACATCTCCCACTCTGCTGCGTGCCTCAGTTTGAGAAGATGGAATGAATGTCTTGTGCTGCTGCTTTCAGTTGCCCCAGACTTTAGGCAAAAAAACAAAAAACATTTTTCTTTTTTTTATAGTGGATTTTCTTTTTTAGAAATTGTCCTATACATAAATTGAGATTAAGAATCGATTAATCGCCCAGCTCTAGTCCTGACAGACCAACGTTGGCACTGGGGCCTGACAGACCAACCTGGGTCCTGACAGACCACCGACCTTGTGAAAAAGCTCCCTCTGTATAAAATCTGATCTTGGGGAAAAAAGGGAGAGATGTTTAAGTAACCCTGAGTAGCCAGACGTCCAGGCTTTAGAAATCCCAGATTTGCTACGAGCTTGAAAAGCCCCTCTGATGGGGAGCTCCTCAATACAGGGGCCCATCTCCGTAGCCTTCAGTGATTGGTTAGAGGTGAGTACGTGCTGACCGCCAATGTAGCACTACTCTTTTTCATACTTTCCAAACTTTCTAGCTTGGCTCTTTCCTAGCTTTTGAGAGTCAACAAAATGTAGGATATGTAATGGCGTATATTGAGTATTGCATGGTTTGTTCCCTAGCTTGGTCATCAAGGTAGGGAAGGCACCACCGCCTCCTGCAGCGCCGAGGCGGTGGTCCCTCGGCAGCGGGAAGCGGCGCAAGCGTGAGATATTCGAGGCCAACAATCCCTTTCTCCTCCATGTCGTGGTTCATGTACTTCAGGGAGTCAAAGCCAAAGTTCCTTTCCCCCAATTCATTCTCAACCATGGCTGAGATAACCCCCACTACGAGTCTCGTTGTGGAAATACCAGAGATGAGAGTCCGACGTGTTATGTGCCATAACACCAACAGCGTGTACAACACTTTGTGTGTACGCGTGTGTACGAGACACGCGTTACAGTCCTGGAGCTCTATATCTAAATAATATCATATAATACATAGATATCTATATCATATAATACATATTATCACGGCCAAGCTGTGTGCGCCTCCAGACGATATTATGAATCACAAACAACTTTGTCGGGTTCTCCGACGTCTCTGGTTCTTCCACTTCCACATCAATCTGAAGTAGACTGAACCGCGCGCTGCCAGCTGCCGGCTGCCCGCTGCCGGGCGGTGCTGCTTCGTGGCAACCGGCGGCAGGCAGCATGTCGCAGTTTATACTTCAGGGAGTCAAAGCCAAAGTTCCTATCCCCCAAATCCTTCTCAACCATGGCTGAGATAACCCAAACTAGTCTCGTTGTGGAAATACAAGAGACTTCAAAGAACCGACGTGTTATGCGCCATAACATCAACAGCAAACACTGTGTGTAATCACACACACACACACACACACACATGTGGCGCTCGCATGGTCGTGTATCATTGGCGGGCTAAATTCTCTGGGCGGGCCAGGGAGAGAAAGGGGAGGAGTTTAGATCCTTTATGACGACATATGGGACCACATTCCAAATCAGCGCGCTTGAGCCTCCGTTTTTTCAAAGGCGAGCAGAACACCTAGTGCTCGTTTTACACCGAACGCAAATTTTAGCCACTGGGGGACCATAGGCAGGCTAGGGGAACTCATATTTATGTTAGAAAACCTCATAAAGTGAGATTTTCATGCCATGGGACCTTTAAGTATGAATGTTGGTATAATGAATATAAGGGGTATTGATTCTGCATTCTGTACTATTGAGTGTCAGCACTTTATGGACAAAAACTAAATTTAAAACACATTTTTAAGCCATTCGTTGGGAGTCACTTTGGGGAACATTAATATTATCAGCACGGGAGAGGAAGGGCTGAATCTGTCCTAGATTAATTGCTTATTCCAATGCACAAAGCCATTTATATATCCATTAATAAAATATTACAAAACAACCTGATCTATATTAACATAATTATCAGCTAACAGAGAAAAAGAAACACAAATTATGAATTAATCCCAAGAGTATAACTCCTCCCACCTCCCAAACCATTGCAGATTATTTAGCAGCCAGTTTCCCATCTTATTATGAACCAAATAATTAAAATGATTACAAACACAAAGCCAATTGTGATAATTTTGTTGATGCATATTCTTGAGGACTCTCTTTAATAATTAAATGATCAACCCAGAGAGAAAACACAGTGAAGCCCCCAGCAGACGTTAGGAACCCTGATTCTAAACCTAGTGAAGAGAGTTATTTTCCAATGGATGAGACATGGTACATAGATTGTAAATACAGCCAGAGACACATTATTTTAGAACAATGTTCTCTTACAGACAGAATCCTCCGGTATCTTCTGTTGTTGAGGCTAACAGAGGAGGAGATGGCTGATCAGCCAGATGGAACAGAGAATAATAAGCAGAAAGAAGAAGAGTAGAGTTTGTACTCCCCAGCCTGGGGAATGGAGGAGTAATCCTTACCAGTAATTGCCAAATGGCTCCCCTGAGATGCACCAATGGCAGAGAAGGCATGTTTGACTAAAATAATCAAGCTCAGCTCTCCTGAGCTGAATTTACTATCTCATTTAGCCCCAGCACCAAATCGCAGCCCATACCTATACCTAAAGCACAGAATCACAGCTGATAGACCCAAAGCACAGCCTATAGAACCAAACCACAGCCTAAAGAACCAAACCACAGCCTATATAACCAAACCACAGCCTAGAGAACCAAACCACAGCCTATAGAACCAAACCACAGCCTAAAGAACCAAACCACAGCCTATATAACCAAACCACAGCCTAGAGAACCAAACCACAGCCTATATAACCAAACCACAGCATAGAGAACCAAACCACAGCCTATAGAACCAAACCACAGCCTAAAGAACCAAACCACAGCCTATAGAACCAAACCACAGCCTAAAGAACCAAACCACAGCCTATATAACCAAACCCCAGCCTAGAGAACCAAATTACAGCCTAAAGAACCAAACCACAGCCTAAAGAACCAAACCACAGCCTATAGAACCAAACCACAGCCTAAAGAACCAAACCACAGCCTATATAACCAAACCCCAGCCTAGAGAACCAAATTACAGCCTAAAGAACCTAACCACAGCTTACAGAACCAAACCACAGGCTATAGAACCAAACCACAACCTAGAGAACCAAACCACAGCCTGGAGAACCAAACCACAGCCTATGTAACCAAACCACAGCCTGGAGAACCAACCACACATTACAGAACCAAACCACAGCCTGGAGAACCAAACCACAGCTTATAGAACCAAACCACATCCTATATAACCAAACCACAACCTGGAGAACCAAAACACAGCCGATAGAACCAAACCAAAGCCTGGAGAACCAAACCACTGCATGGAGAACCAAACCACAGCCTATGAAACCAAACCACAGCCTGGAGAACCAAGTCACATATTATTGAACATAACCACAGCCTGGAGAACCAAACCACAGCTTATAGAACCAAACCACAGCCTATACAACCAAACCATATCATAAAGAACCAAACCACAACCTGGAGAACCATACCCCAGCCGGACCTAACCAAAGCTTATAGAAGCAAGCTACAGCTTATGCATTTAATAACTAGATCAAACAAAAAACACAGAATCTTTAGCCCTGAGATGTTAGGAGGAAGGATACACACATGAATATCCTCAGTCTGGGAATACTTGAATGTGTTACTTGGGTATCCGGGCACTCTGAGTAACACACACTAACACACACAATCCAAGGAAATGAGTAAGGTCTATTTCCTGTAAATGAAAGCACTACTGCTTGAACCAAAAAAGAAACACGGAAAATCAACCAAAAGAAAAGGACAATCCTTTATCAATGTCTGGAGACTTGGAACCTTGTTCATTAACCAATGGAATGAAATTCTTACTCGCACTATCTCGCCTCAGGCTGTGCGGGGTCTGGCTTTATTCATAAATTGATAATGCATTTCCGTCCATTCATTTGCAAACCAAAGCAATAGTATATTGTGGCCGCTTCATTAGATTACTACAGCACAAACGGTTGATGTAGTGGACCAGCTCATCACAGCGAGGTGATCTTCTGCTGCTACAGTCATACAGGAACACGTCTGAACTCACAGGCTGCCGGCACTTCAGACCTCATATTCATACGCAAATGAAAGGTGGCGCAAGCGGCACACAAGAGAGCAGGGGAAATGGACACAGTGACCAAAGGAGAGGAGGGGGTGGTAGCATGCGGGGAGCAGAGAGGAGAGAGACGAGAGCGGGAGACAGACACATGGAACAGAGCGCTTCTGTTAGCGTAGCGGACAGCGGAGCAGAGGCAGATGAAAGGGACGAGATGGGGATGAAGAGAGAGAGAGAGAGAGAGAGAGAGAGAGAGAGAGAGAGAGAGAGAGAGAGAGACAGCAGCTACCTGGAGCATGGACACATGGAGGAAGAGGGGGAAGGGGGGGATGCAGGGAATCCCCCCTCTCCCCCGGTAGAGAGCTGGACTGTACTGACCCTGCTTCAGTTTGCTCAGGCAGGCCGAGCAGCCCATGGAGCCCCGGACCGTCCCCGGCTCCCAGCAGCCCCGGACCTTCATCCCCCTCCTCGCCCTGCCGTCCGCAGGCTGGCAACCCCCCACCCCCACCCCCCCCCACCCCGCTCCCTCCCCCTCCCTCCCCCTCCCTCCCCCTCCCGTCGGGGGATGCTACCTCGTCCTGTCGGGGGCACCGGCAGCCTCCTTGTTCAGCATTGCAGCAGCCGTGCACGCTACCACTCTCCCCTTAAAGCTACAACGCTATACATCTATACACACATATATACACATATATACATTTATAAATGTATATATATACACAGCGCAGGATGCAGACCCCTCCTTCACATGGATCTCATCTCTCTCTCTCTCTCTCTCTCTCATTCGTCTCTCTCCGAACAGCCCCACACAGACCGTCCAGTCGCTCACGTTCTCGCACAGCGCTGGGCACATTTACAATCCACCGCCAAACACATCTCTCAACGCAGCGCCGATTAGAGTGGAGAGAGAGAGAGAGAGAGAGAGAGAGAGAGAGAGAGAGAGAGAGAGAGAGAGAGAGAGAGAGAGAGTCAGAGTAGATAGGACTCTGCACCCAGCAGTCATCCAAACACAAGACCAGAATGCACTGCTTCTTCCAAATAACACCAGGGTCCTTTTGCTCTTCCTGGCTTCCCAGCATATGTTAACTATTTCAGTGAAGCATCCTGGAGAAGGCTGCACTGCTGCTTAACATGGAAAAATCTTCAGCAGCAGTTTAGTGTTTTCCTCATTAATGAGGTACCTCCTTAGCATACAAATCAATGAAGGACTTAATTAGGATTGATTGATTGAGTAAATTAAGTTGAATTAATTAACAAATTAATCAAATCTATCAAATGGCGTCCCTCTGTTTTCCCCAAAATAGGGACCGTAGGCTGAGAGAGAGCACAGTGAGCATTCTGAGCATAGCAGGATGCTGGACTAGTCTACAGGAAGCACCGAGCCACCGTGGAGGCAGGAGGGAGGACAGGATCCACGTGGCACAGCGACCCACAGCTCACTGTCTCTGTCTCCACATCCAGCCCCTCTCTCTGGGACCCCCTGTGTCCACACTGTGGACCCCCACACAGGCTACAGCTGGTTCTAATAAACACAATTACTGTCCAACAATGGCTCCATCACACATTCTGTGTTCCTCCTCTACATAAGTGATCGTTGTAGTGCACTTTCCAGTTCACCCCTAAACCACTGAAGTGGATGATGGCTAGATGAATACATGAATGGATAAGGTGCCTATACCTTCTTAAGAGTGAAGATTATGAATAAAATACCATCACGCATTCTAAAGGTTCCATTATCTGTTATGAGGTTCTGACTATATGATTACATTCTACATAAACATTGACCATCCAGGAGTATAAACCACGTGATCTTGTCCACTATAACAATGCCACGGTCTGTGTACAGGACTCATCATAGCCTGTGGACGGTGACAGCATGGCTGCCTAGTAGGCTAGGTAACAGGCAGCATGTGACAGAAGATAATGTGCTTTGGGCTTCAGGCTGGAAGAGGACCCACAGGGTGTGGCTAGCAGCAGCAGAAACAACTTCCAGGGTGATTATGGATATACTTGGACAGCGTATTCTCAATTTAATACCATCTCCTAATGGTTACGCATTCATCCAGCGGTCTTGTGGTAAGTCACCGATTCAAAAGGTAAGGCATCTTCATTAATCACCAACATAAGAGTTGAGATAATTGCTTTCTGTCTCTTCCTCCTGCATTGCCTTAAAGCGTCCAGGTTCATGCTAATACAATACTTGATGTTATGGTCGTGCAGAGCAGAGTTTTATTGCAGCAGTTGGTCACAATGCTGAGTTAAAAATCTTGTTAAAAATCAGCATCGGCATATGAATATATATATATAAATATATAAATAAAAGAGAGCGAGCAGAGAGAGAGAGAGAGAGAGAGAGAGAGAGAGAGAGAGAGAGGCACTAATCAGCAGCATCTAACAGTTAATGAAGAAGATAAGTCATGGAACAGTGATCCAATTAGAGGAGCCAAGCATCGAAAACCTGTATAGCAAAAACCATCATCAGCATCAGCACAGCTAGCATAAACAACCTGTATAGCATCAGCACGGCTAGCATAAACCACTCATATAGCATCAGCACAGCTAGCATAAACCCCCTTATGGAATCAGCACAGCTAGCATAAACCCCCTGTACAGCACCAACATAACTAGGCAGACAGATGGAAAGCGGGAACACAGACATATAGAGAGAGAGAGTAAGATAGAGAGAGTGAGGTAGAGGGAGAGATTTCTGCCTAAGACACAATGGAATGATCAGTAAAGACTGTTTCAAATATTCTGTCATCTACCAGGCTGCATATGATGACCTCACACTGAGGCGCTACAATCCCCTGATCACAACGGCCCCAGTGTGGTGAGTTCTCTCACACTGACTCTCTGACTTCACAGCCACCACAACCCATTACAGGCTTTTCATGGAAACAAACACACACACACAAACAGCAACAAGCAGCGACAAGACAACACCCTTATATACACACACACATACATATAGACTCTACTATGCAAGCATGCAGATGATTACACACACACACACACACACACACACACACAGACACACACACACACACACACACACACACACACACACACAATATTGAAAAGCTATTCATCCTCTCACATCTTTACTCCATGAATGGCACATGTGCTTCTTCCCTCCAGTGAGCTGGTATGATGGATGCTGTGATGGATAGTGTGTTGGAGTCAATGTAACATTTTAGACATCAATAAGTCACTCAAGAACCGGTAAACCCGTCTCTGCCTTACTGTATCTGGTAAGGTGTGTACATTGACAGAGAGACAGATTGTGGACTGGATCTGGGAGCTCATTGTGTTTTATTAATAGAATCAATAGAAGATCAGAAAGGTCACCCTCAGTGTGTGACAGCAAAGCTTCAAATGAACAGCACCACATCACACACACACACACACACACACACACACACACACACACACACAATGAAGCAAACAAGAAGAAAAATATGAAATGTTAGTGAGAATGTGTGAGGTGCTAATGACCTGATAGCTTACAAAGCGATCAAATAGATGTAATGTTTTTGATATCTGATCTCTCCAAAACCAACGACAGTCATTTTCCAATCGCAGGGCTAGGTTATGATGCTAATGCTAACCGTCTGGCGGTCAAAGTCGACCGCACGTTAGTCTGACTATATAACGCGGTGGGCTACTTTTTCCATTAAAGAACCCCATTCCACTAGCCTGCAGAGAAACAGAGGCATCCAACAAGGAAATTGGAATGGCAGTGGCTGAGGACACTTATCACCTAGCCTGCTTCTGTAGTCTGATGCCAGGTTAAACAAGTCCTTAAAGGCACCTGAGGGATGGATGGAATCATTAGGAAGGTTATGGTGATAGTGAACCTACTGCTGGCATTACTCATTGTTATGTCTGCTTTACCATAGTGATGTATGTACTACTACCACCAAGCTGGAGGGATCCAATTTCATATCCACTTCCTGGATTTGCTTAAAAGTGATTCATATTATGCATACAACACTTTTCTTATTGGGCTTTGTTAAAGGGTGCTGTACTTCAGAAGTAAAGGTCGAACAGACCTTTTCAACCAAAGAAATGTCCCATCCCACTCAGCCCCTCACAGGGAGGGAGGAACTGTTGCATTTCACGCACCTGTGATTGGTTTACACAAAGACCGACAGAAAAACCAATACAGAGCAACTATGGAGAAACAATGTCTATAACACAGGTAGTAAAGACATCTTCTGAATATTATTCTGCAAATAAAACAAAAACTATGTTGGTTTTCAATCGTATGAAATATGAGTCAGTTATATCGTGATTTAACGTGGTCTGTCTTCTCATTGTGATTGGTCGGCTGACACGTAACTGAATTACAGAATTAGAATGACTACCTGGATCGATTGAGTCGTGGATAAATTGCTATATTCCATGTCATGGAAAAATATTACATTTGATAACATTCGACCAGAATGGACCAGTGGAAGGTACATTAAGGAGGAGCTTTAAGCGCCAGTAGAACAGGTGAGCAGTGGAGGGCTGAACGGTTTGTATCAGAGGGACATGATGTATGTTGCCAGACGCAGAGGGAGAAACATGACTGAGGCTTTTGGTGGTTTCATTAGGGAGGGCAACAGAAATAGCAATAAACATAGAATCATGTTTTTGACTGATAAATAGCTAAAATAGTTAAAAATAGCTGTCTTTAAATTGATGGTTGGCATATTTTATAGGAAATACATTATTCCCATTCAGTCACACACACACACACCTACACACACACACACACACACACACACACACACACACCCCCCCCCCCACACACACACACACACGCTGTCATTTAAATATTGTTATTGTGAAGGGTGATATTAAAATCCAGATAAGCATAAAAGACGCTCTCGATGTTCGCATCTGCAGTCAAAGGCTTTTGAGATGATGTTCATATCATATTTCTCATTGATCTTTTAAGATTCTGCTCCTCAATATGGTATTATCAGATAAAATAATCACAGCCTATAAAACCTAAAGTCTGTATCTTTGTCCCAGAACAGACAAAAGAAAGCCTCAACACTGAATCATAGCTGTGGTTGAATATTAACGATCAAACACACACACCACCAAATAAGATCAATACAAAATAAACATGTACTTACACTCATGAGAGAAGACTGGTCACTCTAGAGATTTTTCTTCCTCGCTCCAGCAGACCAAGTGATTGAGAAGCATAACACTCAAAGACACGCAGATTAAGTTGGAGCAACCGAAAGAAGGTCATCCATTCACAACTGAAACACCACTGGACCAGAAGCGACGTGAACGCTTTGACTGGTGGAGGGAGATAGGGGAGAGAGAGGGGGGGAGAGAGAGTGAGCAAGTGAGAGAGAGGGAGAGAGGAGGGATTGCAATTGAGTGAATGTGGGTGGGAGTGAGACAGTAGACAAGAGAAGATGAGGGGGGGAGGACAGGGGACGGGGGGGGGGGGGGGGGACGGACGGACGGACGGACGTGGAGGACAGATGTGGAGAGTAGTTGAAAAAAAAAAGCCTAAGCAAACAGGAACCCTAATCAATCACAATCAGACTCTGTGCTCAGATTTACAATTATTTGGGATTCTCCCAGATTGACATCATCAGTGAGTGCACGACCCAATAGCACCCAGCAGACTGTGGGATACCGATATACAGGGCAGGGCTCTTTATGTAATACCACAACACACAAATACCACTTTAAAGGCTCCATTACAATGAATTAATCCTTAGGATAAGTTAACCGTTAGCCCTCAGAATCACAAAGAAGACGCAACAATCTATTTCCTCAATGGCCATATTATATTTAAAGGATAAGCATTTTGAAGGATGGAAACATGGAAATGTATCAGATCCAGATTCCACAATTACCTTAAAATCATTCCTTTTTATGCATGACTAAAATACTATAGAGATGGCATTTCACAGAGGTTTCATAAGGATGCGACTGGACACAGGGACACACTGCCACCTGCTGTCCATGTGAAGCAAAGTAAGCATTCATCAAGCCACCTTACCAGTTAAAACAGCAGTGATCCCTGTAGTCATGCCTGGCTTTAGTGGCTATTTGTTTTAGTTTTATATAAATACAGAGCGGGGATCAGAACCAGGACATGAATGGGATCGATCAGTCTGAACCAGAACACGTTAATCAAATAGAGAACGATCAGTCTGAACCAGAACATGTTAATCAGATACAGAACAGGGATGGATCAGTCTGAACCAGGACATATTAATCAAACACAGAACGGAATCGATCAGTCTGAACCAGAACATGTTAATCAAATAGAGAACGATCAGTCTGAACCAGAACATGTTAATCAAATAAAGAACGGGGATAGGTTATTCAGAGTCTGAGTCTGTCAGTCTGAACATGTCAACGGGAGGCCTGTGAAAGAGATAAGAGGAACGAGTGATGAAAGAGAAAACTGTAAACCCTGTAAGGGTGGATGAAGATAGGATGAATTAGACATAAGTATTCATTCATTCACAATGCCACACATCATTCAAACACACACACACACCAACGGATTTGTAAAGTTACAACCAGCCCATTTAGTTGGTGGGGTTAGCTGCTGCCTTGCTCAGGGATAAACTATTTGATATGGTCTAAATATACAGTACCTTCATAGAGGAAAGGGAACCTGGAGCTTGTGTTGGTCTCACAATGCATGTCCTATCTCTTTATCAAGATATTGGAAAGAAGGTAAGACATATCCAACATAAGCGAAGGTAGAGCCCAATGTAAAGTGAATGTCTTATCTCTTCATCAAACTATGGGAAAGAAGATAAGATATATCCAGCACAAGTGTAGGTAGAGCCCAATGTAAAGTGTGAACAACAAGAGCCTACATCTCATGGCATTTAAACCTGTTTTGAAATGAAAAGACACGGCTCTCTCTGCTATGGCCAATAGGGATGGATCAACAACACTGTTACAACATTATTGTGCATTCCAGAGGGCTCAGAATCACTGGCCCCACTGGCCCTGGCAGGCCCCTGACTGACTGGCTGACTGGCTGACTGGCCATGTAAGGCCCCTGGCTGACTGGCTGACTGGCTGACTGGCCATGTAAGGCCCCTGGCTGACTGGCCAAGTGGCCAATTAGACGGTCCGACATGGCCAGCTAGGAAAGAAAAAAGGGACCAGATGTACTGTTTATGAGAGAAGGTACTACACCCATCTTGTTCACACAATGAAAGGAATGTATTGAAACTATTCCGCCACGCTGGGATTGACGCTTAATAATCAAAATAATTAAAAACAGACGTGGGATCTGGGGTATATAAAGCATACTGATGTGTGTGGGTGAGCAGAAGGGGAGGCAGTAGTCCTCAATAGAGCGGATAGATATTGTGAAATCAATATCTAAACCTCTACACTGGTCATGAAATTGAGATTTATTGTCCTGTGTTCACCCTGGTTCCTACACAGCGACCACAGAGCCTTTTGGCTTGAAACGAGCCTTCAGAATGTGATCTATAGCTCCTATGAGCTAAAAAAAACAAACACTTACATGGAGGAAAGTCATGTACTGAATGCACACACATTCCAGAAAACAACCATTCAGATAGTTTGGATGAGGAAATGGTCGCTCCACTCTTGCTTCATACAAATGCAATTACTCTCAGTCTAAATATAGTAAACTGAGTTCAAACTGAAGACCATCGAAGAAATATAAATAGTTCTTCTAGAGCCCGCTCCTGTTCACAACGTGTAGGCCCATGGGCTGGGAGAGACCTCAGGTTAAATATCTACAAAAGTACACCAGTATGATGTACAGTTAACACATCAGTCTGAACCAGAACACGTTCATCAAATACAGAGTTAACACATCTTCTACACCCACCTAAGAGACCTCATTGCACATGCCCTCCATGTGCAATGAGGTCACAGGCATGAGAGCACAGGCAGACATGTTCTCCAACGACAGACTAAACAGACTTCCAGACTCCATTACCTGACTGGTCGTTCATCATGCGGATGGCTTTAGCCTTGGCCAGCTCTAGGGCCGTGACCCATCTCTGGCGCTCCACCTCCGTGCTGGCCTTCAGGTGGTACGTGCGCCCCCCGCTGCTCAGCACGATGTTGCAGGCGTCCTCCGTGTCGATGTGCGCCGTGGCCAGGTTGATGGTCCCGCGACACGTGTGCGCCATCTCCGCCTGCGTCCTGCAAAACGCAGTAGGGCGTGTTTTAAACACACGTATGGCTGGGCTGCTGCGTGGCGGCTCTTGATTTAGGAGTCAGGATAAACCTCCCATCCATGAACAAGCAGGACAAGCAGAGTATGTTTCATAGAAACAGCTGGGCTCCATGGTGGGTTACAGCTGGAGGTCCGCTCCACGCCACGTCTGGTTGACTCATTTTGCAACATTATGATCGCGGATTTATGCTCCTAAAACAAATAAATACGACTTGTCCATTATTGATACATGCTACCGATAGGTTGGCTGCTGCATGTCATCTTTGCAGATCAGGAATCAGTTATTTAAAATGTGAGCAGACTAAATGGTCATAATGCACCTACACTTGCACGCTATTAGCCTGCTTCTACCAGTCTCTTTTGCAAGGTCTTTTTCAGTCCCAATCCCAAGAGAGACTGGCATTTAAGTTCTACTGCAGTAATACACCGCCTCATATGATAACCCTTCTCCAGTTATAACCCTCCTCCAGTTATAACCAGTTATAACCCTCCTCCAGTCAAAACCAGTTATAACCCTCCTCCAGTTATAACCCTCCTCAAGTTATAACCAGTTATAACCCTCCTCCAGTTAAAACCAGTTATAACCCTCCTCCAGTTATAACCCGCCTCTAGTTATAACCCGTCATATCCACTTATAGCCAGTTATAACCCTCATTGAGTTATAACTAGTTATAACCAGTTATAATCCTCCTCCAGTTATAACCAGTTATAACCGTATTTAATATATATAACCCCTATTGTCGCCTTTGTCGACTGCACGACAGCGACTACGAATCCCAGGCCTCCTCCAGACAAAATCCCTATCCAAATCCCTCTGCATTTTTACTCAATGCCTTGAAATGACTATTGAGCAATACTTTCATCTGAGCAAAACTGTTGACTTGACAAAATACCTATGTCTTTCAGAGTATGCAAACAAAATCACACAAATATTGTTTCCCCAGAATTTACAATCTGATGTATTTTGTGATTTCCTCTTGAATCCCAGGAGGCGGGTATGAGCCTCAAACCAACAGTAAACCGAATCTAACTGAGTCAGGACTCGATACAAGTCTCTTTTACTATTTAATAATTTAGAGGTTTTATCCAACAGTGAACCGTAGACCTACCCTGACCCTGACATGGAAAACCGTGGTTTCAGTGTAACTATTCAACCGAGTCACAGGAATTCATCGTATTACACATACAAACCATTGTCTTTTATGTTTGTGTGCTGTGCTCTCTGATACAAGGTTAAATTTGGCTAGCATTAAAGAAGGATTTGCTGATGTCAACAAACTCACAAACCGGTCTGTTCATCGATTTCTGGGAGCTTGCTGAGGCCAGCAGATCTATGAACGACGAACCAATCAGGGTAGTGGTCCCAACCCACAAAAACTAGATTTGCTTCCACGTATAAAGGATTGTATATTTGTACACATATACATGCAACTAATATGTGACAAATAGTAAACCCAAACCAGAGGTGCGTGAAAAGTGTGAAGACAGTTCAGTGTCTGCCCCAGCTACAGAGGACGGTAGGACCTGATGTAATGAAAGTGACCGAGACATGCTCCAATATCACACTGTTACAAACACGCCATGTTGGACCAATGAGGGGCGGGTGGATTTATGTTGCTTAAAGAAATATGGTCAAATGATGTGCTTGGGGTGCATGTAACACAAACAGTCGGTATCCCAAGAGGCTGCAGAATGGGGTATATTTCATCCATTCATTTTTTCCAAGCCACAACGGCACAAGAAAAAGTGTGTAATGTGGATCAGACTGTGTGGCAGGCCAGAACACCAACTGAATTCAAGCTTGTCACCTGCTGTATGTATTTTAAAGTTTTGAATATACCCCTCTGTAGCGTAATGTTGTCCCTTTCGATTGCTTCAGAAAGAAATTAAATCATTTTTCGCCCAAAACTTCTCCAAAACTTGCTTTGATATACTGTCAGCTGACATTTTTCCATGTCTTTGTTATCTAGTCTGGTTTGTTTGTCCGAGTTCGTAATGGTAACGACGGGGGATGTGACTTAGCAACAGGTCAATTGCAATGCAAAATCCTTAGGTTAAATATGGTCTTTTGTATACTTTGGTTAGTAGGAAGATTTTCTAAAGGCGGTGTTGCTAGGGAGATAATCAAGCATGTCACTGACACTCCCATACAGATTTGTTTTTTTTCTTCCAGCCTTGACTCAATAAACCACACCACTATACTACTCTTACTACCATTGCAATCAAATACTGACTGATTAAATCACAATACTGCTACATTTTGGCCTGCCCTAATATCCTGTTTTGCTTGGAAATGTAGGCCTATAACAAACAAAGAAACCATTACACACTGCCTCCAAGCCTGAGAAAATGTGTATGTCATAGTGTGTATGTCATGACAAAAGTCTAACAATAATCAAACCAAGCCCAGTGGTCTCCACAGGATCACAGCATTAGACTTTGGTAATAGCAACATAGAGCTCTGGTGCTGCCTATTCTTCCCCAAACTTGTAATGTCCTTCAGTTGACTCGTACTCTGCTCTATAAGGTATCTGTGGGCTCAATGTGTGGTATGTGTGTAGTAAGAACGTTCCTCCATGGCCCAACAAGGCTAACTGTTACCCAGCGGCTAGTTGCAACATCTGACAGGGGGCAACAGATGTAAACTGGCCTCTTAGGCTAACTCTGGCTCACTTTCAGTTTGACTGTTGATTAGTGTGCAATGTCCCTGAAATACACCAATAAATAAATAAAATAAAATTAACTGTTATCTAGCAGCTAGCTGCAGATAACAAGGCCATTGTCTGCTGCTACGCCCCACAGCCAACAAACCAGACAATGGAGAGCAGCTGGAACAGAAACAGGCCAGCGTGAGAGAGGTTCGAAATAGAGAGAGAGAGAGAGAGAGAGAGAGAGAGAGAGAGAGAGAGAGAGAGAGAGAGAGAGAGAGAGAGGGTTGGTTGAAGGTTGCTTATCCCTCAGTCTATTTCAAACAGTGTGTACAAGCACATTAGAACATACAATTTGTTTTAATTACATGCATTCTGTGACACCGACCTGAGTTACTTTAGGGACCATAATGAATAGATTATTCTAACGTCCAGGGATGTGGCCTGTGAAGCCCTGAGACTGGTTCATGTTTAACGCTTAACAAAAAGAACAAAGTTGATTTGACCACATACAACATTCATAACAGCTAAATGTAACCATAATGACTCATACTGTGTGACGTCATCATTTTCCCAAGCTAACCTAATGGCTTACGTACGAAGAGGCTGGATGGTGTATCTCAGTCTACCTCAGTTCCTCTAGTCCTCCATGCTGCCCTCAGCGGGTCCCTCCCTGACCACATCGCCCTTCTAACGCATTCGGTACCCCTGAACCCCTTATCATCATGGTTCATCACTCGTTCTCAGAGGCCTCACACTATGACAGCATGGGCATTGTTTCAACCCTCATGCTTCAATATGAAATATATGCAGATTTTAGATATGGACTGTAAGGATATAGCTCAGCAGTTTTATTCGTTTCATAAATATTCTAGCTGATTTTATTCAATTAATCAGCTTCTGTTCTACATGAGGGGGATCTGGTGCTCATATGTAAGACTACTAGTCTAGCTACCCATGTAACACTTTAAAGCCAGATATCTAGTCTAGACCCTGGGTCAATATAGTACATCATAGACAAATAATTCCTATTTTTTTACTGAATTGATTACTTGTCATTGTGGCTTTCAGCCTTCAACTCATCAGCTGTTATATTATGTCTACATTATGTGTGTTTCACTCGGTTCCCGGATCATTTGTTGTCAGGCACAGTCTGGTTCCACATGGGGCTTGTGGCTATCAACGGCTCCTGACCACTGGACTATACATTACTTCGAGCTGATCTTCAGCAGACATGTTAAACCCCTTGTTTCCATTGCATTGTGTGCTGCTCTCCCAGCCATGCAGGGCAGCACACCACCAGGGCCATGCATGGAGCAGCAGCATTGGGCCGTGACATCAGGGCTGGGCGGTGGCTCATTCATCTCTCTGCACCAGTAGCCGATGGCTTTACAATGTCCTCATGTATTTATAATACTGTAGGATCAGATTCAATCAGCAGTTTTGCTCGAATAAATGCAATGAATGGCTCTATAGCTACAGAGCGTTTTGAGGGAAAACATCAGTATAGTTTATTATAGTTTGAATAGTTTGTAACACTTTCAACATACTCTATAAAATAATACAATTGACACAAAAACAATGAGAATACAATTTGCCATATGGGCCAGTCCAACAACTTGAGCAGTTATTGTGTTTGCATTGATAATATTGTAAAAAAAACTATTGTGTTGGTTCTTCCATAGGGAGAGGCGGGCCATAATGCTGATATATGATGACATGAGGTTTCACCCTATAAACGATACAGGTGTCCGTGCTATACCTCTCCCAGCCCTGGGAGCACGAGGATGATGAAGACGAGGGATCCTGCAAGCAGTGTGCTAAGCCAGCCAATAATATTCCATCAATTTACCTGTTGCTTCCCTGCGCACACATCCTCATAAAACACAAATCCACCGAGCTGGAGCATGTAATGACAAAACAACAACAACAAAAACAACAACAACAAGAGCCCATCAACAGAGAGCACAGAGACAGAGGGTGACAGAGAGACTCAGAGTGAGAGAGTGAGAGAGCGTGAGACACAGAGTGACACTAATGTAGGAACACAAACACACAGTAGCAAGCAGAAAGATGATACCTGCACAAAAAAGATGAAACAAGTCATGTCTAGGGGACAGGTAAAGTACAAGCTTAGTTTGCAAGCTTAGAATGGAGCAAGTGTGAGATAGAGAGAGCAAGAAAGGGAGTGAAAGAGAGAAAGAAAATAAGAGAGAGAGAGAGAGAGAGAGAGAGAGAGAGAGAGAAAGAGAGAGAGAGAGATGAAAAACCCAAAGGAGACAAGCAGTCCAAAGCAAAGATACGATATCTATAAGATATTGATTGCACTGAAACAAATTCTCTCACCTCACAGCTCACAGTCACCTTGAATAACCGCCCAACCCACCAAGACAGACACACGTGCACACACACGTGCACGCACACCGAGTGACCCAGTAATACTGAGGCGGGGGTTGGGGGGGGGTTAACTTTCTACAATTTAACTTTCTAAGCTTCTCTTCGATCTACTGCTCTGGTTAATCAGATGTCACGCTGTGTGGACCTGGGAGGACCGTCCACATGGTTACGCCCAGGTAGCTTCAGGTACCTTGATTACCTTCAGGTACCGTGATTACCTTCAGGTACCGTGATTACCTTCAGGTACCGTAGTGATTGTTGAGCTTTAACATGAAGGATGGATGAGTCTGGGTATGCACACTTCTAAATGGTTACCTACATATTGGTAAGGGACTTGGGTGATGATGTTCAATGTAAATCATGAATATGTCTTGACCATTTCTCCCTGGATTGTATAAGATGCAGAGTTGAGGAAGTGCCTTATTAACTAGCTTGATCTTAACACCTGGCCACACAGAGTGCTAGCATAGAAGTGCTAATTGTACGTGGGCTTAACCACTGCAGAGCACTGTGTGATGCTATCCAGTTAGCATACACGCTAGCGGGCAGAGAAAAATACAATAAACATTTATTTAATTAATGAAAGCCAGACATTTCTAACTTTATTACTACTATTACTACTATTATTACTACTACTATTAATATGTTGTAAAGACCGCTGTTATAGAACATAAGGCCTTAATGCCCTGTAATCTATCCCACTAACCAATGGGCTTTCCTTTGAGAGGTAAGACAAGATTCAGAGGGCATTCCACTTTTGAGGAAAAGTCCATTTGTTAAATTAAATTGTGTGGCGGGCGGAGGCTTTCCAATAGGACTCCCATTCACTGGAGCTCGGTGATTTAGTGGGATAGGAAGGGTTCCAGACGAGGATACATTACAAGTTCTGGCAGTAGTGCCAGGCGTTGTGGAGGAATTTATTCAACATAATTGCCCAATTGAATAAAATCTGTCAAATGAGGTTCGTAGACATATTCTGTATAACATATATGGTATTTAGAACATTCGAGTTTAGAGTGTGACTACAAAGCACAAAAGCTTTTAAGTCCTTATTCTGTGGGAATTAAAAAGCAGATCTTCTCACAATTAATTTGGATTATCAAACATTTGTCTGCAAAAATATGCCTTTTGAATTAATGTGATTCCATTGATTATTTTATTTTTTAAAAGATAAAGTGAATCATCTGCCAGCCCTTTAACAGCAGTCATTGGGGGAAGCGGACCAAGTGCAGCGCTGGCTCTCTGTAAACCCATTACCTTTTAACTGCTGAATGAGGAGTCCTGCTGCTATACCCCGCGGCCCGCTTCACGGCCCAGGGATCACAGCCCACATCCCCCTGACCTTTTGGACAAACACTTAGTGGCCAGACCCTGGAGAGACTCTCTGATGTAACTGGGTATACTGCCAGTTGGTGAGGGTTTAATTAATGACTTTAATTTGCTAATGAGCGATCAGAAGTCTGGTGTGACAGATGACTTGTTATCATTATCACACATCGTTCAGTAGTGCAGTGATGTTAATGATCCAAATAACATATTTTCTGTTAGTTATAGTCGTTATTTGGACATAAGCCTACCTGATGTATTAGAAACTGTAGAAATTGAATTATTAATGTACTATCAGCTATTGAGTCTGTAAATGTATTCTGTTTGTATTCAGCTGCTAAAAGAGCATTATTTCAAAGCGTTTGTACAGAGCGTTAAAGGGGGAAAGGCAACGGCATTCACGTGTTGTTTGTTGTCATTTTACTATTGTATTCATAGCATAATAAATGAAGAGCAACACACACTAGACAACCACACTAAAACCTGATATGGACCTACATGACCCGTACATGAACAGTTCCTCCTGACAGTTTAAAGGTTTAGAGGAGAGGAGATCCTGCTGTCACCATTCATGAAATTATTATCAGTAGAAACTTTCATCTTTGTTATAATCTTAGAAGCATCTTTCGAGAGTCTGGACATTGTCAACTCAAGTCCCTTTATCTTTCTTCTTTCTGAAGTGCAGCAGATATAGGTCAACAGAGAAGTAACGCGGCACACAGCCGTGGAGCAGGACGGCCTGCAGACACCAGTGGCGGGAGCAGTGGGGACATTAGTCAGCTCTCCTTTGTGGGAACAGCCACGCTCCACCGGCTCCACTGGCTCCAGGCTCAGATGTCAATGGGCTACCTTTACATCTGGGACAGCAGTCACCTTACAACAGAATGGACTATTAATAGACGGTAGAAGCAACAGGCGGCTTTCCTTTCACTCTCCGGCCGGGAAGATGGAGGGGGGGGGAGCTCTGTGCTCCACTTCCAACTGATGCAACGGAGTCTTTGTTATTGAGAGAACAACCAGGTCCTTGTGGTGTATGCAGTGATCCATCTGTGAACCAGGAGGTAGTGACGTGTTTGCCTATAGTAAACATTTGCTATGATAACGAATATCAATACTCTCTGACTAACACAGCGTTGATCCAGCTAATGAAAGGGTTACCCTATAAGGTTACACTGTGCTCATGGAAACACCCTTTGCAGGAAGCACCTCAGCCACAGGTGGTAAGAGGTCAGCCAATGTCTACCTGTCTCACAGGTGGCAATTGTGTGAGCCAGTGGAGAAAAAGGTGGCAAACATTACTTACTTGGAGATTATATTAGTTACAGTACAATAAAACGTATTGCCTCTCCTTTGACCCACCTTCTATGTCAGGAATTATTTCGCAATATACTGGATAACAAATAGCATTAAAGTATAATGGCTTCTGAAGTGCCTGCTTAAATTAAACTATTTGCATTCATAAAAACGATTACCAATCTTATGTTTTCTAATTATTACAGAATAATTCTGTATGAATGGTTCCTATGGCTTCACCTAAGTAGTAGGAGGAGCTAGCTACTATGGCTTCACCTAAGTAGTAGGAGGAGCTAGCTACTATGGATTCACTTAATTAGTAGGAGGAGCTAACTACTATGGATTCACTTAATTAGTAGTAGGAGGAGTTAGCTACTATGGCTTCACCTTAGTTGGAGGAGGAGCTAGCTACTATGGATTCACCTTAGTTTAAGGAGGAGCTACTATGGATTCACCTTAGTTTAAGGAGGAGCTACTATGGATTCACCATAGTTTAAGGAGGAGCTGCTATGGATTAACCTTAGCATTAGGAGGAGCTACTATGGCTTCACCTTAGTTTAAGGAGGAGCTACTATGGCTTCACCTAAGTTTAAGGAGGAGCTACTATGGCTTCACCTAAGTTTAAGGAGGAGCTAGCTACTATGGCTTTACCTTATTGTAGGAGGAGCTAGCTACTATAGTTGTGCTACTTTCATTTCACTTCTGTTGACATCACAATAGGTTTTGTCAATTGTCAAGTAAGAATTTTATTGGATCTGAAAATCATGTGCATTTTCCTAAAGTACCGTTGTCCTGAAATTACGATGTATTAATCGCTCTGATCCACCATAACTCCCTCTGCCTTTGCTTTGACAACTAGCCTAGCGAGCTAACCGGGGAGATAGCCGGGAGCCAGATGAGCCAGCAGCTGTACTACACAACACCGCTCGCCGCGTCCGGCGTTTATCGTGGCAAAGCCGGCATAACGGTTATGGCTGTGGATAGCGTACCTGTAGTAGGACAGCAGCCCGTTGCTCAGGACGAACCACCGCCGCTGGTAGCCCTTCAGGTAGTTGGTCCATTTAAAAAGCCATCCTTTGTAGGTGTCCGACCCGGGAGCCGGGGCCGCGGCAGAGGTGGATGCCGAGCCCTTCCCCTGGTCGCTCATCCTCCGCCGCCCGCCGGACGCTCTGGATCCACGGAGGAGAGGAGGTCTGTACCTTCACAGCAGTAGGTCCTCCACATCGAAGGGCTGTGACGGAGGAAGGTGCGGTCCGGGCGGAACTCACATCGGACGCTTTCACATGACAGTGGAATGGACACCGGGGGAAGAAGGAGAAACGATGCCAAGACACTTTGCTGATGCGGACTGCAGAGGATCCGACTAGTACCACGTGACGTTGTTATCACAAAAAAAATCCTAAACATTTGACATGTGACGTGGCTCGGGATTCTGACATGTAACTGTGGAAACGGTGACATCCGCGACGATGTATTGGGATGGCTCTTTGAATGGCTCACTCACACGGTCGCATACAAGGGCACACCCCCAAATACACTTTTATACATAGGTCTACACACACACACAGACTCATAAATAGTTCCACACACACATATATCGGATATAAATATATATATATATATATTTATGAGTGTGTATATATATATATATATATATATATATATATATATATATATATATATATATATATATATATATATATATATATATATATATATATAAATATATATACTCATAAATAGGTCTTTTGACCCTTTTATTTGACTCAATTAACGGCCACAAGGTGGCGTCATTGTCGAAAATATGGAGTTTGTCAAAAAGGAAAAGGAATTGCACATGACTTATGAGTGATTATGTTAAAAGGCTTTTAATAAACAAATTGTCAAGGAAAAAATACCAGCACAGTACTAACACAGTAAAAATAAATACTATTAATTTATTAGTTAAAAAAACGGTAGCCCTTTTATATTTGAAGACTTTCACACGGTCAAAACACTGACACCTCATGCTACACGTGGTTGCCCTCTGTTTTTATCTCTGCTACATATCTCTTCTTTTGTTGCTAGATAACACAGTCATGTTTCTGTTTTGACTGAAATCTGCTCTTACGTGCCCGGTTTTCATCACAACCACACCATTCATGTATAACATCTCCAAACATGTATTAGTAAATGAAACAACAACACGTCTTCATCAGTGCACTTTGACCCTGACCCGTCGGCTCTAAGCATGCAAATCAAGGATCCTACGGGTCTTATGTACAGGAGTGAGCCTTCTCTCTCATCCAATGGGGAGTCATACCCCGCTGCTACTCGCCTCGATGGAGGGGCGAGGTCATGAGACGCAGAGGGGATGGATCAGGGGATAGATGGTATCTCCAGGCTGACAGCAGAGTGTTGGACCAGGGGATAGATGGTGTCTCCAGGCTGACAGCAGAGTGTTGGACCAGGGGATAGAAGGTGTCTCCAGGCTGACAGCAGAGTGTTGGACCAGGGGATGGATGGTGTCTCCAGGCTGACAGCAAAGTGTTTGATAAGCTAAAATCGACAAATGACAGCATCCACTCTATCTAGTTCTACTCTTATTTCAGTCAGAAAGTCTTAACTGAACAACAGCACAACATCTGAGCTCCGGATCATGTGTTATCTCTATCCATGTGGTGGTGTCTCCTGGTCCATCCCGCCATGTGGTGTCTCCTGGTCCATCCCTCCATGTGGTGTCTCCTGGTCCATCCCTCCATGTGGTGGTGTCTCCTGGTCCATCCCTCCATGTGGTGTCTCCTGGTCCATCCCTCCATGTGGTGGTGTCTCCTGGTCCATCCCCCTATGTGGTGGTGTCTCCTGGTCCATCCCCCCATGTGGTGGTGTCTCCTGGTCCATCCCCCCATGTGGTGTCTCCTGGTCCATCCCTCTATATGGTGTCTCCTGGTCCATCCCCCCATGTGGTGTCTCCTGGTCCATCCCCCTATGTGGTGGTGTCTCTTGGTCCATCCCCCCATGTGGTGGTGTCTCCTGGTCCATCCCCCTATGTGGTGTCTCCTGGTCCATCCCTCCATGTGGTGGTGTCTCCTGGTCCATCCCCCTATGTGGTGGTGTCTCCTGGTTCATCCCTCCATGTGGTGGTGTCTCCTGGTCCATCCCCCTATGTGGTGGTGTCTCCTGGTCCATCTATCCATGTGGTGGTGTCTCCTGGTCCATCCCTCCATGTGGTGGTGTCTCCTGGTCCATCCCCCTATGTGGTGGTGTCTCCTGGTCCATCCATTCATGTGGTGTCTCCTGGTACCTTCCCTCCATGTATTGTGTGGACCTCTCCCTCCCAACACTGCTAGAGAGACACGTGTAGGTTAGGCTGAAGTCAGTCTGGTCGACCCGACTGAACTACTGACAAATGCATTTGGAACGGAAGACTTAATAATATTGCTGCTTCTTCCTTGCTCAAAAACATATAATCCGACCAAACATTCAAACGTGGACCTGGTGCAGTGGGAGATGCTTGGAAGCATAGCGGTATCTGCCTGGAACGCAGTCACTGGCTGATAATGGGAAAAATGTTACGGAGGTGTTCAGGAAGGATCATCCGGCCATCTCTCTTCTATCTCTTCCATGAGAATATTTGGCAGAATCAGAATTTCCCACATTGGGTCTTTGATGTCTTACGGTCTTTTAACCCCATTAGGAAAGAGAAAAGGGTTTGTTAAAGTAGGAAACTCCCGGGTTCACTACCCCGATGTCTGCTCCGACCCGAGCATTACCTCTGCTCCAGAGGAGGAGCTGGATCAGGGAGCAGGGAGCTGGTGAGGAAGCGAGGGTAGAGGAGGAGGAGTTTGGAGGAGTTGCCTCGCGTGGGCGTCACATGAGCGAGCAGCGGTTCCTCTGCAGCGCCCCCTGCAGGCGGATGGAGGTGTGGTTCTGCCGCATGCCGCGGGCCACGGCGCTGCCAAGCAGCTCTTTGAACAGCAGCACCACGTGCCAGTTAAACTTGGCCGAGCACTCCACGTAGCCACACTTCCACGTCTTCTTCACCAGCACGGAGACGGCGCGGCGCGGGGTGAAGCGCTGCCTCTGGAGGTCCCGCTTGCTGCCCACCACCAGGATAGGGACCTCGCTACTGCTGCTGCTGCTGCTGCTGCCCTCCCTGAGTGGGGGGGGGGGGGGGGGGGGGGGGGGAGGACCAGAGAGGAGGTAGAGAGGAGGAGGTGGGGGGGAGGAGGAGATGGATGTGTTGAGGAGGAGAGGAAGTGAGGAGGGGGAGGTGGTGGTAAGAAGTGGGAGTTGGTGAAGTGGAGGAGAGAATGGTTATGAAAGGAGTGATGGAAAAAAAGTGAGAGGGAGAGGAGGGAATGAGGAACAAAATAGGGAGAGGTGAGGAATAACGACAGAAGATAGTAATAAAGTGAGTCATGCATTCTGAACTATTTACAGTGCGTCCTCTTCTTAACTTTGCAGTCTAAAAATGTGGAGTTGGACTGCAGCGTCCCACCGTCCGCTCCTGTGAGCGGCAACATGGTAACCTCATCGTCAGCACAGCGCTGTCAACACACTGGAGCCTGGAGCACACTTTGTATCATCATCGCGGCATTGCACTCAATATCTTACACGTGCACGTGTGCCTGCCTGTTCCCGTGTGTGTGCCTGTGCACGTGTGCGTGCCTGTGCACGTGTGTCTGCCTGTGCACGCGGGTCCCAGGTTCTAAACACAGCTGTAGCGTAGAAGACTATAAATAGAAGTGTTTTAATTAACAAGTGCAACACGCCGTGCAGGGATTGGTCCTCGTGACCTACTGAGCCCAGAGCAAGGGAACCTGGCGCAGGTGCATGGGGCACAGGCTTTACTGTGTGTGTGGTGTGTGACGTGTTTTTTTTTTACTGTGTGTGTGTAGTAGTGTGTAACGTGTAGCTTTTACTGTGTGTGTGTGTGTAGTGTAAGACGTTTGGCTTTACTGTGTGTGTGTGTGGGTGTCTGTTGTGTGTGACGTATGTTTTTTGATTGTGTGTTGTAGTGTGTGAAGTGTGGTTTCTAGTGTGTGTGTGTATGGTGTGTTGTGTGTGTGTGTGTGTGTGTGTGTGTATACTGTGGGTGTAGTGTGTTACGGGTGGTTTTCCTTTGTCCTGAGCAGACCAGATGTCTGAACCACTGAGTCGCGTCAGCATGTTAGAGACACCTGCCCAGCTGCAGATGAGACCACTTCAGCAGGTCTTTGGCTTGTGATTATCGGTTATTATTTTGGATTTTCAACGGCATACTTTTCTTATCATGTTGATTACAAAAAGGACATGGCCCATCTGTTCATGAGATGAGGGAAACGTTACATCAATTTCTGCTGCACAACAGTATGTGTTTGGTCTCTATTGGCATCTCCATGACATACAGTGGAGTTTGGGCAGTGTGTTCCTCTCATAAAGTGCATCATCAGCCCAGTCCAGAACAGCCGCTGATGGGTTCTGTTGATTGATTCTGGCCGTGGTTTGCAGTGTTCCAGCTGACAGAGCGTTTAAAACAGCAGACTAGCCCTTTGTCGTTGAGTGTTAAGGGGACACTAACCTAATGGTTTTCAGCAGCACGTTTGAACTGATTAAATCCTCGGGGCTTCTTTCAATTTAAAGGATGAGCAATTATTATGGGTGTCTGTTTTTCAACGCCTAAAGCTACACAAGCAGAAAGAATGACATGTTTAGTTATTTTATGTAACCAAAGGCTTTTCTGTATTCATTACTGCCAAATCAATTACCGCCTCTATATTCATCATATTCATCAGCGTAACCAAAGAAAGCTTTTCTCAGATGACTAGCCTGTCCTAACAAACTTCTTTATCCTTTTCCAAACTTAAAGGCATTACTGAATATCACCATTCTTTCTTCCTTCACCATTTTCTCTTCTATATCACTATGCTCGTGACTAGTTAGAATCAGATGCACAAATAATAGTTATTTTTACATCTGTCATAACATTTTACCCGAAAAGCACTACTTCTTAGCTATGTTGTAAGATGTAGTTGGCTAAGCTAATCTACGGTAAGCAAATCCAAAGGTAATGTCAACATGCTGCCTGGGGATGACTTGTACTATCCCCCGAGTATTATTATACACCAATGTAAATATATTATAATATATATTAGATATATATTAGATATATAACTATAGATTAAGTATATGAAAAAGGTGATTCAACGTCAAACATAAATACTGTTTCTTTCTGAAATGTATTTGTGACACACTTGACACAAATCTATTGGCCCTCCAGTACAGTTCAATGTTTGTGTGTGTGTGTGTGTGTGTGTCAGCCACACATACCATCCAAGGAAGGAAAGAAGTGAAACCCTTTTGGTTAATCAGATTATCGGTCAGGCATGTACCTATAGATTCCGCCCTCTTCTTGTCTGCATAATGCCACCTATGCCTCTGTTTATATTCCCATTTATCATTGACCTCCATACATAAATATTCACCTTGTCTAGTGAACCCGTGTTCATGACCCTCATTACGCTTCAACATGCAGGTCATCAATCCTCAAACTAAACCCCATAATAACGCCTTCCCCCTGCAATCCCTTCCTGCTCCATTCCTCCTTCCATCAATTCATCCTTAAGTGTCACCTCTGTGTTGTGTCCTACAGTGATCACACACCACAACCATTTTCATTTCCACAAAGCCTTCACCTAGCCCCCCCCCCCACCTCAAACACACACACATTCTGTTTGTGACGTAGGACATGGCTTCAGAATCTCCCAGAGCCCCCTGGTGATCTGTGGTTGTTCCTGCATAATGATGGGAATCATACCTCAAGAGAGGCCTTTGCGATGGATGAAGTAGACTCTGTTTATTAACACTGGATCAGTATGCTAATGTATGCAGGTGGGGTGGCCATGTTTAACAATGAGAAGGGCCTTCTCCATGTTTACCTATGAGAAGAGCCTTCTCCATGTTTACCTATGAGAAGATCCTTCTCCCTGTTTAACTATTAGTGGAGCCTTCTCCATGTTTAAGAATGAGACAAGCCTTCTTCATGTATAACTATGAGAACAGCCTTCTCCACTATGAGAAGAGCCTTTTCCCTGATTAACTATGAGAAGAGCCTTCTCCATGTTTACCTATGAAAAGGGGCTTCTCCATGTTTACCTATGAGAAGAGCCTTCTCCATGTACAACTATGAGAAGAGCCTTCTCCATGTACAACTATGAGAAGCGCCTTCTCCATGTCTAACGAGGAGAAGAGCCTTCTTCCTCTTCCTGTTCTTCTCCCTGCACCACATGACCAGACATATCAGGTGTGTGTGACGTTCATCAAAGCATCGATCAAAATGTCCCCTCATTACATTGTCAGCATGGGGGACAGACCCGATCTACTCTGTCTCAACTGTAATCAGAGACGTCGGAGAGGTCGCTGGTTAAATGGTGGGGTGTATGTGGAGCTGATGTTATTAACATACACACCCACACACACAGAGGAAGATGGAGGACGGGGAGCAGAAGTCCCTGTGGCGGTGTACCTGTTCTCCACGATCTGCTGCCGGATCATCTTGACGTACTCAAAGCTGTCCACGCAGCAGATGTCGTAGACCAGGATGTAGGCGTTGGCGTTCCGGACGCCTCGGCACCGCAGGTCCAGCCACTCCTACAGGGAGCAACGGAAACAACCATCACTGATGACCTCACCACCCAGGCACATGGCCCTGCTAACGCACGGCTCATGTGACCTCTACATGGAGTGTTTAGAAGAAAAAGATAGATATATCTTAAAGCCTGCGCCGCAATAAGGCATTTTTACACTGCCAGTATATTCCGCCTTGTCAACGAGCAGGCTTTCTTGGTTCACTCGAGCAGGTGACTCGCATGCAAGAATGAGTAGAGGACATCTGAGTGTAGGCTAGAAACGCGATTAACTATTTACAAGTGCAAAACGCCAAAATATTCTTTATTTTGCTGACCACATGTTTTTTATCCCGCCAAAAGCCTCGTAAGGAAAGTTCCTCTGCTGCTTTCTCGTAGATCGCACAATGTTTCTCTGCCTTCGTTAAATGCGACTGCATCACCTGTTCTCCCATGATGCTCAGCCGCTCGTGGATTTCACCGTCTCTCATGTTAGAACTACTCATGTTGATGTCGCTGCGTTGTGTCTGTTGTGGGCTAGAGACAACGCAGGAACACCTCTATCCACGTCCCGCCCCTGGTACCGCAATGCTGTCTAACCGCATTTACATGAAAATAAACCCCCCAAAATGTGCATGGTTCGAGAGGGTAAATTAGGGTGCAAAATCAAGCCGGTATATAACCTCGTCAGTGTAGGCGCACAGACCATGCCTGGGAAAAAGGCGGGTTTAAGGCGGGCATATTTGGCAGTGTAAAAACGACTATAGACTCATCTGTCACTCCGTGGAACTTCTCAGCCTCTCGAGAGAAGTGTTTGAGTTGGCAGAGAGTGAGGTGTGTATGAACCCATAAAACACGGACACTGCTCTGCTTACATTATGCAAGAGTCCTGCTCTACATCGCCACAGATACCAACAGCCCATGAGTGATTGCAATCCATAATAACACTTCAACAGAAACCTAAAGCCTTGGCTTTAGTCTTTATGCAGTCAAGTGTTTCAGTGTTTCACATGTACACTCACACACATACACACTCTCTCTCTCTCTCTCTCTCTCTCTCACTCACACACACACACATACACACACACACAAACACACACGCACACACACACACACACACAATCTAGTAAGCAATACACACAGAGACAAGCAAACAGAATGTAATCCCCCCACACACACAAACACACATCGATACCAACACACACACAAAACAACCTTAACCCTTAGGAGGCGAGACGGAGCTTGATTGTTTATTATCATGATGTGTTTTGAACAGCGCAGCATGCTGCTATTCGTGTAACGTTAACACTGTGCCCTACTCACTGTGCTCCCTCCATGAAGAGGTTCTGACCTTTGGTCTCCATCATATGACCTTGAGCACGTAATGAATGTCAGAGTGGTTTAACAAGACGGGTGGGGGCAGGGTCAGGCTGGGGGGGCTACCAGAATGCAATAAGTAGAAGAGAAACACCAGCTCTAGTAAGAGGGTGTAGTAAAATATAAGAGAGAAGCAGAGGTGTAAGGGAACAGAGTCCGATCCAAACAGAATGTTATGCAGAAGACGCCGTGCTGGAGGTGGTCCTCCTGTAGGGGGCGGTCTTTAGGGGCCTCACTTCTGTAGTTTGGATATTTACAAGTCTGGATCCCTCTGAAGTGCAAGTCTCCATTCCCAGAATGCCCCATACAATAAGTATGGGGATAAACAGATGCACACTGAACATCAATGTGGCTTCTTTAAATAAGAAAAATAATTGGAGCACTATGAAATATTTGAAGACAGACATGGAACATTACTAGGCCTTGGGCCTATATATTTAAATACAAAGACACTTTGTGAAATAGGCAAAGTAACATAGGACCAAACAAAAACACATTCTTCACTGGTTTGAACAATCATTTTTAAATCAGTAATGGTAGTAGAATTTTACAGCTAGAGAAGGTTTTTTTTATTATACAATGGGCAAGGGGCAGGCCAAATCTAATCTAATCGGGCCCCAAATTGGGCTGCCATGATCTATATTATATATATAAATATATATATATAACTATCTAACTATACAGGATTAGGGAAGGAGTTCTTGAGAAAGCCGGCACGGCGCAAGTCTGATTTTGACTTAAGTTCTATTCAGAGTAAAGTATGTACTTTACATAGAACTTTAATTAAAATAAGTAGAAAGCACAGGAACAAAAGCACGCAGTAGATTAAACATAGACCCCGATGGCTTCATATAGAAGCAGAGACTCAGTTAGGATCCAAGACTTTGAACGTTGTCTTTCGGTAATATACTTAGGGGGAGGGGGCTTATATAATATAAGGAGAAAAAAAATATATATAGATATTTTCTAGAATTTTCTGGAACTGTTGGCAAGACGTCAAGGTTGGTCAAGCAGGGAGGGAAACACATGCAGGGAACACAGCGAATAAGACACTGAAAATATGTGCATATTACCAGAGAAAGGTAGGGGGAATGTCAGTTCTGATTAGGGAGCGAATAAACCTCGATGTGGGCTTTTAAACATTCCATCACACGCACACACGGAAACACAGATACACGAACAAATATGGGTACACACATACATACACACACACACACACACACACACACACAAACACACACACACACACACACACACACACACACACACAGCTAGAGTCCTTGGTTCTGTACGATACTGTGAGCTAATGCCCCTCCCCAGGACCGCAATGTCAGTGCAGCACCTCATCTGGCCTCCTCTCAAGGTGTTCAGAGTCAGACAAACACCCCGTCAGCCTATAAATAAAAGATAGCGTCCTCATATGGGCCCTCGGTATTACCTCGTGTTTACTGAGGAAGAGGAGCTATAGACAGACCGACCGAGGCGATGAGCGTAGAGAAGAAAAACAGAGGGTTCAGAGAGGAGCAGGGCTCGGTTTATCTGGTCACAGCGTGGGGGAGGGGCTGGAGAGGCGTGTCCTCAGCTGTTTGCTCCTCCGCCAATCAATTGAACACATCACAGAAAAAAGAAAAAAAAAACGTGCTTGTCTATTTTTCAGTGTGAAATCACAACCCGTTTCCGTGACAACAAAGGCCCTTGATGGGTGATTTAGGGCCGATATCACGGAGGCAGCCTCCCAGTCAGAGGGCGTTCCTATACCACAGGATCAACCCTGGGACGAGTGGAAGGTACAGCACGAAGATCAGCCCTGCTCATGGGTTCAGAGGGAGAGCTGTGTGTGTGTCTAACACACACTGGAATACACATCCTCCTGAGGGTTAGTATTGATAATTATCCCCCTGGGATGGAAACCCGTATTGATGACTTATCGATGGGGAACATCAGTGGATGGGGGCAGGGGGTCTCAGAGGAGCTCCTGAATGATGCACCACACACACACCCACACCACACATAATCCAAGCACACACAGAAACACACACACACACAGACACACTGTTAAATTATTACGGTGGGGTGGTATTATATATATATAAATATATAGGCATGCAAACACTCACATATAAACAAACAAACATGTATGTAATCTAATTATATATTTTTTATGTATAGAAGTGTGTGTGTGTGAGTGTGTGTGTGTGTGTGAATACTAATATCCAAGCGTTCATATCTTCTAGGGTAAGGCTGCTTATTCTTGCCCCGGACACTACAGAACGATACATGAAATGGTTTCAACGTCACACAGCGGTTCACAACCGCTTCATCACAAGAGAACTGACAGGCAGAACGTAGAGGAAGGGAGAAGAACAGAGAGGAGGGGAGAGGAATGGAGAGGAGGGGAGAGGAACAGAGAGGAGGGGATAGGAATGGAGAGGAGGGGAGAGGAATAGAGAGGAGGGGATAGGAATGGAGAGGAGGGGAGAGGAACAGAGAGGAAGGGAGAGGAACAGAGAGGAAGGGAGAGAAGAAAGGGAGGGGAAGGGAAGGGAGAGGAGAGGATGGAAAGGAAGAGAGAAAGGGAGAGGAAGAAAGAGGAAGGGAGAGGAATGGAGAGGAGGGAGAGGAAGGGAGAGGAAGGGAGAGGAAGAGAGAGGAAGCGAGAGGAAGAGAGAGGAAGGGAGAGGAACAGAGAGGAAGGGGGAGGAAGGGAGAGGAACAGAGAGGAGGGGAGAGGAAGGGAGAGGAATGGAAAGGAAGAGAGAGGAAGGGAGAGGAACGGAGAGGAAGGGAGAGGAACGGAGAGGAAGGGAGAGGAACAGAGAGGAACAGAGAGGAGGGGAGAGGAACAGAGAGGAAGGGGGAGGAAGGGAGAGGAAGGGAGGGAAGAGGAGAGGAAGGGAGAGGAAGGGGGAGGAACAGAGAGGAAGGGAGAGGAAGGGAGAGGAACAGAGCTGAAGGGAGAGGAAGGGAGAGGAACAGAGTGGAAGGGAGAGGAAGGGAGAGAGCGAGCAGGGGGAGATGGATAGGTTGTGTGGGAGGGAGTCATGGTGATGCACTATCTAGACCAGGAAAGAAAAATCAACAACAGGAAAGAATATCTTTGCTTTGTCCGCAGGCAAGCCATTGATCAATCCTTGGTCCTGCGTGATTGACAAGGTGCTGCTCGTCAGGTCAGGTCAGCCGACCACAGTAGCTCTGACAACATGGGGTCGTTGCTCAACGCTGAACAGCAGGGAAAGATGGGATTCATGGAGGGTAAAATGGATTGAGACCGTTATATCTTTCACTTGAAGGGGAAGTGAGCCCAAAATTACCTTTCAGTTGAAAACGTTTCCGTTTGTGTTCAAGTGTAAATGATCGTTTCTTTGTTATTTTTGACTGAAACGCACATGGTTGTTAGAAGGGAAAATATTTAACTACAAGAAGTCTGCTACTCCTGGCTCAAAATGCTTTTCCAGAGTGGAGGTTTCTATTTGCTGCGTTCCGAATTGAGAGGGTTTTTACAACAGCCCTCACACCGGGAGGAAACTCAGTGTGTTTCTAATACCTTGACGCCTTTCAATATTGCTGAGGTCCCATTTGTTTTTACTCTTAGGCATCAGGGTTTAGCCAGACCTCTCATCACATGATCTGAGGAACGTACATCACACCAAGGTCTAAACCCTGCTGAGGTACACTGGTCTTCTGTTGCATTCCGCTGCACTCTACGTAACCTACAGTGAATTCCGGTGTTCCCCCCGCAGAGCACAGGACCTTTCATTTAATTTACTCTGCAGTGGAAGTATTTATGTACCAGCCTCCACCCAGCCTGCAGCCCAGCCCTGCCTCAGAGCCCACCCTGCCTCAGAGCCCACCCTGGCTCTGTCAAGAATCAGAGACCCTGGCTGGGGGGGGGGATGGCAGGGTCCGCCCAGTTGGGGGCCTAGTGCAGCAGGGTCGGAATATAGTCTATACTGTCTCTCCTCTCTCTCTGCTTTCTGCTCTCAGAACACAGAGACCCGAGGCCCCGGGGTCCGCTCGACGTAGGAGGGGCAGTACACAAACTGATCGGACGAACTGAGAGCCCGTCACTCGTCCTGCGCTCACTGAGGATCCTGGACTCATCCTTGGAGGAACACATTCACACGCCGCCCCTCGTGGAAACCAGCAGCCAAACGCAAAGGGTGTTCTCACTCCTGACCATACATATAAGTGGATAGAAAATGTATAACAGAAACAGACTGAAAGGGGATGAATTGGTGGGTTGTTATTGGGGTGGAGCAGCACCCTGACCTGTGGACATGGGGAAGAACCTGCAACCCATCGCTCATCATCACTGACACCCTTGATAGAGAGACACACACACACACTCCCCCTTAATGGGGTTAGCAGCCGTTTAGCTGAAGAAGGCAGTTTAAATCCTGTAGAGACACTACATCTCCCTTTGTGGACCTCATCCAGACCAGCTGTAGAGCATAGTGTGTGTGTGTGTGTGTGTGTGTGTGTGTGTGTGTGTGTGTGTGTGCTGAGAGTTATCACTCTCACACTGTGCCTGTGGACGCTCGGTGTTAACAACTTGTTCAGTGAGTCCCCCTTCCCACTCTCGCCCCCCAGGACCAACACATCCCTCTGTCTGTCCTTCCTCTGGGTTAAGTATCCAGGGATGGATGCTTCCTGTGTGTGCGTGTGTGTGTGTGTGTGTGTGTGTGTGTGTGTGTGTGTGTGTGGCTCCGTCTCAGCTGCTGACCTTTAAGAAGTCACCCTTCAGAGCTTTGCAGGCCGGTTTGATCCGTTGATGCAGTAAACCTCCACTTTGCCTGGAAGGTGTTTATTTAGTGCGGTGATTTAAGTGCAGACGGGGGGACAAGGGGGGGGGGACGAACGGACGGACACTACAGGACTACAGTTCCACACCAACATGAACGCTGACGCCCCCCCCCCCCCCACACACACACACACACACACACACACACAGACCCTGCTACCCTCCAGCTGAACGCAGGAAGAAACCTGGATGTAGAAACACTTGTTCCTCCTCTATCGTCTTATCTCCTCCCCTCAGGGCCTAAGAGGGTGATGAGGCCGTGTTGCGTGTTCTTGAACGCACACATTGTTTGAGCGCTTTATGTCTGTTACTACACTGGAATGTATTTTTATGTGGCAGACTTTATGTCAAAGACATGTTTTCCTTCGGATCAATAAAGTAATATTCAATGGATGAACATCCAGCAAACCAAGACCTGTTGAGGCAGCAGGAATTTGACCACAGCAACCTGTCATCAACACTCCTGCTAGGAGAAACATCTACTGAAGCATGAGAGAGAGAGAGAGAGAGAGAGAGAGAGAGAGAGAGAGAGAGAGAGAGATGGGGGAGGGGAACTGAGAGTTTTAAAACGTCAAAGTAAGCTCCGAGGCCCAGGTCTCCATAGCAACAAGTAAGCCAGAGACATCTGATTGTGATAGAAGAATAAATAAAACGGGAGTATTGTTTTGGAGGAGCATCAGACACTGGGTGGAAACATATCGAAACATAACGGCCCAAGCACACTTTTAACTGGGGTTCGGATCACAGAGACTAAAGTAGACCCAGGGACCAGACTTTAGGGTCCCTGTTCAACATTTTTACCTGACTGGAGCTGGACGGGAAGGAAGTCATAGGCGGGACGTCCAGGATCTTCAGCTCGTACATGTTGCCGTTGAGTATGACGGAGGGTCGGTACACGAACCTCGTCCTGGTGGGCGTGTACACCTCCGAGAAGTCATTGTAGACAAACTGGCGGATGATGGAAGTTTTCCCCACCCCGGGAGCTCCGATGACAGCGATGCTGAGCGTCTCCACCATCCCTGGGCCACGCGCTCAGCACCATGGAGCGGCAAGGCGCGCAACCTCCTGCTGGTGTGTGTGTGTGTGTGTGTGTGTGTGTGTGTGTGTGTGTGTGTGTGTGTGTGTGTGTGTGTGTGTGTGTGTGCGTGCGTGCGTGCGCGTCTAAAGGTTTTCAAGCCAACGTTGTTTAAGCAACAGTTTATTCAGCTTGTCGGAGGTTTTACTTTGAGGAGACCAGGGGAACTTTAACAAAAGTTAAATTGACAAAATAAATGTTCTTTCTTCTTAACATATAGGCCTACAGCGAACACTCATCCCGTCAATCAGAGGCCAGCTGCACGTGAGTCCACCCGGAGAGAGGACCTCTTGAAGTTCACGTCCAGATAGCGGACCTCTTGAGGTTCACGTCCAGATAGCGGACCTCTTGAGGTTCACGTCCAGAGAGCGGACTTCTTGAGGTTTACGTCCAGAGAGAGGACCTCCTGGTGCTCAGGACCCCAGCATCCCGCCCGCTCCTCCACGAGGAAGCCCCAGGTCCGGTCTCGCGGTCTCCACATGGACGTCATCACCCATCACGGTGACCTTTCTCGCGCGGAAATAAGTCGGTTTTCATCTCTCCCGAAAGATGATCCTCCCGCCGCAGGTCTCCATGGAGCCTCTGTGAGGAGGAGGACTTCTCCTCAGTGACGAGCGGAGGATGCACCACCACGAGCCCACGACGGACACGCGGAGGAAGAGGAGGTCGCGCGCACAGCACACCGCGGAGCAGACCAGACGCAACACGTGGGATCGCTGCGCAAAATCCGAACGCAATTCCGTTTCATAATCTCCGGTTGCTTTGATGTTTTAAGGGATGAGGTCGAGTCCCGAGCTCCGCTCTGCTGCTGCTGCTCTCGAGACGAACGCGGCGTTCGTGAAAATGCGCGCGGATGTGGATA
Source organism: Pollachius pollachius (assembly GCF_949987615.1). Taxonomy (NCBI): domain Eukaryota; kingdom Metazoa; phylum Chordata; class Actinopteri; order Gadiformes; family Gadidae; genus Pollachius; species Pollachius pollachius. The sequence goes on along the minus strand of NC_136934.1, from coordinate 17,875,580 downwards.
TCTCACCCCCGCCTCACCCCCCCTCCTCGCTCCCTCTCCTTCTCAGCCAATGGAAGGGCTTCATTAGACTGGAAGATATGAGCTCCACGTAACGCGGGGAAACAGACTCAATGTCTCACATTCTGCCCACTCGGTGTTTTTATCCATGCATGTTTGGAACAGGAGGTTGAATACCCCGTGTACAGATAGATGTACTAACCATCTCGTAAGATGGACGATGCGCTGGACCCTAGGATAGACAAGACATTCCTTCAGTGGAGAACAACACATCCCCGTTCTGATGTACCGCAGCGTTCCGCTCATTATACGCTCGAGAGCTCATTGTTTTGACCCAAAATATGTCAACATCGAATGATTGTATTGATTTAAAAACGATTGTATTGCGGTTGGAAATAGCGTCCATAGCAACGGCCTGTTTGTTCCGTGATAACACACTGCTGCTGGTAACTGACCAATCAGAAGCGGGGATGGTCAGAGCCGTATGATGAAAGGAGTAGGGGTCAAGGTCAGCAGGGGTCAAGGTCCACATCTAGGGACACCAAACCACCGAAACCCCCTTTGACTAAAAAGTCACACCTTTTATTTTATATTAAATGGCACAATTTTGTTGATTGCCGCTGAAAAGGCCTACAGGACACAACTTATTTATAGAACAATATATTTATTTATCATAAGCATTGAGCACTTAAACCCTTCACCAAATCAGCAGGTCTCCTGCCTCATCAGGGGCCTCACAGCGCCCCTCTCCGTTCAGATGCCCCTCACATGCCCCTTGCCTTCCAGTGGGACCCTCACATGCCCCTCTCCGTTCACTGGGATGAACCTCACACTTAAACAGACGTAAGAGTGCAAAGCTTCAGAAGGCTGCTCACCCTAGCCCTACTTTTCCGCATGGTTCTGCTTTACAGAATTAGTCAACCTTTAAATACATAACAAATAATAACTTTACGTCATTGATTTCCTCGTTTCCGAATCAGGTTTACTACAGCTGGTCCCAGGGTGCTGCTCTTATAGGAACCCTGCGGAGACAAGACCCCCAGAGGATCAGTTTAACACCTCTCCCACATTACAATTCATTAAGAATAAATATAACAAAATGAATGTGTGACTTAATAAAACCCCACTGGTTAGTACATATTGTATAGACGGATTCACCTTTACATTTCAGTTACGCCAAACTAGAAACAAAGAGAAACTGAATAGCTAGCAAACTAAAATATCAACAAATTATTTTAATAGAATATAAGGTTAAATTGTAATATCGTTTGAGTGTCCATGAGTCTGTCTGTGATGCTCAGCATAATGAACCATGAAAGACCGTCTCCCGTAATATACACACTGAGGACAATCTCTTGGTCGATGAAGAAAGGAGCCACGTGTGTATAGATCAGTTTTAATAATAGTTCTGTTTGAAATCATGTACACGCGTTAAACAAAATCAAGTCAAATCATGGACATTCTTAATCCCTCTCCATTAACATGTTTCCTTTAAACAATCTTATAATATAATTGTCCACTGCCACACATACACACACACAGACACTCATACCAAGAGGAAACATGCACACTTGTTTTCGAAGACCACAACATCATGTCATATTTAGTGCGTACTTCAAGCCGAGGGGGGCCACAGCATTGCTTTGTTGAACTCCTTCGGTTAAATGAGATGAAGGAGCAGGGCTTCTTTTGATCAGCGGGAAGATGCATAATGAGGAGCTCCGCCTACAGTCTGACATGGGATCATCAGAACCCATCAGAGCTGTCCTCCCCGTTCCCCTGACCCCTGCACAGAACAACGACCCTGGGCGGGGAGGCGGGGGCTACGGGAAAGGACCTGATGGATGAGTAGCGCTCAGACCCACGCCCAGCAGCACACTGCCCTACACTCGGCACAACCACACTCACTCACATGAACATAATAATGGAATGAATGAGGAGCATTAGAGAGAAGAGTGTGTGTGTGTGTGTGTGTGTGTGTGTGTGTGTGTGTGTGTGTGTGTGTGTGTGTGTGTGTGTGTGTGTGTGTGTGTGTGTGTGTGTGTGTGTGTGTGTGTGTGTGTGTGTGTGTGTCAATAGGGCCTTCTGTCCACACTTCATATTATAATACACTAAATAAGAGAAAGAAAGAGGCACACACAAGCACAGCAAACCGGCTGCGTCCCGCGGGCAGGAAACACAACATATGGACAGACTAACAAGAAGAAAAAACAAAAAAGGTACAAGCCAAAGTAATCACACTTAACTATAAGCAAACTCGCTTACAAATCGAACAACATGTTTTCTAAGCCTCTCTCTCCACGGCCTTCAACACGGTGAAGCCTTTTGTCAGAGCAGTCGGTGGAACAGTACAAAATGCTTTGGTTTGGACCCAAATGAAAGAGTTTACAGCAGAGATCACTTGCAGGTGATTGTTCACACGATGAATAGAGGATTCATTGTTGCGACGCGGCAACAGGATCATGCAAGCAGAGGGAGAGCTCAGCTTTAACGCTCGTCCCTCATCACAATAAGAGGGACAGAGGCGACAAACAAAACATGATTCATAATGTGAGAGCTTTTCAAACGGAGGACAGCCCAGCGTGAAAAGCACTCATCAAGGGGAGATGAAAAGAAGGGGTCCGGGGTGAGGGGGGGGGGGGGGGGGGGGGGGCAGAACCACTTCTCTCACTCACGGGCCTCGGGTCACAACCCCTGTGGTCTATCCGCTGCGGGCTCTGCAGTAAAGAGGGGTGTGTGTGTGTGTGTGTGTGGTGTGTGTTTGTGTGTGTGGTGTGGTCAGTTCTTGAGCACCGCCTCATAGCACTGGAACACACACTGGGACACCTCGGGCGCCCGGCACTTCAGAGACACCTGGGGGGGAGGGGGGCAGACGGTTAGCATCAGGACACATCTGGTTTATTATTATCATTAGCAGAGTGCCAGTAAGCAGCAACATGGAGTCCATGTTCACAGGGAGGGTCCGCTCAGCGCCTCCTTGTCCAGAGCTCCTACCGGGACACGGTGGGGGTCCAGACTAGGTTTGGTCCTACCTGGGCCAGGAGCCGGGTCCCGGCCCGGTGAGGACCAGACTAGGTCCTCGCCTCCTCCTGGGTCCCGGCCCGGTGAGGACCAGACCAGGTCCGGTCCTCCTCCTGGGTCCCGGCCCAGACCTGGTCCTTAGCATCAGCAACACGACTGAAGTACAACAATGAAAAACACAGTACTGCTGGAACCACAGTCAGGATGGGTTCAGCATCTTAAAAGGGTAAAGGTCATTTCATGAACAGTCAGATGAAGCGCAGACTGGTGTTTCGGTCGGTGGGCAGGTGTAACCACGGAAACACAGCATAGAGAGCCAATCAAACTCCAATCACAAGTGGTCATTGGAGAGCGAGAGCGAGAGAGAGAGAGAGCAAGCTGGTGTGACCGCCGAAGATCCCCGTTCCACCATCTGATCCATGACGTAACCAGGTACCAGGAGGTCTGGGTCCTCCTGGGCCCCAGTGATCCCAGACCACGCCGCCCGCTGACAGACCCCTCAGTCTTTATGCGGAGCCACTCGCCCCGTGACATTAACCCAGTTAACGTCACGTCTAAATCTGGTGGAACTTCAGGTCGCTTGAAACTAATGCAATAATGACGTTGGGAAATGGTTCGGCAAATGCACCATGCAACTGCCCCCTCAGTTTGTATTATACTCCCAGAAGAGTAAGAAGTAGCAATAAACCGGCAGTGAAAGCAAGTTAACCTGTCAGCTAGTCCCTCGACAGCCGTACATCTCTCCTCCTGGGACTCACGTCGACTAACGGAGAGAACTGCTTCAGGATTAGACAACCATTGATTAGCGTCCAGATTATAGCCAAACATGTTCATGGTATACGTATTCATTGGGTAGACCCCTCTACAGCAAAGCTCCAGTTCCTGCATCCAGCAGAATAAAGTTAAAACAACTGTAAAGGGCCTTAATAGAGGGTACAGATTTGTGTAGATCTGAAAGCAAAAATATTATGAAAACCAGACAGCTGGAATTCACAGATTGAAAACTGTATTTGCACCAACATTAATGCTAAGAAACTTGTCTCAGACACATTTGTTATATTAAACCATTTATATTGGAAAGCACCAGAGCCCCACTGGAAACCCTGATCAATGTTTTTATTATTTTTTATCTACAGAGAAAATGATGCCATGAACATCCAAGATAGATTTATAACCATAGCATTATTATTTTGCCATTTTAACTACATATTATAGGTTGGTGTTTTTGGGGAAAACAAGGTCATGTTTGCAAATTATATTGGTAATGACTGTTTGAGAGACGGGGAGGAAGATCCAGGCTAACCCAGTCTGGTACAGACATTTCTTCAGCTAGCTACCGAACCAGAAACTATACAAGCTAGCTACCTAACCAGAAACCATACAAGCTAGCTACCTAACCAGAAACCATACAAGCTAGCTACCTAACCAGAAACTATACAAGCTAGCTACCTAACCAGAAACCATACAAGCTAGCTACCTAACCAGAAACCATACAAGCTAGCTACCTAACCAGAAACCATACAAGCTAGCTACCTAACCAGAAACTATACAAGCTAGCTACCTAACCAGAAACCATACAAGCTAGCTACCTAACCAGAAACCATACAAGCTAGCTACCTAACCAGAAACTATACAAGCTAGCTACTTAACCAGAAACTATACAAACTAGCTACCTAAGCAGAAACATTTGTTTTATGAACATGAACTTCTTCTTGCAGAATATTAAGTGCCATACCATTGGCACATATACTGCATAAACACAGAGGCAAAGAGTTTTCTGACTCACCAGATATTCAATAACAGATATTTCACTCACTGTCAAATTTTCAAGCAGCTCTGGGTAATGATAAACTTGTAGCGGTCGACTCAGTCAGCTTGTGACTGATCTTGTCAACAAACAAGCGCTCTATATATAACCAACACTTATATATATTATATGATTGAAGTGTTGAAGTGATGAAGTGTTATATGAGATAATGAACGCTCGAGACCGCAGGCAAATAATAAACCTATCATTTATTTAGCTTTTAGAAAATAAGTAAATTGTGAAGAAAGCTAATTCAATAAAAAATGCTGTCTCAAAACATCTGTGCCAACCAGGGACAGCAAGTCAGCGACAACAGTTCAACACGTTTGCACAACAGTTCCTCCTATGTAATAATAATAACCTCATGCTAGGACGGGAGGAAAGTGTTGACAGCCAAACTATTTGGGCTCCCACATGCCCCCTTAGTGAACTCTGGGCTCCAGCACTAATCTGTGGCGGGGGGCAGCGTGGAGCACACGCCCTGCTGCCAACCAGAACGGGTGATGAAATGAGGGTCTCGGGGGCAGCGTGTGAGCAACTCGCGACGGCGAGCCACCGTCCTGCTTGCTTTGGCGTCATTTCTCCTGAAACCCCCCTTTGGAAATGTTTGGATTACAAGACGAGAATGGAAGCCAGGGAAACAAAGTCACTGATGGCAGTATACATACTTTGTTTCACTTGGGAGCCTAAGGTTACTCCAGCTTGTTGTTTGTGTGTGGAATGCAGTACGACTTCAAAATATGCTGAATCTTATTGCAGAACCAGGTAGCCTTAGATGTGTAAGGAGATATAAATCAATCTAGGCTCATACATTTGTTTTTTGTCCTAGATCATTACCTCAATGCGTTCATTAAAAAACAAAAAGTACTTTTTGCTAGAGCAACAAAAAAAACAATGTGTCTAACACACCTTTTAATTCTTTATTTTAAATGCAATGTAAATACATTTGTTTGACTTAAACAAGTTACAATAAAGATAAGGGAGAAATGTGATGGAGGATGAACCAATGTCCTTCACTACAGTGTTGTCATGGTGATAAGGATGGGGAGGAGAGGTAGTTAAAGTGATAATAGTAGGAAAATTATACTTTTCTACTTTAACAACCAGTTCTCAACTTCAAGCATCAGTTGGCTTGTCTGGCTCGCCCAATCGTATAGCCTGGTTTTCTCAGGCCCTCAGAGGACAGGCAGACGGGGATGGAGGCTTCCTTGACTGAGTGCAGACAGGGCAGCAGCAGACAGCTGAGAGGAGGTCCAGGGTGGGGACTAAGTATCTATCATGGCATCCTTTTGTTGAAAAAGAAAAGGGCAGAGACTTTCCACTGCGTCTGGCTGACAATGTAAGGCTTCTGAAGTCGAGTAGCATGGACAGAAATACTAGTAATTTAGGAGGACGTCTTTGAGTGAAGGAGGAAGAATTGATCTAGAAATCTAACATTTCGCAGACAACCTCCATATGCTGAGTGAACAGTAATGCGGCACAGGGATTGCGAGGGGAACAACACTGAAGGACTCCATGGCTCCAGGAATCACACACTCCACATGTGGCTATATGATCATTATGGCTGTGGGTATTTGATCCTAATTCCACCCACCGGCCAACACAAGTATAAAGTAAAGCTTGGTTTACATTCTATGCGATTTCTTTTGAAATACTCTGTGGAAACGGAGGACAGAGGGAAACGGAAGTGTGGATAGAAACCTGGTGAGAGAGTGATGTGGAGGACAAAGAGTCTGTCTCCATCTCTCCCCACACACGCAACGCACGCCCACACCCGACACATCACTACAACACCATGCAATCACACAACCGTTGCTCATCCCCTGCCAACCAATCAGACTCCAGCTCTGGCTGGGGTCATGACCCAGAGTACGTGCGTGTGTGTGTGTCCGTCGCTCACCGTGTAGGTGGGGCTACCGGTCTGCACGCGGAGCTCCGTCAGCACACAGATGCCGTTGGTGAGCTTCATGGACTGGTAGAGCATGTCCTGGCCCTCCACCGTGCGCTTGGCGATGGTGAACACGTTGCTGCCCTGCAGCTTGTTGGAGGCGGCGTCTGTCATTAGGAGGAGAACACAATCCCACGTTACAATGAGGACAACACACAAGGTACCATGAGGTTGATGGTTAAGGACTAAATGGACAACCCACACGTTTTATGTGAAATCTAAAATAATATTAGCATTGGTCTTAAAAAAGTTAAAGTGTCTGATTAGCAAAGTTAACCGATGAGAATAACAGGTAAGGACCGACGCTGCTCCTAAGCTCCGCTCGGCCAGCGCTGCCGAGCAGACGCTGACCTCCTCTTGAGCCCAGACTCCTCCCCTGCACTACACTGATGTCTGCAGAGGGGAGGGCAGGACATACTGATGGCATGGTGAACGCCCAGCAGAGATAACAGGACGTCTCTGGAACACAAGCAACCTGACATGTGGAGTCACATTATTAGAGATGGACGGCGGTGAGTTCACACCAAACCAGCTTCATGAGTCACCATGTGACACATCCTCGTTGTCCGCTCAGAGCCAGCAGCTGAGAGCCAGCAGCTGAGAGCCAGCAGCGCTGAGCGGACAACGTGTTAGAGCTGCGGTGCTGCATTGAGAGGCGGCATTGTGCTTCATCCTCCTCCTCACCAGAGTTGAGATGGCAGTCGTTAATTTGGAACTGGGCCTCGTTCTCGTTGGGGATGTCTTTCCAGGTGGCCAGGAACACCTGGCGATCTGCAGACCACAGACAAACAGAATGATGGTCATGACCAAACTCCCCTCTCCCCTGAAAGGTGCTGAAGTAACATTTAACAGATATACAGTTTGAGTGATTCATTAGAAATGCCAAAGCCATCCATGGGCTTTAAGCGAGTGAAACGCTCCATCAGATAATGGCTAGAGTTGACTACGCCTGCCTCTGTATAAGATTAGATAGAAGGCATTTGTGGTTGCATCTCTTCCCTGATTGGTGCGGGAATTAATCTTGCCTGTCAACGACTTTTGCTCACACGGTGTCATCGTAGCGGAATGACACGAGTGAACGCAATACAGGAGGGAGGGACAGAGTGGGAGGTGTGTGGGTCAGTGTGACATCTTTTTAGTTTAACATTCTTCTCTTTTCTCTTTCTGCTCCCTCTCCTTAGAACTCTAATTCTATCTACAGCATCTTCAAGGCAAGCAAAGCAAAACGCCTAAAATGACACAATTGATAGACTCCCTGTGAGATCACTCTAATTAGAGTATATAATAATATTTCAGTGTAAACAACAATTTTAACTAATTTCAATGTTAGCTGAAAATATGCTTGCTTTGCAAAACTGAAAAGGTTAACCAAACACTGAAATTAAAATCATCATTGGGACCACACAGAATCCATCCAACCCTTGAGCAATTATATATGATTAGAAAATTGGAGGCAGGTGTTCCATAAAGTATGCGACATCAATCAGCATGGGCACTCAAACTTGGCATCTGTTTGAATTAATTACAGCAGTTAACTTACAACCCAAAAGGGTAGGCAATTAATGAACCATTTGCATGAGGATAAGTGACCTTCGGCTGGATCGTTTTATATTGGTATTATGGCTGAGACAGAATACGCTGTATTCCAGCAGTAGTGACGTCTTTCTCCAAATCCTTGAGACTTGAGGACTCAAACGACCTGCGTCATGAGTCTCCTACACAAGGGGACGGTCCCTATGAAAGAGGGTAGAGAGTAGGACGAGACTGCAGAGGTTTCAATGGCGTCAGAGTACTTGGGAGGGCAGCAGGAGGGAGGGAGGGGGACACTGACGGCCAGCACTCACCCATCTTCCCGTCCTCCCCAAACAGCATGCTGATGGGGTACTGGCAGCTGAAGTAGAAGACGTCAATGTTGTTCTTAACCGCCACCTGAGGAGGGGGATTTGATTGGAGGAGGAGGAGAGAGGACAAACAAGAGGGATAAATCATGAGCAGCTGTCCAGGAGTCATTACTCTGACAGAGCTCTTTGAGGACAGCTGCTGCTGAAGTCACACCAAACAAGGGGGGGGGGGGGGGGGGGGCTTGACGGCTGGACAGACCCAGACACCTCATTTCTTCCATCAACTTGCCCCCCCTTTACCTTCTCCACATGTCCTCCATGCTGAAAGAAGCTGCATTTGTCCCACAATGCTTTGCCACATTGTCTCCAAAATGCCATCAAGATACGGAGGCTCAGGAACACCTCTATCAGCGGGGTCGGCCGCTGATAGCCATCGGGTGGAAGTGTTTAGGCTTCAGAGAGAGCTGGGCCCTGCAGGGGATCTGAATCATTCATGTGCCGGGCTTGGCAGCGGCTGCAACAGGGCCCAGTCAAATGAGACCAGTCACACTCATTTAGACCTCACTCTGATCGTATTGAGAAGAACGGCCATCATCCAAAATGTACAATATAATGTACGTCTCTGGGTCCATCTTAAGTTGAAAACATGAAATACATTCTTCCAATGCTGTTCAATTCATCCAAGTAGAGGACCAGAGCTCCAGAAAACACAGTAGTGTTGACAGGGTAGTGGGTCCAGGTAAGGTCTGTCGATAGGGACTAGGGATGGGCCGATGTTCGAATCTATTGACTGTCGACGACAGATGGATTCCATCGTCTCAAGTTGCCGAGGAAAAGGAGTTGTTTTTTTTAATAATTGTTATTTTTTTATTGGCTGAGAAACAGCGCTATGGGGTGCTGTGTGCTGTCTACTTTTACAGCTTAAAAAGCCCCGCAAATTGTAATTGAAGTTAACTGGCACAGCTGGAAATGCACTCTGTAGCGCTGACCTTCAGTATTCACTCACTGCTACGAGAGGAGAGGTTTTTTTGTGGCTCGAAACCTACCGGTCTGCTCGCATGGTAAATGACATCACACTCCGCTGCATGTCACTTTGAAAAACTTTGTGTGTCTCTGTGTCTGTATGTCTTTTTTAAGACAATGGCGTAGCCATTGCTTGTGTGTGTGTCTAAGCCGCGGTTACATGACACCTCTGACTTCTATTCCTATCATGCAATCCGAATGTACTGTATATATGGCATTTACAAAAGTGGTAAGCGTACATCCATATGTCTCTCGCACACAACCGTTATGTTGGTCTAAGGGATACATTATATTATACATTATCCCGCTTATTACACGGCTCATTGCCAAAACGAAAAGATATCTTCACACGGTGTGTCTTTTTACAATTACCCTTCCTAGTGTTGATCAGCAGAGAAATAGTCCACCAAAGACGTTGACGTCGCTTAGCAACCGGACACGCTGGGGTTGATAAGTTACCGGACTACTTGCGGAGTGCTAAGAAAGACGTGAATCAGGCATATGATAATTTTTTATTCCGATTGAGCTTCCACTTCTTATCGGTTCAGAAGTGTCTATGTAAATGCGGCTATGTGGCGGAGATATTGCGTGTGTGTGTGCCTGAAACCCCTCATGCTCTGGCATCAACGGAAATCAATGAGAGTAACTGAAAACTATGCCGATAAGAAACTAAAACTGTGATTCTGAAAAAAGTTTAAAAGCCATCGAAATTTCGTTTAGATATTATTGAAGATACAAGTGTGTAGATTTGTTCAATGGTTTGAACGAAGGTAAACTGTTGATAAATGAATTAGTTTTGATATGTTGAACTGTCAGTGGTTGACCAGACGGCTTCAGAGAAACCAACTGAAAGTAGTAGAAAGGAGTAGTTGCATCCTTCGTTACATGAAACGGTCACATTGAAGACCCCCTTGATAATATTTTTAAGAAAAAATGAGAAAAATAAAAAAAATTGTAATGTTTTTCAGCATCAAAAAAAGTGAATGAGCGGAGTAGTTGCATCCGGCGTTAGATGAAACGGTGATATTGACGACGGATCTGCCCAGTGCCACTCTGGATCTGCCATAACCAATCGCTGACGTTTGGCCGGGAATCAAGTTGCGCCCAGGATGTAAACAAACCAAACACCGTGCGTGAAGATGTCCGTCAACAAGAGCTGACTTTAACGTCATTGTTCTCAGCCTCTCCCTCTGTTCGCTGACTGGACACACAAAATTTGGACGGCGAAAACCCACTAACATACCGCAGACCCAGACGTAGTACTGAAGGGAAATGAAAATTGAGCGGAAGTACTTAGGTGGGCGGAGCCAGGCTAGTGTTATACTTAGAAGCCCAACCCTCTCTCTGAAGACTTTCAACTCATTTGAGATTTTCTTTTCTTCCTAAAGATCACATCTCTTGACTCTTGTTCTGCCTCAGACTGTTGCGGATGTTCGTTCCGCACTAATGAACCCCCCCCCCCCCCCCCCCCCCCCGTCTCAGCCCAGGGCTCTGCTCTCGTCCTCCTAACTGATCGGCTTTGTGTCCAAATGGCAGCCAGACCCACGGTCTTATGTGATACAGACACCCCGTGAAACTAGGAACCGTCTGATGCGGCCGTTCATCTCCTTCCCCATCTGCTGGCCTTGGCAGCAACAGGTGTTGAGGACGTGGGGTGGACAGGAGGCTGGCCCGCGCCAGGAGCAGTGATACGGTCTGTACTCATTACACAGGTTTACCCCAGGTGACAGTGACTCCTCAGAGCCTCACGCTCCATCATCGGGTTTAGAATCATGCAAAGATTAGGATGGTGCAAAACTGGTAGCCTCTCTTTCATTTAAACCTCAAACACACAAATAAAACCCCTTTTTGACACACTGATCCTATTCAAATAGAGCTTGTGTTCAATAAAGAACCGACATTCTTACAGTCAACACCACAGCTACAGATACATTCCACACTGAGCCTTCTTGTCCTGTAGGAATAGAAGATACAACGTCCTTTGGCAGCGACAACAAACGTCTGCTCATACTCGCGTCATGCAACTCCATCAGAAAACTAGACTTTACATTCATGACTACATATACTTTTATTATCAATTTGATTACCTTTCGTGTAACTTTTACCTCCGAGGGAAATCCCTTGCATGAAAATGAATTCTATATGAAATCCAAATCTATTTCATCTGGAATCTCTTTCAACTCTGGTCCTAACAGTACAGCAAGTACCTGGAGGTTATTAAGAGGCTTCATCCTAACAATACCTGGAGGTTATTAAGAGGCTCAATCCTAACAATACGTGGAGGTTATTAAGAGGCTCCATCCTAACATTACCTGGAGGTTATTAAGAGGCTCAATCCTAACAATACCTGGAGGTTATTAAGAGGCTCCATCCTAACAATACCTGGAGTTTATTAAGAGGCTCCATCCTAACAATACCTGGAGGTTATTAAGAGGCTCCATCCTAACATTACCTGGAGGTTATTAAGAGGCTCCATCCTAACAATACCTGGAGGTTATTAAGGGGCTCCATCCTAACATTACCTGGAGGTTATTAAGAGGCTCCATCCTAACATTACCTGGAGGTTATTAAGAGGCTCCATCCTAACAATACCTGGAGGTTATTAAGGGGCTCCATCCTAACAATACCTGGACGTTATTAAGAGGCTCCAACCTAACAGTACCTGGAGGTTATTCAGAGGCTCCATCTTCATGACGGGTCCCACAGTGTTCAGGGGGAGGCTGACGTCAATGGTCTGGTTTGGGCTGAGCGGCGTGGGGACCTGGAGGGGGCCGGCAGGAGCCAGACCAAAGCTAGAAGACATCATCGTAGCGTAAGCATTATTAGCATTAGCATGTAGCTATCTCACCACAAGTCACTGACTCTCTCAGCTATTGTCAGCGGACCTACCAGCCATCACTTGAGATGGACTTGCATGAGGAATTCTAGCAGGTGTTTCCTGAAGTGGATTGGTAAGTAGCGGGAATCTTTTTCTCCTCTTTTAAGCAGAAGGTAGTGAAAAGGATCCAAGTTGGAAGGATGCTCCAGCCATGAAGGCGTTTTGTTCCTTTCTTTGCGATGTGTCAGAATCTAGACCCACGGGGGACCAATGAAAAGGCTCTGCCTGGCCTCACCTGTTTCTGTTGAACTGGATGGCGAAGTCTGTCATGACGCTCATGGCCTTGTTGGTGAGGGTCATCTCCATCTGGATCACCCCCGCACGCCGGGCGAACGTGCCCATGATCTCCAGACCCTTACCCTTCATGGCTGGGAGCCACAACTACACACACACACAAACAAACACACATTAATCCCTTACCTAGCCATGCCAGCCCCGCCGGCTCTTCAATGGAGGTCAGTCAGGCTCGGTTGTAGACAACTTGTTTATTTTACGTTAACAGAACAGTTTCCTTTTTAGGTGGGGGTGGAACAGCACTGGTATGATTCTGTTTTTAATGTGCACCCCTAATCATTTGGGTATTATCAATAAATCACAGGCATCATTTTTGTTCAAGCAGCAGACTTACTGTCTTCGGAGGGACGAAGGTTCCCATGGGCATCCCCACGCCGCCCCCCAGGTCAAACAGGTCCCCCAGACCACCCCCCACCGGGGCGTTCAGGGAGGACGGCATCACGGCCGCAGGAGCCCCGAACCCAGAGCCCATCTGTAGGACACACACACACACGTTAGCGCAGAAACACATTTTCCATGTAACGGTGAATCAAAGCATCAGACAGGATGACTTACTGCAGGACTTCCCCCAATGTCTCCGCCGAGCTGGAGAGCAACAGGAGAACAGGAAAGAAAGGAGAAAGCACAAGGATGGGTTAGACATTACCGGGAGAAACATCCTGCAGATTGTGAGGAGGACAGAGGAGGAGGAGGCCGATGGAGGAGAGAATCCCTTTCGGTTGTCAGTGATTAATGGCAGGAGTCTGACCGGGTCTGGAGGCTAATGGCTGAGGGAAGAGGTTGCTAGTGGAGGGTCTGCATTAAATAAATGAGTAGAGTACCCTTTCTGAGTACACCCATGGTAGCAGAAGCCTTCAGAAGTCCCTGATGTACTCATGGTAGCACTGAGGGATGCTGTTTAGTGCAGCCTAGTAGGAGACCCACTTCTTTAACAAGTGGCTCCACCGAGCATCACATCTGAACCAGGAATCTTCCTGATCAGTGTATTGGATATGTAATGCTACAAAACATGTCATCACTAAACAGTGATGACATGTTTAGTGAACCAAAACCAAATGCTTGTCAGAAGTAGAAATTCGCACGCAAATAATAAATAAATACAGGAGTCAGCCATCTGGATCTGCTAATTAGCACACCAAGAGCTACAGCTAATAAGGGACATCAGCTGGTTCAGGGCATGGAAGCATGGGTACTACACAGAGCCGCATGGCTTCCATCAGACAGAGTGTTCCTGCTGCTCACTAGCCTGGAGCTGCTCACTATTCTGGGGCTGGAGCGCTCACTAGCCAGGAGTCGCTAGCTGCTCACTAGCCTGGAGCTGCTCACTATTCTGGGGCTGGAGCCGCTGACTAGCCAGGAGTCGCTAGCTGCTCACTAGCCTGGAGCTGCTCACTATTCTGGGGCTGGAGCCGCTCACTAGCCTAGAGTAGCTTACTAGCCAGGAGGAGCTAGCTGCTCACTAGTGTGGTAAACAGGGGAGCTACTGGGTGGGACTGAGGAGGTGCGGCGGGGGGAGGGAGGGCATAGCGGGGGGGGGCTCCTCTAGAGTGGGCTCGCCTGTAGTGCTGGGCCGGGGGCCAGCTCGGTGGGGCTGTAATCTGGGGACGACGGGCTCGAGTGCGAGAACCGCAGGGACTGAGGTGTGTCCGCCCCCCTGGGCAATTGTGGCGAATACTGAAGCACGCGCACACACACACACACACACACACACACACACACACACACACACACACACACACACACACACACACACACACACACACACACACACACACACACACTTTGGTTATGAGGAATATGTCTTTGTCACAGTACGTGAAGGGGATTGGCTTATCTGGTGAAAGGTATGGAAACATCTGGGCACACAGAGACGTGATGAGATGTGATCTATGGGGATGTTACATGTTCACGTGTTATGAGTTACCGGTTCAGACTCATCGCCCATCTGCTGGTGCAGCATAAGGAGTGGAAGGAAACACACCAGTTAACCTGATGCACCCCATGAACATCGTTATTGTTCACACACTTGGAAGGTTTATTCATGCTTCAGTACAAACAACAAGGAAGGTTTGGACTTTCCAGAAAAGCTTGAGGAACAAACACAGACAGAAAACATACATATTGCTCACATCGTTTGTATTCCTCTTATTAACGCAAAACAAAACAACCTTTTAAACGCTATCCCTGATCCATCGTAGGCTGTCTTTCACATCATGCACGCTCTGGTAAAACTCTTAGTCTAGTTCATAGATATGTTCCAGGCTGTTCTGACAGAAGCACTAAGCCAGAGACACCCGGAGCAGGTGTAACAGCTGTAGCGAAACCACATGACACGAGCGAGCGAGCGAGAGCGGACATGGGACAGAACAAGAAAGAAAGAAAGAACGAACAAGAGACAGGGAGGTGAGCAGGGATTCCCCACCACCTACCAGGCTGTCCAGTCCTCCCCCCAGCAGATCCACGCCTCCCATGGGCATGGGGGGTCCGCGGGGGGCGCCGGCGGATGAGGTGGGGGGTGTCAGGTCCAGGTTCAGCAGGTCTCCCAGCAGGTCTCCCTGGGAGGGGATGACGGCGGCGGCGGGGGCCTCGGTGGCCCCAGGGGCCCCGCCCGTGTCCTGGCTCTCAGAGCTCTCCCCGCTGGTGGGGGCAGTTTGATTAATACAGAGCTAGGAGCCGCTTTAATGGAGATTCATACCATCAATGACTTTTCATATGAGTTATTAATATTTCTAATGCTTATGATATGAATCGCATTCATCTAATATTCATTCAAATATATTATTGATTCAAGAACAATCAGAAGGTAATAAGCCCCTCACTATATCACAATGCTTTTGTAATGGCAGATTAAAGCCCCATTTAAAGCAAAGGAAGTTTCAGTTCGTGGAACGACCTGAACCCTGAGAGGATGTTGATGGAGCAGCTGCTCCGTAATGAGCCAGTGACTGAGTGACTGAGAGACTGAGCAAGTGAGAAAGAGTGACTGAGTGAGAGAATGTGTGCTTGTGAGATAGAGAGTGAGGGTGAGTGACCGCAATCGAGTGTGAGAGAGTGAATGTGACTGTGAGTGAGTGTGAGTGAGTCAGTGGGCGAGACTGAGTGAGTGACTCACGATCCACTGCGGATGGGGATCCTCTTGTGCTGCACGCCCCGGCTGCCCTCCACGAAGGCGCTGGGGGGCTTGTGGTAGACGGAGGCCAGGGTGCCGATGTGGCAGATGAGCTCCTCCAGCAGGGTGGGCTCGATGAGGTCCGTCTCCTCCGAGATGAGGGGCTTCTCCGCCAGCACCACCTCCTTGGCGGCCACTGGGTCCGTGGACAGCAGGCGCCAGTAGATGTAGCCGCGGTCCCTCAGGTCCGGGTTGTCCGAGTCCTGCACACGTTTGGCACATGAGGCTCATGAGCACATGAACGACATGTGGCCATTAACGGCATGAACCACATGAGCACATGACGCTCATGTGCTAAGGAGCACAAATAAACTTAGGCTTTAAGACCAATGCTGTGTCTGAAATCGCGCACTTACGGAAGTGCACTTACATTGAGTGCACTTCATTATCCCTACAGTACACTTACTTATAGGCGCAGTGCTCTCATTTCTACAGTGCACTGTCAAAACAGCCTTCGCGCACCTACCGGAAATGAGTTTGCAGTTTGACGGTTCTTCTTCGGTGGTATTTTTTTTTCTGCTTGATCATTTCCGTTAGTCGCCTGTATTAGCGATCTAGCAGTATTCACGTTATCGTTCTTGATACCAACTGATTACAGAATTAACACCATAAAAACACCGGTCGGATGCAGCCTAAAACATTGTAGTTGTACTGAAAAACAAACGAAATATGTGTAATTTTACGCACGTCGAGCACGTCGGTCTCAAATGTTACAATGTCCTCCATTTTCAGATTTGAAATTCCCGCCCCCTCCGCTACGTAGACAAGATGGCGGCTGTTGAGGGTTTAAAGCGTCCATCGGTCCACACTCTAGTTTTAGATCGCTTTGAGTGCGCCACCGAGGTACCTCCAGTGCACTGCGTTTCGGCAGTGCCCTCAAAAAGTGTAAGTAAGTATAGAAGTGCGCGATTTCAGACACACCACAAGGTTTATTTTGGATATTCCAAGAAAAACATTAGCATCTGTCCCGAAGCAAACTCGTGCTTTGGGCCTAAATCTTTGATGCGCAGATAAAGCCACTTTCTAAAGGGGAAGCGCTGTGGGTTAATACTGCATGGAGCAGAGATTTCTAGTTTGAAGCTCAGATAAACCCACTGCCTAAAGCACTGTTGGTTAATACTGCATGCAGCTCTGGTTTGTAGCAGCAGGGTTTCCAGGCAACACCGGCAGACCGAGTGTGTAATCACTCTGTGGACACCTGGGGGAGGCACACATCCAACAGGAGATGCTGAGGAGACAAGTTAGAGGGAGGAGTGTGTTTCTGGAACACGTACTGGGCTTTCCTCTAGAGAAGGAAAGCCCAGATAAAGGCGATGGAATCCACCTAGCCTCGCAGTGTTATGATGCAGTTTGTGCGTGTGCGGTCACCTGCGTGGCCAGGCTAAGGACCTGCTGCACCAGCTCCTGGGTCTCGGTGGGTTTCTTCAGGAACAGTTTGACGATGGCGGTCAGGAGCTGCAGCTGAACCTGCAGGAGCCCATGTAAACAAGATTAGAGTTCATCAGGATTATAGTTTATTATTATCAGGGTTAGAGTTTATCAGGGTCAGAGTTCATCCACGCAAGAGCAAGGGTTAGGGTTAGAGCGACCTCATCGACGTGAGAGCGACCTCATCGACGTGAGAGCGACCTCATCGACGTGAGAGCGACCTCATCGACGTGAGAGCGACCTCATCGACGTGAGAGCGACCTCATCGATGTGAGAGCGACCTCATCGTCGTGAGAGCGAGCTCTTCAACGTTAAACGAAGGTTAGGATTAGACCGAGATCCCCAAAGCATTCCTCAACCTGCTCTGCCTTCCTGACCTGCCCCTGCTGTATTCTTGACAAAAAGACCAATTGTGAAAAGCATCAAATAAAGATCCCTCCAGCGTTCCGCCTGGGACTTAGGTGTGATGTCGCTTGTGGAATGAAAACAATTATCTATCACCCGAGAGCACAAGAAAATCTAAAAAATAAATCACAGGGTAGAAAGATGTGCAGTGGGACTTTAAGCTTACAGAAAAAAAGAAACATAATTCAATGTAATGTAAATTGCAAATATAAATCCTAAAATTGCCATGCTTAGTTAGCTCCTGGCTGTCATGAAAACATTCCTCATGGTAGAATTAAGCTTAATAAATAACAAGGAATTTATAGACCAGTTTAAAGCAAACTATATCAAGAAGTGTTACTAATGAACGGTTTGCAATAGACACCGAAGACAAAACAAAGACGTTGTAGAACTAATCAGGCTTTTTTGCAAACAGAGGGATGGCCAATTGTTTAAAAATCATGCGACTTGGCTTTGAAATGACCAATGAGGACATAGACTCGTAACAGGTATTAATTTGCAAATGGTGATGGATGGAATTTTAACCCACATTATTTTCAGACTTATGCAGTGCTAAAAGGATCAAAACAATATTCAAAGCTGCAAGCTGTAATTACGGATGAATCATTGCTTTCAGTTTCTACATACATAAAAAAGCAATAGAATCCATGAACCAGAGACATCTTATCACCCTAAGATAACATTATCAATTGCCCAAAATGATAACCCTATAAACCCGAACCCGGCAGAATGTCTAATGAATACATGGCATGGAGCTCTCTTAGTACTCCTCAATGGGCTTCAGAGTGCCTCCATGTACGTCCTGTAGTCCCACCACCCGTCAGAGACGGTCACAAGGCCATCAATTCTCTTGCTAAAGCCGCGGCCACACACCACCTCCAGGCCAGTTGGGGAGCAATGTGAAGTCGCTCCAGTTGGGCAGACAGGTGACACGCTGGCCTACCATCCCAGTTCTTTTTCCTTTGTTAAGGTGTCACAACATTATTGGAGAATGCACTCTCAGGAGACGCCGACTTTGTTATACTTTGTAAATCTTGTATGGTCATTGTGTACAAGTGTTTTCGAATCTGCAATGCAAATCCACTTGCGTTCACAAATCAGAGGTGAGCTACTGAAGGTCCTACCTGCGTGCTCTCGTCGTGGAAGCCCTCCAGGAAGCTCTCCAGCAGCTCGTCGGCGTTGTCGATGCGCTCAGCGTACTCCCCCACGATCCAGATCATGGCGGCCCGGGCCTCGGGCTCGTCCAGGGAGTCCAGGTTCTCACAGAGAGTGGCGATCACACTCTCGTACCTGGCACAGAGGAAACACTGTTAGCGTTATACTATAGCGGACCGAAGTATGGTTTCATCTAGTACGGATCGCTCCCAGCTCATTTCTGAAAGGGCATCAGGGCATCTATCTTCTCCCTGATTACTTCAGGGATCAGTCACAGGTGCGTGAAATGCAACACTTCAATGGTGAAGAAATGGAGGCAGAGATGGGGGGCACTTTGTGTTGTTTCTATTCAAAAACTTGCTTGCTTTCTTGCTTGATAACTCTTGAACCTGATGGCAGCCTCAACAACGAAAGCTTCGAACGAAGCATTCAAAGGGTTTAAGAGACAGAATCTGAGCATCTTTGGGCACCGGTTGTAGTTCACAAATATTCGTATTAATCTGGATCGGTAATGCCTATAGCTCAGCCCTGGTCGCTCGAAGCTTAATTTGTCACAGACTGAACCCGCAGTAAGCAGGTCTCCAAACTTTGGCCACTACTTCACCCACAGGCCCGCCATCATTTGAGGTCAAAGTTAAGTCCAAGACATATGTCCATGTCTAATAAGACATATGTCCATGTCTTATTAAAATATATTCATGGATTTAAAAATACTCAATTCATTCAGAACTAAGCTAACCGCGTGACCAAGGGCCTTGAAACTGTGTCTAAACAGCAGTGGAGCTCCTCCTGGCCAGCGGTTGATGTTAATGTCCATGTCTGAGATGAGTTCAAGCTTCTCAGAGACTTAAAATATAATGCCATAATGGTGCTATGTGTTGCAATTTCATAATCAAAATCACTTGAATGTTCATACACGACAGCACTAAAAATGTCTAAAAATTGGTTCGTATCATGGGGATAGCACACCCCCCTCTTTACTACAACTAAAAAGGGAGCGGTTTGTCCGTTCTGGGCTACTGTAGAAACATGTCGGTGCAACATGGCGGCCTCCTTGGTAGAGGAACTGCTCCCCATGTAGATACAGGGAGCATCTACCTCATGCATAGGTAACGAAAACATCCCCTCATGGAACTGTACACTTATTTAAACACTTATGAATATTAGTTTCATTTTACGCCAAGTCCGTTCTGCTAGATGCCACTCAATTTTACACACCGCACCTTTAATAGGAAGTCAATTATTTTTAGGAATATTAAAGAGCTGTATCAAGACTAGGTCATCGCTCTAAGTAGTTTAGTGCCATGAGGCATGTAGACTCAAACATTAATTAATTTACAGACCAATCGGAAGCCATTATTATGATTTTATTTTATGAATAATATTTTAAAGATCTGTGAACATGAATAATATGAAGCTTGAATTCCGTAGTGTTAAGGACATTGTAGTAAAACTCAGCTAGACATTCCTCTTGACTCGCACATTCCTCTGCACAGGAAAAAATAAAAGATTGAATGGTCATGTGAGAAAAATTGTTTCCATGCGTTTCAGGGCCAAAGTCAGAGAATGTTGTGAAGCCGATTTGTTGAGACAGTGGGGCTGATCACAAAGGGATGATGGTTAAAGTATAATATGGAACATTCTGCTTTTAAATAACAAAAAAGTCTACTCATATCTTTATATTTAGTGAGTTGTGTACCAACATTAGCCCTAATGTTTCTACAACGTTCAATCCAGAGGATTCTGTAGTGAAGGTAACGCAGTGTTTCGTTTAGGTGTCTTATCTTACCCGCTAACTTCTGGGGAAACAAGAAACGTCACCGTGAAGACTTAATATATTGATTTGATGTTTCAACAGCGACCTAGTTTACTACGCTGCGCTACAGTGACCAGTGTCTCGTGGTATACTAAAGTCAAAACATTACAACAATTCTCAACATGCTCCTAACATCAACTTGCATGCTGATCTTGGTCACGGCCATCAGCGCTGGGCCACCCCATGGTGGAATTCACCGCCACATTACGTTTTCTACGGCAGTATGGCTAGATGACTCCTTTAAAAGGCCAGTGACGGTACATATTAACCGTAACAAAGAGAGACCCCTAGTGGCACAATGCTTGAATTACACCTTTAAGTAGAACCACTTGTGAAAAAAATTAGAATACTAATAAATACATTAAAAGGCATAAAGGATGAAGGATTACGGCTAGTGGGAACTCCATTAGAAGAGGTGACTCTTCTGGCGCTGGGTAGGTGAATAATCATCACCTGGGATTCTAATTATTGTAATCAAGCTTCAGCAAAATGGCAGTTCTGTGGGGTTCAACGTTTAAGCTAATAAAGATTACCCACTTCCAACATTAACATAAGCAACCACCGACTTCTCTCTGAGGTCTTATGGTGGATTTGGAAGCCGAATTGAGCTGGCGGTGGGGTGGGCGAGTCATGTTCTGTCATGTTGATACAAATGAAAACAGAAACCTGGTGATTATAATTTTTGCTGGGAAAACGATTAAAACCAGCTTCACAGAAAGTGTTCACCACACACAGTGTTGCTGTAAGTAAAAAAAACACTGAGTATAAATCAAGATGTGTACGGTTGACGATGATGGGACGATGAAGGGAAAGGAATGTCCTTTGAAGGGAAAGGAATGTCCTTCCCCTTCATCGTCATCCATATACAACTGGCATCTTGTAAGTAATGCGCTACACTGTCATGGATCTGAAATGTCTTCAGATCAGTCGGTTTCACAGAAGCAGCCCCTAACTAGCGGTTCTCTTGGGCAGGAGACCTACTTGTTGGGGTACTTGCGGAAGATGTCCTTGATGACGACGATGGCCTCCTGGACTACGTAGTTGACCTTGGTCTGGATGAGGTCTAGCAGCGTGCTGACACAGCGCTCCGCTGATTGCTGACAGACGGGAGTTTGAAAAGAGAGCTGGTCATTTGCTAGGACGACATGCTGCTATATTTCACTGTGTTGCTCCAATGTAAACAACAGGGAGGCCAACATTCTCCACCAAGTCAACAGCATACACCATGTGATGCTCACCTCTACTTTGATGGCACAGCGGCCAATGGCTCGGACAGCTTTGCGTACAAAGTCCACATCCACCTCTGTAGCGTACTCCTTCAGCTCTGCCAGCACCTAGAGCAGCACAGACAGGGTCAACGTTGCATCCACCTCTGGTGTACTAGAGCAGCAAAGACAGGGTCAACAGTCTCAGGCCACTAGATGTCTTTAAATGATCCACAGATAGGTTCAACAATTTGTGGGTTGAATGTGTTGCAGTCCCATTTATGATGATGTCTGGACACGGTTACCTGGGCAATGTTGGCCTGTGAGGCGAGGCGGATCATGATGTCCAACTTCTCCAACTTGACATAGATGGGGTCGTTGTACTTGACGAAGAACACCTTCATCTCGTGCTTCAGGATCTCCGGCCTACAGGGCAGCGGGTAAAGGTTAGTCATCTTCCATTAGACCATGATCAGAACCAACACAGAAGGGATCCGAACTGAAGCCATTTGAAAACGTGGTCAATGCTGGCTTTAGTTTACTAAATATAATATTTTGTTGCTTTCTGGTTCAGATTACTCTGATAATCAAGCAATGAGCGATACAAGTCTGATTGAGGCTCAACAACGACAGCACCCAGCTGTGGTAAAGGGTATGTGGCCCTACCGTTTCTGCACGATGAGGTTGATGTTCCTGAGGGCCACGTACTGCAGCTCGGGCTCCGCTGACAGCAGCGTGACCAGCGGGGGGGCCAGCTTCTTCAGCAGCGTGCCGTAGTAGTCCAGGTCCTTGGGCAGCATCTCCATGAACTTCATCAGGACCTTCACCGCCGACAGCACCACCGCAGAGTTGGCGTGGGACAGCCGGGGGGTGACCCGCTCACAGATGCTGGGAGCAGGAGGAGGGAGAGACGTAAGGGGTCTGCACTGCCTTCAGCTTTCAAATCGCTCAATCAGTATTAAATGCTTACAAAAAAATTCATTGATTTTAAAGTAACAACATTCACCAGTTCTTTACAATTCTATTGCCTTTTTTATTCGTCTGCGAAAATGGAATTATCCGGCCCAATAATTAGTGTCCTAAAAGCCGACATAATAGTAAGCCAACTTGAGGGGATCCTTCCAGAGCTTAGGGTTTGACCACTCCCCTTACCTCTGGGACTCGCGGTCGTCGCGTGGAGTGTAGTTGGCCAGGCAGTCCAGGATGAAGATCTGCCCCCACTCCGTACACTCGTTGAGCGCGGTCAGCAACTTGTTGATGGATTGGGGGTTGAGGTCCAGCAGGTTGCTGTTGGGGTGGGACTCTGCGATCTCTGAGAGCGCCGCCACAGCGTTGGCCACCACCTGACAGGAGGGAGGAATGTGAAGGTGTGCTGACAGCGAGGTTACACTGCCCTGCTAGATCCTGATGCCTCAGGGAAGACAGCATCTAGGTCTGAACCATACGACACAACACCACTATATATTGAGACCAAATTACGTGGATTACGTGGAGAGCTAGGGTTATGGTCTGGGGCTAAGCCTAACTCTATATGGATTTTAATTAGTACTTTAGTACTTCACTTCCCATCCAAGACCGGGTGCGTGGCACTTGTAACATGCTTCACTAACACACACCCACTGAGAACCCATGAGTTCCAGTCATCCATCAAGCATCGATTTAAGCTATTAGGCTGAATTAAGCTGTCTGGCGGGCTCTGTGTACTGACTGCCTGCAGGTTTCACTGGATGTCTGGTTGCCTAACTGGCTGCGTGCATGCCCTACCGGCCGCCCGCTGGGAGCCTCACCATGGGGTTGGAGTCGGAGATGAGGTCCTTGAGAGTGTCCAGGAAGCCCTGGTCCTCCACCAGCTGGGCGTTGATGTCGTGCAGCTTGGCCACGCACACGGCAGCCGTCTTGCGGACGTAGGGGTCCTCGTCCTTCAGACACTTCCTCAGCGGCTCACACAGGTACTCTGTGATCTTGTCCACGCGGATGCAGCCCATGGTGCGCACGGCCAGGGCCCGGATGAGGGGGTTGGGGTCCTCGCAGTCCTGAGGAGAGGGTTTACCATGAGGAGAGAGAGCGGTTCTCCATGGAGCATATAAACAGTGACCGATGAGATAATCATAAGAAACGATAATAATATTGATATTCCAAAGCCCTCAAAGGGAGATAATGAGTTTTAGTGAGGATTAAGAAATGCTACATATTAAAATGAGAACTATTAAGTTTTTCCACTAGAACACGTCAGATCTCAGTGACAGTTGAAGCGTCTTCCTTGTTTAAATCCCTCTGGAGAGACGTTACCTTCACGAAGGTGTTGACGGCCATGATGGCCATGTCTGGCTGGCTCTTGGCGTAGTTCATCAGGTAGAGGTACACCAGCTTCTTCAGCTCCAGGTTGTCTGTCTGCATACAGTTCACCACATCTGGGAACAGGGCGCTGAGACAGAGTGTTGGACTTCAGTCTCTGCAACCCGATATTCAGCCCTAGCATTCTGCTACCTTCACAATACAGCAACGGACACCTTTCATTTGATATGCAGACATCCTGCAGCACCTCTCTGCTCACCTGACATCTTTACCAACGGTCATGGACGCGATCACCTTCTTCACCGCCTCCTTCTTCTTCTCCTTCTTATCGCTGTTCAGCTCTGCCTTGAGCTCGAAGATCTCCCCTGAGAAGAGAAGCAAAGTGTTGGGTTAAGGGTTATAGGCCACAGAGGAGGAAAGATTGAGCTTCAAAGCTACAGCGGTACAACAAAGTATTGGGTGTTGACGCTTAACGTACAAACTATAGTGATTCAACAAACTGCATCAACACGCAGAGTTAAACAAACTATATCGTATGTGCAGTCCTCTTCACTTATGTATTAATCCTTATTATTCTTAAGTCAATGTTGGTAAATTTGGATTGCCACATATTTGTACAGCCTAGGTATCAAGAGGTAAGGACAAAGAGTAAACGTTGGAACATCGCCCATAGAGATCAGCAGGGCAGTTGGATTTGTGAGTCAAAACCTTCAAAATAAACTTCAATATGGCCTAGGCTACTATTCTCCCACTAAGTCAAAGTCATAGTTCTGTGGTCAAATTGGACAGAGAGTTTCTCTACATTGGCTAAGGTTGGGAATTACTCGACACACAGCCACAACCACACGCACAGTAAAGGATCAGAGCAGAATAAACATTTTTACATGATGAATAATATCCATTTATATATAGGTTTCACCTTCACTATCTAACAAAATTGACTCTAATCAGAGGAATGTAAGGGCTTTATGTTTCAAAACATGGTTTGAGTCATGGGTTTCCTAGTTTGGGGGGGCAATATATCTATCTTTTGTTGGCAGCTCTATGAACCAGGTTCAGAGGCAAGTTTGTACAGAGGGCATGACAGCAGGGCAGCTAATTCTCTGCCGGTAATTCTCGAGGTATTTAATCTGCTTTAGACCAGAGCAGCTGCTTATAGCGTTAGACACAATAACACAAAAAAAAAAGAAGGTTTTTTTGTGTTAATCCCAATGGGGCGGTCTTACTGAAGGATAGCTGGCTTCTGCAGCACGATTCGCTAGACAAACTTACCAGGCGTAGTATTCTGGGAGCATGACAATTTAATGCTTCCCACATAAGAACTACAAATCGCTACAGCATGGAGATCAGATTACCAGAACGCAGCGTTGTAATCAATTATTGATTGCATACCGGCTAGAAAACACAACCCATATATACTGGCTAATGCCTCCATACCTTTCTTGGTAGTGGTGAAGTACTTGGAGTCAGTCATCTTGGATCCAAATTGTCGGTTCTCCTACAATAAGAGAGCAAATAAGAACAGAGAAATGGAGATGTTTTTCAGACGGGTAACAGGAAACCTTGAAGCGCTGGCAGAGGCAGAACGAAAGGACTTCCTGCCTGCTCCTGGCTCTCTTCAGGGATTCAGCCAAAACACCAAACCTCTGAGCATCAGCATTTTGCATATCACCCTCTGTCCGGGATCACCACCTGTCCCTGGTCCGCACACAGCAGCATGGGTTTCCTGTTATGAGCCTATCCTAGACTAGAGCTTAAAGAGAAAAATGCTGTAAATGTTCTAGATGAATTTAGAGCATCGTTGAATAACCGGTAATTATAATCGGTAATTAAATTCCCTTTCTCCTCCATGGGAGTATGGGCTGCCTCAATTGCAAGCAGCAAGCATATTTTACAAATAGCTTTTAAATTACTCCACTAAACACGTTTAAAGGACTTGTGATGCGGTTATCTCTTAGCCCGTAAGGGCTAGAGTTAGTCTGGTGGTCCCCAGTCTGGTCCCCTCCCAGGCTAGTGTGGTCCGATACCCTCCCAGTCTAGTCCGGTCCCCAGAGTCTAGTCCGGTACCCTCCAAGTCTAGTCTGGTACCCTCCAAGTCTAGTCCGGTACCCTCCAAGTCTAGTCCGGTACCCTCCAAGTCTAGTCCGGTACCCTCCAAGTCTAGTCCGGTCCCCACAGTCTAGTCTGGTCCGAACATTCTAGTCCGGTCCCCACAGTCTAGTCTGGTCCCCACAGTCTAGTCTGGTCCCCACAGTCTAGTCTGGTCTCCACAGTCTAGTCTGGTCCCCACAGTCTAGTCCCGTAACCTTCCAGTCTAGTCCGGTCCCCACAGTCTAGTCCCGTGAACCTTCCAGTCTAGTCTGGTTCCCACAGTCAAGTCCCGTAACCTTCCAGTCGAGTCCCGTAACCTTCCAGTCTAGTCCGGTCCCCACAGTCTAGTCCCGTAACCTTCCAGTCTAGTCTGGTCCCCACAGTCTAGTCCCGTAACCTTCCAGTCCAGTCTGGTCCCCACAGTCTAGTCCCGTAACCTTCCAGTCTAGTCCGGTCCCCACAGTCTAGTCCCGTAACCTTCCAGTCTAGTCTGGTCCCCACAGTCTAGACCCGTAACCTTCCAGTCTAGTCTGGTCCCCACAGTCTAGTCCCGTAACCTTCCAGTCTAGTCTGGTCCCCCAACGGGAGTCATCTCCCATTGGCAAATTTTACAACATAATAAACAACACAGTGTTGCTCATTTTAAATGCAATGAACGATACGTTCTCCAACGCTGGAGCATTTGTATTCTATTTAAGTGTTTAGTTTCGTTCAGATTGGGAGATATGACTCTACAAACTGTAACGTTATAATATGACATTATGACAACAGGATTTGATGGCATTCATGCAGAACAATATATATATATATATATTCTATCGTTCATGCAAAACCATATATATTCTATCGTTCATGCAGATCCATATATATTCTATCATTCATGCAGAAAAATATATATTCTATCGTTCATGCAGAACCATATATATATATGCTATATTCTCCCGCTGATCATTTGATGATCCAAGTGTTGATCAACCAATGAATGAACCGTCTGTTAGCTGCGGTTATATCTTTATCGCTTTTTATCTTCACAACAGGCTCCAGAGTCTCAGTATGACTACGAAGGAATCTCAGGTGAGGCATGTCGGTTATTATAAGTTAAACACTCCTGGTCTCTGGCTCGCCAGCAGGCTAACACGTCAGCTCATAGCTAGGGTTAGCATCACAGCCTGTAGCTCGCCGTGGCTAGCTACAAACAAGAGGGCAGATTAATACGATTCGTCTGAATTGTGCCGATAGCTAGGTTAACAGCTGATCCGTTTGATCGATTACTCACGCATAACTGATTGGCCCATTCCTGCATGTTTGAAGAAGTGGGATAGCAGCTGCTGTGATGTAGCTTAGCAACTGTCAGTGTCAGCTAGCCCGGCGCTATGCTAAGTCTCCAGCGACAAAACTAAGACATGACCTTCCGAGTCGAGGCTTAAGGAAACCCTCACCAGAACTGTTAAGCTCTTAATCTACCGGCCTATTTTGAACCCTACCTAGAAGACTTAAGATACTCACGGGGGTTAAATTAACTCACAGGACACAGCTGGAAGAACAGCAGCAGAACGGCTCAGCAGAACGGCTCACCGCGGACAGTCTGACGCTCCTCCCTCAAGCTCCACTTCCGGAAACTTTTTTCAATCACACCTGGAGTTCATCTAAGCTTCATTCACACTTCGAGTTCATCTAAGCTCCATACACACCTGGAGTTTATCTGGGCTTCATTCACTCCTGGAGTCTATCTGAGCTTCACCACACCTGGAGTCCATCTGAACTTCAGCACACCTGGAGTCTATCTGAGCTTCACCACACCTGGAGTTCTTCTGAGCTTCACCACACCTGGAGTTCACAGATCCATCCCGAGATGGAGGGGCGGTCAGAGTCCATCCTAGGTGCAATATCCAATAATAAAGGTGTATGATAGCTATAAAGGTGTATGATAGTTCGCCATGTATTATTTTGAGATCAGCTACAATCAGAAAAGCTAATTTAATACAGAGAGCTCTGTGTTAAAACTATATTGTGTTTAGCCGCTCATGAGCTAAAAATAGGCCTGTAATCACCCCCATAAAAGAGGAGAACATGGTGTTATCGAAGAATGGAACAATACATTTGATTAATCAGACTAATGAATTGCATTTCAGAGGAAAATATTTATTACAACTTAACACCATTTTAACTTGACAGCATCTTGAAAACAATGCTATTGCAGTATTGCTATTTAATGCATACAAATATCACAATGTCAAGCACTTAATACATTGAACCAATGTTTTAGAGAAGATAAAGATTATAGCAAAAAAAAAAAATACTTTTCATGTTGGCCAGGAACATTCTTTTTTTTTAAGACCTTTAGGGAAAAAGTGAGAAGGACCACAAGTGGGTAAGCAAGATGAATTCACTCAAGGGGTTTTCTGAACAAATAATTTAGCTTGAGCCAATTGAACATTGAAAGCCATTTTGACGGTTTAGATGTTTGCATGTAATATAATTCCACATTGGGATCCTGGGTTTGAGACAGTGATAAGCGTCAACTCATCTTGGTATTTGAAGAAGCTGCTGTTGAAACAGTCAAAAGAACATGTCTTTGAACAATCTAAGTAGTGCAAAGATGCCTGTTTGCCAAATGATTCCACCATTTGTTGTTGTGGCAACCTGCCATCCTTTGGATCTTATACAGTAGACACATATTAGACCTTCCTTCTCTTACATACTTACAACACTCCAAACATACTCGTGATGCTATATCCTTTCATAAATAAATAAATAAGATCAACACAACATCCCCACTCTTTTCTGAAGTCATAACCTGAATATTATTTAAATAATATTTACATGAGAAGACATGGTAACTTTCCTCCTTTAGTTTTGCTGCCAGCTCCGTTTCATCGTTTGTTTTGAAATTGTCTCCAAAACGTGTCAAATGGTTTGCTAACATTTGAAGGAGCAATTTTATCTATTTAACAATTTTACATCATAGTCATTTGAAAAGCTTTATAAAATATGAAAGAAATGCATGCAGCTCTTTAAAAAGATAAAAAGTTAGATTATTTTGAAGGTATGACCTTCCAAATAAGCCTTACAATGCAATTCCCACCTTTCGACCTGCAAAGACATGTCCTAGATCCTAAACCTGTTAATAACGCAACTTCCACACCCATATCATCATGCAAATATGGTCCTCATTAAAAAAATCATCAAAAAATAGCCTTTCCTCTCAAGTATTATTATTTTTTGCAAACTGATAACTCATCTTAAGGGACAGATTAGATGGAATTCAGTGACTACAACAAATGTGTATATTGATCATTACAAACTGAAAATCTATTTACTAATTCATTCCACAATCAGAATTAAATGGGATGCATGTCATTTTAAGTAAAAATGGCAAAGACCTCAATATTGGAGAAAAAAAAATGCTAGAATGTCTTAAGGCAAGGGGAATTGTCAAGGCATGTTCAACACCAACATTGCATAGCTAAGGCAGCGACTGTATATTATAATGTGTATCATATGTATATCAATATGTACATTATGTATGCTGAAGTTATGTACACAGTACCCACAACATTCTGTGAGCTACACTTTGCACATATATTTACACATTCATTAAACAGCTGTTCACACATGTACAGTCAAGTTAAAGAACATTATCTTTTCAGTGACATACTAAACACATATCTACCATCCACAGGTAGGGTGCATTGGACGTCCTTTAAACTGTGTTTTACTGCAGCAACCTAAGAACCTAGAAGCAAAATGCCTATTTGGATTACAAAGACTGTGGGAAGCCGTGAGCAAGTGACAGTGAAAATAGTTAAAATGTACAGAAGTTGGTTGGCATGTATATGTGATACATAGTGTACTAAGTCTGAAAGATCATGAAGATACAGGTGACTAGTATGTAATACCTTTTTTATGCTGTGGAATGTCAGCCTTGAATGTTTAATGACCAGTATTTTGAGTATTTTCAGTATTTTATGACGGCAAGAATAGATATTGTAGCAAACCACAAGAGGGAGCCATTGCGCTTAATGTATTCCAAGGGCTGAAATGCATGTGGGTTATGTTCTGAGTCCCTGGCATGTAACCATGCCCCTTAGTGAGGCATATGTTATTGCATATGCTCTTTCTGTCAGTATCAGTCTTGCTCTCTCTCTTTTTCTTTCTATTTCACTCCTCTCTGTCTCTCTACCTCAATCACTCTTTCCAACCAATTAATCGGACACAAATCCCTCTGATTACTGTGGATGAGGGATGTAGATGCAGTACCTTGTAGTTCGCAAAACCTTCTCCATACACGTTAAAACATTTTAAATGAATGTAAATCAAACTTCACAAATCATTACTTTGGTAATAAATAATTTGGCTTGAGTGCAAGAAATATTATCCCCATGATCAGGGGTCATCTAAACGGGGACAAAAAAGAACAGAAAACCTGCAATAACAACAGCAGCCTAAAGTCCAGTCGCTCTCCAGTTGTGGTCTTCACACAGTAGTAAGCATGAGGAGAACATCCCCTAGAATATCACAATCATGAGCTACATCCAGGCCTCAGCGTCCACGGCCCCTGGCTGTGCAGGGAAGGGGAACTCCTGATTGGACGAGTGGGAGTGGGGGTCGTTCATGTTGGCATTGTGTGAGAGGGATCTCCCGTTGGAGCGGGAGATCTGCGGAGACCCCGGCGGTGTGCTGTGAGGGGTGAGGGCCCTCTGAGTCTGTAGGTCTCTGTAGCTCACGGGCGTGGGGATGCGGGAGGGACTGTTGTCGGGCCTGTTGTCGGTCCGGGGCCGTATCCGGGGCCGCAGCTTGAGCTTGTAGATGGAGGGGACCCGGTCGCTCTTCTTCTGCCCTTTCTTCGGTCGCAGGACCACCCCACCGTCGCTGTTCCCGTTAGTCAGGGCCGAGGGGGGAGGAGATGACTCTGAATGGGACTCACTCAGGCTGAAGCACATGGAGGAGTTCTCACTGGAAGAGTCCTGGTAGGAGCAGTCTTCAGACGTGGGCAGGGCCACTGGAGAAGGGCATTCCTCCGGGCCAGGGAGACCCTGGTGTTCCTGCTCATCGTCCTCCATGTCGTACGGCAGGTTTGGTTGTTGATCCGGTAGAGGGATGTCTCCCTCGGGGCCTGAGCCCCATCGAGGGGTTCCCTGATGGTCGCTCAGCACCTCCCCTGAAGGACAGCCCCCCAAGTCTCCGTTCAGCTTCCTACAATTTAAAGTCGGTAACGGGGGGATCTGATTGGGGGATGTGGTTGGTTCTGTGTCTCCAAGGCCAGCCAGAGACGAAGGCATGGCCTCCCTCTCCTCCACAGACCCGGAGATAGCCGGGAGCTTCTTCAGGGTCCCTTCCCGCTCCCCCCAGCGCTCCAGCTCGCCCTGCCTCCCGTTGTGTAGTCCTCCGGGGGTCTGGCGGTGCGGTGGGCCGGAGAGCTCCTCCAGGTGGAGGTGATGGGGGATGGGCCTCTTTGATTCCCTCAGGTCCGGCAGAGCTCCCATTTTAGCGCCAACATTCAGGGAGGACGTCGAGGAGTTTGAAGAAGAATAGGCAGAGTCAGTGACGTTGAGGTCAGCCGCCGCCGGTACAGAAAGTGCCCCGACCCCCCGCTGTGGCTGTTTGGGGACAGGGACTCCGTTGGACCCTCGGCTGGGCGCTCCTCTGCCCCGCTGGGTGTTGGCGAGGAACTCGGCCTCAAAGCTGCGGTACAAGTCCTGCTCCTTCTGGGGGTCAAGAGCGGGCAGCATCTGGACGCCAAAGCCCGGTCCGTCCTCCTCGACGTCCTCGGCCCCCGACCAGCCCCGGTGGGGGGGCGGGCCTCGACCGGCGGTGCGTGGGACATGTCCGGACCTGGGGGAGCGAGGAGGATTATGATGATGGGAGTGGCGGGGGGAGGCGTGGGGAGAGCGCCGGCCTCCGGATGTCACCGGCGGCAGGAGGCGGGTTCTGCCCACGGAGGGCGAGCGGGGTGCCGGGGGTCTGGGGTTCACGGTGGTCTTCTTGCTGGGGCTACTGCTGCTGCTCTGGAGGCCTTTAACCGGGGAGTTGGAACATGAGGAAGACTGTCTCTTGGCGAAGCCTCCCGCTATCCTAGGGGTTGAAGGGGGCACTTGTCTGGCCTCCCTCCTCTCTGAGAGGGGAGGCTGGGGGTCTCTATGGTGCGGCCCGGGGCTGGCGTCGCTCATACGGCTGTGGGTGGGGAGTTTGCCCTGGCTTTGGGAGCGAGCAGCTTGAAGTCTATGCGGAACCTCATTGGCCAGAGAGCGGCCCCTCTCTGTGCGGGGGTTCCGGGGCCCGTCAGAGGGTCCCTGCAGGGGGATGGGTTTGAGGATGGACGTGGGGGGGGGGCGTTCCCGGGACTGGCTGCGTGCGCGGGGCATCGGGCGGCGCTGGCCCGGGGCGGAGGCTGCTCCGCCTCCGGGCCTCTCGATCACATGTTTCCCCTCCTTCCGGTTGACGAGCAGGACCACCTCGTCACCGGAGCGCCGGGAGGAGTTAGTCAAGCTCCTCCTGGCACCTCCTCCACCTCCTCCTCCTCCTCCTCCCTTCGATGAGGTGGTCGAGGAGTCACTGTCTCCTGAGAGACGCCTTGTCAGGGGCAACATGGTCTCCCTGTTCCTGAAAGAGGGAGAGGAGAAAAGAGACAACATAATTAATATACACTATATATATGACCTCTGAGGTGGACCTCTACCGGTGACCTCGGGGACTACGTGGTTTCCCCTTGGAGATGTGATCTCCAAGGAGATCATTCCAACCGCAGTTCTTTTCCAACAACCAACCAAGAACTGCAGTGTTGTCATCAACTGCTAGGCTCCTCAAGCCTAAACTAAATCATTGCTTTATTCTTCAGTAAGGGACCGTACATCAAGACATGGAATCATGCCTAGGGCTGGGTATCGTGGCCAATTTCCTAAATCGATTTGATTTCGATTCATAAGGTTCTGAATCGATTAATCACGATTCAATTCGATTCGATTCAATTCAATTCTGCTCTTAAATAATGAAAATGGCTGAACTGTGTTACAAAATACAAATGTACTTTATTTTTTCTCTTCACCTTAAACAGGTTTTAAGTGCAAACTTGTAAATTGTACAGTTTAAACTTGAGCTGTAAACAAAACTGTCTCAAGCCTCAAAAGTGCAATTTTGGAATTGCAAGTGAAAGTGTACTTGAACTACAACATTCCATCGCTGCAAATTGCATTAAGGCATTGTTTATTAAAGTGCAAAAATAATAATAATGGTGACAAAAAATCTAAAAAAATAAAATAAATCGATCTCGTCGATCAATCGATCAAATCGATTTTTTTACCCAGCCCTAATCATGCCGTTTGTGTAATAAAGCTGCTTCTGCTACAACTACCAATAATAATTAAATAAGAAGAAGAAGGAGGAGACAATTCATGATTAGGTTTTAAATCCACCATGTAGCAATTTAAAAACAGACTACCGATAAAACTCAGAGGAAACTAAAATGTAATCGGAGTAGCCATTCCTTTAGAAAAAGGCAAGGGGCCAAGATGAATGAAAAAAGTATGGTTGTTCTCGTTTGTTTCACTTATCTTGAATCCCACCTGTTGACCTGCTGCCTGATTAGTCTGGCGGTCAGATTATCTGCTCTATGAAGTCTGGGGACCTTGGAGGGAAAGCCCCGCCCCAAAGCCCTGCTCCCCTTACGTCTGGACTCAGACATCACTCAACCGAGCACCGCCTGGGCCAGGGGCCAAAGTAAACCAACCCAAGGCCCCAAACTGTGTTTAACAATGGCGGCTCCACGCACTGACGTATCAGGAAGGTATGTGACTCACCCAACGTTTGCTTATAGGAAACAGGGCCAGCTCTAATGATCTGCATGTATGTAAGGGAGGGCGTTCTGCTGGCCATGACATGCCAGTGCTCACAAAAAAATCCCACTTTGTCAGGAATCTGGAGCCAAACAAACACAGAGCCACTTTCCATCCCCCCATCAGCCTCACATTCATTCAGTCAACAAGTGTGTGCCGTGGAGAGATCACTGGGAACAAAGGCTTGATTAACCGCTCTCTGAGCCATTAATGTAATTAACTCAACAAACTCAGAGAGGAGAAGAGGGAGTGGCGAGGGGGTTCTAGAGAACATGCGCCAGAGGACATAGCAGGGGAGAGGGGAGAGGGCACTGAGGGCAACTCAAGAAATGAATATAAAAATATAATTTAGTTTTAGCCGCTAGGGGGAGCTAGAGGGTGTTGTGTCCAGCTATTTGTTGGGACAGTGTCACCTGAGATTAGATAAATCTGCTCAACTATAATCTGCGGCTTCCTGGCCTTTGTATAAACTGTGTGTGATTGTATGATTGTGTGTGTGTGTGTGTGTGTGTGTGTGTGTGTGTGTGTGTGTGTGTGTCTGGGTGTGTGTCTTTATTTCAGAATAATGACTGAAGGTTATCTTAACTCACAAGCCATTGTTCAAAAGCTTCTTGCATCCCGCCACAAGCTCCGTTAACCCATCAACAATACTGAACTATCCATAAAAGGAACCATTTCCTGTCGGTGCCTTGATGTTCCTTCACAGTGACCCTGTAACCTAATGACTCCATCATGACGCTATGGCTCGTGCTAACATGCCACATCCACAGCCTGAGCAAGGCTCACCTGAGGGGGTTGAACTGGCGCGGCTCTGAGCGGTCCCTGGGCGGCCGGGGCAGCAGGGGCCGTCCGGCGCCGGGGTCCGGCTCGTTGCCGGGGGCGATGAGGGGCGGGTGGGAGCGGCCCTGCCGGCCGGAGGAACACGAGGCGGAGGGGGTCTCCAGGGTCCGTCGGTCAGGGGTTTTGTGAGGAGCGTCACTGCGCCAGTGAGGCCCCGGGCTGGTTGAGCGAGAGGAGTGGGCGCTGGAGGACTTGCTGTGGCCTCCCTGGCCCTGGTTGCTGGCCTTAGCCTGGTGGTAGCGGTGAGCTAGCACCAGCAGGGGCACAATGAAACCATGTTAGTGAGAGTAGAGATAAGATTGAAGGCATTGGTAGGTGATAGGCAGGTTGGGCTCTATGGGTTTACAGAAAACAGAAAACACAGTTTCAGCCATTTTCCTACTGGCTTTGATGCCCGTCATCAACTCCTGGAAGACAGGCATGATGTTATTGCCATCACTAGGGCTGTCAACCCATCTCTGAAGGGATCAATGTGCAGCTGTCCTATATTTGGTCTTTTAATAAAATTCATAGGAATATTGATATATGTAATTCTCCTCAAAGATGAGCATTGATCATTGATCATTATTCAGTACGCAGCAGCTGCAGATCAGAGCTGGGTCTGTGCGGTTTCTGTGCGTTTCTCTTAATGAGCAGTGTTAGCTTGAAGCATGACCTAATGTCAGCTGCCTGCACACACAGCCTGTGATGATTTGAGTTTGGCTTCGGTGTGGAGCCTTTGAAGGCCAGGGGCCTGGATCACAGCTGCCTCTCCACTCTGGTAGGCCCAGCTACAGCCGCTGCTCATAGTCGTTTCATAGGGTGATTAGCACTATAGTTGCTATCAAAGCTAAGGTACAAAGACTTTGGTAACCTAATTATTCACTGTCATTATTAATAAAGGTGAATTCAACAAGCAAATATTCTACTTTGACATAATACAGGCCACTACCTTTGTAAGAACCAAATATGTATCCGTCAAAGATACAAATACACATATATAATGATATATTACGTAATATTGAGGATGTAAAAGCGGTCTGAGGTTCAGCTCCAACCCTACACAGGAACAGTGAGTAAGTTGTTTAAATAGTTAGTTTACAGGAAACAGGAAGTGACCTCACCAAAGGCAGCGCAGCGGCAGGGATCATGCTTGTCCAGATAGTGCTCCAAGGTGTCCCAGCCCCCCCCCACGCGCACCATCACATGGGTACGGAGTACCTGAGGCGACGGGGAACACAGATTCAGATCAAACACAGACACTCACACCATCACACAACCCACATACACAGACACACAGATAATCAAAACCCACACAGACACATAACCCCCCCCCACACACACACCCACACACACAATGCCCACACACACAAACACACACACACACGCACAAACACACAACCTACACACGACCCCCTCACATACACACAAACACAACTCATAAAAAAGTGCTTTAACCAGATGCTTCAACTTTGAAAAATTCAAATACCACACACACAGCGGTTAATAGACATGCAAATCTTAAAGTGGGACAGCATGCCAGGCCCCCCTGAACACCCCCATGTCCACAGTGTTACGTAACATTCCCATTAGAGGCCCCCCCTAACCCAATGCCCTGTACCTCCCCTCCCACGCATCACCACCCACACACTCTGCTTGGCTCTCCCTCCCCCCAGCTGTGCCATTATGAGGCCGCTCATCGCCATGCCAACACTTTTAAAGGAGACAGGGAGGAATAATGAAGAGCAGTGGAGGTGGTTGAAAGGCTCTGACGCCTCTCTCTCTCTCTTCCTCTCTCTCGCTCTCTCCCTGTGGTCAGATGAACAAGGCTGGATTAGCAGAAGTACCCCCTCCCCTCCTCTGTTACTCCCCCTCCCTCTTTCCTCCTCCCCCATTACCCGGGGGTGGTTGTATAACTATAACTAAGCATTGTGGTGCTATGATATCATATGCTATGAGGTCAGTCCTAGCTAAGGCCATGAGGCCAGGACACGGCCCCTGGCCTCATGGCCCTGGGGCTTATTCAAATTCAAAGACACATGACCCACATGGCGTCCGTCTTTCTCCCCCCCCTAGCGGGCAGGAGGGGATGGACCCCAGAATCAGACGGGAGGGGATGGACCCCAGAATCAGACGGGAGAGGATGGACCTCAGAATCCGACAGGAGGGGATGGACCTCAGAATCAGAGGGGAGGGGATGGACCCCAGAATCAGAGGGGAGGGGATGGACCCCAGAATCAGAGGGGAGGGGATGGACCCCAGAATCAGAGGGGAGGGGATGGACCCCAGAATCAGAGGGGAGGGGATGGACCCCAGAATCAGAGGGGAGGGGATGGACCCCAGGCTCAGAGGGGAGGGGATGGACCCCAGGCTCAGACGGTGTTTGGCCTTTCCTTCCTATCCTCGGAACTAGGGCGTGTGGTGAGGGTGATATCAGCTCTGGGATGCCTGATCAAGCTGGAGGATTTATGAGGGTTTTGTGCGCTAGCAATAATAATGACATCCAATCCGCTCCCAGGGCGTCCTGCCCTCACAACTGGAGACATCCCATCCCAGTTTCCTAGGCAACGGCCAACAGATGAGATTTGAAATCACAACGGGGTAGATATACAACAAAATTCAAATCAATGAAATACATATATATTATTTATGATATCATATAAAGTTATGTATATAATATATATATAACTTGCATCTCTTTTTTAATATAAATACCCTCATTTTCAGATTAAATTTTTAAGTTTTTTCAATTATTATATAATAACATATAAATATTATATCATGGAACTACAAATTGTGCAGCTCACATTATGCTCAACCGCCCTGCAACATCCCTAAAGCCCGAAAACCCTTACCCCATAGCCCTAATCCTACAACCCCATAACCCTATAACCCCATAAACCTAACCCTATCACCCCATAACCCTAACCCCATAACTTCAACTCTATAACCCCAACCCTAACCCCATAACCCTAGCCCTATAACCCTAAACCCATAAACGTAACCCCATAACCCTAACCCCGTAAACCTAACCCCATAACCCTAACCCCATAACCCTAACCCCAACCATATAACCCCACTCTGCTCCAGCCTCGACCAGCTCTCTGGGACTTGGCAGCTGAATTAAAGCTGGTTGGCAGTGATGGAGGCTCCAGGCTTCCTCCCCCCCTGCTAAACGAGGGACACGTGTTGTTGCCTGCACTAGAGGCTGCTCGAAACACACTTAATCACCCTCAGATCATCCATCAGGGGAGGCCACTGGCAGGAGAGTAACCTTACACAGAGGATACACCCAAGCACCGACAGGGACAGACAGACAGACAGACGGACAGACAAACAGACGGGGAGATAAACAGAGGGACTGTCTTTCTATGTGTTCTTGTCCCGTCCCATTGGGAAGGCGCACAGTGATGCAAATTTTGAGGGGATAATTCCGCTCAAATGCATTACAACTCAGTTAACAAGCCTTTTTTGATCTGTAAGAATTAGAAAGTACAGATATTTGTCTTGAATGTAGGGAGTAAAAGAAAAAAGCAGTCAGGAAAAAAAAATACTCAATAATAGCACAGATACCTGAAAACAAAGTATTTGTACTTTGCTACTGTTCACCTCTGGAGAGTCAGACATATGAAGACAGATTAACAGATAGAAAGACATTCATAAACATGCATGCAGAGGCACACAGACACACCCAAACACACA
The DNA here is from genome assembly GCF_949987615.1 of Pollachius pollachius. Classification (NCBI taxonomy): domain Eukaryota; kingdom Metazoa; phylum Chordata; class Actinopteri; order Gadiformes; family Gadidae; genus Pollachius; species Pollachius pollachius. Next base: position 17,836,854 of record NC_136934.1, on the reverse strand, counting down.
CACACACACACACACACACACACACATACACATACACACACACACACACACACACACATTCATTGATGCGCATTCAAAGATGGAAATGTGCAAACGTGCACATTCAAATATTGTCTTCCCAAAATAAATGATATATGCTTATGGGGCAGCAATACATTGACATGTATTATGTGAGTAAATATATTATATTATATATGTCTTTCACAATTTGAGGATGTTTATTTTTTTATAGAAATGAAAAAATGCCATCGTGCACCCGATTTTCTTGAAAATGCGAAACCGTAAAATGAGGGGAAAATATTGACAACAATTATCGACCTCCAGCCAGAGCGGTTTGGTGAAGGCAGGGCGTTTGGAATGAGACCCAGAGACTCCATTAACTCCTCGTGGTTATCACGGGGAAACTGAACACGGAATCAATCCCGCCATCTACCCCAACTTCCTGCAGGGGCTGATGGGTCCAGCAGCAACCCACATGGGGCTCAAACTAAGGTGTGGTTCAAGCAGGCTGTGACCGAGATAAGACTGTGTCAGGAAATTACCCAATGCCCTACGTTGTGTTTTGGGATGTATGTAGCAGGGGAGATTCATGCAGATTGCAAATCCAAGGAGGCAAAGGAAACGGTTTTGTTTGTATTGAAAAGGCCAACGGTTCCGATCCAAGCAAACCAGAATAAAAGCCATCAGACCACATGATTCCCACGCCAGGGAAAGCCCCCTCTATGGTACACTGTGTTTCACCAATCACACGCCATTTCTTATTGGCTCCAATGAATACTGAGCAAAATATGGAAAGTGACGACACTAACCAGAAACAGCTGGACGGGCTGCACCCATGGAATAACCATGACAACCAAGACCTTTTGATGGGGCTATCCCTGCAGACGGATTCAGAGTTTGGTGGACCCTTTAATTACCGCTTTATGTTCTTCTTGCATTAACATGTTATGCCAACACTTTGTTGCCAACGTTGGTTGCATTGCTATCAGGACATCCATCACCTGATGATCACCAGATTTGCAATATCTTTTTGTTCATCAAAGGGAGAGTTTATTACCCTGATGAAGATCAAGGCGCTGGAGTCTCCAACTTTGTACTTCCCCTCCGACACCTTGGTCATGGGGAACTGACCGGGGCAGGAGCAGCGGCCCAGGATCTCACGCACCTGCAGACAACAACAACAACAACAACAAACATCAGCGTCTGCACGTACAGCAGCTCGGTGGCAGACATGGATTATACAATAACAAAATGGTCTGGCCCTGAACCTTCCCTGTTCCTCGTTGTATATTATATCTTCCCCTGATGGGAGCTATGTGTGACAAACCCATAGATAATGGTTATTAGTCACATATCAGTGACAGAAAGGCCCTCTGCCTCTGTGTCAATATTCCAATGAATGCCCTGTCTGTGAGCCAGGGGGGTTGTCTAACTAGGTGGTGACTTTGGACCAGTCTTTTTGTGAGTCATCTTCCTGCGGAAGGCTCGCTTCCAAATAGCTCCTTGATTAAACAGTATGACGCCTCTTCCTTCAAACTCAGCAGACAAAGCATTGCATCACTTTCTGTTCGTGGGTCCAGGTAATGGAACGTTGTGAGAGGAGCACAGGAGGAACATTGAACCGGAGGGGTTGCTTAGTCACCGATTACATATACTTTATTATACTTTACTTATATGGACAGTAGACACACACACACACACACACACACACACACATACACTATCTTCCTGTATTTTTATGGGTCAGAGTGGGGGTGAGGCAGTAGAGAACTATTAAGTTAAACATGCGTGTGGTTGTATGTTTATGTGAGACAAGAAAGAATGAACTTGAGGGAGAGAGAGAGAGAGAGAGAGAGAGAGAGAGAGAGAGAGCTGGGCGAGCAGGCTGGTGAAATCACCAGCTCTGTGGTGCCACATGGGTTTGGAGTTGAGCGAGTCAGAGCCGGTGTTTGCTGGAGGCTGTGGTCGGGTAGGGAGGGGAGACGGGCGTGGCAGAGGTGCTTATTAGGGAGACGAGTCAGAAGCAACTACAGGGCGGGTTGAGAACAGCCTCCCCTGTCACATAGGTTGCCAGGCTCTGGGCTCGTATGATTGGTTGACCACGATGGATTTCTCCCATATGACTGTCCTCTTACACAACGGCGTGCACACACTTGTAGGGAAGGAGCCACAACAGACAAGAGCGCTTGTGGAAGGAGAAGACAAGTCTTCCAATGTTTGTATGAAAGGCTTAGTTAAACACACAGACATGTTTTAGTGCTCCAATGCCCTGACCCTAACCCTCCATCTAACCAGATATTCAGTGTGAGATTTGCCCGATATTGCCATTGGGTTTGTGGTTAAGCTATCAATTCTTAGTGGTATTAAGAACATTGAGTGAAGAAACTGCTTCCCCAGAAGGAGGTTTCAGTTGCAGAACCTTGAAGTCTAGTTATTCTATCAAATCTGGGAGAATTGCTGGAGGTCCGGAATGCACGTTGCTCAATGCCAGAGAATCCATGAACTTTGAGGATGCCAACTGGTGTGGCCCCGCCCACCAGCAACACAGAGGGCTGACCTCGAACCAGGTGTATGTGTGGTGTGTGTATGCATGTAGGCTTCATGTGGGGATGCATGCGTGTCTGATTTAATCCATGTGTGTGTTTATCTATGTGTGTGTGTGCCTGCAATGCTTAGATGATGGTGTATCTGGGAGATTAGGGCAGCACCTTGTTATTTGCTGTGAATAGCACCCGTCTTTATTTTCCATGCTAATTAAAGGGGAGGGCAGAAGTAGGGCCAAGCCTTATCATGTTAGCTCTCTGGCCCTCTCTAACCTTAATTCTCTCTAACCCTAATCCCTAACCCTCTCTAACCCTAATCCCTAACCCTCTCTAACCCTAATCCCTAACCCTCTCTAACCCCTACCCGCTCTAACTCTAACCCAATCTAATCCTAACCCTCTCTAAACCTAACCCTTTCTAACTCTAACCAAATCTAATCCTAACCCTCTCTAACTAACCCTCTCTAACCCTTCTACCCCTCACCTAACCTATCCACATCTTCCTTCCATTATTATGAAACTGTCAACGGAGGGCCTTCAACCATTCAGACCTAACAGTGTAACTCGTAGTAAACAACAGGACTTAAACAGGTACATCTATTTTCCACTGACCGGCACCATTTCTCTTCTCTTTCCTTCTCTTTTTCTTCTCCTTTGCTTTTTTTTCTCTGCTCAACCTTCCAAGCTTCTTTTTCAGATATTGGAAAAAACCCAGGCAGTGACTTAATGGAAATATCACCGTGGCAACAGACACACAAACACACACACAGTATTAGCCTTCCCTTTTGAACTGGACCGTTTGCTTTGCTTTTTTTTTAAACACACACATGTATATACACTCACCTACTCCCACACACACACACACGCACACAAAATCATATGCACACACACACACACAAACACATTGAACACACGCACAAACGCCGATACATATATACACACGCACACACACACACACTGAACACTGAACACATACATGCACACACCCCGCCGTGTTCAGCTGAGGGCATTTGTTTCTCTCCCACTGTGAGGTGCGAGGCATTACACGCACAGAGCACTTTCCAAACCTCCAGATAATTAAAGCCAGTCAAGGACACGCCAGGGTTAAACTCTGGAGTATTATCCAGAGTGTACGTTTCCCATGCCTGTACACAACAGGCAAGAGCTCGGTTGGCCACAGACACAGAGACACAATAACATGGAAATGACCCACAAATAGATGGAGCTGGAAACGGCCTCGCTGCTGTTGAGGAGGAGGGGCTTGTGATGAGGCGGGGCTTGTGAGGAGGGGAGGAGAGAGGGAGGGAGGGCAGGAAACATGCAGAAGTAAACTGGAACGCCAGCAAAAAATAAACTTGAGGATGAATTATGGAAAATATGTTGGTCACATGGGACACATTTACACAGAGAGAGAGAGCTGCTGCAGATGTTTGAGAGAGAGAGACGAGGGAGAGATAGTGAGGCAGAGAGAGATAGAAAGGCAGAGAGAGAGAGAGTGGGAGAGAGAGAGAGGCAGAGAGAAAGAGTGGGAGAGAGAGAGAGGCAGAGAGAGCGAGAGAGGCAGAGAGAGAGGCAGAGAGAGAGAGACAGAGGCAGAGAGACAGAGACAGAGAGAGCGAGAGTGAGATATGGGGGCACGCTCTGATTTCACAACCCAATCCCCTCACACAGTGATTGTGATGAGCTCTGGTGGTCGTGTGATCAGGGTTTTGGGGGGTGAGCCCACCAAAGACAGCCCAGAGAACGCCTTGGAAAACTCCCTTAAGGTCTGAGGCAGCGATAGATATATTTACATACAGAATTTGCCTATAGATTTGTTTACATTGCAATAGTCACGGCCACACCTCGTAGCTGTAAAGTGTTGACTTTGATGGCGTGACTCAACAGAGCCAAGGGGGTTGGTGTAATCGCCTCAACCCCTCCCTTCCTGCCTCTTGAAGGAACATGGGGGAGATATGTGGGCAGATACAGGGGAGAGACGTGTATAAACCTTATAGAGGCGTGGTGGTTAGAGGAAAATACACATGTAACGGTTCGTTCATCTTGTTTTTTGACGGTACGAAATGTTGAATGTTGCCAAAGCTGAACAATAAAAAACAAGTGGTGTAACCTCACAGGAATGCATGCTCCATTTCTTTTTTCTCTCTACAGTTGGAGCAGCTTCAGGCAAACAAAGAAGAGATCTTTGCTCAGGGCCAGGCCTGCATGCGTGACACACGTTCAACTAAAACCATAAAACAAATAACACAAAACAGGTTCGTGAGTAAAAACAATGTCATAAAACAATTCTTTTTTTATTGAACAGTACCTTGAACCTGATTTAAGCACTACTTTTATATTTGATATAATTATATTGTCCCGTGCCAAACAGCCCCGTTGACAAAAAGAAGATGCATATAAAGTGGAGATGTGTTTTTGTTTCTGACACAGCCTCCAGCCCTGAGGAAGATTTTCCCAGGACAACCAGAACACAGGGCCAGCGGGTCAACCTCCTGGTGCTCCACAACCGTTCACACCAACCCACCGTCTGAACCCGGGAACACAGCGCCAAGCCTCGTCACTACAGAACCCGGAGTGATAAAGCTCACAACTATGAGAAGGGGTTGACCATTCTTATCAGAGTACAGGCGAGGCCAGTCAGATGATCTCTTGTGGAGCTGTAGCCTGTTCATGTGTGTCTGAATACTTGATCTGCTTCCTTCCCCAACAGCACCAGGGGCCGGGAGTGAATTCAGAGGTTGACTTTCCATTATGCAAAGCGCCTTCCAGGACCCTGAAACGATTCAAGTGGGCTAATGGCCCAAACAGAAACCTTCTTTAAGACGAAGAGGACAATACATGTCATAACGGTCATTCCTCTGCATTGAAATGCAGTGAGGAATGCGCTAACTCTTCAGCACTTAGAGCCTTGAGACATTGTTTGAAGGCTCAGAGGGCCACAGCGTCTCCTACCACACAGTCTTGGCCTGCTTCTGGACCAGACCAGGACTATCTGAAGGGAACGCAGCGAGCACAGCAGACACCAGCTCCAGGGCCATTCTCCATTCCAAAGACACATTCCTGTCTCATCCAACACACATGGCTCGAGGCTCAGGGTCACACACATGTAGGGAGAGCAAGGGGGGAGTCACACATAGAAACATACTGAATTATTCATTGTTTCCGGGATGTACGGGATATAAAGGATAGTAGGCTGGGAATAACTGAGCAATCTGCTTGGAACTGAAAAGTGGACCTCGGTCCGACCCTCTGCTGGGTTTGTACGATGGCTCAGCAGCTTGCACACTCTCTTCACCTTATTACACTGGGACAGCTGTCACCCACTCCATGTTATGAGTGATTATGGTCTGCAGAGGGGCTCAATGTCATCACGACGGTCTACACCTGAGACCACTGGGAGACATCTATCAGCTATCAGTTTGGTTTATGGGGACGCCGTGTAACCCCAAAGATGAATAGATGCATTTCTTTGATACTATCAACTTTATTATCGCGTTAGCACTATAGTATCTTCTGTCCAGAAGATGTACAAATAAGAATGTGTGTAGTCAGCGTATTCAGTTAAGTAAGATTGCATCCCAAATATTGGATTAGGAGTATTGTGGAATGGGGAATCTTTTATCTATTAAGATAAGCACGATGCAACTGGATGGATGGGGTCCAGATGCTGACAACAGAGAGAACCTTACATGTGATGGATGTATGGAAGGGACTGCTGCCTGTCCCAGTGTGGGGAGAGGGATGAAAGGGTGGGGGACTTCCATGCCCCCACAACAAACACATCTTTATCACATTGCTGCTGTTAATGCATTCCCCTTTTACACAGAAGGGCAATGCATCACACTGGTACGTTTCTCTCTTTCTACATTCATGTTGTAGCATAGAAAGTGCAGAGAAATGAAACCTGCTCTGTGCTTCTGCTGCTGTTTTGCAGTGCCTGCTGGGTATTGCATGACACATTAAATTGGCAGAACCATAGAATTTCAATCTCCAAAATAATTCATTTAGAGGAGGTGTGTGTAAATTATCATACACACAGAAATGCCTCCCTTCACGGAGAGCGCAGGAGTCTGACCCAATGTAAACCATGGTGACCTACTTTCCACTACCAATGTCTCTCTTTCTCTCTCCCCTTGTGATCTCTCTCTAGCCAGCTCACCCACTCCCTTGCCGTCGCAGTGAGTGGAGCGTCTATTCTAGTCTGCTAGAGCAGAGTGCAGCAAGGCCCTGCAGGCGTTCAACCCACACCCTTTCCTTGCATCCACCCCCCGGAGCATGAGGCCAGTCCGTATACAGGCTGCTGTGTGTGTCCTCTCTCCCACTCCCTCCACCATGACAGCTGAGAACGCTGTACTGTAAACTCATCATCATGGTTGGGACGCGCCGTAAGCCGCTCCCGTCTGATCACTTTACTGTCAAACCCTCTGTACTGCCTGGTCGTCCTCCTCCCAGTCCAAAACTATGGGATGCATTTCTGCCACTAATCATCTCTGCCACACATCCCTTCTCCACGCACCAGGAGAGCCTTAGAGAGCGGGCGGCCTACACCTGTGTGTGCCAATGCATCTAAACTACAGGTGTATTGATACACATCTTAACTATAGGTGTATGGAGGCCTACACATCTTAACTACAGGTGTATAGAGGCCTACACAGCTAAACTACAGATGTATTGAGGCCTACACATCTAAAATGCAGTGTACACATCTAAAATACAGGTGTAGGAGGCCTATATATTTTAACTACAGGTGTATGGAGGCATACACATCTAAACTACAGGTGTATTGATACACACCTTGACTACAGGTGTATGAAGGCATACACATCTAAACTACAGGTGTATTGAGGTCTACATATCTAAACTACAGGTGTATGGAGGCCTACACATCTAAACTACAGGTGTATGGAGGCCTACACATCTAAACTACAGATGTATGTAGGCCTACACAGCTAAACTACAGATGTATGTAGGCCTACACAGCTAAACTACAGGTGTATGGAGGCCTACATATCTAAACTACAGGTGTATGTAGGCATACACATCTAAACTACAGGTGTATTGATACACCTCTTAACTATAGGTGTATGAAGACCTACACATCTTAACTAGAGGTGTATAGAGGCCTACACAGCTAAACTACAGATGTATTGAGGCCTACACATCTAAAATGCAGTGTACACATCTAAAATACAGGTGTAGGAGGCCTATATATTTTAACTACAGGTGTATGGAGGCATACACATCTAAACTACAGGTGTATTGATACACACCTTGACTACAGGTGTATGAAGGCATACACATCTAAACTACAGGTGTATTGAGGTCTACATATCTAAACTACAGGTGTATGGAGGCCTACACATCTAAACTACAGGTGTATGGAGGCCTACACATCTAAACTACAGATGTATGTAGGCCTACACAGCTAAACTACAGATGTATGTAGGCCTACACAGCTAAACTACAGGTGTATGGAGGCCTACATATCTAAACTACAGATGTATGTAGGCCTACACATCTAAACTACAGATGTATGGTGCCTTTGCATGCGGCGGGTATCCTCCACTTTGGTTTGTGTTCTAGTGGGTTTCTAGTTTTTAAAGGGTAACCGGCCCCTAAGGTCTAGTCTGAGGCGATAAGGGAAGAATATCAAAGCGACCAATGAGAGGAGGAGAAGACATGTTCCATTATGTTCCATTGGCTGCAGAGAATACACAAAAATTTACAGGATCAACGCCATAATCTGAAGGTCGTGAAAACATGACATGCTTGATGAAATGCACTCTCTTCAAAGGATCAACACAGGGGAGGCCATATGGATATTGACCAGCTGCTATGGAATGCCTATAAAAAGCATCAGGATATGGAATTAACACCAGGGTTAATGCGGGTCTATCTGTCTGTGTCTTCAGTCCTGAGCAGACATCAGAACTGTAACAATACCTCACCAGACAATCCCCACTGACCCTGTGTGGAACACTACCGGTCTGCCCTCCATTAGAGCTTACTTCAGGACCGTTGGGGGGTTGCTAATGGATTCATACATTAATATCTAAATGTATTGTCATTGCGAATAAAACTAACAATATACTATTAAGATACAGTGCTGGCCAATGGCTGTTGCTTTCTATGAGTGATAATTAGAGCTGATCACCTGGAGCTGATCAGCATTTAGGACCAACATGCTATAAGTGTGCCAGCACCAGTCTTGCTCTTTGAAGCCTTATGGTCAGTCTGTTTGGTGGGAGTTCAGTGTGTGAGACTTGTTGCAGAGTCTAGATATTTGCCTTGTTCTATTGTTCTGTAAAAAAGTGTATAAGGGTAAGCTGCCTTTTTGTCTTTACTCTTTTCTTTTCTCCTGTGTTTGCTTAGAGAGGTAGTTTCCAAGTGTGTTTTAGTTGATCCTAGACTGGGTTTTGGTTGAGACACGGAGAGTCTACACGTTATGTGGCTAGCCTGAATCCCTTTTAGTTTATTCCTGCAATGTTTACAGCGTATGGATGAAAAATAAATGCCTTAAGAATCCCTTTTCTGTGTTGCCTCTGAGTCTGATGCCCACTCAGGGTGATAACATATTTACATGCATGTATGGCCATTGTAATGATCCCCTCAACACTTGGCCCCATACCAGGTCCCCTCCTGTAGCCCTCAGGGCCCCATACCAGGTCCCCTCCTGTAGCCCTCAGGGCCCCATACCAGGTCCCCTCCTGTACCCCTCAGGGCCCCATACCAGGTCCCCTCCTGTAGCCCTCAGGGCCCCATACCAGGTCCCCTCCTGTAGCCCTCAGGGCCCCATACCAGGTCCCCTCCTGTAGCCCTCAGGGCCCTCTGGTGGCTGCTGCTTCCCCAGGGCCATCAGAACTTGCAACCAGCCACAAGGACCTTAATAATGTTGCCATATTGATCCTATGAACTCTCCACATACTGGGTCAACTGAACATCGGCAAAATGTAAGGAACTTGTTCACTGGCCCACCTCACTATATTATGTCATTGTCCCCAAATTCTTTCCTTTGTCTATAACAAAGGATACTCCATTTTTACATTCCCTGGATTGCAGTGTATTGTTTGGCTAGTCTTGCCATATTATATGTTTTTATAAAAAAAGACGTTATCATGACATATTGTGGCATGAATAGTAGATAAGGTTGTTTTTGCTGCTATTATTTAACGACTACAAGGGGTTACTTGCTTTTACTCTAGAGACTAAGTCACCAGATGCAGATGCAGATGCAGAAGACCATTACCCCAAGTCAAGACAAGGCAACACCTGAATCGTAGTAACAAGGACAGCGACTTTAGTTTCCTCAAAGGAGGACATGTTGGTTGCAGATCCGGCCCAGTGTGACACTTTGTAGCATGAAGATCTGCCACCAAACCTTGAGTCAATCTCTATTTTACATAAGTGATATAAGCCTAACTATAACATTGACTCACCTCAACGACTACACAGAGCTCATTTAAATACCCACATTACACGTACAAATGTAAGGAGTTGGAATTAAGGGACATGTCCTATGAGTCTATATACTCAGAATGTGGTTTGATTACAAGACCAAGCTAACCTACATGACTATCTTGTGTACTGCAGGATAAACAGGAACACAATGTGTTTGAAGAACCAAACCAATCTCTGTTCAAACTATTGTAAAACAATCAACGGTTCTGCACAGGACAACACTATTCTGATGTCTTGAGTGACAGCAGGAATAAAGTCCTGAGTAACACATGCCATCAGCAAGCATTTTTTCTCAAAGTCCGGCATCATCGCTGACCAGCGGGAATGTCCCTCAGCACGCTGACAGAGGTTTCTTTAGAGATGGTCATCTTTTGAACTAAGGGGCCAGGCTCACTCAGAACTCAAGGGGAATACCGTGATACAAGGATTACCCTACAGCTTTTCACTTAACGGACTGGATCACTAACATGGAATGATTGTCTACTTCCCCCATCCACTTGGATTTGAAATGCTTTCATAGATCAATTTGTGAGGCTTCTGGAAGGATTGGTTCTCTAAGCACAGGTGGGCAGCCAACCCAGGAAGTATAAATTAGGGCCTAAACGGCCCCTGAGCTCAGGTGCCAAATACCTATTTTATGTTGGGTTCTTTGGTAAGGCAGAGCATAACAAAGGACAAGAACACACATCTAACATGATGATTCAACAGAACTGTATCACATCATCAGCGTTGCTGCCACAGCTCGAGATTGACTGCTGACTTCCTCCCCCCCAACACACACACATAATTTTCTGAAAGGGGGCTTTGTTCCACCTCTCATCCGCAGCAGACGACGAACTCTCAGCTCACCAGAGAGGATGAACTCCTCTCTCATCAGAGACCGTGGGGCTGTGGGCTCCTCTCTTCAGTCTGCTATTTGTGACCCTTCGTCTCTCATTTTTCCTGGGGGCCTTGGCGCCCCCCCGTCCCCCGGGGTAACAGAACACGGATGGATGATGCTTCAGATTCCACCACAGGGGGAGGATGTGGAGTCGCTCGGTTGAAATTGATTTCCCCTCTGGTATGTGAGCGAGGATGTGCTGGTGGGCAGAGTCCCAGTGGTGCACTGGTGTCATGACAGTATAGAGAATACTGGTCTGGTTACCGGTGGTGGAGAATCAAACAATGTGGAAGAGACCGCTTTGCTAGTGACAGCTATGCGGTACAAGCTCAGTCTAAGCTATCACAGCTAGAGAAACCTAGTAGGCCAAACACCTAACTAAGCACTGACATTATGTACATATGAAGCTGGAGTATGATGCCGTGACGGCCAAAGTGACAACACTCTTAGTGACGGCTACTCACCAGCTCGTCCAGGTTCCTCATGTCCAATAAAACTCTTTTCTGCTGCCACACAAATTGCGCCTCGTCAGTTTCATCCTCCAAACTCAAACTCTTAGGGACCTCCTTCTGGCTGTAGCGCCTGGCCGGGGGGCTCTGCTGCCCAGGGTCACCGGCTTCCTCCGGCTCCCGGGGATGAGCCCGGGTCTCCTGGTCCCGGATCTCCTCCTCGATCTCCTCCTCGAGCTGGATCAGCATGGGGGCCAGCATGCCGAACTTGGCCCCCCGCCGCGCCACCTCCAGGAGGCAGAGCACAAAGTTCTTCTCGTTGCATCGCTCCACCAGGTCGTTGGTCTCGAACATCAACACGTCCTTGATCCACAGCTCCTGTCTGCACCACGTGATGAAGTTGGACACGTTGTCCCGCGCCACAAACGACCCGGAGACCACGTTGCGGGACTGAAACACGACGTCCTTGCTGGGCATCCTGAGGGGCCGCGCCGCCTCCGGCCGCTCCCGCTGGAAGTCCAGCGCGGCGCGGTTGACGTTGTTGGCGTGGCGGCAGAGCGCGCAGCCGCCGTCCAGCCCGTCCGCGAAGGTGTCTGCGCTGAGGTCCAGGTCGTACAACGTGTTAAGCCACTCCGCCAGGTCCTCCTTCATGGCGTACAGGTACTCCTCGCTCGACTTGAAGGGCCTGATGCTCTTGGACGCGGCGGACTGGATGTTGCTCTGATCAGCCATGATGCGGGGATAGCGGCCTCTCGTCTGAACTCTTAACGGATCATTCCCGGTCCGGTCTCTGCTCCCTGACGCCTCGTCCACACGTTAAGACAGAGAGCCGCGTCGACGCGCCCATGACCCGGGGCGAGGCGGTCTCTGAAGGCGCTCCAATATGAAGAAGCTCCGAGTCCTCGCGGATCTCCACGCACTGCGGACGCGGCGCGTGGCCGCTTTTCCCGGATGTCTCGACAGAAGCTGTTTCCTTCAGCGCGAGCATTGCCGGCCTGGAGCACGCGGACGAGGGGTCTGGCGGGTCGGGTCTGAGGCGGGTCTGGAGCGGTCCGTCGGGGATCCGCACCCATCAAGGCGCGTCGGCTTCTTTCCTCTGCGAGACTTAGGCGCGACCACGCGACGCGCGGTCCCGCCGTGTTGCTGTGAGCGCGCGGCTCCTTGATGCAGGATGACTTCAGTCTCGCTCAGCCCGTGTCGCTCGCGCCTCGCGCGCAGAATATGTTGACCTGCTCGAGCTCAGACGGAGACTCATCCCATTACCGGATAAGCACCCGCAAGAGGGGCGGGAAATGAACCCTCTCTTCCCTATTTTACAGCGCGCGCCTCCCGACCTGAACATCAAGGTAAATCAACGCTGGGATCACGCTGTAACACATCTACCACAGTGCACGGTCTGGATCAAACTCACGTACTGGGGGCATAAAGAAGGTATCTCAAGCAATGCGCCAAAAGCCGACCCCCACCTGAGGTATTCGGGACTCAGCGGTCTAGTCTAGACAGATAGATTATCACATCGTTTAATAGTTGATACGCCATCACTGGATCTGAAACCCAGTGGCCCAGAGTCCTTAGTGCATCTTCAAATACCAACAAGGAGCACATGAACTTAGATCGCACTGGGGACGAGGTTACAGAGCGGCTGGTTCTCCCCTTGGTGCACGTCAGCTGGCTGAGGTCCATTCCTTCACATTAGGGGGTCGCGTTCTCCTCAGCCTGCTGTAATGGGTTCAACTCCTAGAACCCCCGCCCATAGGAGGGAGGCTGGTTCTAAATCCCCCCTCCAGTCTGAACAGTAGGCTAAGGGAGGGGGCAGAAGGGGATGACAGACCAATGCCTCCGATGACGTGAATCAAACATTGGACTTTATTTTACAATATACGGTTAAAAGAATACCTTTCGTTTTTCTCAGTCGCTGTGGTACATTTCTCAGATCAGAATTGAAATTCTCAAAACTACCTGTTCAATCTTCACATCATTGTGTCAATTGTGCACATCAGAAAAGCAGTTTCTCATTTCTTTGAACAAGTTGCGAATGCTTTGGTACATTCATGCAAATGATTATGTACAATTCTCTGCTCTTTCCTACATTATCAATTGCTGTTAATGTTGATCAAAATGTATTGTAATGTAATCTCTATTGAATAGTCTCACCCCCACAACATTTAGGCATTAGTCATTGCATACGTCTTTACATGCAAAATGGTTGAACAAGTTGTCATATGTCAAGCATATTTCTATACATTTCCATTAGACTTTTTTTCAAAATCTGTGCTGAATTGGTAAATTGCTACCAGGTGATATTGACTTTCTCTAAAGGGGTGAAATGTGAGAAGTGTTAGATCAACCAACGATCAACCAGTTTACTGAAATAGCTCAAAGGTGCATCTCATTAACCATAAACTGTCAAGTATATATATAGCTTGAGCACAACACAATGTTACATTGTCTGACTATGGAAGGACAAGGAATTGGAGGGGGTCAACAGCCAGAGAGAAGAGGAGTGAGGCTGCGTGAGAATGAGAATTTGTCGCCAAATAGACAGGAACGTCCGGAGGTGTAGGAAGACTGCGCTGTAATTCCTACAGCAATGCATGTACAGTTTACCCTAAGGAGATTGTCCTATGTTCACATTTCTAGCAATGACATGGTCTGCCAACAAATTACAGTGCAGTCAAAGCGTAAATGTGATCTTGTCCCTGTTTCTTCCCATCTCCCACATACACTAAGGTGTAACTTACAATTTACAATAATTGTCTCCAAACCTTTAGCCATATAGTTTACATCAGAACGACCCTCAGCGTACACTGTTATATTGACAACATGACTACGCAATTTGACTCTTATCCGTACACAATGACACAAGGACTTGTCATTCTGATGGCACGGACATGTTCAGATATTTACTTTTGTGAGATGAACTAAGGATTTTGAGCAAGAGACTGGCTTTTGCAGGTAATCCATGGTGCTTTGCTATTTGTACGAATTGTTTTGAGAAATGCATTTACTGTTTTGCAAATGTTGAGTATGATTCAAGAAATGTACCAAAGCGACTGAGATAAACTAATAGCCAACAGCATTAGGATACAGTGGGTCAATAGAGGGCGCTAGGGCGCCGCCCCTCCGTGAAATATTCACTTGAATATATCTGCCAACTATTAATCAACTATTATCAATACTAAATAAATCAACAAAAATGCATAGCGTTCATCCTCGTTTAATTGTGCGATATACTTGTCACTGCCAGCAACCATTTAAATGCGTCTGAACGTCAATGATTTGGGCTAGGCCAGTTATTGGTCATTCGAAATAAAGCCCTCTTCCAAGTCAGGGGCGCCGGCCACGTTGAAGTCAATGTAAGCTCGCTAACTTTTTGCTTTCTATCAAGCAGAGACAGCTATTCATTGGCGCAAGAAAATTCGCCCTCGGGTCGCACCAGTGTGCGCCCCAGGCCAATGGTATCGCTTTTCTTTTTTGTTATCACGACATAGTTGGACAATTCAGCGAATCAATTAAATAGGCTACCTCCTTCAGCAGCAGTCGCGCAACACAACTACACGTAGAGAAGAGATAGATCGCTAACTAGCAGAGTTGTAAGCACTTTCCACCCTTTTCAGTGGAGGAATTAGACTCCCCAAGCAATGTGATACTTAAAAGGAGCAAGTAAGTTACATATTAATTTAGTCTTTCGGCCTGTTGCATATGAACAAAATGAAGCAACTGTCCCATATATCTAACTGCATTTGAAGTAGACAGAGACTCACAAAAAATGGACGCTATAGGACATTGATCATGATTTGTCTCAATAACAGAATAACAATGGGTCAAATAGCAATGGCTGGTGGAATGGCCATAAAGTAGGTCTGTATATGCAGTGTAAGCTTGTCCAGGCCCTGCAAGTCAGGATGTAGGCTATGAATCTGAATGAATAGTAGGTAAATAGGTAGGGGCCATCCCCAAAATGCACCAGAGTACAGGAAATCAAATCTTTTAAATTCAATTTTAATGGGGGGGGGGGGGGGGGGGGGAGGAACCCAGACCCCCTGTCTATTACTGTGCCCCACCAACATTTTTGATCACCAGCGGCCACTGTTAGGATACACGAAGGAGTTTGACCCCCTGTCAAATACAGGCCATGTGCGTCTCGAAGCTGATTAATCAATGACGTTTTGCGCATTGGCACGTCGGCAGTGCAGCACTCATGAGCTTGACGTCTTATTCTGCCAGATTAAATACGATATTAACTCCGCACTTTGCCAATCGGAGCAGCTCAGTGAACAAGCGGCTTTCACCTGCAATTTAAGAGATGAACCAATAGAAAGATCCAACAGGGACCTGTGATCCCAGCTCAATATCTCGATGGGATGACAGCCATCGTGTGTACTTAAGCATACGTATGCGATTTGGGTTGTAGTAGGGAAGCTTAGTTTTAAATTAAAATGCGTTAGTCAACTGTCCTGTAACACTTATTACAAAATGTAATTGGACGTCAGGGCACTACGGCCTCCTCCGTGGCCCACCAGGAGGGCCACTCCTGTAGCTTGATCCCCTACATCTAGTTCCAACACATCAGAACTCAACGGGATGGTTAACAGCGCCGCCGTGCGGCACCGTGATGGACATGCAACAGTACCCACTAGTTTTAGAAAATCAAAAAGAGCAAAAAGACATAAACCAGTATTTAAATGTGAACTAACAGATCATTTCCAAGTGGTATTTATTTAAAGGTTCAGTATAAAGCAAATATCATGCATTTAGTTACAAAGCTCAGAAATTGGCATTATAAATTTTGATGCCTACTAGCAAGTTCTGAAAAACAAATACAAGTTTACTGTGAAAACAGTAACAATTTATTTCCAAGTTGATATCACACAATTGCTAGTTTACTTGGGGAATGAGGGGTCAATCATGGTAACAAGAAAAAGCCTTTTACTATACATGTGAGATCTAGAATTAAAAAAAAGCAAAAAACATGCAAAAATACAAGATGGAAGATAAACAATGGAAAATGATAACTAAAAAACACTCCAACTACACTAGAATAACGTTGTGTTACACGGACTGCACCAAGATATTCTACAGCAGTTATACAACCATCAATACATGGAATCATAAATTAAAATATTCCTCTTCAAAAACGGATTCCCACGTCGAACCGAAAGCAGCTGAGTGGCGTCTCAGTAGGGCCTGTCCCTGCGCTCCTGGCGATGGTCCCTGGAAGAAACCACGCCCACAGGTCACCATCACACTCCAGCAGCTCTTAGTAGTATATGTGATAAATCATGCACACCATCTTGTGTTGGTGTAAAGTACAACCTGCACTGAGACAGGGTACCATTACAAACGCAGCAAGTGTCCTGGCTAAGGGCCTCTGGTTTGAGCTCAACACGCACTGTTACGCCTCCAGCTCCTCCTGCTCCTTTACCTCATGTCCATCTTGCCAGGCGGGCCCATCCCTCGGCCACCTCTGCCGCCCATGGGGGGTCCACCCCTCGGGGCGCCTCTGAAGCCGCCTCTGTCCATGCCTCCTCGTCCTCTGAAGCCCCCGCGGTCACCCACCCAGCCCCCCCTGAAGCCAGGGCCGCCTGGCCCTCCTGGGCCCCCAGCGCCGCCCGGCCCACCACGGTCCATCCCTCTGCCGCCTCGCATGCCCATCCCACCTCTCCCCCGGTCCCCGCCTGCAACACAAGATCCGTCAGTCTGCACCATATGGCTCTACTGACAAACTACACGGTTCAGGGCCGAGCCAGAGACCATGGAATCAGTCAACACGCATCGGGTCATACCTGCAGGGGGGAAGGGAGGTCCACCTCCCAGGCCTTCTGGTTTGGGGGCCTTGCACTGGTTGCACTCCATCCTCCAGGCGAAGTTCTGGTTGCCACAGCCACTAAACATCAGAGCGGAACAGTCAGCCTCACGTCTCAGGGAGACAACGGGCAGGTTAACGCACTGACGACGGTACGTACGGGTTAGGGCACTCCCAGTCTCCGGCCCTCTGCTGCATGTTGCCCCCTGACGGGCCACCCCGACCGCCCATTCCACGGGGGGCTCCCCGGGGCCCGAAGCCTCCGCGCTCTCCCCCACGGCCCATCATACCTGACACAAAGCACCAGTTAGACATCTGACCCATGACACAAAACCGTTTCAGAGTTACATCACTCCGCAAGCCTCCATCCCCGCCTCTAGTTTACCTCCACGGCCCATCATGCCGTCCCTCATCGGCATGCCCCCTCTCATCCCGCCAATCATGGGCTTACGGCGAGCCATCGAGACCTTCAGCCGGCGGCTCTGGAAGTCCTTGCCTATAATAGAAGAAAACACATTACACACACACACACACACACACACACACACACTTAAGAGATAAGCATAAGAGTAGCATAAGATGAGGATCATACCGTCAAAGTGCTCCACCGCTGCCTTGGCGCAGAAGGGCTCCTCGTATGATAAGGTAGCGTCTCCCTTGGGTTTGCCGCTGTCCTTGTCGGTGTATATGTTGATGGCTGGCTGTCCCAAACGACGGTTCATCTGAGTGGAAAATATCCTTGTGCATCAGAATTGCCGAGGTTCCAGTCACATGCCATTTTGTGTGCCAAATAGCATTACCTAATACACAATATCTTAAGCGGAATATACCTGTATAAACAAGTTCGGCAACATTCAACTACAAAAGTATTTTAAGGAATGTCACTTTGAAGTGCCTGACCTAACTAGTGAAAGTCGAAAACCAGGGTTGAAATAGGACTGATAGCAGATATCGTGAAGACAATTCATTTCCTCACCCTGATTGGTCCAGGGTGCTTGAAGAACTCGGCCATCTCCTCAATGGTGACTGTCTCTGTGAGTCCTGTGATGTAGATGGTGCTGTTCTCAGAGTCATCCTGCTCCTCGGGCCGGCCTGCAGGGGAACCACTGTTACAGTCCAACTACAAACACCAGTGCTCAGTAGAAGCTACCCTGGCACCACTTATTAGATTAGGGCCATGGTTTAGAACTTTCCAATGGAGAAAAATGTCTTATTTTTTTTTTTTTAAGTTTATGAAATGCTTTGTTGATTTTATCCATTGAGAGTATAACTGTTCACCCTTTGCAAACAAAGACGTTGCAGTCCTGATGTTCATGCACAATCTTGTCACGCAACTCACCCATTTCACGCTCTCCTTCGGTGGGTCCTGAGGTCATTCCGGTCAGGGAGAGAGCAGAGGTAAAGACAGTCAGTGTGTAGCCCTTGGTACTGCAGGATCACTCCTTCAGAGCATTGTAACTCAACTCCTTAAAAACACCGTTGGCCATTTTGGAAAGATAAAATGAAGGTACCTTATGGTAAACCACATTTCCTCTCAACCGCAATAATTATGAAAAATACCAGACCCTTTTGTAAATAGTCATGTGCAACTTGATATTGCTATAAAACCAAATGTTCTCAAATGAACGAAAAAGAATCCCAAGTAATTCACTCAATAAACACAATACAAAAAACGAACACTTGTTACCAGTGGAATTCTCTAATTACCATGTCAATTGAAATTGTGAAAACCATTGACACTCGAGAAATGTTTACCCCAAAGATAAAAGGCATCCAAAGGAACCCAACTATTATTTCATGATGTGTTGTCAAAAGGAAGTTAAATGTTTGAATACCACAGTATGAAAATACTCAAAGAGCAAGAGAATGTTTGCTCAATAAAAAATAAAAAAAAGTACGGTTTGGAATGGACTAACCAGTGTAATACTCGTTAACTTACCACCAGGCTTACTGAAGCCACCTCTGTCTCCAGCGCCGCTATGAGGGGGATAAATGTAGATATGAAGGCGGTATCCCTTTTACAGCCACTTCAAAACCTTGATGCCAGTGGCGTCTCATAGGAAGTAATGATCACAGTTTTAACTATCCCAACTCTCCAAAATGTTATCATTAACACAACGCTTTTTATGTGGGGAATGTCGACATGTCCAAACTTGCTTCCATCTCGCTAAACTATAACAGTTTCTCTGTGGGTACATCAAGTTCAAAGAATGCTTAACAAAATTTAATTATGAAAAGGGCAAATAAAATAAAATATATTGGAACATCAGAAACAAATATTTCAGATGCATTGAATCCAGACATTAAACGACTGACTGGAAAGCCTGTATTACCCAATATATTAATTTATGTAAAAGAAAAACTCAATGCATCAGAAATTTCACAATGCTGTCATCACAATACTCAGAAAAAAAATAAAAAAAAGAGATAGCATTTTACAGGGTTTGGGTGTTTCACAGTTTTTCAATTTATTGGCCCGCTTTGCTCCAACAAAAACAGAAGAAAAATAAAAAAACATCTTCCTCAGTGGCTGGAATAAAGGCTGATTTAGCTCCCCTCCTGCTGCTTAAGCTGCCGAGAAACCTTTTTACAGTAAAGATGCTTTTAAATGGCTCTCACCGTTACCTGTACGGTATAAACGTAACAAAGCATGTTAAAATAGTGCTCAAACGAATGATCAAACATTTGTATTCCAAACCACAGAAAACATCTTGGCATTGTAATGTGTGACCCACCCTCCCTCATGTTCAATAGTCCAAATATCCCAAATCCAATGTCATATCAATACATTTTGCATAATTCATGCAGTCAGTTTAATAAACTGGCATCTGATGTCTTGGTGTTTAAATGAAATGTTGTATGTGCATGTCGGACTGTCCACCACAAACTGTAGAGAATAGTAATGGTTATACACCATTGGAAACCAGAAAATCCCAAACCATAAAGGACACAAGTCCGTTAAAGAGGGGACCGCACGTAATAGAGCTAATAGACCACACAAGTTTGCATTTTCTTCTATGAACAAGACCTGAATGGAAGCCGTTTGCTGAAAACCATTTGAGACCATGTTAAGATTTGAAATTAACTCCAAAAAAAAAGGTTTTGCATTAGTGTTGCTTTGGGGTGCAAATAAGGTTAACTTCCCTCAGAAATATGACCTGTCATTTTCTGATCCTCCAGATTAGTGGAACCAAATTATAACCCTTAATGTTGAGCATGTTTCACCAATAACATTACTAATTTTAGGTCAGATCCCTGAACTTCTTTGGTATACCGTCAACAAAAGTACGATTGTGAAACTTAAGATACATTTTTCCATGTACCTCAGCTTAAGCTTTTTTAATATTTATTCTGATTATATAGCTCTGCAAACCTTTTGTTATCCCTAGTAAAATCAGGTCGTCCGTTTATAGAAAAACTTTTTCAAAAGCCTGGGTAACGAAGGAGTAACTCCAATAAACCAGTAGAAAGTGTTACATGCAACTCCAAATGTAACCCGATTTTCACCAGCTGGCTACAGGTAACCAATACTCTTAATAAGATGTCTGAAGTGCCACGTGAGTGAGGACGCACTAGGTTTTAATGCGGTTGGCCACCTATTGCAGAGGTTGCTGTCAACCTTTGAGAAAACTAATATCTCAACCTTAAAGACCAAAAACTCAAATGAGCAAGGTACTAACATTTTATAATTTCTTCCAAGTCAAGGCCACGGTGTCACGGCAGGAGATACGAAGGGGGGGGACCTTACTCCCTAAACACTGTCACTCCCGTCATTGGATCCGAGAGATTTGTATTCTGAAATGTGACCTGGATGCTCAACTTTAGCCAAATGCACATTTTAAAAGATTATTCGGTACGTTTGTGTTATGGAGTGTGACATGAAATTACCGTTGAAAGCCCAACTTGTGTTTGCATGGGTCATTTGTAAAGATTTACGCTACCCCATTGCATTTCTGATGACAAACTCTTCATCTTCCCACGTGTTGAATGTACAATGTGATGCACAAATTATGCATGTCAAAGTTATTAACCAAACTTCTTACCATTGCCATTTTAGATGCAGGGCTGAGCAACTGGTTGCTATAGTCAATTTTACCAACTTGTAAATTTGGTCTCGAATTAGAGAATTTCCTCAAACCGTCCCAATCCAACCCACATGGCTTTAGTCGATACAACAGCCTCAGCCCTGCTCTAGTGGCCTCAGCCCTGCAGGAGAGAGGCCAGAGGAGGAGGAGCAGGACCTACCTCATGCCACGCCCAGGGCCTCCACGCCCCCGATGCATCATGCCACCGCGTTCAAAGCCCTCCCGGCCGGGGCCCCGGCTCTCTCCGGCCCCTGGGTACCGGGTCGACTCCATGCTGGAGTAGCCGGTGCTGCTCCCCTGGCCGTTCTGCCGATAACTACCTGCAGAGACGGGAACACGGGGTTAAATCGTCGGCTGAACAGAAAACCACTACTAGGAGGTATACACTTATTTCAGCACGGCCACAATTCCAAATGTGAATGACGAAATTGGTTGCCTGTGCATCTGTGAACATTAACAAAAATACTGCCCCCAAAGCATTCCACTTAATGGAAACCTTTTGAGTGGAACAGAATCTGTTAATGCAACACTATCTGCCATGTTTACTGGAAATCAAGTTCTCCCTATTTTAACCCTTTAAACAATAGCATGCCGTCATTCTGACCCAGGCTCTACATGCATAATCAGTATGACTTACTGTACTGACTAGACTGGCTGTAACTGGGTGGTCCGCCCTGCTGGCTGTACTGGCTGGGAGGAGGCTGGGTGTAGGAGCCAGAGGCCTGTGGAGGGTACGTTGACGGAGGGGCCTGCTGTTGCTGGGGCTGCTGCTGGTAGCTGCTCTGCTGCTGGCCGTAAGCACCCTGCTGTGCCGAGTAGCCTGTTGGCTGCTGCTGCTGCTGGCCATACGCCGCTGGCTGAGAGTAGCCACTCTGATTGTAGCTGGAAGGCTGGCTGCTGGCGTTGTAACTAAGGGAGCGAATAAAGGGGGACGAAAAACTTGCATTATAAAGACGACAGCATAATACATTCCCTTTAATATATCATTTTCCCATCATTTGCAACCTCTACAGTACAGTGGTAGTCAGTGTTTCCTACCTCTGAGGGGCAGTGGGAGCAGCTTGTTGGCCATATCCAGGGTAGGTGGACTGAGCGGTGTAGCCCGGCTGAGAGCCATAGGACTGGGCCGCAGCTGGAGCCGCAGCAGCGGGAGTGCTCTCATAACTGCTGGTCCCATAGCTCTGAGCAGACTGGGAGTACCCGTGAGTGCTTGACTGGGCAGCCGGATATCCAGCTGTTTAAAGTGAAATAAAAAATAAATCCCAGTGCATTAAACACATACCGTTAACTTTGTATACCATCTATTTCTGTTGCCTGGTCTTCAGGGAGATTGAGATAAAAGTTGCCCTCACTAGCATTTCCTGACAAAGTAGACATTGAACACTTACTGCTGGCTTAGCAAAACACTTTCAAAGCAAAACATCAACTTGCGCCACACACCTGATGCTGGCTGTCCATAAGAGGAGCCATACTGCTGCTGTTGCTGGGCGTAGCCCCCCGCTGCCGGGGTGGTCTGAGAGTAGCCCGTGTCTGCCGCGGCAGGCTGGGCATACGAGCTGTAGCTCTGCTGGCCATAACCCTGCTGCAAATAACAAAAAAAAAAAAAGTATACAAAACGTCTTGTGTATTCCACACACGGCCTACTCGAGCAAAATACTCGACGATGTTTTATGTCAAGCGATATTGACACAAATCTAGACATACCTGTGCCGACTGTCCGTATCCCTGAGAAGGCTGGGCTGCATAGGAGCCGTACCTGAGGAGAACGTAGATTCATTAGACCACGTTAAGTACTGTTGGTATTGCGACTTTCAGTTCCATAGTGGACCTGGATCATGAATACTCACCCCTGCTGGGCCGTGGTCTGGTTGTAGGAACTGTAATCTGCCGAAAAATAAAAAGAAATGTCTTACGTGAATCGATGATCCACAACCGTCGCGCGTTTTGGCCGCTGCTGCAGCACTAGCTAGTCATCAAGCACGCTAGGTAGCTAGCACGCAGCTAGCCACATAAGAGGGACAAAGACGGAAGAAATCCCGGCTGCGGTTGATTTAAATGAGGGTCGTGGTTGAACATATTCGTTCACATACAATGCGCATAATTTCTTCGAATAACAAAAAGTCAAATAATTACATATCCTCATTTATTTAATAATCATAGACCCAGCCTGGACCGTTGGGCGACGGGCGGATTGTTACCTAACGAAGGCCTTGAAGTAAGGATCAATTATTCGTAGTATTTTGAATTAACGTGCTACAACACAATTAATAAATAACATTTAAGTAAAACAAGTTCATGACACAGTCTCTTCTTATTTGACCGAACTGCTGAGATACATGTAATAATTATTCTTATTATGATTCCTGTACCCACCTGGAGCAGTCGCCATCTTAGAGCAGAGGGATGTGAGGCTAACCGCGCGGAGCTCCGGATTTATTGGTTTGACGCTGGCCTCGCGCGATCAACAGTCTCGCGATGAGTGCAGAATCATTAGGCCCAGACGATTTAGTATTATTGAAAAAGATTATATACAAGGTCAGACACGCAGCAAATCATTTGGAATGCAAGAAATTCACTAATTTAACAAAATAATAGTAACATTCCAAAGTAGCATTGGAGCCATTTGGGGGCGGGACGGGGGGACATCAGTTTTACCATACATTATTGTTCCTGAATAGATAAATAATAACAATTTTAAGTAATAATGAGAGGTCAGAAAAAAATATAGATAAATAATTGGATGAAAAATTATTAATCATTATGGTCCCACTGTAGTTACTGAATTATTTAACATTAATAGCCAATTTATTAACATTAGTAAAATGTTTACAGAAAGAGAGAGAGAGGGTGAGGTTGATGGAGGAAGAAAGAGAGAGCCATTGAGGGAGAGAGAGAGATAAAGACAGCAGGAGACAGGGGTCTGCAGGTCTTTAAAGGTCTTTATCATTTTTTAAAAATAAAAATATAAGGAAAATAAGAATGTTGTGTATCGTTACCTTAGAAAGAGAACTATACATCTACATGTGAGTGGGTCCTCTAACGCGGGGGACGCCATGTTGCATCACCATGTTGCTACGGTAGCTCAGAACAGACAACGTGTTCTCGAGAAAATACATTTTCAATCTGCTGGCCCCAAAGTTCCACGCATCTTCATCCACCGGGGAGTTTTGCTACAAGTGTCCCAGAGGAAGAACCTCTTGGACGTAATTAGCCAGTGAAGTTTATGCTATATGAAGAAATTACAATAGAATTTTACACACTTCTTATTCCAAGTGTAAAAAAAATGTAGCAAATGTCAGGTAGATTCCTAAAGTTTAAAATAAAAATTCAGGAAACAGAAGTTCCTTTCATGGAATGTCCATCTGTGGAAGCGTCTCCCTCCCCCATGGAACCTTAACATTGTCAGCACCTCAGTCTTGGAATCATCATAGACTCTGTGGCCTTCAACTGCGTAATCTTTTCTTCTGTCATCCATCTGTCTCAATCTTGATTTTGATTTGATTTGAAAGGGACCAAGTGCATCTAAAAACATGAATGTAACTATTTAATGCATTGCACCAGAGTTAGCCTTAGGCTATTTTGCATCTGCAGTCCCTAGGTACATATAAATACAGCACAGATAACTTTATTCTGCTTTTGGGTTCAGATTTCGCATACACCTGACACAAATCCTAACTTAAAACCTCTTCACTCATGTGCCTACTAACAGTGTCCCTCAGCACTACTGCTAAATCGACCTATTAGCCAACACTAGACATCCCCATCTCAACATAACACTGTGTCAGTGTGGTTCTGTGAGGATGATCCCTGATGGCTACCAGCTTGCTCATCAGACAGCACCATGTCATCATCAGCAATGCTAATTTACATTTCTTTTTTACATTTTCTGAAAAATATTTGCGTGTAATACTAAAAATGGGACTTAGGGCACCAACTGACATCCTAAACATCCCTGGAAGGAGGGGTTCAACCTGCCATCCTTCACAAACTCTCCCACAGTAGGTTTATACTATTGTTATTGTATGTAAGAAAAACTTATTTGAATTGTGAATTGTTTGGAGTCAATTAAAAATGTGGTGGTTGTGTTTTGGAACTACTATTCTTGTGATTACATAATTTCCCATGCAAAAATAATGACAGCAGCCTCAGAGAATCTACTAGTCCCCTCAGTCCTTAAATCAGTCATATGTTTTTGTTGTTTTACAAAGAAAAGGTAGGTTTCATCTTCATAGGTTTCATCTTGATTTCTCCAGGAGGAAGCTGTAGAAAAACAATAATTTAAACATAACAGAATTCACTAGGTATGTTATGCAAACATTTTAAATGAAATTACTTGGCTTTATTGAAAACACAATATTTCCGTGGCAAAAGCCAGGTTCTCTTCTCATGATGATTATGATGACATCTGGCTGCCACCAGTGAATGAATGCATCCTGCTAAGGACACTCTGAGGGACTCTCCTTGGAGGATGGACTCCAGTTACCAGCCGAGACCTCCTCTCTGACCTACATCGATGCCCACAACATGGAAGAATCAGGAGAGAACAACAGCCTCTGGGGCTCGGGGCCGGCGGAGGTGGTCTACTTCAAGGTGTTTGTCCTCATCGATGACGATGACATGTCGCTGAAAATAAGTATACTACTGCTGTAATATTTGAAGTATGATTTCACCGCCGACGGGGCCAGGGTTACCAGTACTTTGTGGACTGGGAGGGTTATGGCCCTGAGGAACATAGCTGGCAGCGCCGCAGAAACATCTTTGATGCATCCTTGGTCCGAGGCGCCCAATGAGGGAAGGGTACTGTTACGGCCATGGCCATACCCAGCAGATCATCAGCTCTGTCTCCCCCTCTTTGGAAAGGTGTTTCCTCGTTTTCCCCAGATCTACACCTGTCCGACTTGCACGCCTGTCATCAACTCCAGTCATCATCTCTGCTCTTCCTAAACCGCGGTTCCTCAGCCACTTATTGCCAGATCGTTGTTACTACTACAGTTGTAGAGACCAGTCTTGGCATTAGTGAATGTTTGGATAAAAAGATACCGTTTGTGTTTTTTCCATGTAAAATCTGTGTTAAATCTCTGTGTTCTCCTTGCCCCAGGATCACCAACCCCGTACCTGCCTGCCATCCACCCCGTGTGCTCATCTGTCTGGCTAGCTGACTGGAATCCATCCATGCCTGTCCAATCTCCTGTTGTTCCCTACTGCTCTAGTCCTCCCTGCAATAAACTTCTGGTTTAATTCAACAGCTGTTGTCTGCGCTTGGGTTCCTCTCGTTCGATCATAACACCTGAAAGACATTTCTGATCAACATATTCAAGGTGAAATTTAAAGAGACCAAATTTAATCTACCATGACACTTAGGATAAGGATTAATATATTTCACAGTCTTAAGTAATGCTTAAATAACACTTTCAACACACTTGAAATATGTTCAAGGTGCGGTAGATATGCAAAATCGAGTGAACTAATTACACACTTGAAATGTAGTCATTTTATATTTGCAATGTACTCCAACAACATTAAAAGTACTTCTTCAATGCGCTTGAAATATTATCTAAATGAAATCTAAAGACCTTAAATAGCTTGAAATAGTATGCTTGAAATATGAAGTTAGTATTTGCATAAACTTAATTAAACTCAAACACTACACATGGCTATGTTGGAGGTGCAGTAAATATGCCAAACTTGAGCGAATAATATCACACTTGCCCGACTGCTTACTAACTCCCCCTCCAGAGAACAAATTACTCCCATCCTCGGTCAACCTCATTGGTTTCCAATAAAACAACGCATCAATTTCAAGATTCTCCTCACCACCTACAAAGCGCTAAACAACTTTGCACTTTCGTACATAACAGATCTCCTCCATCGCCATTCCCCCACTCGCCACCTATGCTCCGCTGATGCCAACCTTCTCACCTCCATCACCAAGACCAAGTATCGCACCCTGGTGGACAGAGCCTTCACCATCGCCGCCCCTACCCTCTGGAACTCCCTCCCTCTGGCCATCCGTAACTCTGAGATCTGTTCATTCAAAAGTCAGCTAAAAACCTATCTCTTCAGGACCACCTACAACATTTGACAAATCATCCTCCGCCATCTTCCACTCTCTCCCGCTCTCTTAATGTGTTGCCTATTGTGGTGTTGTTTATTTATTTATTTTTTCCCCTTTTGTTTGATTGTCTGTACTGTCTGTATGTATTCCTTTCTTATTTGTAAAGCGTCTTTGAGTACTTAGAAAAGTGCTATAAAAAACTGATTTATTATTATTATTATTTCTACTTCTTTTCTGGGACACTGTAACAGACCATATGTCCTCCCCTCGGATAAATGCGTCACGCTTTTGGGCAAGTTCTTGGAAGACTTCTGTGAACAAAATCAAGCACTATTGGTCATTAT
Organism: Pollachius pollachius; assembly: GCF_949987615.1. NCBI lineage: Eukaryota > Metazoa > Chordata > Actinopteri > Gadiformes > Gadidae > Pollachius > Pollachius pollachius. The sequence continues at coordinate 17,809,235 of NC_136934.1, read as the reverse complement.
GGACTTCATTGGAAAGAAATAAATTCTAAATTCAATGGGATTTTATTAATAAAAAACAATTTAAATTCAAGACATATAATTTTAATGTCATTATTTATTAACTTTCAGGGGGCAAACAGTGGGGTGAGAAGAAACATTTACTAAGTGCCGAGAAAATTGTGATTATAGAAAATGTTATAACGCTACAACGATTTGGTTAACAAGACCAGTGGGAACATTAAAGGTTCCCAAGTTAGCCTTGGTGTTCTTTATCATTGGAGACAGTTTTCAACACATTTCATTCAGTCCTTCTATATGCAGTTTGCTCGTGCTAGGCTGTAAATGTCTGTGTTGATAGAATAATGTTAGAAATAAAACCAACCTTGCATTGCATTGCATTTTGAGGGACGTAGCAGCGGTGGTACGCCGCTGCTAGGTGCTGCAATATGACCGCCGCTGCTGAATTTCTTCTTGCATATAGGGCAGGGGTCTGCAAACTTTTCTATCAAAAGAGCCATTTTTGTTCCTCTTCCGCCAAATAAAATGTGTTTGGAGCCACAAAACATATTTGATATCAAAGCTTATAAAGTATAATATATAGTTATCGTTGACTATAGTCAGTTATATTCGTCACAGTCTTTGTCATCATATCTGACTTTTTATTTAGTTTTCGTCATAGTCTTAGTCAACTAAATTAACACTGCTGTAGATGCAGTGGGTAGGCTAATTTTGCTGACAGCAGGCATGTTTGCTGTTTCGATAGTAGATGCCAGTGCTGCAAGCCACTACAAAAGGTGGTAGATGTGGTTGGATAAGTACAATACAAAACAGATGAAACAAAGCAGACTTTTTTTTATTTTATGTAGGTTAAATGAATGAGTCTATTTATCTATCCATCATTATCTATCTGCCTATCCGTCTGTATTTAAAGGTTGTGTTTATGTTCATGTCAATGCATGATTACACATGATACTCTTTAAAAGAATTACTGGGCATTTTTTATTTTTTGGAGAGCGGCTCGTGAGCCGCAGGTTGCCGACCTCTGATATAGGGGAAACACTGATATCTTCCCTCTCCGCAGAAATAAGTAATTTATGCTCATTATTTCGTTTTGGTTCCATTGTTTATCATTATTTCCGTTTCGAGCTGAAAATAGGAAAACAAACGCCATTCTTCATTTTTGGTGCATTAAGAAAAAACAGAAAGACGATTGAAAAATATTGACTCGTTTTTTCGTTTGGATGAATGCATATAATAATCAAATGATCGGATCTTACACGGACCTATTTAAAATATTTATCGTAACTTTGTAAAGCTTCACCATCTTTAAAACTGTCTTTAAATTGTCTTGTTTCAGACAAAGGGCAGAGGACGTAAACCGTACAAGCAGTACACTTACAGCAGTGATGTTGGAGTCCCTAACAGAATATCAGTACAAAGCCAAATAGAACTAAGTATGCTATGGATTATGGTAATGATGTTACTTTTTTTTTTGTATTTGTATTGGCATGACATTACCTAGATTGATTTGTTAGATCACAAGGTGGGCATGCTTTCTAAGTAAATACATTTCAGCCTAGAAAAAGGTAATTATCCAAATAAACTAGCCTTCTTTTGGACTTTGAAATGGTTGGTGATAAAAACTTTGCCTACAGCCTCCAGTTCACCATAATGATGCTTCATTGCAACCACCAGCAGGAAAACGAAAGAGAGCTGACAGTCAGGTCAGAACACTGATAATGCATAAATCATTCAGCAGCCTTATTGCTTGTTTTCTGTCTGGAAGCATTAGAGTTCCAGTGAGCGTTCTGTCAGGAATAGTTGAAGTAGCTAACAGACAACCATTGTTGAAATCTACATTTGTGTGGTTTCCTGTAGGCGGCAGTAGTCTGGGCCAGTCTATTTGAGCTAAAGCAGCAAACTACCCAAAGTAGTCACCCATTTCTTCTTTGTGGGTGTCCAGTAAGTGGAAGTAGTATACACAGCAGTCCAGCATTAAAACATTAATTTGTGACAGAAGTCAGTCCTCTTAATAGAGCAATGGGACACTTTGTCACATTGCTAAACAGTATGTTACAGTATAGTAGAACAAAGTTGTGTCTAGTAGTAGTAGCCTATAATGGTGAGAGTGGGCAGAATTAAATAAACAGGTCAGGACACAGTAATACACAATTGTTCACTATGTTAGTTTATTGTTATTCTTATTTAATTTCAAGGAACTGACTCGTACATGTTGGTGACTAACTGGCAACACACATTGTCCAAATTTCAGGAAGTGACAGCTGGAGCAGGTGGTGAAGCTGTAGGACACCAGGCCGGGCTAGGACAGGGGGCAGAGAGACCAAGCCCAAATCCATCACACTCGGTACCCTACCTGAGTACATGAAACAATTCTATTCATAGTACATGCTTTATGTTCAGTGACTAACTTGCTACACACTTTATACCAACTTCAGAATGGGTCAGCTGCTGGGGATGCTACTGTGGGTTTAGGAGGACACCAAACCACGCAGGGACAGGGGCCCGAGAGACCAAGCCCAAATCCATCACAGGTGAGATTACAATAACAGTTAAGCTTTCTGAGATTACCAGAAGCCTTCTCTTAAAGGTTTGTTAATAAGAACCCTAGCCTTGATGCACACATTGTCTAAAAATCTCTTTATTGTAAAGACCACTTTTTCACTGAATGTTACATTTTTCTGTCAGAGGGGCATGTGCTTCTCTTAGTGGGCTACAAAAAGAATCAGCAGGCAAATAACGGATACATTTGTTTTTTCAAAACAGGAAGCTGTATATTAACAGTCTCAAGTTCTCATGAAAAATAATCTAGCTAATGAAATTTGCAACACTTTTGTTCTCTTTTCTCATTTAATCAATGTGAATAAGACACCTTACAAATTGTTTTTGCGTAAAATACAGTTTGGTCCAGAGAATATTGGACTACTAGCCAATCACAAAAATCCAAATTTGATAGTTTGGACCATAACTATTTGACTGATTCACATGGCATTGTGATCCAGTATTATAACACCATCACTATCATTATGCATGGTGATGTGAGTGTTAATTTTGGGAGCTGCTTTATGGCCTGGCACTGATGACCTTGCCATTATGAAGAAAAATCAATAAATTCTAAGATTTACTTAAAAATTCTACAGAGCTATTAAAGGACCTGCTTCCGTGACGTTAAGCTACTCCAAATGAGTCGTGCAGCAAGGTGATGATCCTACATTTTCAAGCAGATCTTGATCATAGTGGCAAGATGAGAAGACATGTTGGATTTTAAATGGTCTGATTTTAGGACCTAAACAACATTGATATACTGTTTAGGAGGACCCAAAGTGAACTATTCACAGAAGTCAACTAAAATAAAGCAATCTAAAAACCTAACATATCAGTGAATTGAGAGAGTTGAACTAACTAACCAAAACTAACCAAAACCCATCAAAGCACATGTGAGAGACTTAATACTCAACTCTAGAATAAGTTAAGTTGAAGTCATAGGCGCCACCAGATTGCACCTATGGGGCACCGTAGGGCACACACTAATGAACACAAGGATTTTTCATTTTTTTAATCATTGTATTTGGTAAATATCCAACAATATTCAAACTATTTGTAATTTCCTTTCATTAAGTTTAGTCCAGCTAGGAGCATCATTACTGTTAGTGTGGTTGATGCAGGACGTTTTTACACAAAACAATGACAATAAATAAATCTTATACATGACCAACTTGAATATGCACTATTGAGAATGTTTTGTCAAGTACACTATATGATTCTTAATCTAGATCTCCTATTCTTTTTAGGAGGAAGATTATGGAGATGACCTTTTGTACCCTGGAGCACCTATCACCAAAGGTCAAAGTCTAGTCCTGCTGATGCCGTATGTCCTGAGGCATAACCTGACCGGGATTGCTTTAGACCATCTTCTGCAGATATTTAATGAACATGTTCCAGGACTGATGCCAGCAACCTCGTATCTTTTCCATAAATCATATGGTCAATATGGAGAGTATGAGCCCCATTTTTACTGCCATCACTGTTCTAACTACATTGGAACAAAGGAATGTGGTTTGGCACAGTGTCCTCTGTGTCAATCAGCATTTGATGTAAACATTAGCCTAAAATCGGGTTCATATTTTCTGGTTGTCAGTTTATCCTCGCAGATAAGAGATTCTAGAAAATCAGAATATCCATATCTCACGAGATACATCAACTCCAGGTTTTATCTGTGATATACAGTGTGGAGTTGAGTATATGAAGCTCAAAGACAGTGGTGAAATTGGTGAGGATGACATCAGTCTCCTCTGGAACTGTGATGGGATCCCTGTATTTAAAAGCTCTAAGTGTCAAATATTGCCTATTCAGTGCCAGATCATTGAGCTACAGCCTGCAGACCGGAAGAGCAACATCTGTGTTCCTTGCCTTTGGTTTAGAGAGAGCAAGCCCAACATCCAGACTCTCCTTACACCATTTGCTCAAGAACTTGAGGAACTTCAAACTCGCGGCATTACCTAGGCAGATGGTACAAAGACGTCTTTGTACTGAAGCTTAAGCATTTCGACGATGCCATGAAGGCAACCCCTAAGCAGCCTGTCATGGGAGTGAAAAAGTCAATTTATGAAATTGGACGAATTTTAAATGGTCCAAGGCTTTGTTCGTCAATACCAGCAGTGTATGTCTCGGGGTTACTAGACAGCTGGCTACTCTGTGGCTGGATTCTACTAACCATGCAAATGTGTGGTACATAGGCACCAAAACTGAGCTGATCGACAAAGAACTTTGTTTGTTTTGAACGGGATCCTGCCCAGAAAAAACTGGAACCACCTTTTCCTTCTGGTTTTTGCCATGTATCATCTCCTGCAAGAAAGGATCAGAGAGGGTGATGTGGCGATAGCTGAGCAGGCTTTAAAAACATTTGTCAAAGAATTTGAGGGGTTGTATGGCACAGCTAATGCTTGATTTAATCTGCATCTAATGACGCACATTGCTGCCAGTGTGAGGAACTGGGGACCTCTGTGGGCCACATCGACATTTTCCTTTGAATCTTTTAATGGTACCCTATTGAAGTATTTCAATGGAACCACTCATGTCCCTGTTCAAATAATGGAAAGGTACCTTAGGGGGAGGAGTCTCACAAAGGAAGGAGCTACAGTAATGAAAAATGCTAATGATAATGTAATATTTATTTTCTCTGGGCAACAAGTGTTCAACTGAGAAATCTATTGAAATCAGTGCCCATGTCAGAGTTTTTGGAAAATCAGTACAGACAGGTGTTTCGGTGTTACACATACTTGCAATAGATGAACTACTAGATGTCAGAGTAAGACAAGCTTGCTACAACAACCGTTTCATTGTGAATGGAATACTGTATCACCAACAACCGCCTACAGAAAAGAAACAACTCAGTTGTAGAGTTGCAGAATGGGTCACTTGTCAGAATTCTGAGCTTTGTAGTTTCTGGTGCAACACACTGTGTTTTGGTCAAGGAGCTTCAGAAGTCCGGAAGGAAGCTGTGCAGAGACACAACACTTAATATTGCGTCAAGCTTTATGTTCGAAGTGTCTAAGTGCAACATCCATGAGTCTAAGTGTCCATCTGAGTCATTGACAGGCAAATGTGTCATGATTAAGTCAAGGGAGAAGGTATATGTTATTCCTCTACCAAACAACATTGAACGAGACTGATTTGACTCTGCATCAAAGCAGGCCTCAAACTTTCCCGAAAACTGCCAACCAGGCCTGAGATTTGTTATTGAAAGGGTTGAAGATTGACTGTGATAAAAATGTGGTACGAGATAATACTTGCATTGTAAAATAGAGATTTGATTGACGTGTAAAGTACACAGTACCTGTTATTAAAGATTGGGATCTACCAACTTGTTTTAGGAACTGTTCTGAACCTAACATACTGTACATAAGTGATATCCTTCTTTTGTGCATTAATGCATGATGGTCAAGACCTATATACTTCGCAGCGGGGCAAATAAAGTGCACTTATTATACGTCTAAGACACTACTACTAAGTACATGGATTTGAAGTGAACTAAAAAAAGTACAACTAAAAACTGACAATACTACAATACACTTTCAGCTGAATGAATTAAATAAGTACGCTAAATTACCACTGTAAGTATTTGCAATTTGGTATACTTTTTCTAAGCACACTGAAATACAGCTTAGAATGAAGCTACATTCAAGTGAAATTTATTTGAGTATACTTAAATACACTTCTAATGAAGTGAAAGTAAAGTACACGTAATGTGTACACTTACTCCTAATGAAGTATAATTAAAATTCACTTCAATAAAGTATTTTAATAGTGAATTCCAAAAGACTTGGAAATAAGTGTACTTTTCAGAAGTACACTTAGGTACAAATTACAATACACTTACAATAAAGTACACTTTTTGTAAGTACACTAAATTACCACTATAAGTATTTGCAATTTAGTATACTTTTTTAAGTACACTTAGGTACAATTTAAAATACACTTACAATAAAGTATACTTTTAAAAGTACAATGCAATACCACTTTAAGTGTTGCAGAATTAGTAAACTTATTTTTAAGCACGTTAAATTTGAATTTAATGACATTTATTGTGAAGTACACTTTTAAAAAGTATATGTTAAGTATACTTTAAATAAAGCACAAAAAGTAAAAGTATACTTGTACTAACTTTTGTATCATTGAATTATACTTGTAATACACTAAATTATACTACTTTTTCCCCTGGGACCTTATAGACTGTATCTCTGACTGTTGCTGCAGCAGCAGTTTATTCTCTCTTGACACTTTGTATTGATATTTTGTATTTAATTGTATTAACATTCTTTCCTTAAATGTTTTACAGTGATTGTTTTATATGTATTTTTTTTTATGTATGTCGCTTTGGAAAAAAGCATCTGCCAAATATTTAAACATAAAACATATAAACACATGAAAAAATTTATATCAGCTAAAACCACCAATGCGATTTTGTTCATTGAAAGCAGTAATTGAATTTTCCATCACAACCATCGGTAATGTGTAATACAGTGCTTCCCCTAGATTTTTTTGGAGCAGTGGTAAAATGTACAGAGTCATCGGACAGAGTCAAGATATCTGCTGAGACCAGATCATTGTGCCTTGAACTTGGCAGAAACTTTTTTTTTTCTGCAAATGCACATAGGGGAAACACTGTGTAATAACCCATTCTTGTAGACAATGGAACAATAACTTGGAACAATGGAACACATGCAAAAATGTAACATATGCACAACACTAAAATACCTACCAATACCTACCATTTTGACGCCTACATGTACTTGGTGTCATACCATTTAGAAACATGTAGGACCTGAAACACACTGAATACAAGATAATTCCAACAGAAACAAAACTGAAGCAGTTAGGAGCGACTTCAAAATAAGAACATGCTCCTTACTGAAATTCAAAATACAATAAAAATTGTTATGAGCAAAGATGAATTAGTCCCCTTTAGATAATAACCATGGAGTTTAATAAAGAGAGTAACAATAAAATGTACATGAATTTCAAAGTGCTAATTTTGTCTACTGAGTAGAATGCAAGCTTCTCACTGAGCTCTTCATTAATGAGGTTATTTTCCCTCAAATCCCCCAAAAGACCCTCACTGTGGTCTTTGCTCTCTTTTCTCTGGACGTGGCATTCTTCTTTTCTTCTTTCCATTCTTGCCAAATGGTCATTGACTTTGGCCTTAACAGCAGTAGAAGCAGGCAAGCTATAGCCATGATCCTAGTAGAAAGAGGGACGAACATGTTTTGAGTAATGTTTCACTAGACATGGTCCTAGTAGAGAGAAAGAGGGATGAAAATGGTTTGAGTAATGTTTCACTTCACAAACATCACTTTGACACCACTAGTTTATGGCCCACATCCACAGTCTTATTATAGTCATCAGCTATCAAAGCCAGTTATTTGTGAGTGTGTTTAATATGAGTGGCAGCAAAAACAAGTGAGATATTAATATGTCCAGGAACATTATGTATGATGTTTAAAGTAGTAATACTCACATTAGGCTGAGGTTGTGGTTGGGAGGTTGTCATTTCTGCGGAATCCTTTGAGGCCACGGACAGGCTTTCGGCAGCTCTTCTGGGGGTAGACGTAGCCCTGGCCTTTACCAACTGAAATGAAGAAACATTATGCATAATACATAATACAATATATAAAAGGATGTTTGTTTGACAATAGAATATTTACATTTATGAATGCTAATAGCCTAATGATGATACACCGGTAAAGCTGAAGAGGGATGGAATAACACCATCACGTAGTCTGACAATCTGTCCCGTCCTGTCAAAATCAGCCTGAATAAAATGTTGACTGCAGACAACTGAATAATCACTTGCAGTGAATCCTTCTCTCCTCAAAGCCACTTCCCACTCCTTCCTCACATCTCTGTCTTTGGGAAACCTTCAAAAGTGTCAGATGTAATCTAGGTCAGTGCATATGAAATATGATTTATCAAGTCTCAGTTCATAGCCGGGTGAACACATAGCCTAGTTCAACAGTAATCCCAAGATTACCCCATTCCAGGTGTCAGGTAAGTGTGGCAGGGCCTTTTCCTGTTCATCATACATTTTGTCCCACAAATTTCACGAAGGTGGGCTACACAAAAATAGGTTGGAAAATTAGACTAGCTATACTGTATAGCCACTGTCCATCTGATTATCTAGTTAACACCTGTTGGCTTTTACAATCTTTATCTTCATCGTTTATTCATTCAAGTATGTCATTTTTTCTTTTCATTGACAAGCAATTCTATTATGGTCATACTCTTGTTTACTAGCCTAGCTGGCTATGATTTCAGTACTATCGATGACAAAAATACTGGGAATATTATTTTCACAAAATACAACCAAAAGTACGGTCTTACTTATGAAAAGTAATTCCCCGATTCCTATTGTCGACTGTCCGCTCATTTGAGCAGGAATACGCTGAACACCAGCCCGGCATCTTGTTTCTGCTGTAAACGCTACCTGTTGCTGCAATAGACCTGTGCTCCCGGTTCCCCACTTCAAGATGGCGGCCGCATTTCTCGCCTCCCAGGAGCCAATGCTGAGTCTTTGATATAAGATGTATATAGTGGGCGTGGCCTCAAGCTGCTCAGGGCCACACCCCCACACTTCTCCTTGACCCGCCTCTCTCCTCCTCATTTGCATTAAAGCAGCCACCGAAACGGCGGGTTTGGGGAAAGCTCAATGTGCAACTGGCTCTTAGTGGCTGTAATCCTGCACCACGGCTGAATTTCGGGACTTCTTCAAATACTTTGTTAGGGGCCCACTAATATCTATATTAAAGCATCTATAAAGTAGCATGCCATGGGACCTTTGAAGCGTACGGGGCAAAACGATCGATCGCCTCCTAGTTAGTAGGCGGGAGACTTTCAGAATTCAAAAAACTCATTCAGTGTTCTGTCCCCTTTGACTGGCTGAGCAGCACTTTGACGCGGACAGCGTCGCTAGGCTGGCCTGGGGCGGAGGGGGAGGGCTTTGGGGATGGTCAATGGAACCACTTTAGTGAACAAAGAGATAGGTCATAGGCCATTTTCATCAGTTGAATAAAAATCAGATATGATTTTCTTGATAACATTATGGAAATAAATATAGCTCAGCATGGATTACTGATGTGTCTAGGTATTTCACAATTGGAATTAGGAGAGCTGAAACCCTAAACTATAAAATTAAAACTAACAAAAACAAAAAGCGTCATCTTTCTTTTGTTTCGTTATTGTAGCTTTGTTAATACTTACTTGAGGAATTGTCTTCATGTTGGATGGACATTTATTGAGCTGACAAAGGATCAGCTCCATGAAACTTCGATGAGGTAATGTTGAGCTACGATCTAGTTGAAATTGTTTGTATTTCAACTTAACATTTGTTAAGTATAGATATATGTATATTCAAGCATACTGGAGATTGTTCAAAAGTCATCGGTGCTGTGTTCGCCTTATTAAGTTTATTGATCGTAAATATTTTCTTGTTTGCATCTTTGGGAAAGGTAATGTCATGTATAACGCAATGAATGGGTTTTACTTTCTATTCAATGCCATATGTTGAGCGAAATAAAATTTCTCGTTTCAAATGATCTAATCAGAATTACATAAAAAGGTTTAAATTAAATGTAGCATTGGGAGGAGCCTGTACCGGCACTCCCGCCTTTCGTCTCTCTCAGGTCCTCAGTGAGCCTTTATAAAACAGAGCGCGGCGGACGGTCACCAATCTACTCTGAATAGCAGCAACATGTCTGGACGAGGTAAAGGAGGAAAGGGACTCGGGAAAGGAGGCGCCAAGCGTCACCGGAAGGTTCTCCGTGATAATATCCAGGGAATCACCAAACCCGCTATCCGTCGTTTGGCTCGCCGCGGCGGTGTAAAGCGTATCTCCGGTCTGATATACGAGGAGACTCGTGGTGTCCTCAAGGTGTTCCTGGAGAACGTGATCCGTGATGCAGTAACCTACACCGAGCACGCTAAAAGGAAGACCGTTACCGCCATGGATGTGGTCTACGCTCTGAAGAGGCAGGGGCGTACCCTGTACGGCTTCGGCGGTTAAATCATCTTCTACCCCCAACCTAAAGGCTCTTTTAAGAGCCGCCCAAATATTTAACAAAGAAGCTTAATTTGTAGCCAATGCACACTACACAGCTTGTACTCAATTGCACACAACCTGCTTTCCGTAGTTATCCACTGTCTAGGGTTGCGGAGGTTTAAAATAAGGTTATGGACATCATGACTTATTTACGAAGTACGCTATGTTGCGGGTTCGTAAATTTGCAATGTTAAAGACAATCTCAACACATGATAGACGTACAATAAACCGGAACGATCCATAAAATATCCACCGCGTGGTATTACTCGTTGGTCAGCGTTGGTAGAAATGAGACCAGTCACAATAGATCGGCACAGATTCTAACTCAAAGTATCTGGCTACAAAGTCTGTATGCGACGTGTCAGTTTTGGGTTTCACTTAAGATGTTTCAATGAATCGTTGAAACATTGTATAGCATAATGGATAATTAGGGCAAGAGAGGAGATCGCTGATCTATTAAGTGTAGCGCTGTGGTATCAAGCAGTATTACGTGTCCAGGCGCTTTGAATATCTCAGCCAATCACACAAAGGGACAGCCCATGTTGATTTGCATGCGCCTCCTATAAATTCAGCAGTCACACGGCTCATTCTCGATTTGAATCGTTTCTAATCATGCCTGATCCAGCACCCAAAATCGCCCCAAAGAAGGGCTCCAAGAAGGCCGTCTCCAAGACGGCGGTGAAGGGCGGCAAGAAGCGCCGTAAGACCAGGAAGGAGAGCTACGCAATCTACGTGTACAAGGTGTTGAAGCAGGTCCACCCTGACACCGGCATCTCCTCCAAGGCGATGGGAATCATGAACTCCTTCGTCAACGACATCTTTGAGCGCATCGCCGGTGAGGCCTCTCGCCTTGCTCACTACAACAAGCGCTCCACCATCACCTCCAGGGAGATCCAGACCGCCGTCCGCCTGCTGCTCCCCGGTGAGCTGGCTAAGCACGCCGTGTCCGAGGGCACTAAGGCTGTGACCAAGTACACCAGCTCCAAGTAAACTACAACAGTTTATCTAAATCCAACGGTCCTTTTAAGGACCATCCAAACTACAATAAGACCTACACCTCAAATTTCTCGATCGTAGCAATTACTATAATTTAGGCCTGAATATTAGAACTGCTCATGTCACGGGCACGACTTCTTCAGAGGTACCCGGCTTTGCCACCGGTGGTTATTACTAAATTTGATCTTTAATATCCGTTGAAATGTGAGTGAAGGCCATACAAGAAACTGTCGTTAGTATCTAGTTGTATACTCAGATTATACGCCTGTTATTTGTAATATAATGGCCATAAGCATCCTTTTACGTGTGGAAAATGTTTTGGTTACGTGTGGAAAATGTTTTGGTTACCTTGGAACGAGTGAAGTGGACGTCAACCGCTTGCCAAACCGAGTTCTGCACACAAACTATGGCGCTGTAATTTATACAAGTTCCGAGAAAATTAACCCCCACTATGATGCGCATTTTTCATGCGCATCATATGGGGGTGCTCAGTCTATGGCTAGACTGAGCACCACGTTATATCCCACAGTGGTGTCAATTATAAGCCTTGGTGAAATATATATTTCACCGCGGCTTATACTTGAAACCCCTGTGTATATATAGAGCTTGTTTAAACGTTATAAAGTGGTTTTGAATTCAAATATAAAACATGTATCAATAAGTGCAGGGTGCATATGAATTGTAACCAGGACGATTAAATTATTTCCATTAAATTGAAATGTATTTCCAAAAATGACAACACCACCAGCATGCTGCTGCGGTCAGTTGGCAAATGTTGGTCCCCTGTGAGTTCCCTTCTGTGGAAACTCACAGAAGGAACTCTATCTTCCTGACATGTGCACATGTCAGGGTGCTCTTTAAATATTGTAAATCAATGCATTAATTGACTTGTAATTAAAAAGTTGTGTAAAGTTGTGTGTATATTTATGTTTTCTTATTAGAATCCAATGGCCCACCACCAAGCACTTCAGGGAACGATCTGAAATTCCCCATGATACACATGATGGTCAAGCATTTACTTCAGTTGTCTCTCTTCAAAAAGCTCTGCATGTGAGTGCGCACATGGTATAGGCCAATGAGGCAAGGCTAGGCAGCTATGCCTACAATCATAGAACTAGAGTTATAATAGCATCGTTAGTATCGTTCAATATGTTACCCATACGCCATTTCGCAGACTATCAAACAGTGGACAGCTGCTAGCTACATCAAAAATCTTTGATTCTGATGACTGAGCTAGAAATATTGACAGCAGCTGGTGCGGTGGACGTATCCTCTCAATAGTTTGAGCCAGATAATGCTGGGTACACAGGATAATTAGTCCAAATGTCCTGATGTTGAATGTTACATGAAATGTAACATTAAACTTCAATACAACCTCCAGCTTTCCTCGTGGGTGCCCGGTTTGTTTACATGATGTGGGCGCATACGTCTGCGTCACACAAATACCCGGCGCATTTACTGACGCAAATGACGTTTAGAAATGTTCAGTGTATTGTCCGATTTCTCGTTTTTATCGTTCCCTATGTAGTGCACTATATCATGAAAATTATATAGGGAATAGTAAGTGAGTGAATGGGGAACGATTTCGAACACAGCTATTGTAATTGTTAGCTACATCAGCCTCTTTAGCAAACAAGATCGAAAACAAACAACACAACTTTACAATGTATTACACGCTCAGAAAAAACAGAGCAAAGCATAAATTGGTGACCAGATGAAGCAGAACCTAACCCGACACTAAAACGACCAATGTGGTACAAATACAAAGAAAATGGCGTCTTCTTTGTTTGTCGAGTCGTACGGTTAACCTCGCTGAACACGATGGACTCCGGAGCCCGAGTGGGACAGGTTACATTAGGATAAAAATGGAGAAATGTCGCAAGAAAGCTGGGAGAGTTCCCACTTTGCAACTCGGGTGGATGGTGTACAATGCATCTCGGTTCGTCAAAACTATGTTTATTGTTTTTGTACCACGTTGTTCGGTTTAATGTAGTTTTTTTCCCCTTACACACATGATTACATTGCTGCTTTTATCCGGACACCAATTTACTTTGCATGGTCTCGGTGTGCGTGCAATACAATGTAAAGTTTTGCTTCTTTGTTTCTGATCTGGTTAGCTAAAGAGGCTAATGAAGCTAATAATAACAATGAGTAGCCGAGTAGCCAAGTCTTCCCCGACTCGGCCGACTCGGCTTTAACGGAAATGGCAAAGTAGCCATGCTTGTAGTGCTTAACTTATATACAAAATCATTAAAACCTTATATGGTGTTGTTCATTATGTGGTGAAGAAACCATTCGTAACTTTTGTTATATTGAAACATGTCATCAGAAATAGCATCTAAAATAATTTACATCAGTAAGCAGTTCAGTTTTTATAGAACTTTTGATCGAGTCCTCGAATCATCGTTGCAAACTTACACAATGCATTTGGCACGGGGCTGCCGCACTGATATATCTATAGAACGGTATTTGAATTAAAAGACCATTGAGCTAACATACAGATATTTACCCGATGCGCCTATATTCTCCACAACAGCAAAGTGAAGTACACAGTTGTGAACGAGTTATTCTTGGCCCTTAAATTCCTGTCATATATAGCACTGATTTAAACCTTGAACCTGGATGCATTGTGTTAAATTATATTTTGAGGCTAGCTGATTTGATTCTGGTGTCAAAGGTCAAATAAACGAAATGGTGAGAGAAGATAGGGGCGCGCTCCAACGTTAGGGCGGGACTTGAGCGCTCTCTTTGCTGTATGTTCTCGCGCTTCCTTCCAGGGACCAATCAGCGTGTTGCGGTTCTCCGGGGCTTGCGATATAAACTCTGCTGCACTTCTCGGTGTGACACGTTGAAGACAAGCAACTGAAATGGCAAGAACAAAGCAGACCGCTCGTAAGTCCACCGGTGGCAAAGCTCCCAGGAAGCAGCTCGCCACCAAGGCTGCCCGTAAGAGTGCCCCGGCCACCGGAGGCGTGAAGAAGCCCCATCGTTACAGGCCCGGCACCGTGGCTCTCAGAGAGATCCGTCGTTATCAGAAATCGACTGAACTGCTGATCCGCAAGTTGCCCTTCCAGCGCCTGGTGAGGGAGATCGCTCAGGACTTCAAGACGGACCTCCGTTTCCAGAGCTCCGCTGTGATGGCTCTTCAGGAGGCCAGCGAGGCTTACCTGGTCGGTCTGTTCGAGGACACCAACCTGTGCGCCATCCACGCCAAGAGGGTCACCATCATGCCCAAAGACATCCAGCTGGCCCGCCGAATCCGCGGAGAGCGTGCATAAATTGAACCACTGTGAAACCCTAAAGGCTCTTTTAAGAGCCACCTACATCCCTTACAAGAACGTTCCTTGTTTAGTTTTTGTCGAGTTGTGTTGACCGTTGCTCACGGCAGGCAACAGATGAAATGAGTTTTGACTTAAAAAAAAATCATGTGCAGAAGGCATTCTATGTTTCACATTCCAAATCGATCCACGAAGGTGCAGATTAAGGTTTGATGACTCGCTTGATCAAACTTGTGATTTTGATCCAGACGTGTTCCCTTGAATATCGGCTATGGCCTATATCTTCCCTTTGAGAGAGTGTTAAAGCATAACTTTAAAACGATTTCAGTCCCAATGGCTACCAACAGTTACAATATAGGGGAAGTACACTCAACTGATCAGGAAAGGATGTCCTTAATGTAGGCTACATAATGTGTTGTTTATGTTAACATGATGGAGATGACAATTTTATAATGTATATGACGTTTAACACATACGTTGAATTAATAGTTTATTTTTTTATGTATACTACAACTACTCACAGCGGTGTCCTGGCTAAAACTGCCCAACCAGGCTCATTCAATCTGGCCCCCTAATCATCCCCCTGTATAATTGGCTTATTCATTAATTCCCTCACTCTCCCTCTTAGACTGGTGTGTGGTGAGCGTTCTTGCTTGGCTGCCGTGCATCACCCAAGTGGGTCCTACACACTGCTGGGAGTTAGTGAGGTTCCCCCCTTCACTGTAAGCGCTTTGAGTTTCCAGAAAATAAAAGCGCTATATAAATTCAATGAATTATTAGTATTATTATTATTATTACTTGATTTTAATTTAATTCTCACTCCAAAACGATTCCCGTTAGTTTGTTTTGAATGGTCAAGTCATCAGCAATCTGTTATAAAACATTGAATTTTAATTCAACATGCATCCAGTTTTCGACAACTAGTATGTATTTTACTCGCTTTTACTTTTCAACGGGGAACATTAAGCTGTAGGTGCAATACTGCCACCTGATGGGTGTGAAAGTTAGGTTGACTGTGATTGGTCCTTTTGTTTACCGTTTGAGCTGGCCAATGAGCAAAGACGTGGGTGGGTATATAGCAGTGTGTCGACGGCCATCGTCAGTTTCAAATCTTCACCGAAGAATCGTAAAACATGTCAGGAAGAGGCAAGACCGGTGGAAAAGCTAGGGCAAAGGCCAAGACCCGCTCATCCCGTGCCGGGCTCCAGTTCCCTGTCGGTAGAGTGCACAGACTTCTACGTAAAGGCAACTACGCTCATCGCGTCGGCGCTGGAGCTCCCGTCTACCTGGCGGCGGTGCTCGAGTATTTGACCGCTGAGATTCTGGAGTTGGCTGGAAACGCTGCCCGCGACAACAAGAAGACCCGAATCATCCCCCGCCATCTACAGCTGGCCGTCCGCAACGACGAGGAGCTCAACAAACTCCTGGGCGGAGTGACCATTGCTCAGGGCGGTGTGTTGCCCAACATCCAGGCAGTTCTTCTGCCCAAAAAGACTGAAAAGCCCGCCAAGAAGTAAATCTGGAAACTGACCCAATACAAAAAGGCTCTTTTAAGAGCCACCCACATCCTTTTATAAGAGCTTTCCTTCAACACATTCTCTGACATCTAAAGATGCTATATCCACTTCTGCAGGGCTGACCATTTAGCATTTATTTTCTTAATTGGGACATCCATTTGAATGGTGTAAATCTAAATATTGTTTGTGTGCGGCTGAGGGTCGACGTTACATCCAAGATACCGACGGGTTCTAGCCAATGAGGCTGACACTGGTTGACAGATTGGCTGCTTGTGTGATCCAAGTTACACGGAAATTGGCTAGTCGTTTATTTTTGGGCGACATTAGCGTCTTAAGCAAACCGGCTGAAACACAACTTTACATTTTTTTGAACGTACAGCAAGATCGTACAAGGCATAAATTGGTGACCTGAATAAAGTAGCAAAGTAAACAAGTGTAAGAGCTTTAAAATGACCAACGTGGTACAAATACAAAGAAAATAAATCTCACGAGCAGCCATTTTGAGCGTTATCAGTGAATTCCGAGGGGCCCCGACCTAAAGGGGGTGTGCCTCCCAGCAAGAAAGCTGGGAGATTTCCCCACTTGCAACTAGGAATGCTGGTGTTGGAGGCATCTTGATCACACCATTAATCAGTAGCGTAGCTATAACACACAAACAACTGATGTGTGGCCGAACGTTTTACGTAAATGGAAATACAACAGCACCACTGCCTCACTACACTAGAATGGGGCAAGGACTGAAAAGCTTGGGCCGACAGAGAGTGGCAAGCTCACTGGCGCGTTGGTAGAACAACCTACATGAAACAGAACAAAGGAGGTGAACTACGGTGAGAGTGATTGGGGAATAGGTTGCAGGTGAGAAGATGGACAAGGACACAGGTGAGGGGAATGAGTTGATTGCAGGCTTGAGATGTAAATTGAGGGTCTGGGGACATCTAAGGGGTATTCCATCAAAGTCGCTAACAAAGCCGGCGCTTAGTTGATTAAGCCCGGTTAGAACTAATGCCAACTTCCACTTGAGGCTAAAGCCGTTCCATCAACCCAGTTCAGCCACGCCTTGCTCAGGCTAGTTCAAGCCAGGCTTTCGTTATCGTGGATTACGCTCGCTTACGAGATATGTAACCAGCCCAGAACCGTGAATGTTGAATCATGGATCAAATGTCCGAAAAGGACAGAGCGGGATCTTTTCCAGAGGCAAACAGAAGCTGCTTGTGGAGGTCTATGAGGAGTACAAGCATATATTAAATCAAAAAGGGAACACGTCAACATTAATAAAAACAGGGAAGCCTCCTGGCAATAAAATCGCTGACCTTCTGAATGAATAAGTAGTATTAAGCGTAACATATTTGGGCTACATTTTATATGGTCCGTAGATTTGTATTCAGGGAGATAGTCTCGAGGTAAGGTCGTCCAGGGTTCAATCCCCACCTAATTAGTAATTTAGGAAGGGTTACTGGAGAAATCAAACAACTTTGCCAATTTTCCATTTCTTTGAATATTCTAACTAACCATAGTATATATCTCAACAGAGTTGGTCTCGGCTGGCTGCCGAGAAACTCACCTGAAAGGAATTTATGTGGCTGACAATTTACCATGCAGCAGTGTCTCAATTTCACTATCAGTAACATAAATATTAACATTAACTTTACCATGGGTTTTTGCAAGTTATTTTTTGGTTCTGGGGATATTGTAAGACATATTTATTATATAAAAAGTAAATTGTTAGGCCTAATTTCTCTGATGTAAAGGAAATTACAAAAATGAGCGCCAAAAATTGAAGGACGTAGGCTACTCAGGATGCAAACTCGCTTCGCCCGAACCTCAGGGCAAATGCTAGACCACTCACCGAACTGCTAATTCACAAAATTGACAGAATACATAGTGTTAGATAAAAATGTGTTGAGAAAATATCCACGATAACAATAGATAGCAATTCATTTAATTATTTTATTTGCATAAGTTAATCTTAGACCCTCAGTGGAAATATACGCTGTTTGTACTTCATATATGTACATTTATGACAAAATCATGAGGACTAGGCTTGGCGGAACCTTCTTATGGTACACTTG
The DNA here is from genome assembly GCF_949987615.1 of Pollachius pollachius. Classification (NCBI taxonomy): domain Eukaryota; kingdom Metazoa; phylum Chordata; class Actinopteri; order Gadiformes; family Gadidae; genus Pollachius; species Pollachius pollachius. Next base: position 17,790,784 of record NC_136934.1, on the reverse strand, counting down.
TTTCCGACAGATGGGACTTCTCTGAAACACTGCTCAAATAAGCCCGACAGTTAGCCTGGTACCGACCAGGTTCATTTGGTCGGATAAATTGCCATGGTTACTTAGCAGAGATTTCCTTAAGTGCCGTTGATGGTACGCAACTCTAGCTTAAAGTAGCGAGGCTAAGTGAAATAAGCCCGGCATTGCCTTTAGCTTGGTTGATGGAATACCCCCTTGGTGGACAAGGGGAGAATGAAGTCAAAATAAACAGAACAAGGTCAAACACTGATCATGACAGTCTTCCGGTAAGGGACAATAAATCTTTAAAGGACAGATTTAAGATGTCCCAGAAGTTCAGGCCTATGAATATGGAGCAGGGTGGATGGAGGGGATCAGGAGGAAGGATTCAGGGGCATGTGGTCTGAAAGCTGGCTTGTCCAGCCGGGAATCTTGACCCAGGTGCTGGACGGAGGCGGGGCAGGAGATAAGAGGAGGACATCCAAGATGCTGGACCGGGAAAGAGCAGGAGATCTCAGACAGATGACCTGGATGCCGGAAGCTATAAAGACCACCTGACATGCAAAGCTGCACTGGAGGATGAATTTGGGACTGGAAAGGAGGCCGGCAACATAGGAGAAGCCGTTCAGGAGGCCGGCGGTGGGGACAATATCGCGCAGGAGACCCACAGCGTAGGACAAGACAAGGATGTAAGGTTAGGGGAAAGGTCTGGGGACATCCGGTGGACAAGGGGAGAATGGCCACTAAACAATACAAGGCCATAGACATGATGAAACGGAGTGACAAGCCAATATCCAAGCCGTAGGAAGGGCCCTCAACTCCAACATAAAGTGGAGCCCCTGGAGAGCCCCTCTGTAAAAACAGATATAAAGGGCTGGGGGAAGACCATGACACAAAATTCGAAGCAGCCAATCCCTGTGTATAGCGTGGTGTAGCGGCCAATGGCAGCTACTCTGTCATGCAGGAGATGAACCACGGAAGCTATTTTGCTTCGGAGAAATACTGCGACAGTCAGCATGGCCAGTAGCCTAGCTCAGCAGTTCATTGCATGGAAGTTGAAGACTCCATTCCCTGTGTCTGAAACATTGCTATAGCCATGTGTTGGAACAGGCGTGCCAGAGAAACTACATTTAAAAAAGGAAGTATCTAAGCAGTTCAATGACAGATCGGCTAGGGACCTCCCGGAACTACCTGTTGGACAGAATGAAGCCTCTCCCTGGCAACAAGGCTGGAAGATTGTCACATGGGACATGCCTCCAACAGGTGGTTCCCGGGTCATACCTTGTTGAAGTGGAGAGTGCCACATATCGTCGCAACCGAATAGACATAAGGCCTGTAGAATCCACCTCACCAGAGAATAGGTAGCTGTCTGAAAAATGAGCAAAAACCACATGACCAGCTTCGATGGACCTGACAACCCACAAGAGAAAAGCGTCTCACAAGAAAGCGACCAAAGAACGCTGCGGCCTACCCCCCTTCAAGCAAACCCTGAAAGCCATAGCCCGACACAGTTGCCTCCACAGCCTGTCCGCCACAGGCAGAGTGGCCGAATCATGTTACCCCCACAGAGACTTAGGCCCCGTCCACACGGAGCCGATTTTTTGGTGAAACCGCATTAAGGTGCTTACAAACTGCCGCGCGGCAACCGCCCTGATAACCGCCTCGCTGCCGGAGGTTTCCGCGCAGTGGTGTGAAAGGCAAGGCGTTTTTACAAGCGGCTGCTGCCGCTGCCGACTGCGGCGTCAATCATGGGGCGGTGCTTCGGTCGTCGTCAGAAGAACCCGCCAAAAGTGCACAGAATATTTCCCCCCTTTTTCCCCTAAACATATTTCATATTCATACATGGAACTATTACATGTTGTAATCTCTGCATATAAGCATGGATGTAGAATAAAATTGGATAAAAAAAGACGGTTCCGTCTGAAAGATAATTCAATAACCTACATAATGCCAGACCCTTTTCATTAAACTAAGAAACTAATGAAACAAAATGCATTTAATTGGTTGTTTTAAATGTATATTTATGTTTAAAATAAGGCTATAAATTAATAAATGGTTCTGTCAGACAGTCAACTTTTGGTTGCAGCATGAACGTATTAGAAGTTCTTAGCAAATGCAACATTTTGGAGGGAAAGAAAAGAAAACATTTTTGGGGAGAAACATTCAGCTTCTTTTCAGATAAGCTATGGGAGAGGATACGAAAGCATTGTTGTGTGTTGCTCTGATCTACAACAGAAGAAAATCCAAAGAAAAGGAGAGAGAAAAGAGGCGAGCATGGGTACATCCACTTCTGAAAGTTAGGGGGGAGCAAAGAGAGTTCAGATTGTGGATTGAACAACTGAAGGCTCATGAAGACAGGTTCAAGACCTATTTCAGGCTGTCTCCATCCCAATTTGATGGCCTCCTGCAACGGCTTACCCCTGTCATCAAAAAGATGGACACCAACTACCGCATGGCAATTTCACCCGAGGAGCGCCTTGCCATCTGCTTGAGGTGAGAATTTTTGATAAAATCCTGCATGCACATACATTTTATTCTACAAATAATAACACGGACAGTAGACTGTAGGTAACAGTATTAAGTTATTTTTTAATCTTTCAAAAAATATATATTTTTTAAAACTTAATAATAGAATCTATAAACATTCTAAACGGCCCCAACATATAAAACAAAATAACGTAAACAAAATTAAGTAAACCACTAAACACTACTCGCTATATTCTAGCTCGTATAGAATGGCGAGTATTTTCCTTTCTCGCCTGAGCTGACTTTCGAGCATCAAGACGTCTCAGCACGGGAAGAATGCTGGACAAGAAATGCTGGTGCTCATCATGCGGCTTGGCCTGTATTGCCTCGAGGATTTTTTCTTCAAAAGAAGAGTCAGCAGCAGCTCTCTTTCTTTTTTTCGGCCTCTGATCAGGGGTTCTGGCGGCAGGTCTAGGGGTCTGGTCACTCAAGTCTGTCTCAAGTTGTGTCGGTGTCCTCTGTCTGTGTATCGTCCATCCCTGTGTGAGCAGATGAAACCTCCCAGCGAAGCCGAATGGAGGGAGATGGCAGAGGGTTTCAAGACCAGGTGGAACTTTCCTAATTGTTGAGGTGCTATTGATGGGAAACATGTTGTGATACAGGCTCCAGCATCATCTGGCTCACTGTATTGCTATTGGCTGTAGTTGATGCAGACTACCTCTTCAGGGTAGTAGATATTGGGGGATATGAGAGAAATAGTGATGGGGGGACATTGCAAAGTTCAAACTTTGGGATGGCTCTCAGAGAGGGAAAACTGGATCTGCCGGTGGACTCCACTCTTCTTCAAGCAGATCACCTGGGGCCTGTACCGCATGTCTTTGTCGGGGACGCAGCATTTCCCCTCCGGACCGACCTGATGCAACCTTACCCAGGACGGAAACTCACAGAAAGACAGCAGGTCTTCAATTACCGCCTGTCAAGAGCAAGGCGCATTGTGGAGAATGGTTTTGGCATCATGGCCTCCCAGTGGCGTTTGTACAGGCGAGTGCTGGGGATCAAGCCAGAGCATGCAAAGGTCATTGTCAAAGCAACACTTGTGCTACATAATCTGCTCCGCAGGGAGGCCATTCTGAAGGAATCCACTTCAGCAATGACAGCACCAGACCAGGGATGTCCAGAAGGGTCTTTCCAGCCCCTCAACAGCACAGGAGCCCACAACTCGAGTAGGGCAGCCATGCAAGTGAGGGAGACCCACACTGAGTATTTCAGCTCTGCAGCTGGGAAGGTTCAGTGGCAATACAGTGCCATTAGATAAAGAACTGTGTGTCTAAATATGTGAATAACACACAATGTGCCCAATTCTGTGTATAGTTAACTTAAATCATAAAATAAATGTTCTTGTTTTTGTATATAAAATAACTACTGTTCAATAAATAATTTGTCATTTCACAGTGTACATTCTGGTTCAATTTTATATTATTTAATAAGTAGACCTACTATTAATAGGTAACATATAAAAACAACAAGATTAAAACAAAGGCTGGCATCCTCTAGATGAATATATTTATGTCCACCAGTACAGAAAACTGATGTGCATCTGATCTGTAATACAGATGTTTTAGTTTAGTAGGCTTGTAACAAATTATAACAGAACCTATATTTTTTCCATCAGCTTAATCATACATTGTGAACAGGACGTGTCTTGCTAGTCTCTGCATGAATTTAGTTATTAACCGAGAGAAGATTTTGAAAGTCCTGTGACGTTTTGTAGTAAGCTATACGAGGAACACTTTGGAAATAAGTGTTTTAAGTACGAAGTGCGAACCTCTGGGATTATTGTATATTTGATACTCCTTGGAGTTGTTTGTAGGCTACTTTTAAATTCCTAATAGAAATCTAATCGAAAAACACAGAAGTCACACGCAGCTAACTTTGGCTGCATAGTGGAGCAAAAACACCAACGATTTTATCATATTTTGAATGTGTGTGTATTTTGCATTTACCTGTCATCCCTAGTTCAGAAGAAATGTTGTCCCATGCCCACATTTTCTATTGGTTGTCCTTGTACGAAGTCAGAGCCGCGTTGTACAAGGAGGGATACTCGGACACGAACATAATCAGCTCCTCCATGCCTGTCATTTTTGTATTGTCCCGCCTCCTTCAATTTGATTGGCTGCCGCCGAAAGTTGTAACACGGGGAAAGCTGAGCGGTTATGAAAAATCGGGCAAAATCTGTGCACGTTCACGTGGGCGGCCACCGCTTCCTGGTCTACAGCCGCTTTTGAAACCGCCTCCCCTCTGCCGCCCTTCCCTCATTGAAATGAATGGAGGCGGCGAATTGCCGCGCGGCGGTGTGATAATAGCTAGGTGACGGCTCCAGGAGAGGTACAGATTTGCGACAATCCATACATAAAGTTACAGCTGCATGCGTTTCCAGCAGTGTTTATATTTTGCCTTCATTGTGACATGATTAATTTTTAAATAACTCATATTAAAACGGATGGACCAATAAGTCAGGGAATTGTAGTTATTTGAACTCTTGTTAAGTAATTATAGTACAACAGAATGTGTTGAAGGAGTCCCCTTATGAAGGATGTGGATGGCTCTTAAAAGAGCCTTTTTGTTTTGGGTCAGTTTCCAGATTTACTTCTTGGCGGGCTTTTCAGTCTTCTTGGGCAGAAGAACTGCCTGGATGTTGGGCAGCACACCGCCCTGAGCAATGGTCACTCCGCCCAGGAGTTTGTTGAGCTCCTCGTCGTTGCGGACGGCCAGCTGTAGATGGCGGGGGATGATTCGGGTCTTCTTGTTGTCGCGGGCAGCGTTTCCAGCCAACTCCAGAATCTCAGCGGTCAAATACTCGAGCACCGCCGCCAGGTAGACGGGAGCTCCAGCGCCGACGCGATGAGCGTAGTTGCCTTTACGTAGAAGTCGGTGCACTCTACCGACAGGGAACTGGAGCCCGGCACGGGATGAGCGGGTCTTGGCCTTTGCCCTAGCTTTTCCACCGGTCTTGCCTCTTCCTGACATGTTTTACGATTCTTTGTTGCAGACTTGTAACTGACGTTGGCCCTCGACACACTGCTATATACACACCCACGTCTTTGCTCATTGGCCGGCTCAAACGGTAAACAAAAGGACCAATCACAGTCAACCTAACTTTCACACCAATCAGGTGGCAGTATTGCACCTACAGCTTAACTCCCCGTTGAAAAGTAAAAGCGAGTAAAATACAAACTATTTTATATATATATATAAATAGTTGTCTAACAATTGGATGCATGTTGAATTAAAAGTCAATGTGTTATAACAAATTGCGGATGATGACTTGACCATTCAAAACAAACTAACGGGAATCCTTTTGGAGTGAGAATTAAGATTACAATCAAGTGAGTAGTTGTATACATAAAGTAAATCCATTCAACGTATGTGTTAAGTCATTATATACATTATAAATATTGTCCTCCCCATCATATTAATATAATCATTATGTAGCCTACATTAAGGACATCCTTTCCGTGATTCTAAAATCGTTGAGTCTACTTCCCCTACATTGTAACTGTTGAGTTACAATATTAAAAAGTTATACTTTAGCATAGAGAAGGTATAGGCCACAACAGATATTCAAAGGAACACGTCTGGATCAAAATCACAAGTTTGATTAAGCAAGCCATGAAAACATGAAGCTACACCTTAAACCCTATGGATCGATTTAAAAAGTGAAATATGAAACGCCCTCTGCACACCATGATTTTCTTTTTTTAAATCATATCTGTAGAATGCCGTGAGCAACGGTCAGCACAACTCGACAAAAACTAAACAAGGAACGTTCTTGTAAGGGATGTAGGTGGCTCTTAAAAGAGCCTTTAGTGTTTCAGTGGTTCAATTTATGCGCGCTCTCCGCGGATTCGGCGGGCCAGCTGGATGTCTTTGGGCATGATGGTGACCCTCTTGGCGTGGATGGCGCACAGGTTGGTGTCCTCGAACAGACCGACCAGGTAAGCCTCGCTGGCCTCCTGAAGAGCCATCACAGCGGAGCTCTGGAAGCGGAGGTCGGTCTTGAAGTCCTGAGCGATCTCCCTCACCAGGCGCTGGAAGGGCAGCTTGCGGATCAGCAGTTCAGTCGATTTCTGATAACGACGGATCTCTCTGAGAGCCACGGTGCCGGGCCTGTAACGATGGGGCTTCTTCACGCCTCCGGTGGCCGGGGCACTCTTACGGGCAGCCTTGGTGGCGAGCTGCTTCCTGGGAGCTTTGCCACCGGTGGACTTACGAGCGGTCTGCTTTGTTCTTGCCATTTCAGTTACTTGTCTTCAAAGTGTCACACCCAGGAGTGCAGCAGACTTTATATGGCAAGCCCCGGAGAACTGCAACACGCTGATTGGTCCCTGGAAGGAAGCGCGAGAACATACAGCAAAGAGAGCGCTCAAGTCCCGCCCTAACGTTGGAGCGCGCGCCCCTATCTTCTCTCACCATTTCATTTATTTGACCTTTGACACCAGAATCAAATCAGCTAGCCTCAAAATATAATTCAACACAATGCATCCAGTAAAAAGGGTATAAAGCAGTACTATATATGACAGGAGCATAAGGGGCAAGAATAACTCGTTAACGACTGTGTATGTCACTTTGCTTTTTTGAAGAATATAGTTGCATTGGGTGAATATCTTTACGTTAGCTCAATGGTTAGCTCAAATGCATTGTCAGTTTGCAACGATGATTCGAGGACACGATCAAAAGTCCTATAAAAACTGAACTGCTAACTGATTATTTTAATTATTTTAGTCTATGCTATTTCTGATGACAGGTTTCAAGCTAACAACAGTTATGAATGATTTCTTCACCACATAATGAACAACACCATATAAGGTTTTAATGATTTTGTATGTAAGTTAAAGACTACAAACATGGCCACTTAGCCATTTCCGTTTCAGCCTAGACAGACCGAAGGTTTACCTGGGTAAATTAGAACATGTAGGAGTAACTTATTTACCATTCCACCCACTCCCAATATAACGGTTTGTTTACCTGTGTTCGAGAGATGCTTCATGAACCACCTCCAGAGTGCAAGCTTGTTTACCTTGTGTCTCTGATAGAATAAACCGTGTGCTGAACATTCTCTGAGTCCTACCACAAAGGATCTAAATAGTTGTATCATAACCTAACAATTTGTGAAGTCTGTAGACGTACAACAATTGTAGCCATTAGTTGTATATTATTAAAACTATCCATATGAAATGTGATATTAGAACAGGGACTCTTGCGTGGTTGGCTCTTAAAAGAGCCTTTTTGGTTTTTAAACATAAACCTAGTGAGATCATTGACTTCTTATTAGGGGTTGCCTTCTTGGCCGCTTTGGGCTTGGTCACCTTCTTTGCGGGAGTCTTCTTAGCAGCGGGCTTGGTTGCTCTTCTGGGGCTCTTGGGGACTTTCTTGGGGCTCTTGGCAATTGCCTTCTTGGGCATGGCAACCATCTTGAACTTCTTCGGGGTAGCCTTCTTTGCGGCGGCAGGCTTTTTGGCCGCGGGCTTCTTTGCCTTCTTTGGTGAAGCCTTCTTGACAGCGGCTGGTTTCTTGACGGCGGGCTTCTTGACTTTAGGTGCCACAGCCTTCTTAGCGGCGGGCTTCTTCGCTTCCTTGTTCACCTTGAAAGACCCGGAAGCCCCGGTGCCCTTGGTCTGGACAAGAACTCCCTTCGTCACCAGGCTTTTCACGGTGACCTTGACGCGGAAGTTATTCTTCTCACCATCGTAGCCATCGGCAATCAAACACTTCTTGAGCATCGCCAGAGAAACACTGCGACGCTCTTTGGAGGACAACACGGCTCTGGTGATCGGAATGGAACATAAAAAACATAGCTTTTATTGCTATGAACAAATGGGTTTATAATGTTTACTATTGTGTTTTTTTTCTTCGAGTGCACATGTTACTCCTTGGTATTTTCTTTCTCCAGGGCCACTTTAGTGATTAGAATTTTTGGCAGTATCTTTTAATCAAAGTATAAATAGAATGTGGACCAAATAAGAGCCAAATAAGTGATGAGACTCAGCACAAAAATAGAGCATTATTTGGTTATTTTATTGTAAACCTGTTTTTAATCTTCATTATTTCAGATGGTGAAAGAGATCATGTAAACATGTACTTCAGCAATCCCATGCAGGAAATAAGAATGGTCCCATATACGTGGCAAACCTGACAACGCCATCCTCAAATAATAGGGAAGGGGACCCCTTTAAACACAGATTAGATGAAAAAAAGCTACACCGTGTGGTTCAAAGTGGCATAGACAGAGTGGTTTTAATCAAAACTTATGCAAGGCTGAAAAGGAAGGTTAGCAGAAGTAGTACACTCCAACAGCAAGTGGTACCCCAGGGCATGTGCTGCATCGAGTATCTAACAAATGTGATAAATCATGAATCATAGAGCAAATAATACATACGTTAAAACAACAACACTAAAGTGACTTGACTCACCAGCCACTGTATCATACATCAAGAGAGTTTGTGTGCACATTCCCTGAAGCTTAACAATGTGATGAAAACAGTTGTGTCCACCATAAACTTCATTAAAAGCAGAGGGCTGAACAACCGCCAGTTCAAGGAGTTACTCAGCGAGCTTGAGTCAGAGTATGGTGATCTGGTTTATCATTGTGAAGTGCGATGGCTGAGTCGTGCAAATATGCTCGCACGGTTTTATACACTGCGGGAAGAAGTCAGACGCTTCATGGAGATGAAGGGTAAACCTGTCATGGAGCTCAGTGATGGCAAGTTCCTCCGTGATCTGGCCTTCATGGTGGACATCAGCAAGCACCTGTCAGAGCTAAACCTCAAGCTGCAAGGTCCCAACCAGCTCATCAGCTCTCTGCTTTCAAATGTGAAATCATTTGAAGTGAAGTTAAGGCTGTGGCAAGGACAGCTGGAAAGGGGAAACACTGTGCACTTTCCCACCCTACAAGAACAAAAACCTGATGTTACGACTGAATATGCTGGTGAGTGTGCAAAACTCATCCAGGCATTTGATGAGAGGTTTCATGATGTGAAAAATATACAAAAGGAACTCGACGTGTTTGCGACACCATTTAATGTGCAACCGTCTGATGTGCCAGATAACCTCCAAATGGAAATAATTGATCTGCAAAACAACGAGCTCAAAGCCAAGTACCACAACCTTTCTCTGCTGGACTTTTACAAACTGTATGTTCGTGCTGAGGATTTTCCCATCCTGAGGAGACATGCCCAGAAGTTTGCATCTCTGTTTGGGACAACGTATCGCTGTGAACAGTTCTTTTCAAAACTGACTCTTGCAAAGACTCGCTTCCGCTCAAGACTGACTGACTCAAACTTGGAAAACCAGCTTTGAGTAGCATCATCATCACTGCCAGCTGACATCAGACGCCTTGCTAGAGAAAAACAGTTCCAGCCATCACATTAGGTGAGTCTAGAAATGCAGCAAACATGAGGCTTAGTAACACAGCAGTTATAGACTTTTTTTGTCTTTTTTTTCATCTTTAGTTATGTGTTCATAATGGTATGGCCCTCTGAGGACTTTGGAAAAATTGAAATGGCCCTTGATGTGAAAAAGGTTCCCCACCCCTGGTGTAAGATCTCGAAAGCGGCGATAGCCTAACCAAACTTCGGACATCTTTAAGAACTACTAATGAACTATGAACAACGTCATGAGACGGTATGAAAGGCAGTAGGAAGATATTGGACTAATTATCCTGTGTACCCATCATTATCTGGCTCAAACTGATGAGGATACGTCCACCGCACTAGCTGCTGTCAATATTTCTAGATCAGTCATCAGAATCAAAGATTTTCGATATAGCTAGCAGCTGTCCACTGTTTGGTAGTCTGCGAAATGGCGTATGGGTAATATATTGAACGATACTTCTATTATAACTCTAGTTCTATGATTGTAGGCATAGCTGCCTAGCCTTCGCTTCATGGGCCTATCCCATGTGCGCACTCACATGCAGAGCTTCTGAAGAGAGACAACTGAAGTAAATGCTTAACCATCATGTGTATCATGGGGAACTTCAAATAGTTCCCTCAAGTGCTTGGTGGCGGGCCATTGGATTCTGATAAGAAAACATAAATATACACACAACTTTAATTTCTGGTAATTACAAGTCAATTAATGCATTGATTTACAATATTTAAAGAGCACCCTGACATGTGCCCATGTCAGGAAGAGTGAGAGAGTTCCTTCTGTGAGTTTCCACAGAAGGGAACTCACAGTGGACCAACATTTGCCAACTGACCGCAGCAGCATACTGGTGGTGTTGACATTTTTGGAAATACATTTAAATTTAATGGAAGTAATTTAATCTTCCTGGTTACAATTCGTATGCACCCTGCACTTATTAATTGATACATGTTTTATATTTGAATTCAAAACCACTTTATAACGTTTAAACAGGCACTATATATCCAAAGGGGTTCCAAGTATAAGCCTCGGTGAAATATATATTTCACCGAGGCTTATACTGGACACCACTGTGGGATATAATGTGGTGCTCAGTCTAGCCATAGGGGTGATTTAAAGCAGCGTTTCTCAACTGGTGGGTCGCGACCCAAAAGTGGGTCGCGGACTCATTTTGAATGGGTCGCGGAGTGTAGGAGAAAAAATAAAATAGCTAAAAATATTACCAGTGATTAGGCCATCTGATTAGAGATGAGATTTTAGGTTATTTTTAGTGAGCCGGATAATTTGGATCAGCTCACCAACAAGAGCCGGCTCTTTCGGCTCCCAAACGGCTCTTCAAATGACCACTTATACCTTTTATAATTCAGCCAAATGTAGCCCGTTTTGACTTATGATTCCTATGTGTCGGCCTATATATCACTTTAATTACTAAGTTCAGCACTACCTATCTCTGCGAAAGTGGCTTCTCAACTTTGGTCCAGCTCAAGTCCAACCAGAGGAACAGGTTGGACGCTGAACATGATCTGAGAGTAGCTCTGTCAACCATCACCCCAGACTTTGAAACAAAGCACAGGAGACAGGAAAAAAGCACATCCCCAACTATCTGAAAAGCTTCACTGAACACTTGTTGAGTAAAAACAATCCGTTTACTAAGCCAACTTGAAGATTATATTTGTGATTACAATTGTGTATGTGTGATTGTTTTAGAGAAATAAATTTGCTAGGTTTTAATAAAAATGGGTCGCGACATAATGACCATGAAAAATGTGGGTCCCAAGGCCAGATCAGTTGAGAACCACTGATTTAAAGAATGCGCGTCATAGTGGGGGTTAATCTTCTCGGACAGTTGCGGAGCTCCGTTTGGCAAGCGGTTGACGTCCACCTCGTTCAAAAGTAACCAAAACATTGTACACGTAAATGCTTATGGCTATACATATAACAGGCGTATATACTGAGTATACAACTAGATATTAACGACTACGTTTCTTGCATGGCCTTCACCACATTCAACGGATAATAAAGAGCATATACAGTATAAACCAACGGCGGCAAAGCCGGGCACATCTGAAGTTGTACCAGTGTCATGAGCAGTTCTACTAATCAGACCTAAATTATAGTAACTGCTAAGATCGAGACATTTGAGGAATAGGTCTTATTGTAGTTTGGGTGGTCCTTAAAAGGACCGTTGGTTTTAGATAAACTGTTGTAGTTTACTTGGAGCTGGTGTACTTGGTCACGGCTTTGGTGCCCTCAGACACGGCGTGCTTGGCCAGCTCACCTGGCAGCAGCAGGCGGACGGCGGTCTGGATCTCCCTGGAGGTGATCGTGGAGCGCTTGTTGTAGTGAGCAAGGCGAGAGGCCTCACCGGCGATGCGCTCAAAGATGTCGTTGACGAAGGAGTTCATGATTCCCATCGCCTTGGAGGAGATACCGGTGTCGGGGTGGACCTGCTTCAACACCTTGTAAACGTAGATGGCGTAGCTCTCCTTCCTGGTCTTACGACGCTTCTTTCCGCCCTTCACAGCCGTCTTGGAGACGGCCTTCTTGGAGCCCTTCTTGGGTGCGATTTTCGGTGCTGGGTCCGGCATGGCGAGAGACAACGCGAGTAGAGGCTAAGACGTGTGACTGCTGACTTTATAGGAGGTGCATGCAAATCAACATGGGCTGTCCCTTTGTGCGATTGGCTGGGATATTCAAAATGCCTTAACATGTGATACTGCTTGATACCACAGCGCTCCACTAAATAGATCAGCGAGCTTCTCTCTAGCCTTAATTATCCATATGCTATACAATGTTTAAACGACTAATGTTTCAATATATCATGTTACCCACGCTGACCGATCAATACGAGTCTACACCTAAATGTTTCGGTTCGTTTTTTGTACGTATTTCGTGTAGTGTTAAACATTTCATTTTCGTCAACCAACTTGCTTATTAAGTCATGGTCAGTCATGTTATTCTGGCAACTAAATACGGATGCAGGGTATCAAAGGGACCGCAGTTTTTATGTAAACGACGACAAGCTGTGTGATTCAACGAAGGTGGGCTTCTTTGTTAAATATTTGGGCGGCTCTTAAGAGAGCCTTTGGGTTGAGGTGGGAGATGATGATTTAACCGCCGAAGCCGTACAGGGTGCGTCCCTGCCTCTTCAGGGCGTAGACCACATCCAGGGCGGTAACGGTCTTCCTCTTGGCATGGCCAGGGAATGCGTGTGCTAACTTAGTAAAATGGTCTGTGATGACCAGAACGTCAACCGAGTCTTCTGAGCTCCAGAAATCAATACAGACCAACTCGATGGGAGCCGTTGTTCTGATGCTCTCTAATGGAGCTCGAGCAGAGGGGTCTGGTGTTTTGGCCAGAATGCACCTATGACATCTCTTGACATACTGCTTTATGTCAGACTCCATCCTTTGCCAAAAGAAACGCTGTCTCGCTAGATGCAGAGTCCTTGCCTGCCCTTGATGCCCAGCAACATCATGTGGTAATGGTCAGGACTCGTTAGTGTGGTGTATAAGGCATCGTATTGTACTGAGAGGGACTAAGGCCAGATCACCCTTACGTTTTCTCTGAACCTATCTTGTAGGTAGCTTTGTAGCTGTCATGAAAAGCTAAGAGTTTTTCATTTAATCCTTGCCAAGTTTATGCATTTTAGGTTTCATTTATTGAGCCCTGTGTTCCAGTGCTGCTACATTCAGGATTTTGGCGAAATTTAGGAGGGATGAATGTAACCGGTGTATTTATAGTTACGTTATATTTCACCAAGAATCCTTTTATTCCTTTAATTTATTATTTTTCCTTTATGTATTTCCTTTATATATTATAAATGTATATTTGTTTTGAACGCTTTTATTTTAATACGTTGGGTTGTGTGTAGTCACTTCCTGTTTATTTCGCGCCGTCCTCTACAGTAGAAGAGTTGCCCTGCTCGAGATAGGTAGCAATGTGGAGTGCTCCCGGTTTATTAGTGTTAAGTTCTAAAACATGGTCAAAACATAAAACGAACGTTAATAATAATATTTTGAGATTGTGGTTGTTAGTTTCTGACAAAAAGACGCTCTGTTTAGTGGGTAAACATACTTTTATATTCAGTTCGACCGTCTTAGTTTGATTTGGGGCCTTTTGTGTCCCCTTGTTTAGAGTGCTTGTGAGACGGACAGCACTGACGTATGTATTAATGTCTTCCCACACGGGTATGTGAGCTCTCTTTTAGTGTGTTTTTATGTTTTGTTAATTTCGGTGTATTTTTGTTTAATTTCATTTGTTTAGTGGGCATGTTGATTCTGATGTCGTAATGTAACATGTTCGCGAGTCGTAGAGTTGCCCTGCTGGAGAGAGAGTGCTTGTGAGACGGACAGCACTGAACACAGAATAAAAGCTCCCGTGGCATATCAGCAGTTGTCTCCCGGCTCATTTACACAACGCAGAATTAGCATATGCAGTCAAGGCCGGCTACCAGTGACGTGCAGTCACATGAGAAGAAAAAACTAATTATGATAAAATTTAAAAATATATTGTATATTGGTATTTGTCTACTGATCTGTGGTCTAAATGTAATTAATGTACGATTCCAATAATCTAAATCATTTTTATTATCAAAATCGCTGAATTTGCCTTTTTCCTGAGAGGAAATACGCGAGCTGAGGCCGGCTGAGGCAGCGAGCAGTGCTGGCTCACCGAGAATTGCGCAATCCCTCACAAACTGGGTAGAGTGCATGCGCTCAATCCAGTTTGCTTTTTCACCGTTGTCACCAACAAGGGCGTAGGAACTGGAGAGGACGTGTCCCCTCCAATTTTGGAGACAGGCACATTTGTCCCACCTAAAAATTATACCAGGGGGAGAAAAATATTTTATTTTAGTTTAAAAGCGCAACACAGCGTCTTGTCACCGCTTCTTATTCTAAAAAACTGGATGATTGAGCGTGCAATTAAAAAATGATATTAATCAGTTCATTACTGCCATTCAAAATGTTTTTTCCTTTACATTTACAAATGTATCTTTTTAGTAGAATAAAATATATTTGTGCATTTTTTCAGTGTAGTTAATTTATGACATATTTCTGTTCAAACCATTAACGGATCTGTCAGGTTTCCGATATGTGTTCCCCCCCAATGTTAAACTCATTTCTACGCCCCTGGTCACCAATGTAATGTTTGTAGACACTTTTATTGTATGATCGCACTTTACTTAAACTAGTTAATGTATTTGATGGATGTGTATACAATATTTAGTCTTGCAGCAAGACGAAATATGCTGATCTGACATAAAACCGCGCTGAAAAAGGATAAAACGAGGCAGCCAGTACCTCTGCCTCACTGAGGGGGGCGTATGCGTGAGCCCACAGTGTTTACAGGATGCTTCCGTTAACTTATTTTAAGCAGTCAAGTGCACTACATCAGTTTGTTTATTTAAAAAAAAAACATTTCTGACTGCAAACATGGAAAATAATGATTCAAGGCCGGTAGGCTACTATAAAACAATTGGCTTCATATGTTTGTAAATCTGACTCTGAAAAAGTCAGTGCCTCACCAGCCACGGACCTCACCGCACGTCTCTGCCATCATAGCTCAACATTGCATCATTCTAATTGTATGGAGCCGGTGTTAGATCAATAAATGTGCGTCCAACGATGAAGATATAACCCCGAAAATACATGAACAATACAAACAATTCATTAAATAAGCAATAACAAAGTTAAAATAACGAAACAAAATAAACATGACGCTTTTTGTTTTGGTTGTTATTTTTCTTTATGAGTTTAGGGTTTCAGCTGTCCTAATGCAATTCGGGACATATCTGGACATATCAGTAATCCATGCTGAGCTATATTTATTTTCATAATGTTATCAAGAAAATCATATTCTAGAACGAATTTATAAAACAAATGAAAGTGGCTGGCTATGGATCATCCCCAAAGCCCTCCCCCACCGTCCCGTCCCAAGCCAGTCCAGCTACGCTGTCCGCGTAAAATTGCTGCTCAGCCAGTCAAAGGGGACAGAACACTGACCGAGTTTTTTTGAATTCTGAAAGTCTCCTGCCTACTAACTGGAAGGAGAACAATCGCACACATTGAGAACTTAACTTCAATCTGACGGGCCCTGTCCGCTTCAAGTAGCTGGATATTTTTACTCTAATAACAATAATACATTGTTATTACAGGGCAGTTTTTATTTGGTCAACAACACTTTACAATGGAAAAATAAGAGGCAAAAATAAAAAATAAGATACATTTATGTGTATATAAACTATTGGGAGGATTTAATTTATTTATTTTATTTATTCTTATGCAAAACTATGGAAATGTCCCGTGACCATGCCGTTTGATTATAGAACTGCAATACACTCATCAATTATACAGCTATCAACATTATGAGTAACCTCAAATCCTCATGGGGTATGGTCAATTCAAGAACTGTCTAAAGTCCTGGGTTCTGACACTCACGGCTTAACATGAATATCTTTGACTTCCAAAGATAAGTAAGCGAAAAGGTGAAAATATGTGTTTTAATTAAGTCCATTTTTTCCATGATAAACAACCAACCTGAGGAATGTGAGGTCTTTCTTGAATTCCCTTGCAGGATTCAATGTTTATGTATTTATTTACATATCGATGAATCTGCATTCATTAATTAAAGATTAGATGCAATTTTGTTGCAGGGAACAAAATTTTGCCTATTGCTGTTCTTGAAATATGAATTTACTGCTTTAATTACGTATCCAACAAAATGGCTTCAAACTGTACAAATTGATTAGAAATAATCCAACAGTATAAATACCATAGTTGATCTGCAATTAACTTTAAAGACTATCAAATTATATGGAAAGTGACCTTAAAGCCTATAACATCTGCAAATGACTGATACTAAATGCATGAACAAGTCTTTGATGCTGCCCATGTGTTTTTGTTTACGTAGAGTTTGGAAACTAGCTAATGTAGTGTTGTTATTGATACTCTTGTTACCCACACACAGAAACATAGAGGGTACAATCGAAGGCCTGTATGAGCTAACATCCAGATGCTACATTAAGTAGGGATCTATATGGTATAGCCTGGTGGTCAGTGTGTTTGACTTCCGGCCAAAAGACTGGGTTCAAACCCCAATGTCTGCCACTGACCAGCTGGTGTCCTTGAGCAAGAGGCCCTAACCCCCCACCTGCTCCTGAAAGACATGGATCCAAGATGGCTCTGGGTCCCTTTGGATTCAAAAAGTTCTGCTAAATGACTAAATGTAAACCTTCCATAGACTTTTTCACAGAGGTGTTAATGTAGGATAAAAAAAGGGGTCGTTCACCACCCTAATTATGGGTCTACTCTTTTCATGTAGCAGGCTCCATGGTCCATGGGATATCTTTGCTTTAGTATATGATTTGTCCTTGCACATGGAAGTAATAGACCCACAATTGGTAATACGAGTGACACCTGTGTTTGTCCTACGATGGCACCTCTGTGAAACGGATCTGTTCTGTTGGACAAGTCTCTAAAGCCATCAGATCACCGACAGTGCTCCCCAGACGGTCATTGAATGGTACAGAAACAGCAGCTCGGCTTTGTGGGTGTGGCCTGGGCTTCCTGGAGAGGCGGGGCTTCAGGGCCCGGACGCTCCGCCTTGGCTTGGGAGAACGAGTCGCTGGACGTGGACACTAGCCTCCCACCCACTAGGTCGGCGGCGTTGCCGTCCATGACGGACATGTCCGTCACCATCTTCTCTCTCAGCGACATGTCTCCGTCGTCGTCGTCATCGATGAGGACAAACACCTTGAAGCAGACCACCTCCGCCGGCCCCGAGCCCCGGAGGCTGTTGTTCTCTCCTGATTCGTCCATGTTGTGGGCATCGATGTAGGTCAGAGTGGAGGTCTCGGCACAGGTCTCCTGCTGGTCTGTGGAGTCGTCCTCTGGGCCGGAGCAGGCCTGGCTGCTGGAGTCCATCCTCCAGGGGGAGCCCCTCAGAGGGTCTGGGGGCCCGTCCGGCTGGGGGTTCTGCTGCTGATGTCTGCTGGCACTGCCGGCATCCAGGGACAAGGTCACCTTGCCCCTGCCGTGGCCGCAGCTGTTGACCTGGCACGGGCCATCCCTCATGGCGTTCGAACCTGTGACGCGACCGTAAGCAAGATGCATTCATTGAAGATACCGGATTTGTGTTTGAAAGAATCAATTCAACTTTCAATAACACATGTGACTTTGACCTGAACAAAAACAAGAAATGTAATCTTAAGTCTTTTTGTCGGTCTTAGCTATTCAACTATTCATGTTACAGTATTTGAAATCATTTCAGTTGATTCACGTCCACTGTCTGGCTGGCAATTCAGACTGTCTGCAGCCATTCTTTCCATCAAAGCAAACTCGTACAAGGAGAGCACATGCTGCCATTTAACACTGGCCTGCAGAATGAATAAATAAAGTGAGGACTTTTAGGCCGAGGTAGAGAATAACTAAGGGTTCCCTGGGGCTCTCAGCCAGAACAGGGCAACTGAACTCCTCTATAAGTGCAGTCGTATAGTAGTAGTAAGCTTTGTCTTTCCTCACTATTTTTACACAGTCACACATACACACACACACACACACACACACACACACATTCACACTCACAGTGCCAGCACGTATGCACCCCCCAACCCACCCACACACACACACAAACACCTGACACACTTACAGTGCCAGCATGTGTGCATACCCACCAACACCTGTGTGTGTGTGCGTGTATGTGTGTTTCAGGCCGAATCACAGACACAGACCCTCTAATCTAGAACCTTCCATACAGTAGACTTGACAAAGTGTCTTTCCTCCACATGAATGACTCCTTAGCCTGACAGAATCAGGACTCTATGAATGAGTAATATGGAGGTTCCAGGAGCTTTGGGAACAATGGATAAAAACTGCATATTAAAACCTGACCTTCTTGATCATCTGCAATCTATGAAAAGCATCATTCTCTTTTTATTAGTTTTACCATTTGTTTGATTGAATGACTTAAGTATATGAAAATGAGTGATATCTATATTTATAAGGCAAGTGTCATAATGTCCATCCCAAAAACATAGTTCCCATTGAACAACATTGATGTTTAAATGAACAGATTTTCCCCCCCGGTTTGATAACTTAATGTTTTAAATAGTACAAGTTATCACCAGATACTTCCCAATGGATCTAATCAACATTTAATCATATGGGGAATTACTGGTTCAATCAAATAATACAAATGAAGAAATCACTCACCATAGGTCTTGAACAGCTCAACTAAAGGTTGGATTCCGTGGCACAAAAAGTCTCCCACTGGTATAGAAGCACTGAGGTCTATGACTAGAACCAGTCTCCACCATCATCTCCATCTCCACTCACTCTCCCCTCGATCTCTCTCTCCCTCTCTCTCTCTCTCTCTCTCTCTCTCTCTCTCTCTCTCTCTCTCTTTCATGAAAGCATGCATGACAATCCAAAGGATTTCTATGACGACAGCAGCACAGTGTACAGAGAGTTAAGTAGGCGTCTAATCATGACAGCAGACAGAAGACGACAGCAGTACAATTCATGTATTCCCCGGATGTTCTGTGAGTTGTTTACCATCACTAAGGGGAAGTGATTGTTTGACTCGCCAAATTAAAATGCTTGCTTGAAAATGGTAATTATGTTTGAGAAAATATAATATATATAATATAGGACTTGTTATTTAATTTGACTTGAGCAATGCTTCATCGGAGCTTTGAAAGAACAAGGAATTAAATAACGATATAAACAACACTGCCTCGATGCTCTTCTTCCTTCAGAAAGACAACAAAATAACAAACATTTTCACTTCAAAAAGGTGAAAGGGGCTGAACATGTTTACATCCTGTTCCAGCCATGCAGCTCAACGACTATGGCACTTCAGGATGTGGTGTCACAGTAGTGCATGAGAGAGCCATGAAACAAAAAGCCCCTTCTCTGAGTGCTGTAGCCCTGGATGTGTTCAAATAAATAATACAAGAACCCAGGCTTTCACATACATGAAAGCAGTGAAGAGGATATCAAAGCGATCAAATATTGAACACTGTTGGGCTCCTGCTGGGATGAACGTCGCCTCTGCATTAGAGGAATCCTGGTGAAAGTGGCTGTTCACTAAAAGGCTTCTAGACTAGAGATCCTGTGGAATGCATGAGAATAATCGCTGCAGCTGAAGCCTAATATTTGAAATGAGGCAGCCCATGGACTGCTTCCACACCTTGGCCTTCAACCAGTAACTCCTTTTGTTTGATATTGACTGTTCCTAGAGCCTTTGTAGGTCAAAGCCAGTGACGATTTATGTAATTCTAGTTATTTTTGTTATTAGAAAAACCAAACCAGGGGGGTTGGTCTGAGGACTCGTTTAGTTGCAATAGGCCGTGTAGGTGATCTTCTTCTGTGGGAAATAGGACTCTGCTTTCCACCACTGAAAAACTTAAAGATCCCATGGCATGCTAATTTATGAATGATTTTATATAGCTGTTAGTGGGCCCCTAATACAGTACTTGAAGACGTTTAAGAAATTCAGCCTTGGTGCACAATTACAGCCACTACCAAGGCCGCCTTAATGCACAGGCTTACCTGGGCTGAAGCCCCAGGGCCTACGACGATCAGGGGGCCTATCATGAGCTGCAGTATTTTATTGTATTTTTTTTTTTTTTTTAAATACTGGCTCATAATAGGCCCCCCGATCGGCGTAGGCCCAGGACAATGTGATTTTTTATTTGGGGCTTACAAAGATCAGAGGCCAATCATGAGCCAAGAAAAAAGGGGGCCCAGTGTCCACTTGAAACCACAGCCACAGTCGTCTTACCCCCCCCCCCGTCGACAACGGCAAAATGTCGGAAAATAATTTACACATCTTCATTGTAAGATCCCCTCTAAGGACGATATTATGAATCTCAAACCACTGCGTCGGGTTTTCCGACATCTCTGGTTCTTCCACTTCCTCATGAATCTGAAGTACACTGAACCACGACATGGAGGAGAAAGGGAATGTTGCCTGCAATTGTTGACCGTGATTGTCTCCCGCCGGAGCCCCGCTGCCTGCTGCCTGCTGCCCCTGCCTGCTGCCCCCTGCCGGGGCACCACCGCACCGCAGCGGTGGTGCCCCGGCAGGGGGCAGCAGGCAGGGGCAGCAGGCAGGGGCAGCAGGCAGGGGCAGCGGGGCTCCGGCGAGAGAAAATTGCGGGCAACAATCTCTTTCTCCTCCATGTCGTGGTTCATGTACTTCAGGGAGTCAAAGCCAAAGTTCCTTTCCCCCAATTTCTTCTCAACTATGGCTGAGATAACCCCCACTACGAGTCTTGTTGTGGAAACACCAGAGACGTCAGAGAACCCGACGTGTTATGACATAACACCAACAGCAGAACAGTAATCCAAATAACAAAGAAGTGTACAACACTCGTGTTGTGTGTGTGTGTGTATTCACCCCCACACACACACACACACACACACACACACACACACACACACACACAGACACACACACGCACACACAAACACACACACACACACACACACACACGGCTTTTGCAAGGACGTAGCTCATTGGCGGGCCAAATTCTGTGGGCGAGCAAGGCAGAGAAAGGGGAGGTAACTTGGCCCCTTATGACGACATATGGGGCCAAATTCAAAATCGGAGCATCTAAGGTCATTTTTAGCCACTGGGGGACCATAGACAGGCTAGGGGAACTCAAATTAATGTAAGAAAACCTCATGAAGTGTCATTTTCATGCTATGGGACCTTTAATAAAGAAAAAAACGTACAGTAACAATTTGATATGGTTATGTTCTGTGCAGCTGTATTAGATGAAACTAGTAGCTAAGGCTACTACAATATACGGCAAATAAGTATCCTCCAGGAATCTCGCATGAAGTGTAACTCGGGGGAGATTCTCTGAAATCTACTCTAGAGGGAGACAGAGTCAAGGCTGAATTCCAAGTAAGCTACAGGACTACATGTGAATCATATTACGGAATAACAAGAGATCGGCATCCTGTTCCCTATCTTCAGTTAGCAGCAACTAGACCTAAGTTAATACAAACAAATCAAAATAATTAGGATAAATAGAAAGATATTTACAAAAACTTTTTATTGGAGTTGCAACTGCAATCATACAAGTAATAAAATGTTCAACTTCAGTAATTTTGACAACACACATGATAATAACAGCAACACAGCTAGATTGACGTGTTATGTGATTGACAAGCCGGAAACACTAAAGCTGTAAATAACAACATGCAGCACATCTCTGCTGTACGCAATGAAATAAATCCCAGTTGCTAAGGGGATATTGACGTTTCTTCTTTCTTTGTTTTTTAATACATGGTACATGGAATGGTCACAGAATTGACATGTAGGTCACCGCACTCACGCAATCCTCTTGGTCATTTGACACAGACAACAAAGACCGGAGGCCCAAGTCCCCCCATGGGGCTGACACACACACACACACACACACACACACACACACACTTCCTGGTACTCCTTAACCTGAGGACATAGGGGGCAGTTCTGTTGTCTTATCGACTGCAGTGACGCTGTGTGACGCAGTAGTAGGAGAAGTTTGAGGTGAGAATGAGGTGATCAATGGATTGATGCAACCATACATTCAGAAGGCCATCTTGTAGGGGTTCGGAGATTCTTCCTGATTGTTTTCTGTGTTCATTGACATTTTTTTAAACCTTGGATTGACCCGAGGTCCCCGACACGAATATCAATTGTACACATGCACACATTAATTAGTCCATGCTTAAACGTCATCTTTTTCTTTTTGCTTTTCTTATATGGAGAGTCCTCAGACTTAGGCCCCTGGGGTCCCGGCCTGCTGGCCAATCAGAGGCTCTCCCCCGTCCCTGGCGTCCGGCTCCACCGTGACCACGATGCTGGTCTCGTCCATCAGCTCGCAGGTGGGGTTGGAGAAGGCGGACAGCGGCAGCGTGATCCTCTGCATCTCCCGCTCGTACACTCGCTGCTCGTGCTTCTTCTTTATGTCCTGGCCCCTGAACACAGACGCACACACACGCGCTCAAGAGGGGCCTACAGATGTACGCAGGGGGCTGTGCATGCAACTTCATTACATCCTCTTCATGCATCTCCTTTCTTGCCAGCCTTTTTCTACCATCACTAAGAATATTTCAACAATACAATAATAATTCATTGCATTTATTGACAACTTTCAAGGTAACAGTGCGTGTGTGCATGTGTGCGTGCGTGCATGCGCGCGTGCGTGCACGTGTTATTTCGAGCAGCAGATGGTGCCACAGTACCGGAAAATTGCTCTTCCTGTTTGTCTGCTCTCTGCCGGCTGGAGGCCTTATGTAATCCCTCCGCTGTACGCATCCTTTACTGCAAATTTATCCTCTCACCACAAATTGTGACAAAATGAAGTTGATTGAACTACTACTGCTAGAAGCCTCTGTTGTCCTTCAGAGCAGTGGAGCATGTTTGTTCTAGGGGAGGAGGTGCAGGCGTTCCCTGGTTTGGTGGTTGGTGCACTGAAATTATTATATAATATAATAATAGCGTAATTCACCCAGGAGGCCAGCAGCCTGAGAAGCAGCAGGTGCCTGGGGCCAGCCAAGGAGGACATGCAATCCGGCTCCCCAACACTAAGTGTAATGGGGGAGATATCCCATTCATTCATGATAGGGGGAGAATGTTCGTCCATTCACAATGCAAGGTTTGCTAAGTTATCATATGTATTTATGGCCAGACAGCGTCTTTAGGTTCATTTTTTTTTCCGAGGGTCGCAGACCAGAATGCCTCTGGACACAATTGGATAGACCTTCAACCAGTCAGACCACGGGAGCTCATCAGCGGATCAATCTGAACGTTTATAAAATAACCTCAACGGCTCACCTCGGTTCTGGTATCAAACCCGCCCTGCATTAGATACAGGACTGTGATTGGTCTGAAAGATGAGCCAACATTACAAGCAGATTCCTTGGTTCCCAGTCTACTTTTACGCATATTTGAAATGCTTTAAATCTTTGCCGTCTGTAAATTTCAAAACCGCCAAAGATAGCTATGATCAAAATGATTATATGTCATTGTCTATTAGTTTATTTCTTGAATCATTTTTGTTTTGCCTATAATATTGATCCATACGTATTTATCAGAGCCTTATCTCTTATAGAAGTATTGATCAGAGTCCTACCTCATAGAAATAATTGATCAGAGCCCTCACTCTTGTAGACGTAATGATCAGAGCCCTACATCTTATAGAAGTATTGATCAGTCCTACCTCTTGTATAAGTGTTGTTAAAGAGTCCTACTTCTTATAGAAGTAATGATCAGTCCTACCTCTTGTATATGTGTTGATCAAAGTCCTACTTCCTATAGAAGTACTGATCAGTCTTACCTCTTGAGGACATATTGATCAGTCCTACCTCTTGAGGACGTATTGATCAGTCTTACCTCTTGAGGACGTACTGATCAGTCTCATCTCTTGTAGAAGTATTGATCAGTCTTACCTCTTGTAGAAGTAGCCCAGTGTTATTCCAGCTCCCAGGGCGATGATCACAACCATCATCAGGACTGCGAAGACGTAACCTGATAGGGAAGAAAGATTCATTCAAAATTCTGATAAAAAATGTAAACTCAGTATTCAACAGGAAAGATCCAACATAGGGGGTGTACGGTATAAACGGCAGAAAGTACACCGGTGTGAATTCAGCCAAATTTAGATGTCAAGGAGAAGTTTCAGCCAATCAGGAACAGGTAAATATAATAAACCTGTTTCTACAGAGGTGGTCCTTCTGTTTTTTAGAGTTGAGTTAACTGGGTCAATTTTTCATTATGCTGTTCATGATGCTATTTTTTAACTTGCTGACAAATGAATGACACAGAAATGTTACCATTCATTTGAAAGCAAGTGTTCAATTATTGGATACATTTTGATCATTCTAAATATATACATTATGATCATTATTAATATATACATTATTATCATTCTTAATATATACATACATAATGACCAGTCTGAAAATATATATTATGATCATTCTTAATATATACATTATGATCAGTTATCTACCCAGAGTCCCCAGGTCCTTCTTCTTCGTCTTTGTTGTACTGCGAACCCGCTGGCTGAGACCTACGACCGGCTGGACGGGGGCCACCTCTCCCGGAGGGCCCGTCGTGGCTGGCTCCAGCCCCCCCGCCTGGGAGGGGGTGCCTGCCCCCAGGGGCGGGGCCGCTGGGCTCCCTCTGGCTGCTGCGCCGGCCACCTCTGAGGACGAAACCAAAAGCAAACTGAACAACAGGAAGGATGATCACTGAGGTAGGAGGAGGAGTGTGTGTGTGTGTGTGTGTGTGTGTGTGTGTGTGTGTGTGTGTTGGGGGGGGGATATTTTTTCCTTTTACCTTTTTCCCACCATTGTTTTAATTTGACCACTTCATGACTGTAGGGCATAGTCCAGCATCAACCAAACAAAGCTCTTTCTAATTACCCCTGTTCTGAGATGATGGCCCAGAGATAACATAACATGGAATAGGACGATAGAGAACTTTCAAACAATTTTCATTTGAACTCCTAACTCTTCATTTAGGGCGTGAGGGTTCTGAGCTGCAGCCAGAGGAAGTGAGCAAGGGGCTTAAGCACTGCAGACAGGAAGCTGTTCTAGAGCTTGCCTTAAACTCACATGAAAAAAAAGTTGTTTGCAAAGTCTTCTGAATTTAAAGGCTCTGTGTCATAGAGCGGCAGCAGCCAATTACCTGCTGTCTCCAAGGAAGAACTCTACCAATGAGTTTCATGTGTTGGGTGTGGCCTAGGCAGGAAGCTGCCCCTTTAACATTTAAAGCCAACAAAGAAAAAACGGTTAGCAGACCGTTGAAAACACTGTGTTGTTATCGTTTGACTTGGGCTGCCTCGAACACGACCTAATGAAACACTAACAACACAAGCATAGACATATCACTCTTATCCAAGGAAAGTCCCATTCTGGACAACAAGTTCAAATAATGAAATCAACAGTTCGAGAATAGTTTAGTTTTCTTTTTGGACTTACTTAAGAACTGTGGAAATACAAAGTAAAAGCCCTTTGTCAAAGAGTTTGTTTGGATCTAATAGGACGTCTGCCTCATTCAACTAGAAACACACAAGGGTGATTCTTAGAAGTAAAAAGTTCAGGAAATGCAAGGAGACAATTTGTGAAGGTTAAGGCCGACATGAAACCGACGCCGTGCGTCCTTCTGACATGTGTGGGCAAAGCGCCCACACATGTCCACATATAGGCTTATCCTATAGACGTTTACTATTCCAAACATTCACCTTCAAGGAACCACCCAGAACGTGGTTCATTAATAAACTTTGAGTTTATCTTTGGACTGAACCTCCAGTGAAGCTCTGCCGTTCGAGACGTCTACCTGTGCAGGGGTCCACGGAGCAGGCCTGTCTCTGGGCCGTCCCGTCCGGGCCCCAGACGTAGCACCAGGGGCCGGCGGAGGCGTCTGGGTTCCTGCAGGAGTTGTGCTCGCCAACGCCTAGGCAAACAAGGGTGAGGCCACACAGGATTATGATGGATGAGAAATAGATTTGGTTTCTCTGTTAAAACACCTTGATTAATTATTAATCAACTGCACTCATATCCTCACACCACAACGAGAGCTTGATGCTCAAAGGACGATGTAGGATTATACATTACATTTAACATTTGAGTTGATGATATTCCAAACAAGGCAGTTATAGTATTGTTAATTCTCTCTAATAACAGAACGGATAAGTTATGAGAAACACGTGACATATGGGGACCAATGGCCTTCTGAGTTTCCAGCAGCACAACAACAGCCTGAGCAGAGTTTACCTGCTTCAGAGTCGGGGTGGATCCTGACATCATAGTCTCTGGAGGTGTTGGTCCAAACCAGGCAGGTCAGACCCCTAGACGAGACCTTCAGGTCCCCTCTGTAACCAACTCCACTGGACGTCAAACAATCTGGCAAATAATAAAAACTATAATTAATTATAATCATTACATAAACAATAGCATGATCCTACGATTTATGTTGTTCTTTAAACCTAAAATGCCAGCAATCTTAAAAAGAATAAAGCACAAATATATATTTTAGACGCATCATTTATATGAAATGAGACATCAGAGTTCAGTAAATTTGCTTAACAGAGGACAAGTGTTCTTAGTCTTCTGGTTTCTCGGTACCTTCGGGGCTTGACGGGGTGCTGCTGCCCACCAAACACACGCCGAGAAAAAACAATTGCAAAGAAACAGACATTTCTGCAAAACCGAAGTGGAGGAATAGGACCTGGTGCCGCAGCGGTTCAATAGTCCATGATTATACGAAATGGAGTGAAAATGTGTTTAGGAGCCTATGCTGAGGACGGAGCTCAGACAAACTGCTCGTGTCTTCTAGTCTGGATCCCAGTCAGCGTCGTGTGAGAGCAGCCAGACGTTTCGGGTTTCAGGTAAACAACTCCCGGGTCACTCCCCTTCTGCAGCGGATCTTTGAGGTCCTAAAGCCCAGAGCAGAAAGTAATGACGAACCTGCTGTAATCCTAGAAGAGTTCTTGTACAGATTCAGGTTTAATTTTACACTGATGAACGTTAAAGGTTACATAATGCCCACTAGCCCCACTTAACCTAAATCAAACGAAATAACATTTCCATAGATGATCATCGCCTGAGAAGAATCATCTTCTATGTCGATACCTTTTGACACTACAGATAATTATGAAGTTATAAAATTAACATTTTTATTGTTCCATCATTTTGTTTCGGACACACCTATTGGAGATGTGCTTTTTTAAATTGTATTTTCTTTTATTAATTTCAGCAGAAATCTTTCCGTTATTGAGTTGGAGGCGCAGAGCAAGGAATCCCTTCTGCTTTCCATTTAGTTGGGATCAGTGATAATATGCCCGTTAAATCCAACCTGACCGTCAGCCTAGGCGTCTGTCGGTGCAGGAGGCTGAGAACAGGAAGGAGAGGCAGGGGTCAGTAAGCTGCAGAATGCTCCGTCTATGCAACATACGCTGACCCTGGAACCCCCACCCAAACACACACTGAGCCATTGGGATTTAGTTGATTTCCTGGTTGAAAGTGATTGAATTCAGCTCACAAAAGTACATCCCGTATTCTTCCTATCGCTCTCTATGTCTCGTTCCTTGTCTGGATACATGTCTTACTGATAAGCAGGAGCTTCGTGCAACATGTTTTAAAAAACAAACCTTATCTATATAATATGAAGATATACCGATGCGGTGTGCGTGTAACCGGCCCGCAGCGTTACGGGGTTCATCATATACGGCTCACGCCTGATTTCCACCGTGGACGTACGCGCCGCGGAACGGCTGCGAACTCTGCCCTGCGTCCTTTTCCACCGGGCGAGTAACGGCAGCGTAGCGCTGCCTTGTGAGCCAGCCTTATTCACGCGAGATCACGAGATCACGCGATAATCCTAAACCTAATGTACTCACCTTCCACTCCCAAAAATACTACAATTAAATGCGAGGCTTTGTCCTTTCTGAAATTGTCCTTATAGAAAGGATGATTTTTTTCATAAATTATATAATGTTGCTTCACTTCAACAATCATTCTCTCGTCGCCCATGTTGCCGACCCTCTGAGACACTTTGATTGATTGACTGCTGACCTGGTGCCACCGGTCATGACGTAATGTTGATGTGAAGTTGTGATAGGCTACATGAGCTTAGTATTGTGTTTTATTTAGAAAATTGACTGGATGCTCTATGGCTTTTACTTTTTCACTTCCTGCCCGGCTCGATCTGCTCTGTTGAAATTGACGCGATTCAGCAACGGCTCGCGCCAAAAATAGAAGTGCCGCGGAATGACAGCGCTGCGGCGCGGCGTGCCGCCCCTGGGACGCTGCTGAAACGTTCCGCAGCGTGCCCGGTGGAAATGGTTTCATTGGTTAGAGTGGCAGCGATCAGCAGCGGTGACCGCGGCGCAGCCGGTCCGCGGCGCTTACGTCCCCGGTGGAAATGAGGCTTCAGCCGCTCGGAAAGCAAATGCACACCTTTTAGAAGCCCAGATGGTCACTTGCCAATAACGTGCACACACATGCACACACTAACCCTTTGTTAATTCAACCTAAACAGTTAATTAAAAATGTTGCTTGTTCAGTATAAGTGGTAAAATGAAGCATCTCATAAAGCTATAGTAGAACGATGTCGAAACAGTATGTTTGCAGGAAATGTCTTTGGGATGTTTTACAAAGACGTCTGGAGGCGAACGAGTCTGCTGCAGTGGGGAGGTCGGACATCCAAGGTGTTTCTACTGGACACCTACACAAGGCTCTGGGTTTTAGGAGTCTCATCCCTGACAAGACGGAATCAGAAAAAATAAATCACATCAAGACTAACCCTGTTCAATCACTAAAAGGAGGCTCTCACTCTTTGGGAGGAAGTTCGTATCCAAAATGAAACTGTTGTGATACAACTGCCCACCTTAATGTCATCATTAGCACCATTTATTCACGTCGGCATTAGCTTGTTGCTATTGAGATGAATGATCAACACAGGCCTAGAGCAGAAAGTGATGATTGTATGAATGTAGTTAACCAGCTGGACACAATAAGAGTTCTGTGGGATCCACTGTCGAAGTGAGCTGTGTGTGTGTCCCTCATGGGGATGGCCCATTATGTGGTCAGAAGGCCTCTAATGGACCATTAACGTCTGGCCCCGCCCTCTTGTGGGACCACTCTGCCAATCACTGGCCTCCCTGCCGCATTACACCATTTGTTCCCAACTCAGCTACGCTTCACCATGGAGATGTAATCTAATCAGAGGAAGAGCAGAGGTCTTCTGCTACAGGGAACGTGGCTGAGCGCGTCTTCAGTGAGACCACCGCTCCCCCTCCCTAGTGGCTGCTGACGGCCGTCAGGTGTGCAATGGGAGCTTTGTTTAAACTGACCGGTCAAAGTCTTGTGTGAGAACAGCAGCTAGTATGACACACAGACAACAGGCTAGCTATCTCAATGTTCTGGAGAAACAGGACTTTTTCATCATGTTCATGTTGATGCTGATGCTCATGTTCATGTCCATGGTCATGTTGATTCACCCCCACCAGAGTGAATGACTCCTGCAGGTTTGGCTGCTCTGGTAGGTCGGCTGTAGGACGTTGTCTTTAATAAACGGCAGTACTCGGTTCCAAAGCCACATGGTGGGTTGGACTCTCAGAGGCTGTGGGGGAACCAGGGCCCCGACCCAGTGGCCTCAGGAAGTCCGGCCTCAGGCCACGGCCTCCCTGAAGGCGGAAGGGAAGTGGAGGCCGTTCTGGCCCATCAGACACAGCAAGTCCTGGACGTCGTGCTGCAGGGTCAAAGGGTCAGCCAGGGGTCGGAGGTCAGAGGTCGTCTGGAGCAGCCGCAGCAGCAGGGCGGCCCTGCCCAACAGGCCGCACAGGGCGCCGTGGAAACGGGAGTGCGTCAGAACAGCCAGCCAGGCGGCATCCAGGGCGTGGCCTGTGGCGGACCACAAACCATGACAACCGTTAACAGAAGGTCACAGGACGTCGACCTTCGTAGCTTCAAATGACTCATTCAACATTCCAACAATAAGTCATGATTGTAACGTACACTCAGTGTCTTTGGCCCTGACTATTTCATAGTCAAAACAAGAGTCTTTCAAAGCCTGCTTGGCATGCTAGCAGCCTACCAGCTCGCAGGGGGTTAAATGCTAAATCCCATTTCTACGTTCTTCAGGAGGTGAACCTCCGCCCTGCCTCGTGGTCCAGACCCACCTGGCCGGAGGGCTCTGCATGCCGCCAGGTCTTCCAGGACCCGGGGCGCGGTCCTGCTGGCCCACGCTCGCAGGCGCTCTGCCAGCGCCGGGCATGCTGGGTATTTCTCTGCCATGTGTAGCAGCGGGGGCAGCAGGAAGGCCGCCATGACGGAGGGCTCGGCGAACACGTTGGCCTCGTCCTGCTCGTACAGACTGGAGCACCTGCAGTCATTTGGTCATTATCATCCCGTTAGCAGTGATGAGCCAATTACAGCACAGCAGGACGCTGGAGTCGACTTTAGGGTAATGATGAGCAACAACCGTCATTATATGACTACATGATTAACTCATTAATTCCTTATTAGGTCCAAGCCATGCCCTTCTCATGGCTAGCTGACTGTGTACAGATTAGACACCTTCCTGAGGAACCCACCGGTTCTCCTGCGCCTCCCTCAGCACCGACGGGAGGTCCGGCTCGGGCAGGTGCCCCAACAGTACCCCTAGCGTGGACGGACGCTCCCAGCAGCTCTCCAACAGGAAGTCCAGGACAAAAGGCACCTCCTGGTTGACCTGCATGAGGTGGAGGCTGCTCTGTCCTGCTGCTGCTCCTTCTCCTCCTCCTCCTGCTCCTCCAGTGCTGAGGTGGCGCAGTGTGGAGGCGAAGCGGGCCGCCGTGACGCGGACCTGCTGATTCTGGTCCTGCAGCAGGTAGAGGCCCGTGTTGATCAGCCTGCAGGGGGACAGAACCGCACATGATGGAAATATCCTAAAC
Organism: Pollachius pollachius; assembly: GCF_949987615.1. NCBI lineage: Eukaryota > Metazoa > Chordata > Actinopteri > Gadiformes > Gadidae > Pollachius > Pollachius pollachius. Next base: position 17,759,454 of record NC_136934.1, on the reverse strand, counting down.
ATTTGGTGATGAGGGTAACATGTGTAAACTCCCTCGGTCCTTCTCTCAGAATCCTCCCCTTTAGAGCTTTGTACTGGTCTTTGACCGTCATCACCAGCCTGCTACCTGGGGCCGATGTCAGGGTCTACTGTCCCAGCCTGTTACCTGGGGCTGATGTCGGGGTCTACTATCCCGGCCGGGCTCAGCAGAGGGTTCCCAGCCAGACACAGGGCTTTAGCGCAGGCGAGCCGCAGGACCTCAGGGGCCCCTGGAGAACAGTAGCCCTCCAAGAGGCTGCACCAACGACGGGAAGTGGGATCCTGTGGTCTGGGGGAGAGGGAGGAAGGGGGGGGGGGGGGGGGGGGGAGAAGAGAGAGAAAGAGACAAGAAAGAAAGAGAAAATTTAATAGATGTACATTTTGTTATTTACATAGGCAACTTAAAAAGAGTTGTTCGCATTTCCTTGCAGAGGCAACCAGGCCAGAATGTTGTTATTGAACTTTGATTCATGTTCTATAAGACATGCGAGTGACCGAATATGGGGTTGCGAGGCTCCCTTGATTATGAGGATTTGAATATAAAGAATATACTAAAACTCAAATATAATGCAAATGAGGGTTAAAAACCAAATGCATGATTCAACAAAGGCAGATTATCAGTCTACACATTCATGAATCCACCAAGCTATAGTTTGAACATGAAGTTCCCCTTCTTGTTCTAGTGGGGGGGGGGGGATGTTCTGCTGGAGGGGGAGGGGGAGGGTCAGGACCTGCGGGCCAGCAGCACACTGGCAGCACACAGGGCCTGGGACAGCAGCTCGGGGCCCCCTCTCTGCGCCTCCAGGTCTCCTAGCAACAGCTCCAGACTCTGCTGAAGCTCCGCCTCCTGCACCGGGTCAGCCTGAGGGGCCGGAGAGGGCCAGGCCCCCGGGGTCATCCCTGCCACCAGCGCTGCTAGGTAGCTCCTCCGGTACTCCACGTAGTCACTCAGCAGCGCCTCCTTCAGGTTGGCCTGCACACAGAACCATATCCAATCTGATCTCGTCATATGACTGCGTGTACAGCAGTCACACTTCTTCATAGAGTTGGAGGAGATGGGGCGCCATTCAAGCACTGGGATTTGCGTATTACCCTTGTCATTTTGTTCTTTAAAAGCTGCGCATATACTTTGACTTGTCACTGATTATAGATCATCTCTAATACCTGCACACCATATGTACTCTGAGTAGTAGGATACGGCCTACTCTCAGATGCAACACTTGAATTGCATTGCCAGCAATGACTGCTACAGTGTGTTTGTTGTGCATTTGACTAAATAAGAAACTTGAGCTTGAAAAGAAAGTGGCTTTTGAGGTTTCATAAATAAGCTTCATGTCTTTGGGGTTGGTACGATCCACCGGCTAGAGAGAACACCTACAGCCCTCTCCAGATCACCTGGGAAAACGCACTCGCCTGCAGCACTCTAAGGACCACCAGTTGCAAATTGCCTGTGCTTAGGCCACGCCCCTCCGCTACCCAGGTCACCAATGAGAGCTTCAGGTCGGGACTGGCTGAAGGAAAGCCCTCCCACATCTGGCCCGCCCATGCTGGGTCCACGCACAGGAAGTGAGCGGCGGTTTGGTGGTAGAACAACGATCCCACCTGTGCAAGTGACAAGGGTGATTGGAATGTGTTCAAGTTAGGTTAGCCATCCTGTCATTGTCCTACTACGTACAAGACTAACCGGTTTTAATTCGCTTTGTTGTGCTGTAGAAAAACAAATCAAGTCTTTCTTTTTTTACAGGGCTTGTTACTGGCGACAGCAGCTGATAAAACGGAAGAACGTATCGAAGTTGTTGAAATATATGAACAGTGTTCCAGGCAAGGGGAGACAAACGCACTGATTTCAAAGACAACATAACATCAGATAAGGCTTGACGCTCTACATTGTGTGGCGGAGTGCATGCTCTACACTGTGTGGTGCAGTGCGTGTTCTACATTGTGTGGTTGAGTGCACTCTTTACGTTGTGTGGTTGAGGGCATGCTCTACGTTGTGTGGTTGAGTGCATGCTCTACGTTGTGTGGTGCAGTGTGTGTTCTACGTTGTGAGTGGTGCAGTGTGTGCTCTACGTTGTGTGTGCTCTACGTTGTGTGGTGGAGTGCATGCTCTACGTTGTGTGGTGGAGTGCATGCTCTACATTGTGTGGTGGAGTGTGTGCTCTACGTTGTGTGTTGGAGTGTGTGCTCTACGTTGTGTGGTTGAGTGCATGCTCTACGTCGCGTGGTGGAGAACGTCCTAAGCACCTGGAGCCGGGGCTGTGGTTGACTTAGCTCCTGCAGCAGCGAGCCGCTGAGCTGGTGGAGGAAGGCCGGGGAACACCAGGCTCTCAGCGTGCTGACCACTGCCAGGTAGGCTGCTCTCACCAGGGGGCAGCGCTGGGCCGCGCTCGCCAGCCAATAGGACGCCTCGATCCGGCTTAACACCTCCCCCAGTTCACAGGAACCGTCCCTGTAATGAAAAACAGGGACATGGTACTTCCCGAAAGTGTCTTTACTGTCCATCCATTGTTCCAATTCTTAAGTGAACCAGAGATGACCCTGTATCACTCCTTCACCCCCACCTCATCTAAAGGACAAGACCAATTCATCATTCAATATTTTTTACGGCAGCGGTAACTTATAGACTAAATTATCATAAATGAATGGTTTTGTAGGTACGATAATAGCCATCATTTGAGTTTTGTTTGTTAGAGAAGGCAAAGCCTCCGCAAACAAATAATGAGTGAAATAGGTTGTGAGGATATCTGCTTCTGCCTGCCTCTGTATGAGATCATATCTATTTTAGACCGCTTCCGGCTTACTTCTGGCCCATCAGAGCATCCCTTCCCTGATTGGTTAAGGCAATCTATCTTGCCTGTCAATCACAGGTGGGTGAAATGCAATAATTCAGAAAGACAGAGAACCGTAGGGAGAGAAAACTCTGTGACCTTTAACCGCACAAACACAGACACCTCATTGAAATAATGAAACAATCAACCCCCAGCCCGGTCTGATTCCCCGTCCGGCCTGGTCCTTCTCATTAGAGCGTACCTGCCCGAGCTCAGAGCCGCGTCGAGCAGAGCTTGTGTCTGCAGCAGCTGGCCGTGCAACCGGTTGTGGCAGCAGCGGGCGGGCTGCGCTGGGAGCTGGGCGCTGAGCTGCAGGAGGAGGGCGCTGTGCTCCGAGGGCGACGCTGTGGCCACCAAGGCCTTGGCCGCCATGGTCCTCACGCTGTGGACGGGACTGGCCGCCAGCTGCAGCAACGGTTCCAGGAAGCCCGACAGGTCTCTGCAGAAGAGAAGGAAGAGCTGCTCAATGCGCCTCGCCTCTGGAACAGACCTTCACAACGTCACCATGTTCTGTTAAGTGAGGGCTCAAAACATCGTCCTTTGCCTCAGCTTTGATATATACTATTATATTCAGTTGTTTTAATGTCTGTAACTCCGAGTTATCCTTTGGACAGCACTACGAATGTTCTTGTGTTTATATATATTTCATGTATAATATATATATTATATATTTGTATCTATATAATATATAGATACAAAAACCACAGGATGTGCCTCATTAATCACAGACAGGACATTTAGGAGAGTCTAACCCCCACTGACCGTGTGGGCGCCGGGCCACCGGGCTGCAGCTGGGCCAGCAGGGTGAGGATGGGGTAGAGCGAGGGCTGCAGGCGGAGCCGCGCCCTCGCGCCCCGCAGATCCCCCGCCGCCGCCCGCAGCTCCCCCAGGAGGAAGGGCTGCAGGGCGCCGTGCTGCAGGAAGAAGGCCGGGGCCGAGGCGCCGTGCTGCACCGGGCCGTCCCGGGCGCCGCCCGGCCGCTGGCCCAGCACCCGCGAGCACAGGGAGCCTGGGGGTCAAAGGTTATGACGTAGGCAGGACAGCAACAACATAAAACCACCAGCATATTGAGCGCACAGGACACAAGCAAAAAACAATGTTTTAAAGTCTTTGTTTCAACTGGCAGTACGTCAACTGGCCTGCCCGTACTGACAGTACGGGCAGGGGCAGCCTCTGGTGCGGCGTCACTAGAGCCATGACTGAAATCTGTTGCAGACATCAGGACGCGGATCAGTGAGGGGTCCACGGGGTCTTACTTAGGGATGGGGATCGAAACCCGGTTCTATCAAGGACCCGGTTCCACTTTTTTCAAAACCCGAAAATCATTAACGTTTGGGCTTATCGATACCACTATCGAGTCCCGTCACTCATTTATTATTTTTTTTGTCCCGTAGGTCCTGTAACGTAATGTTGTGTCCCTCGAGTCGCATCACGGCATTTAAATCAAATCAATCCAATCACTGCAGCGTGTCCACCAATGTTTTTGAATGGAATTGTAAGCAAACAGGTATTACAAGTACAGGTACTACTACATTTACTGCAAAATGCAGTAGTAGGCTACCTTCAACTGTCTCCTCCTTCTCCTTTCGCACCACAGACAGGCCCGTCTTAATCATCCACTCAAAGTACGAGCGGTAATCGCACACACAGACATTGTCGCTAGTCCCGTCAGTTAAAAATAGGAATCCAATTGTGAGATCGGTGTTGTGATCGGCAGCATACAAAATAGTTATCTTAAAAAGTAACTAAAGTTTTCGATGTGCTGTGTGATGATGTGTTGAGGTTGGCTCAGTAAAACGACTGTTAGGTTATCATGATGCGTTCAAATGTAACATAGTAACATGGTAAATTGAGTTTTAGGTGAGAAACATGAGTTATACTGTATTACACATGTTTCTGCATTACTAATGCAGTTGTATAGTGCTCTAATCATTTAAGTATAGATAATTGAAACTACTGATGTCAATATTTATTAAGAATTACATATTTAATTTAAAATATTATTTATTTCCTAAATATTTTCCTCATCTCTAAAAAAGTGTCGTATTTCCACCAATTAATAGAAAACTATCGATAATGGTATCGATAAAGACTCGGGTCGTTAAGGAGTATCGAAAACGGTATTGATATCAATAAATATTAATGATCCCCATCCCTGTCTTACTGTAGAGCTGCAGGGCGGCGTTCCTCATGGCCCAGCACGGCGAGCGCAGCAGCGTCAAGGACAGAACGGCCACGTCGGACGCATACTGCAGCATGGCTCCCCCCAGCAGGGAGCCCCGGACCAGGGCCTGCAGCGTGTGCACCGCGCACACCTGGGGGGGGCACGGTGCATGGTTATAATGGATAGTTATAACTTCTTCATCCAAAATTAAGTAGTTATAACATTAAGGACTGTGAGAGGATGTTTACAATAAGTTTCAGGTTTCAATCCGTAGTGGGCCTGCACCCCCTCTCATTGGCGGGTTAGTGGGCCTGCACCCCCTCTCATTGGCGGGTGAGTGGGCCTGCACCCCCTCTCATTGGCGGGTGAGTGGGCCTGCACCCCCTCTCATTGGCTGGTTAGTGGGCCTGCACCCCCTCTCATTGGCAGGTTAGTGGGCCTGCCCCCCCTCTCATTGGCTGGTTTTTCTCCACCTGCCAGTTAAGCCTTGATGTGACGCAGCTGTGCTCCACTTAGTGAGCTAGGCTGGAGGGTTAACATGGGACAGGGCATGAGTAAAGGGGTCGGGGGGGGTTCTACTGACCTGGGGGAGGTCAAGGGTCTGGTCCCAGTGGGCCGGCAGGGGGTCCCGGGCCGTGTCCAGCAGGGTGCCCACGCTGAGGGATAGGAGGGGCCGCGAGCGGTTGGCCTCCTCGGCCGACGCCACGCAGAGCAGCAGCATGGGGAGGCCCGCCCCCCGCCGGGTCACCGAGCTGGGGCGGGGCGAGCGGACCACCTGCAGCCCCTGGAGAGAGAGAGAGACAGAAACAGAGGGACAGAGTCAGATAGACAGGAGGCGATAGCGAGCAGAGAGACAGTTGTGTTGTTGCAAATCAATTACGCTACTTATGTTAATTATAGTTCATCAAATTCATTACTAATCAGCTTCTTCAAATTAAATGTTGCTCAGAGTTCCACTGTGAGTGAGAGAGAGAGAGAGAGAGAGAGAGAGAGAGAGAGAGAGAGAGAGAGAGAGAGAGAGAGAGAGAGAGATAGAGATAGAGATAGAGATAGAGAGAGAGAGAGTCTGTTCCCCAACAGCAGCAGAACTTCACAAACAGTTTCTGGAATGTCGTTGTCCTCTAGCAGGTACATGATGTATTTCCCAGCATGCATCTGGGCTCACCTGTCTCAGCATGTGTTCCGGGATGTCCCTCCACTCCGGATCCCAGCTTGTCAACAGCGCTGCGCAGAACCGGGTGAATCCGGCACCGCAGCCCTCCACCGCCCCCTGGTGGGCGAGGAGGGGAATATACCGTTTCAGGGGGATGAAATTGTTTTGCACACGCAGACAAAACCTCCACGTCGTGGAATGCGACTCACCCAGTGGCGACACTTGAGGAGAATGTTCTTGAACACTTTGGATCCTCTCTTGAGGTCCTCTGTTGTAAGAAGACACGCCTCCGGTTTGCCTTCTGCTAGCAGTCGCTCCACAAGTAGACCCAAGAAGATCCCTACTCCCTGGAGACGAGACAAAAGAAATCTAATTGTATAAAACTGTAGTAAATATAACAAAACACCAATAAATGATATCCGTCACATTAAAAGGAAACATTTGGCCTCAGTGCCTTAAAAAGTTTGAAATCGGTCTATTATCGAATTGTATCGAGAGAGAACGCTGAAATAGATAGCCTCTCTCAAGGAGAAGTCTCACTCTGCGGTCCCCTTGTGGCAGCAAAGGTCCCGTTTAGATTCACCAACTCAACAACCTTCACCTAAATCTTTCACTGAGCCGCACTTTCAGTGGTCCAACAAAATCTTCTCTCTCAAGCTTCACTCGAGAGTCCACAGGAACCGACGATGGAGTCATACTTCTCTCAGAAATGGCTCATTAGTGGTCCCCATTAGTCACTTAGATCCAAGATGTGTGAGGTTGAAAAAAAAGGGGTTGTCCGGCAGCGCCAGCCTTTCCCTATGGGAGGTCTGGCCTCCAGCGGTGATCCACTGGGGCAAGAACCTCCTATTTGTCAGGAAGAGGTCTTGATTGACATGAAATGTAACCAGCCACAAACCAAAAACACAGACCCCCGATGAAACAGACCCGATTTAAAACAATCGCTCATCGTTCTGTGAAAGGCGATAAAAATGACACACCCATGCACTGATTAAACCCATGCAGGTCAGCACTAGAATAAACCGAAATCACCCTACATTTCTACATGTCTTCATTTCATCTACATATATGAGAGTGACATTGCAGCCAGCCAACGAGAATCGTGAGGGCCAAACCAAAGAGCGGAGGCTACCTTGAGGGTGACCCAGCAGCAGGTGAGGAGAAGGCCGTGCTCCTCAGTCAACAGGATGCTGTCCTCCTCCTCTTCCTCCCCAGCCCCGCCCCCGGGCGATGCCTGGGCGATCAACGTGTTGAGGGCGTTGCCCATGTCGCAGAAGGAGGGCGGGGCGTCACCTGAGGGAGAGGTAAATGGGAGAGAGGATCATCTGGACATCAGCCACATTCACAGGCTGAATGTACAATACAGGCATTGTACTTTAAAAAGATAATAAACTGCAAACTTAAAGTGGTAATCACAGAGCTTCCATTTCTTTCTATTGGGTGACCTCGTTTCCCAACACCAAGTGTTGTTAACCTCCATGGTGTTGACACATTCAGCCGTACATTGACTCTTTAATCACTCACTTTTATAAATAATAATAATAATAATAATAATAATAATAATAATAATAATAATAATAATAAATACATTTTCCTCAGGTTTCATCTTTTGTTTCGATCTTTGCTTTAGTTTGTTTGAGTGTTTTGTAATAATGTATTGCATATTGTATTTGTTTATATAATTGAATCTAGTTAGCATCACAATTAGCCTTTAACAACTTTAACGACGGCTGGCCTGCAGCCAATCGCCCAGTCAACCCAGCGTACCGTTCTCCTGGGGCAGGCTCTCCTGTGCTCCGTACAGCACGCCCAGCAGCAGCAGGGAGATGTTCTCCAGCAGGCCCAGCAGCTCCACCACCACGCTGTGGTCCAGCATGTCCCCCAGACGGCCGGGAGCCTCCAGTAGGCACCTCTCCAGCGTGCTCAGAGCCCCTGATCCACACAATGACAACGAGTCAGGACTCAACCAGCTGTTCATCGATGGGTTGTTGGTCTACTAAACATGTTGGTCTCTACTTTTCATGCTTTTTTGTTAATTAAAATGTATCCAAAGCAAATTGCGCTTTGGATTAACTTTGGATCTTTCTTTAATCCACGTCGGCCTATTGCTCAAGGAGGCCTACAGGTAGACTGCAGACAGTGTTGAACCCAGAACCTTTGGGCTGCACCACTACAGACTCCTTTGTGTGCTCTGGTTTTGCGTTGACCCACCGTGCAGCGGCGTGCTCCTGGCCCCCAGCAGCACGTCCTCCTTGGCCGTGAGGTAGTGGCGCTCCAGTTCTCTGACCAGATCCTGGACCACGCCTGAGGTCCCCCTGGGGCCCGCACTGTGGTCTGTCCACAGCTGCTGGACGTCTGGACATCTGAAGGGGGGACAACGTGTGAAGGCAGCGGAATCATTGTTAAATACTTGATCCTGATTGGTCAATAACGTTCCAAAGGTCTAAAGCCCTTCCGCCTTTTAAGAGTGATGAAACAATGTGCTACAAACACAAAATACAAATATGGACCCATTGTTTCCTTGACAACGACGTACATTATATTGTAGCCGGGACACCCCATTGTGGTTTATAACTAACTTAACTTCTCTTAACAGACAGGTCTATGTGATCAAAGCAGTCAAAGCAGGGGAACATAATAATCCACCAAAGAAATCTAAACAGGACATCCGGCGTGGGATGGACGCTTTATCTACCAACGCGTGGCCAAAAGATCCTCTTCAAGGACACAGGTTGTGTTTCCGGAGGGGAAAGACCTACTTGTGCAGCAGCACCTTGGTCATGAGGGCCCCCATCTGGGCCTGGGGGACTCGCGGGCTGCACAGCAGGAGCCGGCTCCTCCCCCGCAGCAGCGCCGCCACGTCCTCCGGCCAGGCCACCGGGAAGTACCGCAGCAGCAGGCCGGCGGAGAGCTCGCGGACCTGGGGACGCACGGCGGGGACACAGCGGTGAACCAGAGCCTCCCGTGGCTGACTGGGGAGGGACAGGATTGGGGGGGGGGTTACCTCATTGGTGGAGTCCTCCAAGCAGCCAATCAGAGTGAGCAGCTTGGCCCTGCAGAAGAAGTCCCATTGCTCCCTCTGTCTGGCCCAGTTGATCAGGGCCGACACGCACACTGCAGGAAAAACACAATGAGACCACAGCGTCACATGACGTGTCACATGACCCACACTGAGGGGAACACCTGACCAATAATATCACTGGCCACACCTCCATGGTCAACATAGAAATGGTTCTCTGCTCATGTGATATCGGATAACCTTGTAGCATAAATAAAGTTGTTTAAACTGAAGACATATGGATGTCCTGGTGATCTAGCCAGCAGTAGCTGGTGATACTAGTTTAAAGGTCTTATGACCTGCCACCAGGTATGAGTGTGATTAGCCGTTACAAGCCTTTTTTGAAAATCTCGCTCTTATGACATCACAAGTGGGCGTGTCCACCTAGATGTATCCTGGATGGATCAGTCTTCCAGCCTACCCAGTGGACTATAGCAAACGTTGCTCATCTATGCGTCACACATCTAGGTGGACACGGCAACTTGTGATGTCATATTAGCCAAATATTCAAAACGGCTTGTAACGGCACCTTGTAACAGCAACTCACGCCTGGTGGCATGTCATGGGGCCTTTAACGCAACAGAGAACCAGAACGTCAACTTTATGGAGAACACAGGTTAGGCCTGAGTGGACTGGGGGTTGGATGTGGAGTCATGCATCTAGACCTGACCTGGGGGAGTCATGTATCTAGACTCAGGGCTGGGGGAGTCATGTATCTAACCTCTGACCTGGGGGAGTCATGTATCTAGACTCAGGGCTGGGGGAGTCATGTATCTGGACTCTGACCTGGGGGAGTCATGTATCTAGACTCTGACCTGGGGAAGTCATGTATCTAGACCTTACCTGACCTGGGGGAGTCATGTATCTAGACCTGACCTGGGGGAGTCATGCATCTAGACCTGACCTGGGGGAGTCATGTATCTAGACCTGACCTGGGGGAGTCATGTATCTAGACTCAGGGCTGGGGGAGTCATGTATCTAGACTCATGGGGGAGTCATGTATCTAGACTCAGGGCTGGGGGAGTCATGTATGTAGACCCGGACCTGGGGGAGTCATGTATCTAGACTCTGACCTGGGGGAGTCATGTATCTAGACTCTGACCTGGGGGAGTCATGTATCTAGACTCAGGGCTGGGGGAGTCATGTATCTAGACTCTGACCTGGGGGAGTCATGTATCTAGACTCTTACCTGGGGGAGTCATGTATCCAGACTCTGACCTGACCTGGGGAAGTCATGTATCTAGACTCAGGGCTGGGGGAGTCATGTATCTAGACTCTGACCTGGGGGTGTCATGTATCCAGACTCTGACCTGGGGGAGTCATGTATCCAGACTCTGACCTGACCTGGGGAAGTCATGTATCTAGACTCAGGGCTGGGGGAGTCATGTATCTAGACTCTGACCTGGGGGAGTCATGTATCTAGACTCAGGGCTGGAGGAGTCATGTATCTAGACCCAGGGCTGGGGGAGTCATGTATCTAGACTCATGGGGGAGTCATGTATCTAGACTCATGGGGGGGTCATGCATGTAGACTGACCTGGGGGCTGGCCCTTCTTCCTCTCGGGGCTCCAGGTGTCGGTGCAGGTCTCCAGCAGGGCGGAGAGCAGCAGCAGGGCGGTCTTCTTCCTCTGGTAGCTGTGCCCTTGAGCCAGGTAGGAGTAGCACAGCAGACTCAGCCACTCCACGAAATCTGAAGGACAAACCATGCATCGTTGTCAACCTGTGTTTTACTTCCTCCTGCCTATGAAGCGTTTGATTGGACAAAAATGAGCACTGAGAGAGAGGGAGGATACCACGCACCTGAAAAATGTGAAAAATGATGGCTGCTAAAGGTTTGAAAACAAAAAGAGTTGGGGAACCTTCCCCGCCACCTTACCCACGCCCTGCTCCAGGACGCCCCCCTCATCGAGGGCCCCCCCCTGGGGGGCCTCCTTCCCCCTGGGTGGCCGGAGGCTCTGCAGGCAGCTGTCCCGGATGCGCACCAGGAAGCGCCGCGTCCCCGTCTGGAAGTGCTGGCGGAAGGTGGAGGATTCCCCGTTGAGGTTCTGGGGGACGAAGGCCCTCATGGCGCTCAGCTCCAAGGGCCCCGGGGGGTCCTTGCTTCTGGGGCTGCAGCACAGCAGGTCCAGTGCGGCCATGCGTACCCTGTGGTCGGCCGAGCCCAGCGCCAGCCGCAGCCTGCGCGGGCCTGAGGCCCCCTGCAGGGTCCAGGGGGAGCCGCCCGTGGAGGCCCGGTGGACGGCCAGCACGCGGGCCCAGGCGTGGAGGTTCTGCGGGGTGTCGGGCTGCAGGGCGGCCAGGAGGGGGTGCACCGCGCTGGGGAACGCCTGCAGGGTGGCGGGCAGCAGGTGGGTCGAGGCGTTGGTCTGTAGGAGGGTCGACTCCGAGCTCAGCGCCTCCAGCAGGACTGGGAGCCAGGGCCTCGCCCACTGATTGGCCAGCTCCAGCTCAGTGGGCGGGGCGTCGGGTGAGGCTGTACATAGGTCCCGCCTCTGCTGCAGGATCAGACATTTGTGGAGCTCCGATGCGCACGGTGACAGGTGATTGGTGGAGAGGCACTTCAACAGGTGGTTTGGGAGCTCTGGGTATTGCTCCAGCACCTAGAGAATAACAGAAGGTTTTACTGCATGATCAGTATCCCCTGTCAGACAAAACGTTCATGTGGGACGCAGTTGATATCTCTGTGTTTCACTAGAGTTCTTGTGTCTGCTGACATAGTAACATTTTGTCTCACCACAGCAGCGCCCAGGTGAGGGATCAGGGCACAGAGGAGAGGGTACTTGGCCCGGGCCTCCCAGGGCAGCTGGGTGACGCGCTGCAGGAGAGTAAGTGACAGCTTCTTGGTTGTGTCTCCAAAGTGCTGGCAGTCCCTCTCATAGAGCTCCAGCAGCAGGCGGAACGCACCGCGCACGTCCTCCGACACGCCCTCAACCTGTCAGTGGAGACATCTGCATAAAACTAAAACTAAAACTGAAGGTAATGACACATGCCCCTTCGCCCAAACACCGAGGGATTTAACCTCTCTAAAATCGAGTTGAGGATATATTATTTTGAACAAGTCATACAAAAAGTAACGGCAGCAGTCACCGTAGCGCTCCAAACCTAATGCAGGACCCGTCTAGAGGAGCAGATAAATAGACCAAACTCACTGGGCTCTCTGCGTTGTTCCACATGACCTGAATGAGCTGCTGCTGGAGGCTGGACCAATCAGGAAGCAGCCTTACGCCCGTCAGCTCCCAGATGGCAGGAAGGCAGTCCTTCACCTTCTTCAACCAAAGCGTCAGCACTGAGCACACGGTTAATACACCAGTTCATTCACTGATTCATCTTCACACCCACACACAGTAAGTATATCACACTGTTCATGAACTGATTCATCTTCAGACCCGATGCAGGACATGATGCTACGGACGGCATTACCTTCAAACATGTAGTGGTGACAGTCAAGCTTCTCCTGGCACAGAGTGCAGACCAGGGGGAACACATCCGCCAGCAACAGGCAGCCCTGGAGAGACAGATGGTTAAGGCGCCTTCCCCTCCTGGTCATTAAACAATCAGCTCCTCCCCCTCCCCATGGTGATTTACCAATCAGCTCCGTCTCCCCTGGCTTCCCCAAAACCCTCGTTACCAAGAACAGTTTTCAAAATAACTTGTTAACTTGTTGTAGCGATTGTGATAAGGAATATTTAGCATAAGCTCGCCTGCGCCAAACTTAAACAACAGCTGTAGCACTTTGGTCTTTGTTACACTTCAGTACTTGTATGGCGACTGAATGTTTTGTCCACAAATTGACTTAGACAAAAGTGCTATGTTGAAATTGTTGACATTAATTGATAAGAGTGAACTGATGCTAAATGCTCCTGGACCTGCTCCTGGACCAATCAGTACTACAAAGTCTGTTTGACTCACTATGTAACAGATGTTTTAGTGAAGCCAGGCGGTTACGACGGGTCAACACAGTAATTGTCCTTTAACAGTTTAGAAGGGAGCGTATTCATTCTGCGCTTGGTCTGAGTAGGATGTCAGGTGTTTAGAAGGGAACCTACATCTGCGCTGGGTGATAGCAGGATGTCAGGTGTTCAGTGGGAGTGTGTTTTCAGTCTGTGCTGGGTGATAGCAGGATGCCAGGTGCTTAGAAGGGAGCCTACGTCTGTCCTGGGTGATAGCAGGATGCCAGGTGCTTAGAAGGGAGCCTACGTCTGTGCTGGGTGATAGCAGGATGTCAGGTGCTTAGAAGGGAGCCTACGTCTGTGCTGGGTGATAGCAGGATGTCAGGTGCTTAGAAGGGAGCCTACGTCTGTGCTGGGTGATAGCAGGATGTCAGGTGCTTAGAAGGGAGCCTACGTCTGTGCTGGGTGATAGCAGGATGTCGGGCCGGCAGCACATCAGCAGACCCCTGGCCACGGCCAGCCGCTCCACGCCGTCCCGCCGCTCCGGGCCGCCCCGCCCCGGGGAGCCACAGCGCACAGTGAGGACGCCCACGGTCAGCAGCCAGGGCTCTGAGCCAGAGGGAGGGAGGAAAGAGGTTTATTTCGCCTGTTGGTTATTATACAAATGATAAGGGAGAATACAATTAAATAATAGCCGTTTAATATACATAAAGGAAGCCTTTCTGCCAAATGAATAACAACTACAATTACAATTACAATTACGGCATTTCGCAGACGCTTTTATCCAAAGCGACTTACATCGGTTAATACACACATTGACACACCGACAGCAGAGTCAACCATGCAAGGCGACAGCCAGCTCGTCAGGAGCAGTTAGGGTTAAGTGTCTTGCTCAGGGACACATCAACACTCAGCTAGGAGTGTTGCTAGGAGAATAAGGGGAGTCTTTCAAAATGAGTGTACAGGATTTATTTCTTCTGTTTTGTTCTGAGCGGGATCTTTATTCTGCAAATATTTGGATGCTTTGAACTTTATTAATGTCCCAGAAAGGATTAAGAGACCTTTCAAATAAAGAATTGTGTTAAAAAAAAAATACTGCTTTTTGTGCATTGTAAACATTCTATGAATTTCTATGTTTTAGTTGTTATGAAAATTTAAAAATGTTGTTGGGTTCATTTGGAATATTGTATTATTGCTATTTTGTGGCTGCCATGGTGGGATTGGGGAAGTTGTTTTGGGGATAATTTTTAATCCATGTTTGAGTGATGGTTAGAGTGTTATTGGGCGTCTACAAACCAAAACGGAGGAAGGGGCACCTGAACCAGAGATCTTCAGCAGGCTGCCGGCCGCCGCCCCGCCCGCTCTGCTGTCAGGCGCTGTGTTGATCAGCATGGAAACCGTGGTCCCGGCCAACAGACGGGTGTCCCTGTTGGAGCGCTGGAACACCAGAGGGGATCTTGTTAACACTCTGAGATCGTTTAGACGCACCAGCCTGTGTCTGAACACCTGGCTGCCACCAGGCAATGGGGGAAGAGTTTGTATCATTTGGCAGAAAAAACCTGGGTTCAAATCGCTTGGCTGCTAGAACCTTCCACTCAAACAGACACGATTCTAAAAGTGAATATCGGACACTGGCGCCAAACAACGAGTCGAGCACCTGGCCGAGGATGACGTCCACGAGGGCCTCCAGGATGCTTTGCAGCCTGGGGCCATCAGGGTTTGGCTCCCACACCAGCGGGGCCACTTCCCCGGGCAACAGCTGGAACATCTGCAGACACACCTGGAGGAAGCACAGGAGAGCTCAACCAGGAACCGTGGATCTGGGACAACACTGGGGAATCATGTGGAAACAAAACATTGCATGCACAGGGTGTTAAATATGTGGTATTTACCTTTACAGCAGCATAACAAAATGTCCCATTTCTTAAGCCTTCCTGCTCCATTACAACAGGGAACAGCCGTGACATCTTTTCCAGAAGGTCAGGAAAGGTCTCCCTCCACACATCTCTGCCAATCCTGCTGTCCTCCAGGAACATACAGGCTAAACAATACGTTGAAATAAAGTTTAAAATAACGACAACATTAAAAATCTACTTGCTGTAAGGCAGAATTGTATGTATAGAATCTTAACAGACCTATCTGCAAATCATCAATGGACAATATCTAGAAAGAAAGTGTGGTGGAAGTACAGTGAAATTATTAAAACCGTGATATGTTGAAAATCATTTACATCGTATTTTAGTAAAAAAATCCTAAACACATATATTACCTGGTCCCTATGGACAATGTCATGCAAACACCGAGAGGTTTCTCTTAAAACCAGCTGGTGGTTCACTTTTGCCAGATGCTGCAACATCTGTAAAGGAAAGACCCAACTTTAAGCGACCTCTTATGTTGCAGCATCAAACTGATTGACAGCAAAGCTAGGGCTGACCTTGTCCAGTTTGCGACAAGCTATGGAGCTGTTGACCATTTCTAATTGCATGGAAAGGAGGAGCCTGACCAGCAGCAGGAGCTGCTCCTCTTCTAGAGAAGAGAGATGCGCATCTGGGATCTTCTTCAGCAACTGGAAAGCATCTTCTAAGCAGCGCTCCTTGCATCTTTTTACTGTATTTCTATGAGTGTGACCAAGAAAGATAATGAAAAGTCCGAGTTCTTATATTAAACACATGTCAATACAATTTAAATAACTTTTCTTATGTACTTATTTTGGATTGGTTGCCATACCTGGATCCCTCGGACAGTTGGTTGATAATGGACTTGAGTGTCATGCTGACATCTCCTAGCGGGTTGTCTTCTGTGTCAATTAAGTCAACAATAGCTGTCTTCAGATCTTCAAACGATAACATTATGTTTCACTTTGTACATCAGTTCAACTAATTTCATTGAAAGTGTTGCATGGGCACGTCTGGGATGTTTCCTCGTGTGACAAACGTCTTCCTCTCGTCTTACTCCTGTGGCACTCATTGGACCCGGCGAGGAGGTGCTTCCTCCTAGCGCCGGGTGGTGGAATGTTTAAAAAAAAAAGGAGAACCTCAATGTCTTGAGAAATTCATAGATTAATGCTCAGCTATAGTTAGAATCTGAAAGATACAATTAAATGGTTTCTCATTTTTTGCGCCATTACAACACAAACCGCTTGCTTGCATTGACATGTGAGTGACTTCGAGGAAGGTGGAGGGCGCTGTCCGCGTGTCCGCCGTCATGCTCACGTCCTTGACGAGGAGAGCAAGAGCTCTGCAGAGCGCTGATTGGTTAAGGCTTGGTTGCTAAGATATCCTAATCCATATACAAACATGGCTGCTTTATAATACGCAAATGGCCATCACATTTTCATTTATTTTATGTTTATTTTTCTTTTCATCGGATTCCCTATCAAATACATGGGGGGATCTAGGTAAGATGTCAATGTATAATCACGATTAGCGGGATAGGTTGTAGTATGCTTTACTTTACAGGTTACCCACTAATGTTAGTGTAACTTAATCACATTGATACTGTTTATTGTATCCTGTATATACACACTGCATATGATTGACATACAGCATGATGTCTAACAGTTTTTCAGCCCTCCTACTCTGTTGCAACTGGACCTTCCTTGACGATATATTTGCTCGGAAATGCGTCGGACAAACTTCTGTTTCTGAAAAACACATCTCCATCTCACATAGGTACTGTGGCGTGGGGCCTCGGGCGGCCCCGGCTCTACCTCTGGGGCACAGGCTCTGTTCCTCCTGGGGCCTAAGCATAGCGTTAGTTCACATCATGGGTCTGTTTTAATGGAACATAACTTTGTCCATGCAACAATAATTAGGACCAAGACCATAGGCAAAACGATTAATGTACAAATATGTGGATATCATACATTTTCATGTGATCCAATATAATTATGAAATGATACAAATGTTTGGCTGTACATCTCAAATATGGAATTGCAAGAAGTGTTAACAAACGAATTGACTGAACATTATGATCACATAATGTGATGATTAAAAAACCGTTATATACATTAATTATTAATTTGAATCAAACTATTATTCTCATGCTTGATATCACAGTCCTATGATGTTGTTATAACTAAGCAGTGTATTCTCTGCAGGGAGCCTTCCTCCTCCATCTTGCACTGTAGAGCCTACACAGTGGCTTCTCACAAAGGAACAAATTGGAAAGGTAAGATATTAAAAGTATGTATTAATAAATTGGTAGTATATCTTGTATTAGTACATTATATTGCTAACTAAAATTATTTCATGGAAAACATGTAGTAAATGTTTGTAATTTAAACTAAACAGATCTCTCTTAGCATGTTTACTTGAGCAGAGAGGCAAATGGTCCTCTGTTTACTGTTTGTACCCGTTTACCCGTTTCGCAGACAGCAGTTCAAATCCAACTGAAGCTTGAGCGAAGTCTGCAGTTATGTGGGAACAATGAGACGGACACAGACTGCTGTCAACAGCCTCTGTGTGTTCTTGAGACACTCGAACTGTCTGCATGTCAGGGAGGAGTCCCACTGGTCTCCATGTACATCCAGGCCCAGATATACGCCACGTTTTCTCCCACTAACCCTGCATCAGGTGACTCTCTCTCTCTCACTCACTCACTCACTCACTCACTCACTCACTCACTCACTCACTCACTCACTCAGTCACTCACTCACTCACTCACTCACTCACTCACTCACTCACTCACTCTCACTCTCACTCTCTGAACCTCAACAACAGTGTGTGTGCTTTTTTGAGTGGATGATTAGGGTGTGGGTCTGAAAACATATGGACTGTTCAATTGAAACGTATCCAAATTGAATTGGAGGTTTCGTGATGCATTTAGTAATCACCTGATAATTCACTGATTTCTTTCAGAGAATAGAACTGTGCTTCCTAACCAAGTGTACCAGCCTCTGGGGTCGTGTCCCTGTGACCTGACGTCAGGCGTGTGTAACATACGCTGCTGCTGTGACCAGGTCAGCTGTAGTGCCCTTTCAAATGTTCCCTCATGACTCTCAGCACCATTTCTTAAACATTGTTAGTTGTATTCTATATCCAACTATTCTGTCCTCCCTGTATTTCCATTATTTTGTCCATTCATTGGAAGGTTCTATCTCTTACCGTTTGAAAGAGTAACCATATAGAGCACTTCAGGAACAATGCCTCCGGTCTTGAGTTTGACTTTTTTCTTTTGGTGACAGGATAAAAATGACTCATTAACTTCATACGTCTTGTGTCTGTCTGACTGGATCCTGGTGTTCCCCACCAGGACTGCTCTGAGGAAGGGTTGAAGCTGTTTGAGGGCCACTGCCTTCAAGGGCCTTTCGGTGGGCAGGTGTCTCCTGCCCCGGATTACCAGTGTTCGGCCCAGTCCACCGCCAATGCTCCGGACTGGTTTCCGTTCCTCTGTGTCACGTCAGCGCCGGAGAACAACCCCTACCTGGGTCTGTTCTACCAGGGAAAGACTCTGTAAGAGGCCCAGACTGTCAGGCACATGTCTTTTAAAAACACCTGTATTGAAGGCCTGTCTGTGTCTTTGTGTCTAAACATGCCTGTCCGTTGTGTTTGACTAAGCATACCAAAGCCTAGCCCATCCTTCCAGAGGCCTGTGCTGTCAGCACCCCTCCCTGCTGATGAATATCGACAAGGAAGTCCCATCTTCACCATGAGTGATCAATACTTCACCATCCCTCAGGTCAGTTCTTAAGTGTGAATGTGATACACCTTCATTATAGATTCAGTACTCAGGTCTTGTACTAAAGAAACCCAACATGATTATTTCTTTGCAGGCACTTTTTGCAGGACAGTGTGCAAATACTGCTCCTGTAGCTTATTTGAAAAACTTCAACATCAAATGTACAACTCTTATCAAATTCTGTCCAATTGGACCTCCTTTGCAAATGTCTCCAAGTGATTTAAGAGTTCAAGTCAAGGACGGCCAAGGAGGTATAATATATGAACGCTAATCAATATGGAGGATTTACCTATTCAAATTATACATATCAACATTAAAGTATTATATCAGAATAGGAGTTTGAAATTTCAATTTTCTGTCTTTCTGCTTTAGGTGTGATAACGATTGATGTCCTAGATGAAGTCGCTGTTGATTTAAGCCCATTCATTTCAAGTTCTGAATCCCCCTATTCATCAGGTTTGGCAGGCATCTTGTCATTGTCAATCTTAAATCCTAAAAAGTACTCCTAATTTGAATATATTTTTCAAATGAAACTGTTTTTGTCTCTGAAGACGAGGGACAGGTGTGTGAGAACGTGACCTTGGCTTTGGATTACCAATTTTTTTGGCAAGCAAATGGCCTCACAAGTATAACACTGAGGCGTACTGTTGGAACCATTGTGCTGAACAGTAGTGGTAAGGGCCTGAAAAACATATGTTTCAGACTACTTTGAACTACGTCTGCCACTGCTACTGTTTCTCCTGTCTTTTTCCCAGTGGTGGTGACTGCAAGGTATTCTTCTGTCTTTCTGAGCGGGAATGTTACTGATCAACATAAGAAGTCGGGAAACCCAGGTTTGTAAAAAAGGGAAATCCTGGCACATGCTGGTTAGTCACAAGTTTCCCTTCTGGGATGTATACATCTTAATGGTATCTTGTCCTCAGGGTACCTGGTGGGAGCGCCGGTGCTGGCCGGCTTTGGGGATACTTTGGACAACAATACATTCATAGAGAGGAGCTCAATAAATATTTGGCGACCAGGTAATATTTTGTGTGCCCATTATTTGACAAAATACACTTTGTGTATACACCGCAACCTTTTGGACAAGTTTCTCGTTAACAATATGTGAGGTATGATTATATAGACACTTACCTGCATCTTAACTCGGATACCATTTTAGTCAATGCACTTAAGATTATAAAGCCTAGTAATAAACACTTGATCTGTATATGTGTTTGTGAGTAAGCAGGATTGACCTGTTGTTTGTCTTGTAGCATTGTTCATAATGTCGAAATCCTTGATCACTATCTCCCTGCCTCAGTTGGTGACGGTGTCTGTTCTACGGCTGAGGTGAGACCGGTTGTGTTTGGAGTGAACGCCACAGCGGGATGCCTTCTGGCTGTCAGCCGGTATAACTTGACCCAGTGTGATGTTCTGAGGTAAGTTTAGTGTTCTTAGGGAAGATACTGGTGGGATTTGGTATATTATGTGTACAGCGGATGTTTGTTTCTGCTGGGTCCCGTCGTTTTGTATGTACACTAATGTTTTTGATTGCACTTTAACTGTTTCCTCAAACCCTGTATGTGCGCAAAACATTTATATTCCAAAAATTAGTTATAAGTACCAACTTACTTTTTTTTTCTACAATTTTTGACTGACATTTATTTGACTTGTCTTCAACTTTTGATCCTTACATTACTTGTGTCTAGGGAGATGGTTGCCTCTCTCCAAGCTTCCCTAGTGATGGCGACACACGTGGCGAAAACGGGGGACCCCGATTTCCAAAGGATGGCAGACTGGCTAAAGATAAGCTGTGAGTAGACCCCTTGCTCCTCAGGGATCTCAGGTGAACAGCAGTCAGAAGATACCGGCCAATGTTCCACAAGTGTCCCACAAAGTCCGAAAAACAATGTATTCCCTTTAAATGTCCTCTGGTTTCCAGACGTGCTGGTGAATGTGAGCAGCGCTGATGGAGACGGGTGGTGCTCCGGTGTCCTGTGGCACCAACACGTGCACGTGAGAAGCGCTGTCACAGGCGAGGTGGGCGGCGTGCCTCAGAGGGAGATACAGGCCCTAACCATCAGGTACAAAGTCTTTATGTATCTCACTGGAAGATTGAGGCTTATCAGTAAAGTCACTCTCGCAACCAATGTTGCAAAGGAAGACATTGCTCAAGAAGGACAAAAATATATATTTTTAGCAAATATGTAACCAAATAAGTAATAAAAATTATTGTTAATTTTTTTCCTTGTTTATTTTTCAGCTACAAAATGTCCAGTTGGAGGTTGGAGTGTGGAGGAGGAGACCCTTCTTCCTGTTTGGATCCAATGGAGACACAACTGTTTCCTGTCTCCTCCTCGGTCACCTTTACAGACGTCCTTGTTAACTCAGGGCCCCCCAAAACCAGGTGCTCCATCATTATACATCAAGTGCTTATGAAAAACCTAAAACAACATCAACCTGACCTGCTGTGTCCATCCCCAGGTTCCAGGTCAACTTCACCGAGTATGACTGTGACAGGAATGATGTATGCTGGCCAGAACTTGCATTTCCTTTTACCAGATATTACACAGGTAATTATTATTAATTTCATTACACTTTTTTACTGAAAGTAATTCTGAAAGTAAGGGTGTCTGTGTGTGCCATGGACCTATTAGGTGTGTGCTAGCTGAGCCCTCACCCCCAACCTATATATAGGTAAATGTATAAGGACATGGTTAAACTATAACTGATTTTTGCTTTTTCTGTTTCAGGTGAGCCATATTCACAGTCATTGGCAAAAGGTCTCATCTTGGTTTTCTTCTTCATCGTTGCCTCAGTTCTTGGAACTCCATGGAAACAGATCAGACAGGCGTGGAATACCTCCTCATTGTAACCGCATGAAACAACTTATCCTGTCTCATAAAATAATGGAATATGGTTATGATGATTGATCACATATTCATGACTAAAAGTCACACCCGATCCATAATAAACATGAATTATTTACAAAAGAATGACAATAGTTTGGAACGTTTTATTTGTCTACACTTCATATACAGTACGTTCATGATTATGTAACGAATGATCGCTATAGCATTAAAGTGTCATCTGCGCAGACTCAAACGGTCGGTTATTATTGGCCAACCACTTCGCTGTCACCGAGCGGTCTTCCGGTTCCCGTGACGTGGTTAGTTGTCTCCAGAAACAAGCGATGTGCCTTTTTGAAGGAAATATAAGTGCACCTTTTGGACTATGAAACCCAGCTGCTGGGGTTACACTCGACTCGGTGTCTACTGATTAACCTTTGACCTCCTGGGTGCACTGAGCCAGATAATCCAGCAGCTAGCTCCAGTAGTAACTTCAGAAGCAGTAAGTTGGTTAGTTCTTCTGAACGGTCAGCTGTTGACCTGCCGTACTTCGTTAGTCTCAGTCCGGAGGAAACAGAAATAGGATGAACGAGGTGAAAGAAGAAGGTTTTCTTGGTCACTTGGGCTAACGGAAAGCAGTCAGCTAGCTCTAATGCTAACATTAGCTCTATAGTCTTCGTGCGAAAGGAAAGCAAAGGTTTAGAAGCTGTGAAGATGGGCTCCTTGTTCCGGAGCGAGGATATGTGTCTGGCCCAGCTGTTCCTCCAGGCCGGCTCGGCCTACGACTGCATTAGCGAGCTGGGAGAGACCGGACTGGTGGAGTTCAGGGACGTGAGTGCTCTCCTCTCAACCCTGATTGACAGCTGAAAACTGAATGTCGAGTGGCTTTAAATAATCTTATGCTTCACAGTTGCTTATTTGAAAGCATTTTGTTGATTCATGCCTTCATGTTAATCCAACTGTACCTGCGACTTTTAAATTGAATGATGAACGTTTCTGTGGTTTTAGCTCAACCCCAGTGTCAACTGCTTCCAGAGGAAATTCGTCAATGAGATCAAAAGATGTGAAGAAATGGAAAGGATTCTTGGTAAGAAACACACTAACCACATAGAACCGTCTCTGCTCAATGTAGTCAAATGACTCCACATGCCACCCTAGTCTTATATTCTACTGTCCGGCTGTTCTCATACGGTTCTTTTATTCTACTCTCAGGGTTCCTCCTGAGGGAGATCAAGAAGTCGGACCTCCCGCTGCCCGACCGAGACGTGAACCCTGTGGCTCCGCTGCCCAAGCACATCATGGCAACCATGGTCAGCCTCCGTTGCAGCTTCCTCTCTTTGTTGTTGGGGTTTGGATGTGTAACGAGTTATGTTTTATGGTCAGGGGCTTGCATGCTATAACTCAAATGTACCACAATAATAATGACTGTTGTATATAATGGCTAATATTACTCCTATTATATTGTTATGCGATTCAAACTAGGGTCCTTTCGTATCTGTTCAACCGCTTTGTTGTATTATATATTTCGGTTCCTCTTTTGTATTTTCAACACATAGCTTTCCTGGTTACACTTTGTGACTGTGTGTGTATGTTTGTGTGTGTCTCAGGAGCAGCTGCAGAGGCTAGAGGCCGAGCTCAGTGAGATCACCAGGAACAAAGAGAAGCTGCAGAAGAACCTGCGAGAGCTGACTGAGTACACGCACATGCTGCACGTCACCAAGAACTTTGTTCAGAGAGGCAGTGAGGTCAGTAGCACCACTTCGTCTTGAATCTCTCTGTAACAAACCAGGGAACAAGGTGCCACTCTGCCCCTCTCAGTTTTTGAGTGGCCTTCTTGGCAAGAAAAGCCAGATACTTGACCAGCCTCTTACTTCTTCTGATTGGTCCACCGCTCTGGTGTATGTTCCAGCAGGACCCCCCCCAGGCCCAGTACGAGGAGTTCCCCTTCCTGGAGAGGGATGCTGCCCTGGACTACACCAGCATGCAGAGGATGGGGGCAAAACTCGGGTGAGGGAGGTTGAGAAGAGGGAAACTAACTGCCAATCATCACCTGCTGTCGCTGGTGGTTGGTTCCAATGTTAAGATCCTGTCCAATGGGACAGTATAAGTCTGTTAAAGTTGTGTAGGATTCAGGTAAGGATGCAGACTGCAACCGCTTAAATGCCCCCCCGCTCACAGCTCTTGCCGGCCTGTAAAGATGCCAGTAGGTATTCCAAAATGATGTCATTGTCGATGACAACATTATAAACATGTTGGTGCTCACTGCCACCCTCCATGTAAGAAGACTCTCAATGTAGATGTAAACACTCGTTGTAAAAGCGCTTCATATTTACACTATTTTTGCGACACTCAATTCTACACACTATCTATTAAAGTTATTCATAACCCAAACTTTATTTTTAAATTATTTGAGATAAATAATTAAACACTAAAACATTTTTTTATAAAGGATTTCACCCATTTGTCCTTATAATTAATTAATTAGTTAATCTTTTATTTCTTTTTCTGCATCTTTTAGATTTATTTCGGGACTGATTCAGAGGCCGAAGATTGAAGCTTTTGAGCGGATGATGTGGAGAGTCTGTAAGGGCTACACAATCCTCAGCTACTCGGAGATTGACGAGTATCTGGAAGACCCTGACACGGTAACTCTCTAACTCATTCACCCACTCAATAACTCAGGCACTCTCACTCTCTGTGTTGTAGTCTACTGTAACACATTAACAGTGTTTCATTGGATGACAGATACAGGGTTTGACTGTAATATGTCATGTTTCATGGGGTGACGTATGTATACACACACCGTAGCGTTATAATGGGAAGCTGAACCCTCTCTCGGATGCCATCATCATAATCACCAGCTGTCCACAACGAGTTCCACATATCCGCACTCTGAAGACTCTCAACTCGTTTGAGATTTGCTTTTCATTCTAAAGATCACATCTCCTGACTCTTGTTCTGCGTTAGACTGTTGCGGGACTTCGTTCTTTTTCACGCTCCTCCATGTTGGTTTCTGTCGTGCACGTGTTGTGACCGTAAATCAGGGTCAGAATGACGTTAAATACTGCCGTAAAGTAACGATAGAGGGAAATATCTTTTGATAGACATGGTTCTCTCGCCCCCCCCATATAACGTCATATCGCACAGCCCTAAACTAAGGTAACTGTAGAATGAATATAATAGTTCTGAATGCATGTTTTTGTATCTTTATGGAATAATCCAATAATTCTGACTGAACTGTGTCGGAAGACATTTCTCATGTTTGCTCAAGGACTTTCGAAGGCAAATATCTTCCTACTTTAGCATTTATTTATCTTTCAACTCACTTACATTTGCTTAGTGTGGTCATAAATGATGCAACTCTGTACTGACTATCCCCCTCCTGTTGGGGTTAATCTCAAGGGCGAGCCAACCAAGAGTGTGGTGTTTCTGATATCCTACTGGGGAGAGCTCATCGGGCAGAAGGTCAAGAAGATCTGTGACTGGTAATGGTTTCGAGCTACGAGTGGTCTCTCTCCTTTATTAACATTTGTATCTCTTGTGGTTATCTCTCTCTCTCCTTTCTGAACATGTTTGTCACTTTCTCCTTTCTGAACATGTGTCACTTGTGGTTCTCTCTACTTTGTGAACATGTATGTGTCTCTCTCCTTTTTGAGTATGTGTGTGTCTCTCTCTCCTTTATGAACATGTGTCTCTAATGGGTCTCTCTCTTATGAAAAAGTGTGTCTTTGTATCTCTTTCTCTCTCTTCTTTATGAACATGTGTGTCTCTCTCTTATGAACAAATGTGTCTTTGTATCTCTCTCTCTCCTTTATGAACATGTGTGTGTCTCTCTCTTATGAACATGTGTCTTTATATCTCTTTCTCTCTCTTCTTTATGAACATGTGTGTCTCCGCCACCAGCTACCACTGCCACCTGTACCCGTACCCTAGCAGCAGGGAGGAGAGGACAGACGTGGTGGAGGGGCTTGGGACCCGCATCCAGGACCTGAACACGGTACAGCCTCTGGTTGCTATGGTACCTGCTTGGTAACCAGGAGATGCACCTCATGTCAGCTAAACTGTTGCACTCTTTAACCAGCGAATGTTTTCTTTCATGAGGCCTTTTGGTCGCAGCTCAAATCCAGGCGTGTCTATAGGCCATGTGATCAGCCGAGGAAAAACATCAATATTTAAAACACTGCTAGTTAGTTTGAAAGTAAAGAAAATAAATCTAAATAAGTTTCAACAGTCTGACACATTGTCTAGTAGATTCAACTGTTGGTTTGTGCCCCTTCCGCTAGATTCACTCTTTTCCTGGTAGTACTTTTTTTCTATCCCGTTTATCGGGGAATCAGAGTTTCATTCATCATGAGAAGCACATGATCCACACGAGACCACGGCTGGAAGCTAGTCCAGAATGACCTCCCTCATGCTCCTCTGAATTCTTTCTTTCTTTCTTTCTTTCTTTCTTTCTCTTTCTTTCTTTAATGAGGGTAGCCTTGTAGTCTGCGTTACAATTAAAAGATCTTACCATGTGTTCTATTAGACACATCTTTCTGCAAATTGTTTCTGCATTCAATTCTGGATTTTCATTATGTAGGAGTCTTGGGTCGGCAATGTAGTGATATTCAGAACAAATGTCTGCATGAGCATCTGGTCCACAGGTCTTTAATGTGTAGTGTGCTGTGGTCCCAGGTCCTGCTGAGGACGGACGACTACCTGCGGCAGGTGCTGAAGAAGGCGTCTGAGTCGGTCTACATGTGGTACATCCAGGTGAAGAAGATGAAGGCCATCTACTACGTCCTCAACCTGTGCAGCCTGGACGTCACCAACAAGTGTCTGATCTCGGAGGTCTGGTGTCCCGTTGGCGACCTGGGTGCCGTGCGCCAGGCGCTGGAGGAGGGCTCGGTACGTCTGGAGCCTTGGTCTCAGTCTGGGGTATTGTTCGCAGTCTGGGGTATTGTTCGCAGTCTGGGGTATTGGTCGCAGTCTGGGGTATTGGTTTCAGTCTGGGGTATTGGTCTCAGTCTGGAGCCTTGGTCGCAGACTGGGGTATTGGTCGCAGACTGGGGTATTGGTCGCAGTCTGGGGTATTGGTCTCAGTCTGGGGTATTGGTCTCAGTCTGGGGTATTGGTCTCAGTCTGGAGCCTTGGTCTCAGTCTGGGGTATTGGTCTCAGTCTGGAGCCTTGGTCTCAGTCTGGGGTATTGGTCTCAGTATGAGTGTTGTCTCATCCTCACGACACCAAACACTGGTGTTACTGGATGTGTGAGGGGTTTATGAAACATACCGAAACAGCTCCTGAAGACGAAGTTAATGCTTTATGGCTGATACCTTCTACATATCTATCTTCCATCTTGGTTTTTATCTATTTTTTTATAATGTACCTATTTGTGCTTCTCTTGTTCTGGTGAGGTGTCTCAGTGTCACTTCCTGTGGAGCTTCTTCTCCTGTCTAGGAATGGCTTGCTTGTATCGGTCCTATCCTGCCCTCTTATAAGGCTTCTTGTTTGGTGTATATTTGTAAATGTGATCTTCTTGAATGAAGGGTCTCTATTCAGTAAATTTGTTGCTCAATTGCGACCGCTGGTCGTTAATTTACCAGACTGCTGAGAAGACGTTTGGTAAATCACTAACCGGTTAAACCGTTGTTGCAATGCTGGTGCTCCTTAACTCATTTATTATGAAATGTGCTTGCGGTCCGCGGTCTCACTGTGAGCCCGTCTCTCCAGCGGGGCTGGTCTCACTGTGAGCATGTCTCTTCAGCGGGGCTGGTCTCACTGTTAGCAGGCCTCACTGTGAGCCCGTCTCTCCTGCGGGGCTCGTCTCACTGTGAGCTGGTCTCACTGTGAGCATGTCTCTCCAGCGGGGCTGGTCTCACTGTGAGCTGGTCTCACTGTGAGCACTTCTTTCCAGCGGGGCTGGTCTCACTGTTAGCTGGTCTCACTGTGAGCCCGTCTCCAAGGGGCTGGTCTCACTGTGAGTAGGTCTCACCAGTAGGGCTGACTGGGGGAAGGGCCTATAAACCAAGGGGCTTTCGGAAATCCGTCTCCCTGGCAGTATGCAGTAATAGATGTTTGTAGATCTATCCACTAACTTTAGCATGCCTAGTGTTGCCGTTTAAGCTCATTCTAAAGTTGGTACCATTTGTCATTGCAGAGGAAAAGCGGAGCGACGTTGCCTTCCTTTGTCAACCGTATCCCGAGCAACGACACGCCGCCCACCCTCATCAAGACCAACAAGTTCACCTCTGGCTTCCAGAACATCGTGGACGCGTATGGAGTGGGCACGTACAGAGAGGTGAACCCAGGTAGGAGGTCCTGTGGGAAAGTATTATTGCATGCACGTGGCCGAGGTAGGAAGTGGAAGTTAGAAACAGTGAAGGGGTGTTTTTAAAATGTGTTATTTTTATTATTGAATTATTGCACCCCCAGCTTTCCTACTCATGGTTGACTCCACATCCCACTGGGCTTTGGAAGGCTGGTAGTTATTGATGTCTCTCCTTGGATTCTGTGAGGAAGACACTTTGAGAGTGTCGGTTGTGGTCATCCAGGCTGCACCACTGGGCCTAGCGGTCATCCAGGCTGCACCACTGGGCCTACCAGTGGTGGATCCTGGTCATGAGTGGTGGTTGTGATGTTCTTGGATCCTCAGCTCCCTTCACCATCATCACCTTCCCCTTCCTGTTTGCGGTGATGTTCGGCGACCTGGGCCATGGGCTGATCATGGCCGTGTTCGCCTCCTGGATGGTCCTGTACGAGAACAACCGCAAGCTTAAGAACACCAGGAACGAGGTGATGTCCTCACAGGCCCTTCTCTAAAAGCCTTATAAAACCATCATTGATTATAATGTATTTATAATAAATCAGGCATTAATGCGTAGTTATCCCCACTAGCTTTAGCTAATATCGCTTGGTTGCCTGAAAAATAACAAAACGCAACAAGCGCTGCACCTGAATCCATTGATGGTTTCCAAGCCCTGATCTCTAGCTCTGTGTGGTCAGACGAAAATTAGTCTGAAGTTAATCCTCACTGACACGCTCTTAAGATGAACTGCTCCCCATACTGCTGGACCCTAAGGCTCCCAAAATGATGTTTTTGATGACCATCTGTTAATCATTTATTGATTTGACAATCGTTTTTAATCTTTTTTTTTTATTAATATTGTTTGATAATATCCTGATTTCCTTTGTGATCCATCAAACAGCCTTTTCCCCTTAGTTCATGGGAAGGCTTTAATGGTGTGTGTTTGTGTTAGTAGATCTGGAACACCTTCTTTGAGGGGCGCTACATCATCCTGCTGATGGGCCTGTTCTCCATCTACACTGGCCTCATCTACAACGACTGCTTCTCTAAGTCCCTCAACCTGTTTGGCTCGGGCTGGAGCGTCAAGGCCATGTTCGAGGCTGGCGTGTGGAAGTGAGGATACACCCATCGCCTAATGACCAGGGCGTGGTGTTTAACCAAATAAATGGTGTGGGAAAACAGATGTAGATACATGGGTCTAAAAGTTTGTCCATTTCCCTTTCTTTGTGTTTGTTTTTCGTATAGGGGTGGTGATATTGCTGCCAATCGTTTCCTGATCCTTGACCCCAACATCACAGGGGTTTTCAAAGGGCCCTACCCATTGGGAATCGATCCAGTGAGTTCATGCGAAGGGGAATGATGCGAAGAACCAGTGAATATTCACTTATAGCTGCTTGCTTGTACCAAGACACTGGAATACAATGTATTTTTTCAACTGGTTTACAAAAATCACTGTTTGCAAAAGCCATGTACCGTGTGTATGTAACATTTAGCTGAAGTTGCCATGTGTAAGATTGAGCCCCCCCCCAGTTAGTTACCTTTCTTTATTGGGCCACAAACTACTTGAGAATGTCCCTCTGGGCAACCCTAGAGAAAAATGCAAACTCCCTCTTTGAACCAGTGTTGAATACTTATCTTTATGCCAAAATGCATTATCAAGAACAATTCAAGAATTCTTCAACAATTCTTCTTCTGTCTCCTCCCTTCTGTCAGAGAAAGTGACCTGATAAAACGTTGTATAACGTTAAACATCATAACCCATAATAATCTGTTAACCATGCAGATCTGGAACCTGGCCAACAATCGGCTGACATTCCTGAACTCCTACAAGATGAAGATGTCCGTGATTCTGGGCATCATCCACATGAGCTTCGGAGTTGTCCTCAGCGTCTACAACCACCTGTAAGTCTGGGTTCCTCCGTCATTAGGGTTCCACGTTGTTACCAAGAGGGTTTTAGATGGAGTAGTCCTGGGCTATTTGAATGTCTGTTGGCTCATGGTTTGATGGTCCATGGTGCATGTAGATGGAGGAGGTGGTGTTCTGGGAGCGGTTGGCCCTGTAAACAGTATTCCTCCTTTCTGTTCTATTCCACCATGTCCACCTGTCTCCCCAGCCACTTCAGGAAGAAGTCCAACCTGTACCTGGTCTTCCTGCCGGAGCTGCTCTTCATGTGGTGCCTTTTCGGCTACCTGGTCTTCATGGTGGTATACAAGTGGCTGGCCTTCTCCGCCTCCGAGTCCAGAACGGCTCCCAGCATCCTCATCCACTTCATCAACATGTTCCTGATGCAGGGCAACGGCATCCAGCCCCTCTACCCGGGACAGGTACCAGGTCACATGGTCGCCATAGACACAAGCATCCATCACCCGCTGCCAGGATGGCCCTCCACACATCACCCATCACCAATCGCCATCCCTCTCAACCCATCTTAAGCGTTAGTTTACTCTTTGGCGTCAGTGGCGCCAGGAGAACAACGGGAGTAGAGTTCAGAGCAGAGCGTTCTACTGGCTGGAGGAGACTAAAAAAGCCAAGCGCCCATTTTCCGTCTTTCTGCATCATTTTATATCTGGATTAATATGTCCCAAATCATAGAAGTCAATAAAAGAAAAACAACGGTAAACCTAAAACAAGATTAGGGTTCACCGGCACTTTCATACATGTATGTGTCTATTAAGAGATAGATCGATGGAAAACTGCCATTTTCTTTTCTATGGGGTCTTTCAGTAGTTGTCATATTAGTTGTAATATACTTCAAGTCGGTCCCATCTACAGTGCAGATAGATGCTTGATGAGGGTCGTGTTTTGTGTCCCCCAGGCCGGGCTACAGGGGTTCCTGCTGGTCATCGCGCTGCTCTCTGTGCCCGTCCTGCTGCTGGGGAAACCGCTCTACCTTTACTGGCTCCACAACGGAGGCCAGCGCCTGGGGATGTACCGGGTGAGAGGCCTAACCCTGACCCTGCCCCGTGGTGCTCACGGTGGACATGCATTGAACCCGGATTCCCCAGACCCACGGGACTAATGTCTCAAATCTCTCCCCTCTCTGCTGTCTCTCTCTCCCTCTCTGGTGTTTCTCTTCCCCTCTCTGGTGTCTCTCTCCCACTCCGGTGTCTTTCCCCCTCTTTTGGTTCTCTCTGGTGTCTCTCTCCCACTTTCTGGTCCCTCTCTCCCTCTCTGGTTTCTCTCCCCCTCTCTGGGGTCTCTCTGGTGTCTCTCTCCCCCTCTCTCTATCTAAGGGCTATGAGCGCGTGCGGCGTGGCAGTGAGGAGGAGCTCTCTCTGATGCACGCTCAAGATATGGAGGAAGGCAGCGGACACAGCGACCCCTCCACCATCCGGGAGCACCAGAAGGAGAAGGTCAGAACCCAGGAGATACAATTAAAAGGCTTAAACGCACCAAGTAGGCTCTTCAGAAGACTTGTATTGAAGTTTCATGGGTCTTACTTTGTGTGGTTCCTGAGTAACTGGCCTGGTTGCGTTTGTTTGCGGTGACAGATTAACTTTGGAGATGAGTTCCTGCACCAGGGCATCCACACTATAGAGTACTGCCTGGGCTGCATCTCCAACACGGCCTCATACCTGAGGCTGTGGGCGCTGAGCCTGGCCCACGCACGTACGTCTGCACACAGGGAGCATCTTGTGTTGTTTTGTGTATGTGTGTCAGAGAGCCCAGGGTAATTGGTGACATCGTCTATATCGAGATGTAATTAGCCATGTTTTGGTTCCAGCCTCCTCCCTCTCACAGTGTACATGCGTTCTGAAACGGGGCATTTGAGGAGCCGTTCACAGCCTTCTATTCTGAGCTGTAACTTAGTTTTTTTTATTCTTCAACACCAGTTAGCACACAAATCGCCCTAGCTTGGTCGTTTCTCCAATAGTGCCCACAATAGCACGAATCCACATATTTAGATTCTGTGTTTACACGCCACTGCGCATGCTCACTGACTGAGATGGAGGAGCGTCAACGAGGGCTGAGGCCGTGGGATCATTCTGAACTCCACTCTTCAACGAGTCTCGAGGGTAGGTGTGGGAGGGGGTGATTATTAATGAATGGAACCACAGAGACAGGGACGTTCATATGTGCTGACTTGGAGAGAACAAAGCTAATCTATGAGAGCTGCTAAAGACTCTTTTGGAATTGATCGGCTCACCAACGGCTCACCAACCGCCCTAAACTCTGAACCTGCGGACCTTTTGAGAGAGGCGGAGTTGAATAAAAAATGTCATACATTGTCAACATTTAAACTGGGGTCTTGACGGACCTTTCCTCTGAATGAAGGAGAACTTTGTAGGGGGGTTGGAAAGTGATTTGTACAAGCAGCCATCTTACCAGTAAACGCTCTTTGGTGTCCTAGCGTCTCATGCCTGTGTTTGGTCTGCTGTAACAGAGCTGTCAGAGGTCCTCTGGCGTATGGTGATGCACTTGGGCCTGCGTGTGGACACCAGCCTGGGGGTCCTGTTCCTGGTGCCGGTCTTTGGCCTGTTTGCTGTACTCACCGTCTCCATCCTGCTGGTGATGGAGGGTCTCTCTGCCTTCCTCCATGCCCTCCGTCTGCACTGGTAAGTCTAATGAACACTGCTGGCGGCACGCTCAGCCAGGGCAGCTGCAGGTATTCAGGTATTCAAAGTCCATTTCATTAGTACGGTCATTAGTCCTAGTTAGTCCTACACATTAAATCCACCCTAACCCGAGCTTGATTATATATTAGTTCTGGAAGGGTTATTGTGGTTAGTCTGTGAGATAAATGTAAAATACTGGGAATAACTACCTTGAGGAAAATTTATATTCTATAATATATACTTCATAATAATATTTGTTAATTTGGTCCAAATGCAATTCCCTCAAACAAGCAATAGTTTATTTTGCTATAGATAACATTAGTCTCAAAGTAAACCTGCACCTTGGTGACGCCTTGCTGGAGGGAAGGTGAACTGCGTTGTGCAGCTACAGCGGATCATGTTTACAGCCTAGAAAGTCGCCAAAATGCTTGAAATGTCATTTCTGTATTTTAAGAACAGACTCATCTAAACAAGATTGTTTTAGGAAAAGTCATGAAGGGGAGATGCTGACTGTTGGTTGAGAGGATGACTAGATGTTTTTATATTTCCAAGTGGTGAAAAGGAGCTCCATCACAGCAGGCCTACTGCTCATTATCAAGGAAAAGACGGTGGGAAGGAACGAGAGCGAGAAGCTCCGTGTCCCTTCCCAGGGTCTCTTCCTTGATCCTTCCAGGGATGATTAGGGGTCCAATGAGGGCCATAATGAACATACATAATGCATAACAAGCAAAAATCTCTTCTATCCACAGGGTGGAGTTTCAGAATAAATTTTACAGCGGGACCGGAATCAAGTTTTCTCCATTCTCCTTCTCACTCCTGGCCTCCAGCTTCGACCATGATGGTTTCCTCTAAGGCCAGGGGAGGGAGAAGCAATTTGGGATGGTTTCCTCTAAGGGCAGGGGAGGGAGAAGCTCTTTTGGATGGTTTCCTCTAAGGGCAGGGGAGGGAAAAGCCATTTTGTGCCAGCAAGGTTGAGCTTAACACCCTATAAGGAATGTTGAACCGAGTCAATTGTTTTGTTTATAGTTTTCACATTTAACAAATGTATTTTATGAACTCCATATAAGGCTAAATACATTGGGAAGATTATTTACTTACAATTGAAATGTGTGCCCTCCCCTGTGGTAATGTATTTAATAGTCATTCTGGGATGGATAAAAGTCTGTTTTAGGTTACAGGTTCAGATATTTGAAGCACCGACAGCCTTATAGAAGTTCCACCAAATGACCGCCATTTTCCCTTTGTATTGTCCAAAGGATTTATCACGTTTCTTTATTGAAGAGTTTTGACACACAAATGTGATGAGAGATATAGACTTTGTAGACATTTTTTAAATATGATATATATTTTTAAGCAGTGCATCAACGCGTGTGTTTTTCTCCCCCATTCCTCGAGATGCTATTTAAATCTTCACATTGTTGCCTATGCCTCCATCACTACAGTTGAGCTTTGGTTCGGGGGGGGGGGGGGGGGGGGGGGGGGGGGGGGGGTAGCTAGCTTTGCCTATTATCAGTCATTGTGTAATAAAGTAATTATTTATGGCTGTCCCAAATCACTGGGTCACAAATTGCGTTTGAGGTTTTGTAAGCCTTCATTTTAAAGGTATGGGTCGATGCTGTCTTCAGACGGATGACAGAATTGTTTCATGATTGTGAAACAATGCTGATAGTTGAAGCTGAGGATTTTTTGTACTATGAATAATTGTCCCAAGGGAAGGTTTTTCTTTATTTTGATCACTTTACTTCGTTAAATGATGGGGTATGTGAACATTATACAATAAGCTTTCATTTAAGTTACATCTTATTTTCAAGGGACATATGGTTTAAAACTGGTAACACTGTGACATCTTTTTCTTTGATTTATTCAATATTTGCCTAGTTTTTTCTTATTCTTATTATTAGAAGACCTTCGATTAAAGTTAAATTGATCTGAAAAGCCCTGTCTGAATGTATGCATGTATGTGCAAATGTACTTATTTGTATCCAAACATTCCCTGGTTTCTTGGTTTCCTTTGAGCTTTTTCTTTGAATTATTTGTTTTGTTGACTGACAAATACATGTATTTTATTATAACTATCCAAACTCTTTCCTCCTCGTTTTTGTCGTGATTAGTTACTAGCCCACTCTAGGGTAGAACTATCAAATGGTTTTAATAAAAAGTATAAAGGAACATCTAAACTTAAAATCGTAATCCTGAGCGTCCTCGTCCAGCGGTAGAACGGGAAAACGCCCAAGTCATTACCCTCTCTCAGCATGGAAGTCGGGGAAGTTACATGTTGTCATAGCAACAGCTGAGTCGCCGCCGAATTGTCCGTTTGTATCCCGTCTACGTAGAAGGTAGCGTTGCATTTTACATTGGATAGATTAAGTGTACGTTTATTGACGACCGGTTAAGAAAATTGGTCAAACAGCGAAATGCACGGTTTAATTAACAACTGGAACTAGATAAACATGGTTCATTACGATGTGAGGGTCGAGTGGATCCGGGACCGGATCTTCTCCTACTTCCAGTTACCAAGTCCCGACTGCTTTGAAGACTTGCTGAGTCGAGGCGACGGAGAAGATGAGCAGAGAATAATCGCCTTTTTGAACAGCGTTACCGAGGAGGAGACGGCTTCAGCGCTCCTCTTCGTCAAAGCGGTCCGGGAGGAGGAGGTCCATGTAGAGGTCCCGGCCGGTAGGTGGCAGTCCTGCCCTGGTACCATGAGGGTTCACTGTACCCCACTGACCTTTACTCCTTTATTAGCCTCGTTATTCATATATTAGACACTTCTATGTTGGACAGATTTATTGATTGTAGTAAAATTAATTTTATTTGTAATGATACATATGAACATAGCGTACATTGTCCCTCCTACCACAGAACAATGAGTTTGAGTGTCCGCCCCTAGTAGTGAACAGGTCACTACATTCAGAACAAAACAAAGCATCATTAGCTTGTCTCTGGTTGGATTTCAGCTTTTGGACCTGCTAAATACACAATAATACTAGGCTTGCTATACCAATACTAATACGGTTGGACATTGAATGAGTTCCTCACCACCAGTTGGTGTTTCAGACCACAGCCAGAAGGACTCTGGGAATCCTACCAAGGAGGCAGATGAGTTGGATGAAGAAGATGGACCTCCTTCCACTGTGAGCACATCCCCTCTTCACTTGGTTATTGAGGAAATTGTAGTTCTTGAAGCCCTCACAATGTGGAGTTTTTGTTATTTATACCGTAATTCTTACCCCACGATGGAATAATATTCACATTAATCATTCTTAACCTTGTATGTTATTCTGAGCACTGCTGAGTGTGTGTGTTCCTCCAGAGCTCTAAACTCGAAGTGGTCTACCACCTGGAGCTCCATGTCGCTGTGGACCGCGTTCCAGAGAGGTTCATGACCTCCAGCCTGCTCTGCTTCCTCAGGAACACAAAGGGTGAGCGACACCACGGTGTGGTTGAATATATGAAAGGAAAGACTATATTAAAGACTATTTTACTATTTTTTTGTCTTATAGTATTGACCTGTTTAGTTTGTACTATATCCTGTGAATTGAAAATCATTTTCCTTACTTCTGTGGGTAAGATCAGGGAAGAGATGTCCTTATTGGTCAGAAATGGGGATGCAGTCGCTATCACCTCAAAACTTATATTCTCAGAGGGCAGTTTACCTATTAAAAGCTGATGCAGGGCTGACAAATGACTCAATAATTGCTCTTCAACATATACTATTCAGCACCTTGAAGCTGTGCTGGATTTGATCATTCAAACCCTAACTCTGTATATATCAGGGTTGCCCAGTGATCCTTATCTCTTCAGCAGCGTGTCAAAGTATCCAGTCAGTTGTGATGAATGTTGTGTTGCTCTCCATAGACCAATGGGGCTGTGTGCTACTTGTTACTCCAGGGGCGGGGGAGGGTAGCATGTACAGCACTGTGTGTGAACCAGGGTCTAAATGTCCTCTTGCAGAGACTGTGGTCGAGCCATTAGACATGAGTGAAGCCAACGAGATGATGCCACGCCTGATGGAGGTCACCATGCTGAGCGGACACCCACTGGTCATGCTGAGGGACGTCCTCAACCATGTGCGTATACATGCACACTGCTTAGCTTCTACTACTAGTAGCAACTAGAAGCTTATGTTGGTAGTGCTTCTACTACTGCTAGCCTTATAGCAGTAGTACTACCACTGATACTACTAGTACTACTTCTAGTACCACGGCCATTACTATTGCCAAATAAAACCCTTAATTATCTATTTTGTAGTTAAAACACAACGTCCCAAAAAATGTAAAAACTAAACAGATGGGCAAAGAACAGCTTGTCTCAACAACGGACATTTTGAAAAAGCTACAGCTGAAAATCAATCAATGAAGAAACTAATGTGGTTTTGACAGCTGACAGTGGTCTGTTGCACTGCAGCTACTCCTATTGAAATCCCATGGATTTCTCAGATTGTTCTCGGCCGATAACCTGTGAGTTGCTTTGGATGAAAAAAATGGCGGAATGACTGACGACCCGCCCCCTGCAGGTGTATTACCCTCCTGAGGCCCTGCCCCCTGCAGGTGTATTACCCTCCTGAGGCCCCGCCCCCTGCAGGTGTATTACCCTCCTGAGGCCCCGCCCCCTGCAGGTGTATTACCCTCCTGAGGCCCCGCCCCCTGCAGGTGTATTACCCTCCTGAGGCCCTGCCCCCTGCAGGTGTATTACCCTCCTGAGGCCCCGCCCCCTGCAGGTGTATTACCCTCCTGAGGCCCCGCCCCCTGCAGGTGTATTACCCTCCTGAGGCCCCGCCCCCTGCAGGTGTATTACCCTCCTGAGGCCCCGCCCCCTGCAGGTGTATTACCCTCCTGAGGCCCCGCCCCCTGCAGGTGTATTACCCTCCTGAGGCCCCGCCCCCTGCAGGTGTATTACCCTCCTGAGGCCCCGCCCCCTGCAGGTGTATTACCCTCCTGAGGCCCCGCCCCTTGCAGGTGTACTTAGACCCCTTAGGCCCCGCCCCTTGCAGGTGTATTGCCCTCCTGACGGTTCCGCCCCCTGCCCAGAGGGGTAAGCCCACCTGACTTGCCCCCTGCGGGTGTACTTACCCTCCTGACTTGCCCCCTGCAGGTGTACCTACCCCTGCTCGCTGTGAGCCAGCTGAACCGCCTCCCAGCGGAAGAGGCGGAGGGAGACGGACCGCCAGAGTCCCCGGGGACGTTGCTGATGCGGGACGAGTTGCTCAACAGCACTCACAAGTTCCTGGGTCACATCAACACCACCCTGCAGCAGCTGGACGGTGGGTCTGCGGTGGGGAGAACAACGTGCTGTGACAGGGAAAGGCCCACCGCTAGCTTTAGTTCTTCCTTTTGGAACCAGGCATTAAGAACAGACTTATTTAGGACGGCAACTGGCGAGTGTATGCTGAAATGGTTTAGAATACAAAACAAAGGAAAAGACAAAAGAGACTTAATGTTCTTAGAAGTGCAACCACGTTTGATTGACTTACTCCCTTATTTTACTGTTTTGAATTATGACTATTTGAATAAAATGTATGGAGGATTTGGATTGTGATCTTAAGAGAGGATAAAGCTGCACATTCCTGAGATGGACCTGGGAGAAGAGGTGGGTGTGTTGGTGTCGAGCCCAGAGGTGGTGGTTACGCTGGAGCAGTGTGTGATGAACTGGCAAGCTCAGATCACCATCATCATCGAGGAGCAGCTGAAGAAGAGGCCCCAGGTGTGTGGAGCGGTATCTTCTCCTCCGTATAGGCTACAGGCTACTTACACAACCATGTCTCAGCTATTCAGAAGACCTTCCTGCTCTTTGTTTCCTCATGTGTCTGTGTGGCTCTGTGCATTAAAGGCTCCCGGTCCCATAGCGGAGATAGATTTCTGGCGGGAGCGTTCAGCGATCCTCAGCGCTCTGAGTGAGCAGCTCAACCTGCCTGCAGCCAAGAGGATTGTTGAGGTGTTGACTCAAGTGGACCCAGTGACCGTCCAAAACTTGGAGCTTTCTGTGACCGAGCTCAACAGCTACTGTGTGGAGGCAGGACAGAACGTCCGCTTCCTCAGCACACTGGAGCGGCACTTCAAGGTCAGCCATTTTCCACCAACTTACTGACTACTAACGATGATTTTATAGTTAAGTCCAAAAGACTTTTGCATTTGACTTAATAATAATATTGTATTCATATTCCTGAAGTTGTTAAATGCTCCTGGTTGTGTTGATAGTCATATTGAATGTTTGTGTTTCTCTTGGTGTGGTTAGTTATTTGTGGTTTTGTTTACGACTCTGTGGTAGAACCTGGCCACAGGAGCAGACTTCGGTGTGATCCTGACCACCATCCCTCAGATGATGAATGGCCTGAGACTGGTGTGGATCATCTCCAGCCACTATAACAAGGATGAGCGCATGGTCCCTCTGATGGAGCGGATCGCCTGGGAACTGGCCGAGCGCGTTAAGCGAGTTGTCAATGTCCGTGTGCTGTTTAGGTTTGTATTCTCCATCGGATCCCAGCTGATCAGGGATCTGTACTTCGCCTGTTCCCCGTACCTAATAGTTTACCCCCACATCATTTCTACTGGATTTCCTTATTCCTATTTTTCGGACAGAGACAAAAGGGAAGTGGCCAAGGCCAAGGTGCTGGATGGAAAGAAGGTGTTGGACCAGTGGAAGGACTGCTACTTTAAGACACGAGAGCTGATTGAGTCTTCAGCCGGGGACCCTCGCTGGGAGTTTGACCGGAAGAGGCTCTTTGAGGAAACAGAGTACATGGCCTCCATCTGTCATGACCTTCACAATGTTCTGCAGGTCAGTGAGGAACAGAGAAAAACACCAACACCTTTAAGTCATACTATATAATGTGGGAAATTAAATAGACAACAAATGAACTCTGGAAAAGTAGATCTGCTCGACTCCCATATCCACCATGAACTGCCTCTTAAGATCCTAGACGAGTTTTCTAACATCTTTGGACCGGAGCTCAAGGCTGTGACGGGGGATCCCAAACGTATCGACGATGTGCTTCGCCGGGTGGAACTCCTCGTTGCGCCCATAGAGGAAGTGAGTTTCGATCCGTTCAGCATCAAGAAGAGGAGCCACTGGCACATCATCATGCAAGACTTTGATACAAAGGTTATGGTGAGTTCAATGGCTGGCATATCAGGTCTCTCTTGTAGAAGAACTGCACAATGAGAAGGTTAAATACTAAAATACTTAATATTGTCAGAGTTAATTTATTGCAAGCATGTATCTGTTTCCAGGATTTTGAAGAAGAAGTCATCAGTTTCATCGACCAGTCTTTCAAGAAGCTGCGTTCTGCCACAGCAGCGTTTGACATGCTGCTGAAGTTTAAACACGTCCGGTCTAGAGAAGCTCTCAACAAACAGATGATGAAGAAGTTCAATGACATCCTTGCTCAGTATTGCAAAGAGGTAGGCCAGTAAAATCAACCACTGTACTATTCTCTATTGTAAGCACAAAATCATGTCTACATAACATTACAATAGTGTCTATGTTGTCTGCAAAGATATAGAAGACAAAATAACAAGCAAGGTAACAACAAGTGAAATGCATGATGAATCCAACTGAAAGCTTCATGTTCGTCTGGGTGCTGGTGGGCTAGGTGGACATGATCAGTAGGAACTTTGATGTCCACAAAGAGAAGCCTCCTTTGAAGAACCAGCCCCTGGTGGCAGGAGCGATATCCTGGGTGCGCCTGCTCTACCAGCGCATCAAAAAACCCATCCTGCGCTTCCAGGAGATGGAGGAGCTGCTGGGGACTGAGGAGGGCAAGAAGGTCAGAGCAGAGCACCTGTTCCCTTTGGAGACTTCCACACTGCTGCATGATGCTAACGGTCTCCCATATTTTGTTCCTTTAAGGCGAAGGCCAAATACCTGGAGGTTGGGAAGCGCATGAGGGACTATGAGCTGCAGAAGTATGAGCGCTGGCGATTCGAGACGGAGAATATCCTGCCCCTGCTGATGAAGAGAAACATACTGGCCGTGGCAGGTTCTGCTGCTGTTGGAGGAGGCCAGGTCAAGAGAGAGATGGTGGGTGGCATTCTTCCCCTCAGTCTCCACAGACGTATGAGCCACGATGGATTCTTTAAGCATGATATCATGTCTTCATTGTACCTTTTGAACTTTAGGATCCTTCAACACAGGAGCTGGACAAGAACGTGACGTATCATCTAAACTTTGCCCCCGAGATCAAGGAGATCATCTCTGAGACGATGCACCTCGAGCATCTCGGGTTCTCTGTGCCTGAGCTGGCTCGCAACGTTGCTCTGCAGGGGGAGAAGTTCCTGCTATTGTACGATCATTTGAGGATTCATCACATCAATCACAATTGTTACACGAATCCTTTCAGCCTAGTTGTAATTCTATTCATAATTCACAATGCGACTAAGGAGATCGACTCTGTGTGCAGATACAACGACGGGCTAACAGACCTTCTGAGCCGCTACAGCTCTCTGATGGACAGCCTGAGCGATCCTCAGTTCCTGCTGCTGCAGGACCACATCCGGGAGCTGAGGAGAGTGATGTACTTTGGGTCAAAGAAGCTCAATTGGAACTCCTTGGGTACAGATACATGAACTACCACTATTTATCTAGTCTATTTATCTAGGCAGAGATGAGATAAAAGCCAAATAACGAGTACAGAGTGGCCATCTGAGACTTGTTCTTCACATAAAATTTTCTTAAGGAATTTCGGACTTCATCACACGCGGAATCCAAGCGACCTCCAAGTTCGAGTCTCTCGTGGTTCCCATTCAGAGGAACGAAAAAGAAATGGAGGCCAAGTTGCAGGCCATGGAGATGGCCAACCTCTTCAAGTTTCCATCACCAGATAAATTCAGCCAATTGCCAGGTGAAGATGTGTAAGAATGATTGAATGACTCTTGAATGACATGGTGTCGAAAAGTTGAAGGTTCATAACAGCTATCTGTATGTTTTTTTTTTCTTCCAGGGGTGAAGGAGTTCTGTGAGCGCATCGAACACGAGAGAACCAAGGATCTGAATGTGTTGACCAGGAAGTACTCTTCCATTGGGCCTATTCTCACCAAGGTGGAGAGTTTGATCATGCACACCAGCACTGGCAGATCCAAGAACATGGCAAAGTACTATAGCTTCTGGGAGCACAAGGTGTTTGACTCGCTGGTTCAGATGGTGCAGAGGTAATTTAAATAAGGACATGTGTTGTCCTTGCCCGGGGAGCTCATGACGGATCTAGACTTACGTACGATTTTCATCCCAGAAAGGCCTGAGCTGTTTCTTTGCCGTCTCCTTTAGGAACATGCAGCTCTTCAACAAAGCCCTGATGGGGAGCACCCCTCTCTTCCAGATTGAGACCATCCTGTCTGCCCCAGAGATTCTTCTGCAGCCCAAAAGTAACGAGGTCTACAAGTTGATAATGAACTGTGTCAGGAACTGCGTAGATGGCACCAAGGTGGGGCCTTCATCTTTAGCGCACCCTTCAATCAGATCACTTAAAGAGTGACCAATCCCACTGATGAAGAATGACCCCGATGTGTTTCTTCTCAACTGTCCAGAG
Organism: Pollachius pollachius; assembly: GCF_949987615.1. Lineage (NCBI taxonomy): Eukaryota > Metazoa > Chordata > Actinopteri > Gadiformes > Gadidae > Pollachius > Pollachius pollachius. The sequence continues at coordinate 17,717,470 of NC_136934.1, read as the reverse complement.
GTTTTCACGCTGGATGCACGGCACCTGCATGGAGTGTCCCCCGCAGGGCGGGAGCAGCGAAGACCAGCTGCTCCCCCTAACCTTCTACAGCGAGGTGTGCCAGGTGCCGCGGATCAGCGAGCTGGCCCTGATGGTGTCCCAGAACATCCAGCGGCTGCTGAGTGCGCTGGGCCACTACCTCAGCAGCTGGAAGCGCTACTACCCCCTGTGGAAGCTCGACAAGGAGGTTGCCATGGCGAAATTTGCCTCAAAAAATCCACCTTGCGTCTCCTACGACGACAAGCTCCAGTTCTACACTAAGGTCCACCAGGACGTGCTGACGGAGCCGCTGGTGAGGACGGAGCACGTGATCCGGCTGAACCTGGCTCCTCTGGTCCACACGGTGCAGGAGAACGCCCAGGCCTGGATCAGCTCCCTGGGCCGGCTCCTGAACCAGTCCGCCAGGGAGGACCTCCTGAGCCTGAGGGAGGAGTTCACGGTACTGAACCCGGTGATCAGAGACCCAGAGTAGAGGGATGAGCTAAGCTTACAAGCTTATCGTCTTACTCAACATTTATTTATATTTTAATCGTAGCAAAAATTGGAGGTCCTTTGTATTTTGGTTTGTTTTCGTTAACTTGTATACAGCAAAGCTAAAATGATTTGATAAAATGCCTAATAGTGAAATTCAAAGACAAACAACATTGTACAGGGCTATTTTATAAAGTAAAGCACTGAGATCAGTAACACCAAACCTCAGCAAGACCGAATGAAACGGATGCAGAGACTCTAGGATCTGACCATGTGTGCTTTGTTTTGTTCCCCTGAGCAGCAGCTCTCAGAGAACCTGAAGCAGAACCCCAACAGTCTAGAGGACCTGAAGTCCGTCCTGGGGACCATCTCCGACATTCGGGCCATGTCCCTCACGGTGGAGATGAGACTGGCTGACATCCAGGAGAAGTACAGGACCATGGCCATGTACAAAGTGGAGGTCATCACTTCTCTACATCCCCGGTTGGTTTGCTGATATTCTCGGAGGCAGTACATGCCTGAAGTCAACCTGCTTCCTGTCTGTCCCCTAGGCTCCAAACGAGGACCTGGAGCTGGTGGGGAGCATCGGGCCCATGTGGGACGCACTGCTAACCGAGTCCAAACTAGTGGATCGAGGTCTGGGCGGCGTCAAGAAAACCTTCACAGAGGTGTGCTGCGTCCCACTCTAAGCTCCCATCTCAGAAATGCACAACAATAGCAATAGTTGTAGGATAGGGAAGCAGCTGTAACTCATACAAAAATAGTTTTACAATATGTAAAACTAGGGTAGGCAGTTTGGAACAACCAGCAACCTAGTTTATGCCAGTATCAAACAAAAAAAGATAAATCCCCCGCCCACCACCCCTTTCAGGCCTCCCTCCAAAGCAACCTCCCCACAACCCGTCCCTAGCTGGCTAGCGTTAGCAACAGGTGGCCTTGAGGACGACACCAGTCAGGCCGATGAGCGTGTGGGCAAAGTGCATAGCCCGGGGCCGCCAAACCTTGTGTTTGTGCAGAGGGCAGCATTTTATTTATGATTACTATCAGGATATAGAGGGAATTATTTAGGGTTTTTGGTTTATATACCAAATGGTCTGTCAATGGTTGTAGGGGACGTTCTGGAGATGTTGTGCTTGAAGCTCCCCAAAAACGTCCCAAATTTCCAACAGATCACCAAGGAACACATTGAGGGGTTCACGCAGGAACTGTCCATCTTCGCTGAGAGCTTTAACATGCATGGCCCCGGAGCTGTGGGGGACGACTTGGAGAAAGGTGCCGCAGTAACTTCTTTCATATACATTATTACATATAACTTATTACAATTAAAAAGGTCATTCAATTATAATTTGACCTCATCATTGCCATCTCTTCCTCGTCGACTCCCTCCTGCCATTCATCTAGGCTTGGCTGTGATGGACAAATATGAAGCAGAACTGGCGAAGATGGAGGGTGGACGGCAGCAGCTGGCCAATGCTGAGAAGCTGTTTGACTTGTCGTTTACCATGTATCCAGAGCTTCTGCAAGTACAAAAGGACATGAAGGGTCTGAAGCTGATCTATGACACCTACAGAGCTCAGAAGGTGTGCTTTTGTCTTCCAAATATTCAAGGGTGTATTTTGTATCTAAGCATTGTTTTTTTCCCGAACTGAGCATATAGGACAATGCATACGTTGGTCTAGAGACTCAAGACATTTGACGATACGAAACAGATAAAAAACAATTGTTTATTTATACAATTTAGTAAACAAATAAAGCACATAAAACATCCAAGACCAAAACTTAAATAAGCAATAAGTAATTTCCCAATGAATCTCTGATGTTGTTCTAATGTTCCAGGCGGCCAAGCTGGAGTGGTCCCAGACGCTGTGGGTGAACCTGAACCTGCAGGTGCTGCAAGAGGGCATCGATGGCTTCATCCGGAACCTGAGGAAACTGCCGAAAGAGGTGCGGGCGTTGCCTGTTGCCTTCTTCCTGGAGGGACGCATGAAGGAGTTCAAAGAGTCCCTGCCGCTGTTGCTGGACCTGAAGAACGAGGCGCTCAGAGAAAGGTTCAGGAGCTTCAGATGTTATTGGACCATTTAGCATGTGTATCATATAAATATATCATATATAGGCTATATATGATATATTTATATGATACACATGCTATTCTTTCTACAGACACTGGAGAGAGCTCATGGAGAAAACTGGGACGAGCTTCGACATGAACCCTGAGACCTTCACCCTGCAGCACATGTTCTCAATCGAGCTGCACAAGTACGGCGGCGTCATCGCTGACATGGTCACCGCCGCGGTCAAAGAGCTCAGCATCGAGAAGGTGGGCCTTCCTTCTTCCGCTGAGATGATCCCTCCTCCTCTAGACAATGTTGACGTGTCTTACGACGTGTCTTGTGTCCTGATGTGCGACACAGGGAGTGAAGGAGGTGGTGGAGACCTGGGAGATGATGAAGTTCAGCGTGCTGCGCTACTTCAAAGGCACCCAGGAGCGCGGCTCCATCTTGGGCCCCGTGGAGGAAGTCCTGCAGTGCCTGGACGACAACTCCATGAACCTACAGAGCATGGCGGGCAGCCGCTACGTGGGCCCCTTCCTGTCCACCGTCCAGCAGTGGGAGAAGCACCTGTCCCTCATAGGCGAGGTCATTGAGGTGGGTCACAGCACAGCCCACGGTCGTAGAAGGAGCAATAACCGATTCCTACCCCTGTACAAAAACTGTCACTTGGATGAAAGGTCAGTCTACTACTAGAAGAAGTAGCAGTACGAGGTAGGTCATTTCAAAACAAAGTTACTTTGTTGCTTTTAACAAAGCATTTTCTGGCATCTGCCAAAAATGAAAATAGTGACGATTACTGACTTCAGTGATTGACTGACCAACCGTGGCCATGGGCCTGTTTGAAGGCAGTTGACTCATTTGATTGGCCTCTTGAGGGTTGTGGGCGTAGCTACAAAGTATTATCTTGCATTTATTAGTGTCCCTGAAAATGTTTTCTGAGAGAGCCTATAAAATGTACTCTTAAAAGCCTACGTAAATTAGGTTTATGTCCACTAAAAGGCAATTACAGTAAGGTCAGTAGTTTTAATGACTTACTTTACATCAGTTAGTGCTGCACGTTAATGTGGCGGCTTCCTCCAACCCTTCAGGTGTGGATGCTGGTGCAGAGGAAGTGGATGTACCTGGAGAGCATCTTCATCGGAGGGGACATCCGCTCACAGCTACCGGAGGAGGCCAAGAAGTTTGACCACATTGATAAGATGTTCAAGAAGGTAAATGTGTGGCTGCTCTGCTAGTACATAGAAAGGGCTGCATGCCGGTCTGCTGTGTAACTCAGGTTGCTGGGCTAAGGTAGGTTAGCTGTTACCTTTTCAGTGCTAATAACATCAATATATAACGTCATGTGTAGATCAAGGTCAACCCCCTATGACGGACACCTGTAAGCCTGTGGTTTGGCCATGCAGTGAGATGCAGAGTACTAGTTATTGTGACCAGTCAGTTCTGTTGGCAGCTTAACACATGTTATTAACATCTAGTATCTTCCACAAAGAGATCTACAGAGTTAATCTATTCTTGCTAGAGTAGACGTCTAATTGAAGGTGCACCTCTACCTGAGCTATGTTTGTGCGAGCTTCATTTGTTCGTTTTTTTCTCTGGTGTAGATAATGATTGACACAGTGAAGGACCCAGGAATCAAGCGCTGCTGCCTGGTCCCCGACCGCCTGGCCGACCTGCAGGGCCTGAGCGATGGCCTGGAGCGCTGTCAGAAGAGCCTGAACGACTACCTGGACTCCAAGCGAAACGCCTTCCCCCGCTTCTTCTTCATCTCCGACGACGAGCTGCTGAGCATTCTTGGAAGCAGCGAACCTGCCTGCGTCCAGGAGCATATGATCAAGGTAGGCGGGACGAGGGCAGGACGCCTTGATCTGTGCGTGTGTGTGTGTGTGTGTGTGTGTGTGTGTGTGTGTGTGTGTGTGTGTTAATGTGTGCAGAGCTGCTGTGTTTCTAATTTCTATGACAACACATTTGCTTTAACTGTTTAAAGATGTACGACAACATCTCGTCCCTGCGATTTGACGTGGGCGCCGGGGGGGAGATGGCGGCCGGCGCCTTGGTGTCTGCCGAGGGGGAGGTAATGGAGCTGAGGAAGCCGGTGGCAGCCGAGGGCAGGGTGGAGGAGTGGATGACCGGAGTCCTAGTGGAGATGAGGAGGACCAATCACCTCATCACCAAGGAGGCCCTTTTCCACTACTGTGAAGACAGGAGCAGGTGGGCCTTGTTGAAGCTTAGTAGTGCATTACAACATGCAGCCACACTTCCACACTTTTTAACAGAATTAAGCCTCTGAGCGTTGTTCACTTTCATGAACTTCCTCTTTTGAGTTGTAAAGAGGGAAGGCAGAGAGCTCTCTCTCTCTCTCCCTCTCTCTCTCTCTCTCTCTTGCTCTACAACGCTCCAAATGGTAACAACAGCAGCTTTAGGTCCACACCTCTCAGATCTTCCCAGCACATTGAGTCCCCTCCCTTTAGACAGTGAGTCTGCTGCCTCCCTGCAGGGTGAGGAGCACATTCACAACCTGGTGCCTCTCTGTCCAGGGTGGACTGGATGCTGCTGTACCAGGGCATGGTGGTCCTGGCTGCCAACCAGGTGTGGTGGACCTGGGAGGTGGAGGACGTCTTCAAGAGGGTAAAGAAGGGAGAGAAGATGGCGCTGAAAAACTACGGCCAGAAGATGCACCAGCAGATCGATGAGCTGGTGACGCGTATCACCAGGCCCATGAAGAGCAACGACCGCCGCAAGATCAATACTGTGCTCATCATCGACGTCCACGCCAGAGACATCGTCGACAAGTTCATCAGGGACAGGTATCCTCTCCTCCCTCCTTGTTCCCTTATGGTCATTTGAATCTCCTTTTCTTTCCTCTCCTCATTTATTTTTCCTTCCACTCCATCTCCTCTCCTTTCCTTTCCTCTCCTCTCCTTTTCTCTCCTGTCTTTTCCTTTCATGCTAAGATCCATTACATGGTGATTGATATCTTTCCAACCAATTGAAAGCCTCCCCTACAAGATAGCATTTCTAACAGTGACCCGTGAACTGTGCACTACATTTTGCCTGTTATTGATTGTGCTCTTAATATTGTAGCTGGTCTATAATAAGTGGATCGTTAATACATTGTGTTGAACCGTTTCTGACTCCTGGCTCCTCTCTCCTCAGCATCATGGACGCCCGGGAGTTTGAGTGGGAGAGCCAGCTGCGGTTCTACTGGGACCGGCAGCTCGACGACCTGTCGGTGCGCCAGTGCAGCGCGACCTTCCGCTACGGCTACGAGTACATGGGTCTGAACGGCCGGCTGGTCATCACCCCTCTGACCGACCGCATCTACCTCACCCTCACGCAGGTCTGACATCAGTCTGACACACAGCCATCACTACCATCCACATACATCTTGTACAGAAACGTGTTTGTGTGTGTGTGTGTGTGTGTGTGTGTGTGTGTGTGTGTGTGTGTGTGTCTGTGTGTGTGTGTGTGTGTGTGTGTGTGTGTGTGTGTGTGTGTGGTCCTCCAGGCCCTGTCCATGTTTCTGGGCGGAGCTCCGGCAGGACCAGCAGGAACGGGGAAGACAGAGTCCACCAAAGACCTGGCCAAGGCCCTTGGCCTGCTTTGCGTGGTGACCAACTGTGGAGAAGGCATGGACTACATGGTAAGAGGTCTCCTCACGGCCCCTCATGACCCAGGGCCCCTAACCCTAACCCTAGGCTGTGATCCTGGAGGGAGAGGGCATGGACCACATGGTGAGGGGGCTCCTCAAGGCAAAGGGCCCCTAAATGTCTCTATTTGAAGAGTTGTGTGTGTGTCCCCTGTGTGTGTGTGTGTGTGTGTGTGTGTGTGTGTGGGTGTGGGTGTGGGTGTGTGTGTGTGTGTGTATGTGTGTGAAGGCTGTAGGGAAGATCTTATCCGGCCTGGCCCAGTGTGGCGCCTGGGGATGCTTCGATGAGTTCAACCGCATCGATGCCTCCGTGCTCTCCGTCATCTCCTCCCAGATCCAGACCATACGCAACGCTCTCATCCTGCGCCTCACGCGCTTCCATGTATGTACACACCCGCGCGTTATTATTATCATCACGCTATATTTCCTCAGGGTTTTCATCAGGATTGACTACATGGCAATAATATGGTATGAGCAGTTTGATTGACATCAGGGGTGTAGCCAGGATATTATTACTGTGGTGACCAGCTCGGGCCAGTCTTATATTTGGGGTGCGCTTGATTGTCGACGAGGGGGGGGGGGGGGGGCGTGACCCCCCCCGGCCCCCATGTGGCTATGCCCCTGATTGACATCTACCTGGTCCAACTGGGTCTAACTGCTGGGCAAGCTAGTGTCATAGTGGTTTCAGTGGTTTCCTTCAGCATTCTATATTGGCCTTTACTGTACCTTAAATGATCATTTCATTTTTACTAGTTAACCACAAGCGATTCTGAGTGGCTGTCAGCTGTGTGACACCTCTAATGGTGAGGGAACTGGGGCTCATGTTTGGGATTGGTCAGGTTTAGGGATATGGATCAGTGTGTGTGTTTGTATCTACAGATTGACTGCAAAACATTTGGTGTCACTTTGTCACTGGATGACAACACTAAACAAACTGAAATCAAAGCAAAGACGGATTTGGTGGAGCAGGGACTTAAGCAATCCAGGAGGTTATGTTCTATCTGAAACTAAATTAGAAAGATTTTAGCCCACATCCGACCTGTCTACTGTTTTTATTATGGTTAATGAAACTGATTGATGCTGGTTTATGTCATAAGGGTAAGAGTTATAGCATTAACCCTGTAGTTAGGGTTATAGGGTGATAGGGTTAATCCTGTAGTTAGGGTTATAGGGTGATAGGGTTAACCCTGTAGTTAGGGTTAGGGTTATGGGGTTCACACTGTAGTTAGGGTAAGGGTTATAGGGTTAACCCTGTAGTTAGGGTTAGGGTTATGGGGTTCACACTGTAGTTAGGGTTAGGGTTATAGGGTTAACCTTGAAGTTAGGGTTAGGGTTATGGGGTTCACACTGTAGTTAGGGTTATAGGGTTAACCCTGTAGTTAGGGTTATAGGGTGATAGGGTTAACCCTGTAGTTAGGTTTAGGGTTATGGGGTTCACACTGTAGTTAGGGTTAGGGTTATAGGGTTAACCTTGTAGTTAGGGTTATAGGGTGATAGGGTTAACTCTGTAGTTAGGGTTAGGGTTATGGGGTTCACACTGTAGTTAGGGTTAGGGTTATAGGGTTCACCCTGTAGTTAGGGTTATTGGGTTAAAGCATTAACCCTGTAGTAAGGGTTATAGGGTTATAGCATTAACCCTATAGTTAGGGTTATAGGGTTAACGGTTACCCGTGTACTTCAGTTTGAGGGCCAGGAGATCAGCCTAGACGCCCGCATGGGGATCTTCATCACCATGAACCCGGGATATGCCGGGCGGACAGAGCTGCCCGAGTCGGTCAAGGCGCTCTTCAGACCAGTGGTGGTCATCGTTCCGGACCTGCAGCTCATCTGTGAGATCATGCTCTTCTCTGAGGGCTTCATGCTGGCTAAGGCAAGGAAACACAGACGCACGCGCATTTACCAAGAGGCGAGAGTTCAGCAGTAACCAGGACTGTCTGTGCTTCTGAGATGTAGGTTCTGGCCAAGAAGATGACGGTTCTTTACAAACTGGCCTGCGAGCAGCTGTCCAAGCAGTCTCACTACGACTTCGGCCTGAGAGCCTTGAAGTCTGTGCTGGTGATGGCTGGAGAGCTAAAGAGAGGATCACCAGATCTCCATGAGGTAGGTCGCTTCCATCTCAACAACGCCATTTAGAACAAACAAAAACAAAGTCTGGTGTAAGACATTTTAATCCCCAGATTTCTGTTTGACCAGGTTTCTTCAAGCATCTCCTGTTATGTATGTTTTACTTGTATGCCTCTTTCTCATATATGTGATCGTATAATTACATATTTAATTTGACACATAATTGAATGTTTAATGTTGAATCGTATTGAATTATGTAGATCATATAATGAATTCTACAATACATCTGAAGCGTATGTGTGTATATGTATCTTGGGTCTGTGTAAATGTGGTGTGCGTTGATTGCTTCATGTTGAATGTTCAGGACATGGTGCTGATGCGGGCCCTCAGGGACATGAACCTGCCCAAGTTTGTGTTTGAGGACGTGCCTCTGTTCCTGGGGCTGGTGTCAGACCTGTTCCCGGGGCTCCACTGCCCTCGCGTTCGATACGCCGACTTCAACGGCGCCGTGGAACACAGCCTGGAGGAGAACCGGTTCAGCATCCTGCCTGACCAGGTGTCCCATCGGCCTTCACTACCTCTCCTTCACACCGCCGCTCATTCCCACTTCTACCTTTTCAGACTGCTTTCCTGTAACCGGTTTAAAGAGAAGGGTTGTTTAACATAAAGACCTCTCACTTTCTACAGTCAGCTGAGCCTTTGCCATGGCAACAATTTCCCTTTTATCCATATAAAGAACAAATTTTCTGAGTAGAAAGTAGTGGGAGGAGCATGATGTTCAGGGGGCCAATGGGGGGGGGGGGGGGGGGGGGTGGACCTTGTGGATGTTTATCGTGTCTTGACATTTCTACTGCTTTGTGTGTTTCCAGGTGGACAAGATTGTGCAGATGTATGAGACCATGATGACCAGACACACCACCATGGTGGTGGGCCCCACAGGCGGGGGCAAGTCGGTTGTGATCAGCACCTTATGCCAGGCTCAGACCAAGTGAGTTCTGCCCTTTTTCAGTCTCCAGTCGGTTGGGATCAGCACCTTAAACCAGACTCAGAGCAGCTGAGTGCTGCCCTTCTGTAGCCTCAAGAGGATTGTGATCAGCACCTTATGCCAGGCTCAGAGCAGCTGAGTTCTGCCCTTCTTCCACCCAAAGGAATGGCAGCAACATTGCATCAGAGGGAATCTGGCATCTGTAAAGTGTTTATAAGTCTTAGGGCCCTATTTTAACGGTCTGAAACGCAAGTGAGAAGCGCAAAACGGAAGTGGCTTTGTGGGCTGGTCTTTGGTGCTGTTGCTATTATACCGGCGGATAAATGACTCTCGTAAATGGGTTGGTCTGAATACCTGTCTGAATACACATGCAATAAACCAATCAGAGTGCCATCTCCTATCCCATTAGAAACTGACGAGTTGATATTTTGACAGCGCGTTTGCAGTCTCCGATGAGACAGATGCATGACAACATGAATTTCAAACTTCAAATGGCTCAGTTTATGTCTAAATAATATGGCCTAATTCACCCATGGAATAGCTTTTTCTTCTACAACTTCAGAAACACTGAGTCGTCATGTAAATTTTGGCAAAGAGAACTTAACACATTTATGATATGCGGTCCTGTGGCCGCAATTGTGCGTCTATTTAACCCATTCAGACCGGATCACGCATCTGTGCGTGTTTACCTTTAATGGTAAACACGCAATGATGCGCAATCCGGTCTTAACCCATTTGTACCGGCTGCGCGGAGCAACATTGTATCTACTAGATACAATGTTGCGCCGCACAGCAGCCGGTACAAATGGGTTAATGATATGCGGCAATGCATTAACAAACATAGTTTCTTACCAGTATTATATGCATTATCGTTATCAACTTGTGTTCATAATAAGCATGTGTCCCCCCCTTGCGCCCCTCAGGGCGCAAGTGTAGTAGCGCGAGTTTGCTGCGGGGGAAAATCAGCTTTGCGCCGGTGCAAACTAGCAATGATACATGCGTCGGTGTAGGAAGTCAATTGCGCTGGGTGCATGATAGGGCCCACAGTCTTTCTACATGTATTATGTGTTTATGTGAGTGCAGTGCCCTCACATTAACGTGTGTACAGTAGTATGTAAACTACATACTACTGTTTATTTTCTTTTTCTTTTTTTCTTCCTTTAAATAGGTTATAATTCTTTCAAAGTATGACAACCCCTTACAGTGTTGTATGTAGAATGTTAGGCCAAAACCATAAGTATACAAGTACAGAAGAAATACAGATACTTTTGTAATTGTATTTAAAACGGCAAAACATTTTGTGTGCAATGTTTCCTCACTGTCGCTTGAGAAGCAACTGCAGTGGATGTGTTGACCAGAGTTGGCGCTGTGCATAATGGGTGTGGTTTGGTAAGAGTTGATCATTGCTGTTGTGTCGTGGTCTTGCTGGCAGGCTAGGAAGACTCACCAAGCTGTACGCACTGAACCCCAAAGCCATGAGCGTCATCGAGCTGTACGGCATCCTGGACCCCGTCACGCGGGACTGGACCGACGGCATCCTGTCCAACATCTTCCGCGACATCAACAAGCCCACCGATAAGAAGGAGAAAAGGTAGAGTGGGGGACACCATAAGGTTGACGATGATTAGGTCCAGTGTGAATACCTCTGCTCAATGGCGGATAGGTTGGATCATTGGCAGGTAAACCTCCAGGATTACCTTAGTCCGACCCAGTGAGTTGGTTTACCGCTCTAGCGCACTCACTACCGCTCACCATCATGTTCATGTTTGCAGCCGGCTATTGATCCATCCAGCTTTACGTTCCGCCCTTCAAACCAATCACAGCTCAAGCAACACCTGATTGGCCTGACCAAATTGTGAGCGTCTTCTTGCAAACTCTCTTGTTGCACAAAGGTGTCTGAGCCTGGAAATCCAGGCTAGGGTAACATATTAGATTGGTCCACTCTGGCAGGCAAAAAGACTAACTAACCCTAACCCTAACTAGTGATGTGGCTCCCTTACTGATTAGCCTTTAAATATGGGGAGATACATTTCAGATTTTTATATATAAGGATTCAGTATCAACCTCAGTCTGGTCTTTCCTCGTCCCTTGAATTACAAATTAAGTAGTATTTCTTTAGATGAAATGTGATTCTCCACCTGCTGGAAACAGATCCAACCCTCTGTCCTACGCTGTGACCCTGTCGCCCTGAAGGTACATCCTGTTTGACGGGGATGTGGACGCCCTGTGGGTGGAGAACATGAACTCAGTGATGGATGACAACAGGATCCTCACTCTGGCCAACGGGGAGAGGATCCGCCTACAGGCACACTGTGCCCTGCTCTTTGAGGTCTGTCCTCCTGTCAACGGCCTTCATGGGTCTTTAGTTCATTGTGTTGAACTTGACTCTAATAGTAGGAGGACCCTGTGAAAGTCAATGGCATCTTATTACTCCTTAATTTCATGTGTTTATGACAGGTTATATGATATTACCGGCCAATTTTATGTTGACCTGTGTTACAGTACATTTATATATTAGTAAGTAAGATTAAAGCGGTATCATTTGAGTGTAATTTATTAGAAAAGCAAAGCCATCCGTCAGCTATTGGTGAAACAGATGCTCTGTAAATATGTCTGTCTGGAAGTGTCAGCGCCCGCCTCAGTATGGGCTTAGATTTGAGACCACTACCAGGTTGTTTCTTACCATCCCAGCATATCATCCCTGATTGGATCAAGGAATCCATTTTATCTGTCAATCACAGGTGTGTGATCATTCAAATACAACGCTTCGCAGTGGTGGAGCAATGTGTGGAGTGAGGGCGCAGAGAGGGAGTGTTCTGGTGGTTTCTTGCTCTCTTCTGCTCACTCTCCTTCTGCAGCTCTTGAAGCGTAGTACCTAGAGGATCTTTTAGCCTAGTACGAGGAGGTTATTGCTGCTTACAGTTGAGCTTATTGTTCTGTGTCTTATGGCAGGTCGGAGACCTGCAGTACGCTTCCCCGGCCACCGTGTCGCGCTGTGGGATGGTTTATGTGGATCCCAAAAACCTGCGCTACGCCCCCTACTGGCGCAGGTGGTTAGGCAGCAGGCCAGTGCAGGTCAGAAAGGATATTATGCTGAATTATCTCCCATGTGATTTCATATTTAATTTTCTGTGGAACTAATTGAGTCCCATTTTATTCAACTTCAAGAACTTTTTGAATGATTACGTCTTTTTTTTTTCTTGTTCTTTTTCTAGGAACAAGAACATCTGAACAAGCTCTTTGACAAATATGTGCCCATGACCATAGACATGATAGTGGAAGGGGTGGTCGGTGGCAAACAGGGGAGTAAACTGAAGACCATTGTGCCACAGACAGAACTCAACATGGTGAGCTCCATGGAGTTATTAACAACCATCCATAGTTACACCCTACACATACTTCAGTTAATTCCCATTTCTGCACTGCTTATCCTTCAAGGACAGTCCTCAGCATTTTATCGTTCACATTGGCTCAAGGTAGAGAAACTGACTTGCTCATGGACAGTTGCACATTAGCTGGGAGGAAATTTAGAAGTTAGATTCAAAACAAGGGTCCATGTTTCCAAGATCGTAGCTTTGAAAAAGTCAAGAGTTAAGGTTCAACACTTTATTCCTGGGCTGACGCAGGACTCCCAAAACCACCACCAGAGGCCTTCTGTGGTAACACAACTTCTTGCATCATTGTTCTCCAATTCTTCCTCCCAAGATTCTCCCATGCTTCTTTTAAATTCATAATTCAACACAGTAAAACGCAAATCCTAAAGAGTGGTGAAGTCACGCCCCTTCCGGTAGACCCCATGGGACCTATGAGATCGTAAAATATGAATGGGTTTCAATGGAGAGAAAGTAATTATTCTCTGGTCCCACTCTTTATATGCCCTGGATTACACATTTGTTTGTGGATTTAAATGATAATTTTTCATGCAAAGAAAACTAACATTTTTCGCGAAGAAGTTTGATAAATTTAGGTTTTGTGTGAGGCCATGTTGTGAACTAGAGCTCTTCGCTGCTCTAAACGCGAATGATATACATCACCACCTGCACTTGGAACTCCGGTACAGACATGGCACAGACAAGACATTTTCTCTTCAGCCTTTAACTGAACAATTGCACAATAAACGGTCAAGCTCTTGACATGAAAAATTATCATTTAAATCCGTAAAACAACATATGTGTAATCCGGGGTATATAAAGACTGGGACCAGAAAATAATTACTTTCTCTCCATTGAAACCCATTCATATTTTACGATCACATAGGTCCCATGGAGCCTACCGGTAGGGGCGTGACTTCGCCACTCTATTAGGTTAGCGTTATTCAAATCAAGCCAACCCCAAACCACCTACTTCCTCTCTAGGTTTAAATCTTGGCGGGGTGGGATCCCTGGACAAGATTTCTCCCGACCTGGTCTTGGGGGTCCGTCGTTGGGCTGGGAGATAAGGGGAGGGCCATTTGGGGTTAAGAGACAGAGGTCTGGCAGGGAGGAGGAGGAGAACAGGATGAAGGTGAATACATATAAGAGGTTTGATCAACTCCTCAAGTGTAGTGGAGGGATAGAGACAGTTGTCTGGCAGGGGGGGGATTAAGAACATGATGAGGTCAATACACAAAACTCTAGACCAAAGAAGGGTCTTTTGATGCTGATACCTACCAACCCCTTAGTTACTCTGGTGATCAACTACTTTGAGAACAAAAGGGGGTCGGAGAAAGGGATTCGACAGAGAGGGGGGAAACAGATTGAGGCAGAGTCACATCTCACTGTTTAACAGTCAACACAATCCTCAGCAGAAACCCGAAAAATTAAACCATCACCATTGGGAGGGGTGGGTCATGTGTCCAGGTGATCAAGTGATCCTATTGGGGAGGGTGGGTCATGTGTCCAGGTGACCGGTGATCCTATTGGGTGGGTTGGGTCATGTGTCCAGGTGGTGATCATATTGGGCGGGGTGGGTCATTTGTTCAGGTGACCCAGCTGTCTCTGATGCTGGATGCTCTGTTGGCCACTGCTGAGAGCCCCAGCCCAGAGGCCCTGGAGTGCTATTTCCTGGAATCCCTCTGCTACTCCCTGGGAGCGTCCCTATTGGAAGACGGCAGGAAGAAGTTTGATGAGTTCATCAAGGCGGCGTCCTGTCTGAGCCCGGTCCAGGATGAGACGACCGGGGCCGGGCCGGGGGAGATCCCAGGTTGGACCAACGGAAGAGCTTTCCACATTCTAAATAACTTCCAATCTAAAGTTCAAAGACAACAGAGCATTAGCACTGCCTCAAACTGTTTTATATATATTATATATAACTCTTTGGATTCATTACAATTAGTATCTGGCATCATACTAATACAGATATAATAATTCCTACCTATTTATTTTATGTTTATGTAGAATCAGTAAGGAGTAAAATCTAGCCATTACAACAAAGTGTGGAGGGCATTTGTAGTTTTAGTGAGTAACCAAATAAAGGTGAGAGCGCATTATAAAGCAGGGTCTCTCTGTAGGCTACCTCCCTACCCTGTTAGAGTGTAATAAAGCAGGATCTCTCTCTGCAGGCTACCTCCCTACCCTGTTAGAGTGTGTTATAAAGCAGGGTCTCTCTCGGCAGGCTACCGCTCTACCCTGTTAGAGCATGTTATAAAGCAGGGTCTCTTTTGGCAGGCTACCTCCCTACCCTTTCAGAGCATGTTAAAAAGCAGGGTCTCTCTCGACAGGCTACCTCCCTACCCTGTTATTGTGCGTTATAAAGCAGGGTCTCTCTCGGTAGGCTACCGCCCCACCGTGTTTGACTTCAATGGAGCGCGTTATAAAGCAGAGTCTCTCTCTGCAGGCTATCTCCCCACTCTGTTTGACTTCCACTTCGATGGAGCACAGCAGAAGTGGGTTCCCTGGAGCTCCCTGGTCGGCAGTTACGTCCACGACCCTGAGGTCAAGTTCATCCATGTTTTAGGTAAGGCTCAGAGACTTAAGTTAACTTGATATGTCATCGTCCCAATGTGGTGTATTACTCTGTTCAAAATAACCTGGACCTCATTTTGTTTTGCTTTATTTGGACTATTCTTATCTACTACCTATATTTCTCGGCCCCTTCTGTTTCCTGTTCCCACTGGGATTTAAAAGGTTTTCAGACCTTTGGCATAGGGTTATGGTGGTGGTACCACCTGTTGAATGGCGATACTGATTGATTACTTATTGATTTGACTGTTCTGTTGAACCTCCATCTCCCCTCAAGTGCCCACTGTGGACACCACCCGGGCCGGCTGGCTGTTGGAGCAGATGGTGAAGATCAAGAGACCGGTGGTTCTAGTGGGGGAGTCTGGCACCTCCAAGACAGCCACCACACTGAACTTCCTGAAGAGCCTCAGTGTGGAGACCACGGTGAGTCGAGACCCTAACGCGTCCGGTCCCGCGTTAGGGTTTTAAAGGCCTACTCTGACACTGCCGTGTGTCTAACGCCACGCATTAGGGTTTTAAAGGCCTATTCTGACACCACCATGAGTTCCCCTTTAAAGGGAGTTGTAGTGGGCCTTTGGATGATTTACGGTTGTCTTTTGTAAAGTCAAGGTCTTTTTCTTTTTTTTTATTAATTAGATTCATTAGAGTCCCAGTGCATCGCAAGCCTGTGGTGGTTAGCTCTCTGTTGTTGGCTCTTATCTCCAGACAACCCTCGTCATCAACTTGTCATCGAGGACCACCTCGATGGACCTGCAGAGGAACCTGGAGGCCAATGTGGAGAAGAGGACCAAGGAGACGTACGGACCTCCTGTGGGAAAGAGGTTGCTGGTCTTCATCGATGACCTGAACATGCCAAGGGTAACGCTGCTCACAGCTCTCTCTCTCACCAAGCACCTCCCTCGCTCATAGAGCAACTCTCTTGCTCAAAGAGCACCACATTGTGAATCAGCACAGCATCATCACCCATCTGGGATCAATAAAATATTATCTTATTTTAACGAAATACTTTCAATGGGAGATTCTTATGTCAAAACTAAATGAAATCACAAAGCTTTTGTCATTTCAATTAGACTGCTCAGTGTTTCTTCCCAAAGGAAAGGTCCCAAAGCCCTTAAACCGATCCTGCGCTAAATACAATCACCTGGAACTGCTGATTGGTCTCTTTAGGTCAACAAGACAGTGTTATGTGAAGTGATGTCCAGTCAACGTTAACGAGAAAGCTCTGTACGGTGTTTTGATTGGTGGGCAGGTAGACGAATACGGCACCCAGCAGCCTATCGCCCTGCTGAAACTGCTGCTGGACCGGGGGGGCATGTACGACCGCGGCAAGGAGCTGAACTGTAAGCTGCTGAAGGACCTGGGCTTCATCGCCGCCATGGGCGAGGCGGGAGGGGGGCGCAACGAGGTGGACCCGCGCTTCCTGTCCCTCTTCAGCGTCTTCAACATCCCCTTCCCCCAGGAGGAGGCGCTGCACCTCATCTACGCCTCCATCCTCAGGGGTCACACCAAGGTCAGCAGCACACCTCAGGGGTCACACAAAGGTCAGCCACACACCTCAGGGGTCACACCAAGGTCAGCAGTACACCTCAGAGGTCACACAAAGGTCAGCCACACACCTCAGGGGTCACACCAAGGTCAGCAGCACACCTCAGAGGTCACACCAAGGTCAGCAGCACACCTCAGAGGTCACACCAAGGTCAGCACCTTCTGCTCTCCAGTCTATGGGGGGCATACAGATACATGCATTGTACAGGCTATGAACAATGGAGTGGGATTGGCTTACTTGACCTGTAAATTTAGAAATCTTTTCGGAGGCGCTGTTTTGGACGAAATTGTCAATCAGTAGACCCTTTAAATTCGGAATACTTTCCTGTTTTGCTACGTTCTATAAACATCTTCTTTTTATCAGCCCTTTGATGAGAACATCCAGAAAGTTTGTGACAAGGTGACCTTCTGCACCCTGGAGCTGTACAAGGCCATCATCAAAGACCTCCCACCCACGCCCTCCAAGTTCCACTACATCTTCAACCTCAGGGACCTGTCCCGTGTCTACAATGGCCTCACGCTCACTAACGCTGAGAGGTGGGAGGAGGGCACTTCCTGAACCCTTCCTGTTCCTCTTGTTTGTGACGTTTCACATGTTGCTCACATCCAACCTTATTTCCTGACAGGATTTTGACCGTCACCCAATTTGTGCGCGTTTGGAGAAACGAGTGCCTGCGTGTCTTCCATGATAGACTCATCAATGAAAAGGACAAAAGCTTGGTAATGAGTGGATTATATTCTGGTTTATATTTAGTATAAATCAGTTATCATTCTTGTTATTATATAATATATAATATAATATAATTGTTACATCTGTAGGATAGATCTGAGAGTTGAAGAGAGAGCTGAAAAGTCAAGATTAAATAATGAACATCCAAAACAACATACTCTCCCTCTCCACTCCCTCTCCCCTGGTTGAGAAGGGCCACTAGCTGACAGATGGCCGCGGTATTTCTACTAGATTACACTCAAATGATCGCTCTCAAGTCATACCTGCAGCACCTCTAATCGTTATGTATTGAATAAAACACAATGTTTTAGTTTTCTCTCAGCCTTCCTCCGTAGGTCTATTCTAAGACTTAATATTCTTAAAATGAGTCTGTTGTGTTTCACCCGCAGGTCCAAGGCCATTTGAAGAACCTGATTGAAGAGCATTTCAAATCGGACCTCGAGGCCGCCATGAGAGACCCCATCCTGTTTGGAGACTACAGGACGGCCCTCAACGAGAGCGAGCCCAGGGTGTACGAAGACATCCAGGACTACGATGCCGCTAAGGCCCTCTTCCAGGTCAGTCCGGCCCCCGGCCCACCTGCTGTGTCTGTGTGTCAGGTGTATGAGGACAGCGAGGGTTAGTAACTACACATGAGAACCAATAGTCCTAATAGGCCTCTAGGATTGGCAGTCCGGTACGGTCGTGATACCACTGGTGACTGAAGGCTCTTATTTGTGTGTCCTCTCCGGCAGGAGATCCTTGAGGAGTACAACGAGACCAAGTCCAGGATGAACCTGGTTCTGTTTGACGATGCCCTGGAGCATCTGACCCGGGTGCACCGCATCATCCGTATGGACCGCGGCCATGCCCTGCTGGTGGGGGTGGGGGGCTCGGGGAAACAGTCGCTCACCAAGCTAGCTGCCTTCACTGCCGGATGTGAGGTTTGTTCAATACATGTTGACCAGATCCAAGCAAGACAACACAAGAAGAGGAAAACACCTTAGAAACAAGAACAGAGGACGAAACATCACACCAAACATAGATTAGTACACAATGTCCCCTTAACACAGGCAAACTAGGATATAGGAGCTAAAGCTCAACCTCAGAATCATAAGTTTGAAGGTCGCAGACTCTTTCTTTCTACTGAAGCGCATTACTTTAACCCGGGTTTCGGCAAAAAGCCTTTGCAGGGTCAAAGTTCAGACGCAGCAAAGGAGGAGGAGTGTGAAACCTTCTATCTTATTTGGTCTGTTGGGTGTGGGTTTATTCCCTAAATATAAACCAAACTAATTAAAGGTAAGGATTTGAAAGCCATCATAATCCTGATCCCGCTCCTCCCCAGGTGTTTGAGATCACTCTTAGCCGAGGCTACGCTGAGGCCAACCTCCGCGAGGACCTGAAGATCCTCTACCTGAAGCTGGCCATCGAAAACAAGAAGACCGTCTTCCTGTTCACCGACGCCCACGTGGCCGAGGAGGGCTTCCTTGAGCTGATCAACAACATGCTGACCTCTGGTGAGTCTCATCACACTCTAGATGGCCCTTAATCTGGATCAACAACATGCTTACCTCTGATGGGTCAGACTCTAGATCAGGGGTTCTCAAAGTTTTGACAGCTGAGGGCCAACTTAGGAACCCAGAATTTGACTGAGGGCCGCCAAAGGAAAAGAAATTAGGCGGGAAACGCCATCAGCAATCCAGTGGGGAATAAAAACATTGCACCATGGCCCTCTGGGAGTGAGGTCAAGTGAGGTCTAAATCACGAAACTGAGGTTCATCCTTTCAAAGTAATGTACAGTCGGATTAAAACTAACAAATGTAACAGGATTTAATTGAAAGCTAGAGAGAGTCGACTTTTCTCTTTATATATTTTATTTTATTTTTTATTTTTTTTACTTAAATCTGTATGTCATTGCGGGCCGCCACGAAAGTTTCTTCGGGCCGCCATTGGCCCGCGGGCCGCACTTTGAGAACCAATGCTCTAGATGGTCCTTAATCTAGATCAACAACATGCTGACCTCCGGTGAGTCAGACTCTAGATGGTCCTTAATCTAGATCAACAACATAACGACCTCCGGTGAGTCAGACAGTAAATGGTCCTTAATCTCGATCAACAACATGCTGACCTCCGGTGATTCCCCCCAGATCTCATCAGACTCTAGATGATCCTAGATCCCAGGGCAGATTGACTGAAATGTGGGTGAACAGGGCGGTATTTTCGTCTTTTCATATTTGTTTAGACCAATCTTGTTTCTGGATGCGGGGATCTGTTAGCGTGTCATTTGCTAATAGCAAACCAAAAAGTTAGCTTTGCCCAGTGGGAAGACGAGCTATAATAATATATATTACAATCCATCATTCTGTCTGATACCGACATTCTTAGGAACGCTGCTGTAATGAAACAGGAGAGGACACAAGGTTTAAATCCAGCACTCACTTTTACACTATAACATAGTAGGTCTGGTGGTCTCTATTCTATCTGCTGGGACCGTCTGCTGGGACCGTCTAGCGGCTGGATGAGGAGCTGTCTCTTGTGTCTTGACCCCCCTGCAGGCATTGTTCCTGCTCTGTTCCCCGATGACGAGAAGGAGGCGCTCCTCAACCAGCTCCGGGACGAGGCCATGAAGAACGGCGCCGGGCCGTCCAAGGAGAGCCTGTGGCAGTACTTTGTCAACAAAAGTGCCGACAACCTGCACATCGTCCTGGGGATGTCCCCCGTGGGGGAGACGCTGCGCACACGCTGCAGGAACTTCCCCGGTAAATCAGCAAACCTGGCCTGCTGCTCTCTGTCTTTTCTCATGTTTCACCTTCTGACCTGACTGCCCTTCTTAACTTCCCTGCCTCAGGCCTGGTAAACAACACCGGGATAGACTGGTTCCTGCCATGGCCGCCGCAGGCCTTACACGCAGTGGCTTACTCCTTCCTGGGTCCGTAGGCAAATCTTAACATCTTTAAAAAGCAAAAAGACTTAAACAGCATTTATATTTAGGAATGCTTGATCTTTGTGATACCGTGACTCTCACAGGAGAAAACCCCATGGTCCCGGAGTCCCACTCGGAGGCAGTGATCGCTCACGTGCGCATGGTTCACGAGTCCGTGGGAGAATACAGCAAGATGTTCCTGCAGAAGCTCCGGCGCAGCAACTACGTCACTCCAAAGAACTACTTGGACTTCATCGGCACCTACGTCAAGCTGCTGGAGGACAAGGACAACTTCATCCTTGGTGAGAAGTTAGAACTCTTTAGTCACGTCAAAATGAAATGGAATGGATCACAACATCAAGGTATTGGGGACGGGTGTTGAGGTGCTAGATGCTAGTAAAAACACACAGATAAATGAAGCTATCTCAACCTCAGAGGACTTCCCTAATACAACATGGGTTGGGTTTTATGTTGTGCGTGCGTTAGCTCAGGGGTCTGTCTCTTCATGTCTCAGCTCAGTGCAAGCGTCTGGAAGGAGGTCTGGATAAGCTTGAGGAGGCAAGCGGTCAGCTAGCTGAACTCAACACCAAGCTGGCTGAGCAGAAGGTGGTCCTGGCCGAGAAGTCCATCGCCTGTGAGACGCTGCTGCAGGAGATCTCCACCAACACCGCCGTGGGTCAGTAGGTCACATGTCTGTCTACTAGAATGAATGATTCATCACTTCAGCTAAAAGACACGCGTGCCCTTATATTGCGGCCTTAACGCCTACATAGTGATGAGTGGAGTCCCATCGTCTCTCTGACCTTCCAGCCGAGGAGAAGAAGGTGCTGGCGGAGGACAAGGCCAAAGAGATTGAGGAGCAGAACAAGGTGATCGCCGTGGAGAAGAAGGACGCTGAGAGCTCCCTGGCCGAGGCGCTTCCGGCCCTGGCGGCGGCCCGCGGTGCCCTGCAGGACCTGGACAAGTCAGACGTCACTGAGATCAGGTGCTGCTCCGCCTGACACCATCACTGAGATCAGGTGCTGCTCTGCTCTGACGCCTAACCCTGTTGGTCTTATAACCACAGTCTACAAGGCCAACCCCGTTAGTCTGCAGTAACCGCAGATCCACCCAGCGATGGAGTAAACAGCTGGACTGCGGTTAAGCCGATGTCTCCAGATGTGTATTTCTAGAAAAAATTAACTTAATGTGACATGTTGTTTGATGCAGGAGTCCAGCATATACAACAACCGTCTGTCCAATCATTGTTCTCCCTGGCCTTCCCTCTGTGTTGGTCAGATCCTTCGCCAAGCCCCCCAAACAGGTGCAGGTGGTCTGCGAGTGTATCCTGGTGATGAGAGGCCACAAGGAGATCAGCTGGAAGGCCGCCAAGGGCATGATGTCAGAGGCCAATTTCCTCCGCTCGCTGATGGAGATGGACTGTGATGCCATCAACCACAGCCAGGTTAAGACCGTCAGAGGTACTTTGGCTCCATGAACAACACACCTTGAAGGCTTATTCAGTGTCTTTGTTACGTGAAAATAAATAAAATAAATATGATGATAGACCGGGGCAACATCTAAGGTGGATGATCCTATCAGAGGATCAGTGCAGTTGTGGATTTCAGTATCCTCCAAAGGCTAACTTTCCATGTAGGGATCAGCTGGGTTGTCATTTGGTTAGAATGCTATTCCTATCCACCCCATATCCAGCACAATCAAATACAACTTTTGATAAAATAAAGAAATAATGTGATACATTGTACCAATGGAAGCTAACAAGGAAATAATTTTGTCAATTTCAAAATCAAATCAAAATCAAAAGCCCATTCTCTACCTTTTATTGTTCATAGTATTTTAGTGCTCTGATGTCTGTTCTTGTTGCTCCCACCGGTCAGGTTTCCTCAAACACCTCAACACTACCTTTGAAGAGATGCAGGCCATCAGCCGGGCGGGGTCGGGGATGCTCAAGTTTGTGGAGGCTGTGATGGGCTACTGCGACGTCAGTAAGGAGATAAAGCCCAAAAGAGAGAAGGTAATCAATGATTTATTATTCATTAGGACCCCCGTGTGGACTCATACCATCACATGGTAGAAGGTAACAGGCAATTTCAGGATGACCGGAACACTACGTTTTAGCTGCTTTAAGCTGTTTTGGGAAATCCATCTTGCATGTCAATCACAGGTGTGTGAATTGCGTGTGTGCCGGGATGAGGGAGGGGACGCTTGTTGGGGTTTATTTTCCAAACCTTGCCCTCTTCTGCACTTATCTGTCCTTTGAACATGGTGGAATGTGTGCTATGAGCTGCTAGGCAGAAGAACACGATAACATACGTCCTTACGGGGCGGTCAGGTGGCCCGCCTGGAGAGGAACTTCTTCCAGAGCAAGCGGGAGCTGGAGCGCATCCAGAAGGAGCTGGTGGAGCTGCAGAGGGAGCTGGGGGCGCTGGGGGACCGCTACGACTCGGCCATGGGAGAGAAGCAGCTGCTGCAGGAGGAGGCTGAGATCATGGAGAGGAGGCTGATCGCTGCTGATAAACTCATCTCTGGCCTGGGCTCCGAGAACAAGCGGTGAGGGAGGGGGACCCGCCTCCCCCCATCCCACACAGCACCACCCAGCCCACACAACACCACCACAGCACCACCCAGCCCACACAACACCACCACCCAGCCCTCACAACACCACCACAACACCACCCAGCCCTCACAGCACCACACAGCTCCACATAGCCAACACAACACCAGCAACACCACCACCCATCCCACACACCACCAGCACCACAGCACCACCCAGCCACAGACCACCACCACCCAGCCCACACAACACTACTACAGCACCACCCAGCCCTCACAGCACCACACAGCTCCACACAGCCAACACAACATCAGCACCACCACCAGCCAGCCCACACACTACCCCCATCTCCTCCACCCAGCCCACACACCACCACTAACATCCGGCCCACACACCACCAGCACCACCACCACCAAGCCCACACACCAATACCATCCAGCCCACACACTGGGTCTGGGTCTAAACCCCTTTACCTCCTGGGTGTAAACCCCTTTACCTCCTGGGTCTAAACCCCCTTTACCTCCTGGCTCTAAACCCCCTTTACCTCCTGGCTCTAAATCCCCTTTACCTCCTGGCTCTAAACCCCCTTTACCTCCTGGCTCTAAACCCCCTTTACCTCCTGGCTCTAAACCCCCTTTACCTCCTGGCTCTAAACCCCCTTTACCTCCTGGCTCTAAACCCCCTTTACCTCCTGGGTCTAAACCCCCTTTACCTCCTGGGTCTAAACCCCCTTTACCTCCTGGCTCTAAACCCCCTTTACCTGCTGGATCTCGGCTGCAGCTGGAGCCTGGACCTGGTGGAGCTGAAGCAGCGGCGGGTGCGTCTCCTCGGAGACTGCCTCATCGGCGCCGCCTTCCTGAGCTACGAGGGAGCCTTCAGCTGGGACTTCAGGAATCAGATGGTGTACGAGGTCTGGGAGGAGGACGTGCGGGAGAGAGGCATCCCCCTCAGCCAGCCCTTCAGGGTTGAGGTGCTGCTCACCGATGAGGTGGAGATCAGCAGGTGAGGAACCCACGTTCCTACAGCTCTGTCCTCTGCTCTGTTTTTTGGTAGAAGCTCCTAGGGTTCAGCAGGACCTCCTGGGAGAGACGGCCCAGAGCCTCATGGCTGGATGATGACAGATATGATATATATATATAGATATATATATTATATCTACCACCATGAAGACTTCAGAAGGGGGTGTTAAAACGTGTATTTCGGCTGAGGCTTCCCCACATGGTGTTGATTTGAAACCTTTAAAGAGTGCCTGCTTGGTGTCCCTGCAGGTGGGGGTCTGAAGGCCTGCCTCCAGACGAGCTGTCGGTCCAGAACGGCATCCTGACCACCAGGGCCAGCCGCTTCCCCATGTGCATCGACCCCCAGCAGCAGGCGCTTAACTGGATCAAGAAGAAGGAGGAGCAGAACAACCTCAAGGCATTGTTCTTTAGTATTTTACAGCAACTCTTTAGCCACTTTCCATTTTGTCATACCCACAGAGTGAGAAATTACAAAATATTGAAAGTGATTTTTGGTCCTTGCGGCAGATCTCCTCCTTCAACGACCCAGACTTCCTGAAGCAGCTGGAGATGGCCATCAAGTACGGCTTCCCTTTCCTGTTCCAGGGCGTGGACGAGTACATCGACCCCGTCATTGACAACGTCCTGGAGAAGAACGTGAAGGGCGCCGAGGGGAGGCAGGTCATCGTGCTGGGAGACAAGGAGGTGGACTATGACCCCAACTTCAGGCTCTACCTCAACACCAAGCTGTCCAACCCCAAGTTCTCCCCGTCCGTGTTCGGGAAAGCCATGGTCATTAACTATACAGGTAAGATGCAGATGTTCCTTATGAAGGCCCCGTTCCGCTCCAACCTCCAGCGACCCTGATATAGAAATAAATGGAAAAGGATATTCTTCATCTTCATGTATAACATTATATGGGCATGACCAACAACTGGGTTGGATCCAAAATTTCTGCTAAAAGAAAAACGTGTAAATGTTTTAAGTATTAATATTAAAAGTGGTCTTGAACCCTGGTGAGAGATTTGCATGGGTTACGGCTACTTGATGTTGCCCTCAACCTCTCGGTTAGGGGTGGATCCTCAGAGGTGGGGCTTGTGAGGTCCTTAAGTGTATGGGATGAACCCTGACCCCCAGTGTGTTGGGTCTCCCAGTGACCCTGAAGGGCCTGGAGGACCAGCTGCTGAGCGTGATCGTGGGCTTTGAGAGGAAGGAGCTTGAGGAGCAGCGGGAGCGGCTGATCCTAGAGACCAGTGACAACAAGAAGCTGCTGAAGGAGCTGGAGGACTCCCTGCTGCGAGAGCTGGCCACCTCCAGCGGCAACATGCTGGACAACACGGAGCTGCTGAGCACCCTGGAGGAGACCAAGTCCAAGGCCAGCGAGGTCAGTCCCATGGGCATCTCCTCTGACCCTGGGGAGAGGTTATCCATACTGTTGCACTCCTAAATCCATCCTAGATCTAGACTGTCAAAGTTCACCAGTGAAAGAGCTTCAGCTTGTAAGAGCGCAGCAAATACACTTTCCTATATTACGGACACACTACATGGATGGGGCTGACAAGTTGTCCTCAAAATGGAACGGATTGCTAAAGTCATACCATTCTGTGACTCAAATGGAATATTTCTTATAAAAAGTGTGCTGCCCTACAGCATAGAACAAATAACAATAAATCAGATTTTTAATATTTCTAATAACCAAACATTACTTAACAACTCTTAGCTGTTAATTTCCCTGTTCTGAGCAAAAACTAAAAATGCATGTCAGCATAAGCAATATGAAGCAGGCCGTAGTTTGTTGGTGTGGACAACCGAGCTTTTTGCGCATTGCGTTTCCCCGTAGGTGTTTGAGAAACTAAAGCTAGCTCAGAAGACGTCTGTAGACATCGACAAGCTGCGCGACGGCTACCGTCCTGCGGCCAAGTGCGGCGCCATCTTGTTCTTTGTGCTGGCGGAGATGGCGGTTGTCAACAGCATGTACCAGTACTCTCTGGCCGCCTACCTGGACGTCTTCAATCTCTCGCTGCGCAAATCCATGCCCGACTCCATCCTGCCCAAGAGGCTGAAGAACATGATGGACACCCTGACGCACAACGTCTACAACTACGGCTGTACGGGTAAGAGGGACACACGGGACATCGAAGAGACAAAGCAGTTGGAGGGTTGCTAGTTCTACACCCAGCTCCTCCTTTGTAAGGGTGCATGGGCCTTGTCTTGTAGTCCCCCCCCCCCCCCCCCTTTGAGTGGTCTTGAAAAGCATTCACAGCATGAAAGATGTTATTATGTAACACCATATTACTTCGTTCACAGGGCTGTTTGAAAGACACAAGCTGCTCTTCTCCTTCAACATGACGGTGAAGACGGAGCAGGCCGAGGGCCGGGCCCCGCAGGAGGAGCTGCACTTCTTCCTGAAGGGTCAGAGACACATACTGCAAATATCCATATCCAGAGCATGTGTTGTTGTCTGTTTGGTTGGTCAGCAGGATCCATTAATTTCATCATTTCCTCATCAACCGTTTACTTAAAACGTGTGTAAAGCAATCGTGAGACTACAGGAAGTAAACAAAGGAAAGGAAAAAGCCAGGAAAAAGTTGCTTCCACTCAAGTCCCCCAAACGCCCTGACTACAGGCAACCTGTCCTTGGAGAAGAGCCAGCGTCAGAAGCCTTGCCCCTGGATTCCAGACCAGGGCTGGGAGGACATCGTGAGGCTGGCAGAGCTCTTCCCTGAGCAGTTTGGCTCTCTGCCCGATGATGTGGAGCAGCACTCGGGCCAATGGGAGGCGGTGAGTCAGCTCTTTAGTTAGTGAAGGAACTCATCTAAAGAAAGCTTTGACCACTTGGCTCAGGAGGTAGGCAGGTGGGGTGATGCACCTATAAGGTTGCTGGTTTAATACTCAGATAGGATCCTGCCGCAGCGTGTTGTAAATGCATGTGTCCCTGGTACAACAATGAGAGGTTGGGCCAGCATTTTTTATTTGCAGAATATTTCAGGTATAGGATGTGATTTTATTGATACCATTATTTGAATTAATATCGATCAGCATTTACTACAGCTATGTCCAGGTTATTTGAAGCATTATTTGAACACTGCAAATTTAATCCACTATGAACAGTGTTCGAGGTAGGTGTGATCCTCTGATGGTATGATCCTCTTATCCTCTTATGGTCTGATCCTCTGATGATGTGATCCTCTGATGGTCTGATCCTCTGATGGTCTGATCCTCTGATCCTCTGATGGTCTGATCCTCTTATGGTCTGATCCTCTGATGGTCTGATCCTCTTATGGTCTGATCCCCTCAGTGGTATGACCTGGATGGCCCGGAGCAGTCCGCTCTCCCCCTGAAGTACCAGGAGAACCTGACGCCCTTCCAGAGGCTGCTGCTGCTGCGCTGCTTCCGGCTGGACCGAGTATACCGGGCGGTCAGCGACTACGTCAGCACCACCATGGGCACCAGGTAATGACACAGAGACATCTAGAAACATACCTCCACCTAACTGCAGAGACGTTGATTATCAGTTTGTGACATCTGAACAGGTGGAATGTTCATTTATGTTACTCTTGATCCAAGCTGATCAAACCAAAGAGCACCACAGCAGGGTTTGTGGTTGTGGTTTGTATCAATCAGAAATCGCCTTATAGCGTTGTTTTTATTATGACTGGATAACGATCCAGAGTGTTTTGTTTAAAGAATGTTCATTTACACAACCTCATTAGAGCAAGTATAGACTTTATTCTGTTCTTTCTGTGACCGCCCAGGTACGTGCAGCCTCCGGTGATAAGCTTCGATGCCATCTATGAGCAGAGCAGCCCCAACTCCCCCATCGTGTTTATCCTGAGCCCTGGCTCCGACCCCGCCAGCGACCTTATGAAGCTGGCCGAGAGGTCGGGCTTCGGGGGGAACCGCCTCAAGTTCCTGGCCATGGGTCAGGGCCAGGAGAAGGTCAGAGTTCAGCACCTTCCTCCATCTCATGAATTCAATCAATGAAAATGAAGTTACACAGTAATGAAACCATGCCAATTTGAGTTCTTGGATGCTTTTTTACTTCAAATTGACACAAGGTGGTCCAAACAACATTGCCCCTTTCAAAACAACTTTAGATTAATGAACTGAAGGCTGAGATACAGACTGAGCTGCTCTTCTCAAACCCCCGTGCTGTAGGTGGCGCTGCAGCTGCTGGAGACGGCCGTGTCCCGGGGCCAGTGGCTGATGCTGCAGAACTGCCACTTGCTGGTCCGGTGGCTGAGGCAGCTAGAGAAGTCTCTAGAGAGGATCACCAAGCCCCACCCGGACTACCGCCTCTGGCTCACCACAGACCCCATCCAGGACTTCCCCATCGGCATCCTGCAAAAAGCCCTCAAGGTCAGTAGTGGTGTGGACAAGGTCACAGCCACAGCATTGGGTTTAAAGAGAGACAAAGGCTGCATTCTGTCGCTCCATCCTTGCACTCAGGTTTCCACCACCTTAGATAACACATTTAACAAATAGGAAACCCCAACTTGCCCAGGGGAAGGACCTGTGAGACCCAGCGAGGAGTAGGCCTCCACAGGGCACCTGCCTTTACGCATTTGAAAAGATTGAGAGAGGGGAATATTATCGTTGAATATCATCGTATCGTTGATTGATCCATAGGTGGTGACGGAGCCGCCCAACGGGCTAAAGCTCAACATGAGGGCCACCTACTTCAAGATCTCCCACGAGACGCTCATGTCTTGCCCGCACCCGGCCTACCGCAGCCTGGTGTACGTGCTCGCCTTTTTCCACGCTGTGGTGCAAGAACGCCGCAAGTACGGCAAGATTGGCTGGAACGTGCCGTACGACTTCAACGAGTCTGACTTCCAGGTGAGCTCCGGCCTTCCTAGTCAAAGAAAGCCCCAGGATTTTAGCTCGCTCTCAAGGCCTTGCACTTTTCCTACTTCTTCCATCGTCATCTGCCTCTTTGGTCTTTGGATGTTTGTCGGTTTCTGGATAAGTTCATGTTTTCTATGATGTTGTTCGTATTCCAGGTGTGTATGGAGATCCTGGACACGTATCTAACTAAAGCCCACAACCAAGGAGATGCAGAGATCCCCTGGGAAAGCCTGAAGTACCTAATTGGAGAGGTTAGGCTCAATGGACAGACAGTCAACCGTAGTGTTTAGGCTTACTGGCTAGCTGTTGAAATTTTCCATACAAATTGCAGAGGCTTACTGGCTAACTTGGATAAAGTCCGAGTGCAAACACCCGGCTGGCCCTTTGTCGATGCGCGTTCTCCCCTGCATTAACCCTGAGCTGCTGCATCTCCTAGGTGATGTACGGAGGCCGCGCCATCGACAGCTTCGACCGCAGGATCCTCAATGTCTACATGGACGAGTACCTAGGAGATTTCATCTTCGACGTCTTCCAACCCTTTCACCTCTTCCACAATCGGGATGCAGACTACAAGATCCCTCCCCAGGGGCTCAAAGATGCATACGTTGGTCAGTAACCCTGGATAGAAAGAACTGAACACCAGAGGATGACTTTCATGTGTTGACACTCTCTGCTCTTTCTCTTAATTCCCCAGGAGAGATCGAGTCCCTGCCATTGGCCAACACCCCCGAGGTGTTTGGGCTGCACCCCAATGCGGAGATAGGTTACTACACTCAGGCAGCCAGAGACATGTGGACCCACCTCATAGAGCTGCAGCCTCAGACAGGTAACACCCTCCATCTCATAGAGTTACAGCCCCACTTCGGTCTGATAGAGCTACAGCTCCCTTCACCTCATAGAGCTAAAGCCCCCTCTCAGTCCCATAGAGCTACAGACCCAGAAAGGTACAGCCCCTCCATCTCATAGAGCTACAGCCCCTCTCATTGTCATAGAGCTACAGCCCCCCCTCTATCTCATAGAGCTGCAGCCCCAAACAGGTAACACCCCGCCTTATAGAGATGCAGCCCCAGACAAGTAACACCCACCCCCTACCTCATTGAGCTACAAATCTGTCAGAAGCTTTGACCTATGAGATGCATTCCATAACCCGGTCTGGATGATATACAGGCTGTATCGATTGTGAGTATGGATGTATCTGCACATCCAGTCCCACATCCATACAATGATTTGAGTTTGTTGTTGGGCTCCAGGGGACACTGGAGGAGGCATGAGCAGAGACGAGTACATCAGCCAGGTGGCCCAGGACATCCAGAACAAGCTGCCCGCCGTGTTCCAGCTGGACGTTCTCCGGAAGAGGCTGGGCCTGGACATGTCGCCCACCTCCGTGGTCCTGCTGCAGGAGCTGGAGCGCTTCAACAAGCTGCTGGTCCGCATGGGCCTCTCGCTGGCCGAGCTGCAGAGGGTGGGTCTAGTGCATAGGGTGGGTCTAGTACAGGGGGTGGGTCTAGTGCAGAGGGTGGGTCTAGTTCAGAGGGTGGGTCTAGTGCAGAGGGTGAGTCATCTATCCCTGATGTCAGTGATAGAGCTAAGTCACTGATGTCAGTGATAGAGCTAAGTCACCGATGTCAGTGATAGAGCTAAGTCACTGATGTCGGTGATAGAGCTAAGTCGCTGATGTGTGTAATAACTAAAATAATGATTTCCATCCATCAAGCACCTCCATCAATCATCCCTGATGCCTGCTTATGGCGGTTGTCATGTGTTGCAGGATGTTTATTCATAAAAATGAGTCAGAATGTCCTTTACAAACAATTTAGGACATGAGCAGGAAGCCTATTTCCTGCTTCATCTTGATTTCAAACCCTGTGATATTTCTACACGGGTGGCGATATAGAGATTGTGAGTGTGGTCATCACCAGGCAGTCTCACGGCTGCGTCTTGCAGGCGCTGGCCGGCGAGGTGGGCATGAGCAGCGAGCTGGACCAGGTGGCCCGCGCCCTCTTCAACGGAAACATCCCAGACATCTGGAGGAAACTGGCGCCCGACACCCTGAAGTCCCTGGGGAACTGGATGCTGCACTTCAACCGGCGCTACTCGCAGTACAGCAGCTGGGTAAGAGCAGCTACACCAGTACAGCTACACCAGTACAGCAGCTGGGTAAGAGCAGCTACACCAGTAGAGCTGCTGGGTAGGAGCAGCTACACCAGTATAGCTGCTGGAGCACAGAGTTTCACCCTTTGGGGAACGGTTGGCTTAGGTTTCCTCACTGATTCAGCTAAGGTGAAAAACACTAAGTGTAATATTTACATGTGGCTTTATGTTTGTTGTGTATTTCTTCTCTAAGTATAAGAACTATTAGAATTAGAACTATTTTAGAGAGGAATAAGCTTTGTGCGAGGTCAAGTCGTGAAGACTCCTTTTCAAACAGATCTGTGTGTGGCGGGGCAAAGGCCAAAGTTACGAAGCCTTCAGCTGGGATATACGACGCAGAGAGAACGTGTGTTATGTGTGTGACGTCAACACGGTTCTCTTTTGTCTTCCAGGTGGAAGAGGGAGAACCCAACGTGATGTGGCTGTCTGGACTCCATATCCCAGAATCCTACTTGACCGCTCTGGTCCAGGCCACGTGCAGGAAGAACGGCTGGCCTCTGGACCGCTCCACGCTCTACACCCAGGTCACACAGTACCGCAGTGAGGAGGAGGTCACCGAGAAACCAGGACAAGGTGAGGCCTTCCACTCGGACCACTGACCCAGTACTACTGATGTCTGTTACTGACGCCCTCACAGAGACTCTCAGCCCTGGAGACTAGGAAACATTCAGAGGACGGCCCGCCAAGCACTCTCTCTATTGGCTCCATACGGGCTGTACGCCTTGTGCTGAGTGTGTGTGTGTGTGTGTTTTACAGGGTGCTTTGTGTCTGGCCTGTATCTGGAAGGGGCCGACTGGGACTTGGAGGAGGGCTGCCTGGTCAGGAGTAAGGCAAAGGTGCTGGTGGTCCAGCTGCCCGTCCTCAAGGTCATCCCCATCGAGGACCATCGTCTGTCTCTGCGGGTAAGCACCGCTCAACCAGTATCACTATTACAGCACCCGGAAGGCAACCCAGCAGCCTGGGTTCACCCCCCCAGGCTAGGAGCCCCAGTGGACCTGCTAGTGGGCAAGCTCCACCCTTTGTGTGTGTGTGTGTGTGTGTGTGTGTGTGTGTGTGTGTGTGTGTGTGTGTGTGTGTGTGTGTGTGTGTGTGTGTGTGTTTATCCCTCATGTGAGCACTAGATGACTCCCTTTGTGGCCCTCAGAACACGCTGCGGACCCCGGTCTACACCACGTCCATGCGGAGGAACGCCATGGGGGTGGGGCTGGTGTTTGAGGCGGACCTGTCAACCACCAAACACATCTCCCACTGGGTGCTGCAGGGCGTGTGTCTCTGCCTCAACTCAGACTGAAGGCACGCACGCACACACACACACCTGTACAATTGTTGAATCCATATTTTTGCAAAAAGCGTGAATATTTAATGTACATCTTTGGTAAATGTGGTTATTTATTTACCCTTGGAAGTGAGGTTAAAACTACACAACATGTCGCTAGATGGCAGCACTGCATTGTTTTTAGAAGCTTTGGCACTTGCAATGTTTTCGTTATGTTTTACAGCCATCAGGGCCCCAGAGTCAACAGTTTAATAAAATAAATGAAATAAATCAAGTAACCCTTTATTAATGTTTTGAGCTTCTGAAATATATCTCTCATCGGCCTCGTTTGGAAGAGAAATGTGCTCAATCAGCTGCCACATAACATCTCAGTCAGCGCAGAGTGATGATGGTTCATAAGAACAGGAACCCGTTCCCACGTCTCCTCCTCGGAAGTGAAAAGAGACCAGAGACCATAGGAGAACCGGGACCTCAGCACCGGATCCTCACTGGACAGCCTGGAAGAGGAGGAGGAGGAGGAGCTCGAGACCAGGAGGAAGGAGACCAGGAGGGAGGAGACCAGGAGGAAGGAGACCAGGAGGGAGGAGACCAGGAGGGAGGAGACCAGGAGGGAGGAGAGGGAGACCAGGAGGGAGGAGACCAGGAGGAAGGAGACCAGGAGGGAGGAGACCAGGGGGGAGGAGAGGGACACTATGATCAGGCCCGAAAGGTGTAGCTGGAGGCCCATCACCAGATAGAGGTGTAGGTGTAGGCCTATCAACAGATAAAGGTGTAGGCCCATCAACAGATAAAGGTGTAGGCCCATCAACAGATAGAGGTGTAGGCTCATCACCAGATAAAGGTGAAGGCCCATCACCAGATAAAGGTGTAGGCCCTTCAACAGATAAAGGTGTAGGCCCTTCAACAGATAAAGGTGAAGGCCCATAAACAGATAGAGGTGTAGGCTATTCAACAGATAAAGGTGAAGGCCCATAAATAGATAGAGGTGTAGGCCATTCAACAGATAAAGGTGAAGGCCCATAAACAGATAGAGGTGTAGGCCATTCAACAGATAAAGGTGAAGGCCCATAAACAGATAGAGGTGTAGGTGTAGGCCTATCACCAGATAAAGGTGTAGGTGTAGGCCCATCACCAGATAAAGGTGGAGGCCCATCAACAGATAAAGGTGTAGGCCCTTCAACAGATAAAGGTGAAGGCCCATAAACAGATAGAGGTGGAGGCCCTTCACCAGATAAAGGTGAAGGCCCATCAACAGATAGAGGTGGAGGCCCTTCAACAGATAAAGGTGAAGGGCAATAAACAGATAGAGGTGGAGGCCCTTCAACAGATAAAGGTGAAGGCCCATAAACAGTAGAGGTGGAGGCCCTTCACCAGATAAAGGTGAAGGCCCATAAACAGATAGAGGTGGAGGCCCTTCAACAGATAAAGGTGAAGGCCCATCACCAGAGTACTGTATCTTATGTATTTTTATGTACTGGTCATTTGTGTTTTGATGGTTTTTCCATCACTAACTGTTATCTTAGTCTGTGTCTTGTTGTTGGTGTGTTTGTTAATACCTGGCTTCATCCTAATCTCCCCTAGTGGGACAATTCAATTTGACTTGACTTGAGAATAAGGTAGGCCCCTAGCAGGCCTAGCTAATACCCTGAAAACAGCTCCCATGTCACTGACACATTGGGTGGGATCTGGAAGGCCAGCAGGCCGTGGCATGGGCGTAGGATCCACTTGAGATGGATGTCCTGGCCTCTTTTAAAATAAGATATTATATTGACATAAATTGTCAATCTCTGCTGCATTTGCTACAAATTCAAAACGTCTTCCAAATGACCACAGACATGACTTCAAACTTGCTTATATTGGGTTTTCTAAATGTATAAATACACATATAGTATGTGGGCCAAAAAAAAGGGTCACATTTGACTTGTCTCTCCTGTCTGACATGAAATGGTGGATTCTAACTCATACAATGTAAATGGTAGGGACATGTCCTGTTACAGGCTGTCCCTTAAATTAAACGTCCTGTTACAGGCTGTCCTTTAAATGGTACGTCCTGTTACAGGCTGTCCTTTAAATGGCACGTCCTGTTACAGGCTGTCCTTTAAATGACACATCCTGTTAAAAGCTTTCCCTTGAATAACAAGCCATGTTACAGGCTGTCCCTTAAAAAACCTGTCCTGTTAAAGGCTGTCTCTTAAAATTTAAGGGACAGCCTTTAACAGGACGGGTTATTTAAGGCTTGAATAATACGTCCTGTTAAAGGCTGTCCCTTAACAATAGACAATCCGACCGAGGGACTTAGTTCCGCTCGACGTCCGTTCCCATACAGAAACCTTTGTAGCGGCTACCCAACGCTCAAAACAGACCGACGCAGCAAGACGGTAACAGAGAAAGGGTTGCTGTGTTAAGAAGTGTACATCAGCTAATGCAATGCAATGTCTTAGACAAGGGCAAACGGTAAACCTGTTTTTCTGTAATGTTAAAGTGTGTTTACGATTGAAAATTTAAAAACTTCACCACATGCATACTTCACTACAATACACACTTGATATAATATCTAATCTCAATAGTTGGGAGCGGCACAGAAGGCTCCTACCCCGAGGCAGGTACTACCTGGGCTGCTAAAGGCTGCTAAAAGTTGAATTTAGGTGGATCCTCTCTCCTAAGCCTGCTATGGCAGCTCACTGGAGGGAAAAGTCCCTCCAGTGAGAACACGCCTAATAACACTTCCTGTCCCCTTGGTCATTGCCATCAGCCAAGAGGACAAAGCCTGTGCAGAACCAGGTCCATCTTGCCTCTCAGTAAGGTGTGAACCCCTATCCCAGGGGGTGAACAGCTATCCCAGCGGCAGCAGTGGGTGAACACCTAGCCCAGGTGAACACCTAGCCCAGGGGGTGGACACCTAGCCCAGGGGGTGAACACCTAGCCCAGGTGAACATCTAGCCCAGGGGGTGGACACCTAGCCCAGGGGGTGGACACCTAGCCCAGGTGAACACCTAGCCCAGGGGGTGGACACCTAGCCCAGGTGAACACCTAGCCCGGGGGGTGGACACCTGGCCCAGGGGGTGGACACCTAGCCCAGGGGGTGGACACCTAGCCCAGGTGAACACCTAGCCCAGGTGAACCTCTAGCCCAGGTGAACACCTAGCCCAGGTGAACCTCTAGCCCAGGTGAACACCTAGCCCAGGGGGTGGACACCTAGCCAAGGGGGTGAACACCTAGCCCAGGTGAACACCTAGCCCAGGTGAACCTCTAGCCCAGGTGAACCTCTAGCCCAGGTGAACACCTAGCCCAGGGGGTGAACACCTAGCCCAGGTGAACACCTAGCCCTGCAGCAGCAGCAGCCTGTGACCACAGGTCTAGATTCTGCCGGCTCCCCTGAGCCAGGTAGTTTTGGATCAGGACCCAGCCTTGAGCTTCTTACTGCTGGCTCTACTGTAGCCTCATAGGTGCCTTGGACACCCTGACCTCCTTTCTTGTTTCCCTGGGTAGTCTAGTGTCCAGAGGGCTCTAGCAGACCAGTTCCCGTCCCCACCGGACCCAGAGGGACTGGGCTGGGACAGCATGCTGCCATCATAACTCGTTACAGTACATTTTACTTGGATAACGGGTGTGAGCCCTATCTTGAAAATCCATCTTTCTTGACATTCATGTGCATAGTCTTAGAGAAAAGCATAATCCGAATCTAGCATTTTTTAGGTTGTGCATTATTTTTGAAACGCCAGCCTTTACTTGGTAATAAAGCCTAATATGTCAACAAAGTCCCTCTCACCGCTGACGTGCCACGAGCGGCTCTGATGTCATCGCAGTGGATTAATGTGCAACAGATGCCGGTGGTCAGTGTGGGTACTGTCTCCGGGGGGGTGCAGCGGGGCACGAGCCTTTAAACGCCCCCACTATAAAACGGGGCGCTGCGTGCACGTGACGTCTCCTCCCGCAGCGCGAGCAGACGAAGCGGCTTAGGGTTCAGATCAGCTGCAGCGTCCTGTCGATTCTGTTGGCGTGCGTGGTACTCCCGGTGAAGTCTGCAGCAGATCTGAACCAGCAGCCTGACTACCATCTAAAGCAGAGCTCGGGTTCAGATGTTCCAGGAGTGAGTTTGGACTCTTTACGGACTCTGCTCGGGATGCGCGCGTTACCCTAACGAACCGAGTGGATCTTTGACTTCCTCTCTCCCGCTCTGGTGGATATCCTGCTGCTGTCCGAGAGGAGAAGCTTATTAGTAACTTCAGGTCGTACTTTTTAGAACCGGACCCGGGGATGTATAGCCGTGAGCGCGCGTCCGCGCTCCGCCCGCGGAGCTGCCTCGGGGTCGTGCTTCTGTTGTGGCTGAGCGCGTGCGTGCAGGGCACCTGGAGGACCGGTCTGTACCGAGCCTCGACCCCCCGTCTAGCCAGAGACCACGCCGCCGTATACCAGAAGAGGTAAGCCTATGTCCAACGATACATTGAATGATCTGCTGTCGTCCATCAAACCTTTTCTTATTTGGAGTGATTCGTTTTTTTACGTCCAACTTTAGATAATTTATCTGATTTTTCATTTCAAAGTCCTTCATCTTTGAATGAAACAATCCTTAATCTGAGCAGTACTTTGCCTGGTCTACACAGCTCTGTTTGGCCTCATGTTGTTTTACGATAGACCAACGTTCCCATCCTTTATCGGTCGTATTGTCTTCCTCAAGGTTGTTTCCTTCTGCCTGTCCTGCCAACGCACTTCAGCTCTCCTCACTCCCATCAGCAGTCATGATCATGCTCGGCCGATATGAGGCGCTCTTTATGCGGCCCTTTTTCCCACTACTTTTGACCACGAGCCTTATCGACGCCTCGTGGGTGATGTGAGTTCCAATCCCCAACGGTTGGTTACCTTTGGGCCAAGATCTAACTAAAAGATGGAGGGACCCCGATAACAACTGTCTAGTAGTTTACAGCTCGTTACCCCGCTGTAACCGAGGACCCCATAGACGGGACGATAAGAAATCCATGCAGGAGCCTTAGAGGGTGTTAGGGTTATAGGTTAGGTTAGGTTAGGGTTATAGGTTAACCCACCTGCCCTTGTTCCACCTGTGTGGTTCATAACGTAGTGCTTGTTGTGCAATTAATGGATAGAGTGGTCCATTAATCGTCATATATGTTATTTTAATTGTTATTAACACACACTTGATTAATTATGTATAAATAGCCTCTTAAAATGTGGTGCGTGTGTGTGTGTGTGTGGGGGGGGGGGTGAAAACAATTGTTTGATAAATGTTGATCTTCACATCAAACCATCACACAAAACAGCATCATATAGCCAAAGTCTACCTTTAGAGCCAGTTTCCCTCCCCTCGAGGGAGAGAACGAGGGGTTCATCCCCTCTGCTCTGGGGGGCTCAGATGTGGCCCGCATTATCCCCCTAATATTTCTCCCCCAAAGGCTTCCTGTGCTGTGAGGTGCAAGAGAAACCCCTGCTGGGTGACCCCTTCTCCTGGGTACCTCCAGGTGATCCGAAGAGTGTCTGCCTCGCTGTTGGCTCCTCCTCCTCCCCCTCCCCCTCCTCCTCCTCCTCCTCCTCCTCCTGCTCCTTCTCCTTCTCCTTCTCCTCCTCATCCCTCACTAGGCGGCCGCTTGTGGACATGTTTACTAAACACAAGCAGCTGGGCTCCTATGCATCTGGCCTTTGGTGTGGGGAAGAGAGGAGGTGACTTTCCAAGTTGTTTGAGCGCTGCTAGAATACAGCGTGGTTCACCTTCTTCTCTGTGCTTCATGGATCGTGTTCAACGTTAAGTTTTGCTGTTTGATCAAGATCAGTAAAGCCATTCAACATTCAAAACATTTCATGCATCAATATCTTTTTTATAAAGTACCCAAGAAACAGGTTTGGGAGTGTCCCAAAATCACAATTTCTCAATCAAGGCAATTTTAATGAAATGGAAGTGAATTCCCCTGGCTGTGAGGGACAGACAGACGGGTGGACAGACAGACACATCTCAGGGTTTATGGGGGTCAACAAAGACCAACAGGACCGTTGGGTTTTATAGGAGAGGACTGGACAATAGGACATTCCTCAGAGGAGACAATCCAATCAGGCCGTGAAAGTCTCTGAGCAGAGTCAGGAGGATGAGCGCTGAGGTGGGAAATGTTGTTTATTTAGACAGGTTCAAAGAGAAGGAGAAAAAAACCAGAGATTAGGAATACTTACCCAAACAACAGCTGATGAGGCTGTATACCGTGGTCTCTGAACCGCTCTTTGTGCTTGAGTAACATTGCCAGTAAAGTGTTTATTCACCTTTGACTGTTCTACGTCAGGTTGCTGCTGCTGTCTTCTGCCCGGGCCAAACAAGTGTACTGGTTGAAGTGCTAGTTGCTCTGTCGTAATAGAAATGTGTTGTCTTCACCTCTCATCACACAGATAAGATGTATTGGAAACCTCTTTAGCTCATCTCATGAATCCTGGAATCA
This sequence comes from Pollachius pollachius, assembly GCF_949987615.1. Taxonomy (NCBI): domain Eukaryota; kingdom Metazoa; phylum Chordata; class Actinopteri; order Gadiformes; family Gadidae; genus Pollachius; species Pollachius pollachius. The sequence goes on along the minus strand of NC_136934.1, from coordinate 17,678,837 downwards.
TGAACAGGACTATTCTGAACTTCTAGAGTCATCAAGGCTGAGCACATAAGAATATAAATAGTGGAGAAATAGTTTGAAACCATCTTGTATCATGGTCCTAACTCAGTGATAGTGGGGGTCCTAGTCCCAAGGAGTGGGGGTCGTGGAGGCCAGGGGGAGGGGGGTTAAAGGGTGGGGGGAAACCGAGGGACAAGGCTGATCGCAGGTGTCCTGAAGTACCTGAGGGCCCTCAGTCCCACATGGCTCACCTGGTTCTTTGATGATATGAGGGTCCACTGACCCACAGAGAGGGTGTTTACAGGGTCATGTTACACTGGATGGTCCCATTGGGAATGGCTCATGACTCATTGGCTCATGAGTCCTGTCAGGTCAATGTCACTGCTCTTCCCTTTAAGACAACTATTATCAGTCTGATACTATTATCAGTCTACAACTATTATCAGTCTATTATGAGTCTAACTTTTATGAGTCTAACTATTATCAGTCTATAACTATTATGAGTAACTATTATCAGTCTAACTTTTATGAGTCTAACTATTATCAGTCTATAACTATTATGAGTCTAACTATTATCAGTCTTACTTTTATGAGTCTAACTATTATGAGACTAACTATTATCAGTCTATAACTATTATGAGTAACTATTATCAGTCTAACTTTTATGAGTCTAACTATTATCAGTCTATAACTATTATGAGTAACTATTTTCAGTCTAACTTTTATGAGTCTAACTATTATCAGTCTATAACTATCATGAGTCTAACTATTATCAGTCTTACTTTTATGAGTCTAACTATTATGAGTCTAACTATTATCAGTCTATAAATATTATCAGTCCATAACTATCTATTTTCAGTCTGTTACTATCTATTACCAGTCTATAACTATTATCAGACTATCACACCCCCTCAGAGGTTTTCACTTCTTAAAGAATATTTTTGAGAGGCATTATTTGTCCCTCATTAATCTCAATGTAATAACTTCTGTCAACTCTGGATGCCAGGGTCCGTGAGGGACATGGGAAAGGGGCGTGGCCCAGTGGGACAAGAAGCAGCCTTGTGATTGGACAGATGGGTCCTCTGAGAGCAGATCATTACAGCACAACGTTGACGTGTCGCTTGATAATTAAAGTACTGATAGAACCAGCAGAAAAGTGAAACGAAACAAACTGGAAGAGAGACTTGAAAGCTGCCATGTCAGACCATATCATACACTATCAGGGGTCTGGGTGTACAGTCCATACCGGGGTTACATCACGGATGGGCCAGGAGATTTGTTTTTGGAACTCTTGCTTTAAATTGTTGTGGTGTTACTCAAGATTTTAATGTCTTAGATCTGTGGTCATACCGCCTCCACAGACCAGCGGAGCATCTTTCTTCACTCCAGCACCCTTTGTTGATCCCTTTGGTAGAATGATCTCTCTTTTCCGCTCCTCTCCTCCTTTCCTTCACTCCACGCCCCCTTTCCTTCACTCCACGCCCCCTTTCCTTCACTCCACGCCCCCTTTCCTTCACTCCACGCCCCCTTTCCTTCACTCCACGCCCCCTTTCCTTCACTCCACGCCCCCTTTCCTTCAATCCTCACCTTATTGGATTTCTGCCACATTTGTCTTTTGTGCCTTCTTCTAATTTTTTTTTCCAACAGCTTAAATCTAGATGAATTCCTCCAGATATCAATCGCACTGTAATTGAGTCATATTCTCTCTCTGACCCCATTCATCCTCCAGCAACGTGGTACACACACCCATGCATGCAAACCAAATACACACACACACAACGGCCGTGGGTTAAATGGGTGATGGTGACGGTTTGTATTGGACATGTTGTGCCCACTCGGTCTCCCGGAGGCCGGAGGTTATTGGAGAAAAGGACTCATAAAGAGTAAGAGAGCGTCAGAAACAGCAGATCTCCTCCCTTTCCTTCTCCCCTTATGTCCCCTTCAGCCGCCGTCATGAAGAACCAAGCTAAGCTGTGAATTAACCTCGGCTAACGCCAGGCTAGCGTTTCCCTGCACGCTGCCCCATGATGCACTGCGCCGCTGCCCCATGATGCACTGCACCGCTGCCCCATAATGCACTGCACCGCTGCCCCATGATGCACTGCACCGCTGCCCCATGATGCACTGCACCACTGCCCCATGATCCATGCACAGCTGCCCCATGATGCACTGCACCGCTGCCCCATGATGCACTGCGCCGCTGCCCCATAATGCACTGCACCGCTGCCCCATGATGCACTGCACCGCTGCCCCATGATGCACTGCACCACTGCCCCATGATCCATGCACAGCTGCCCCATGATGCACTGCACCGCTGCCCCATGATGCACTGCGCCGCTGCCCCATAATGCACTGCACCGCTGCCCCATGATGCACTGCATCGCTGCCCCATGATGCACTGCACCGCTGCCCCATGATGCACTGCGTCGCTGCCCCATGATGCACTGCACCGCTGCCCCATGATGCACTGCACCGCTACAGTGTGTCGAGCCACTCTAAATGGCAGCAGAAATCATTTGTTAAAGAATAAACTGTGAGCCTTTCTGGACAGTTTCATGGGCTCTCCATCAGCATTACTGTTCATCTGAGGCCCAGTCAGCTCCGCTTCCCTCTTCATTGTTTCTCTGTGTTGGCCTCCGCTTCGCTCAGCAACAGATGGCCAGAGCTGCCATTTTCCATCCATTAAGAATGAATGTTTTTTTCTCTCTGTAAAACCTTGGCTGTGAGGCGACTGTTAGCGATGGCTGATGATTTATTTAGACTGGGCTCTGTGCTGGGAGAGCTACGTGCTTCTACACGAGACCCGATACTCACCGGGACTCTGCCGGTTCTGCTGCCCTGCCCAACCTGTTGGCTTCACACCTCTCTGCACATGGGCCCCGTGCAGCCAGAAGGGAGGCCCCACCGTACAGTAGAGTGTACCGGCACCTGGCCTGTCCTCCTGTAATGCTGTCCCCGGATAGACATAAAGCCATGCAGGAGTCACGGTCCGCTGGCTCTCCCTGCAGGCCAGCTCCCCCAGTCAGCTGGGACGGTTTCCTGATGAGACCTGGAATAACAGTCTGCGGAGGCAGCGGCGTTCCCTGCATTCAGTGGTCTGGCCTCATCTCATGATGCCCCGCTGGGTGTTTACAACAGGAACCAGAGTTGTGGGAAGTTTCTCGTCATTCTCTGTAGGGGAGGGGATGCCCTTCCTTATCTCATCATCTTATCAAGATCCTAGTGTCCATACCAGAGCTCTTGGTCAGAGGTTAGAGGTCAGAGGTCGCACATCTTTGATGAATCGGCTTCAAATGTCTGTACTGTGTGTGCATTGAATTACATTGTTAACATTTTACAATAAGGGTACATTAATTATCCATGGATTAACATTATTTATGCAGTATTTAACAGCTAACTAATGTTCTATGAACCATTCATTAATATAAGTTTATGCAGTAATAAGCAATATTATATATCATTAGCATTAACATAGTAGTTACGGTTAGTGGGTAAGAGGTTCCTACCCTCCCTATTCAATAATAATAATTTAACACCTTTGTTAATACCAACACAAACACAATTATCTTTGTCATATCAGTAAACTTGAACACCATTAGTAAATGATTACTTACCATAACTTAACTGTTCGTTAACGGTTTGTTGATTGTTAGTGAATGATGTGTCAGTGATCGTTTGAGTCAGGAGCCTCCATCCTGTAGCTCCTGCTGTCTCCATGGAAACGCTGAGCAAACAGAATGGGGGGGGGGGGGGGGGGTCAAAGCTCCTCCGCTCCTCCCCCCCCTCCCTCTCCTGACCCCCTCTTGGAGTGGGGGTTTCTGTTCTCCCTCCGGCCCACTGGGAACCCCCATGTTTATCTACTGGTTTCGGGGGATTAGCAGTGGGGGAAATGATAGGGTGAGGCCAACATACACACACACACACACACACCCACACACACACCCACGCACCCACACACATGAATCCACGCAGGGGTGCTAGCCTCTCCCAGGTCTACATGTGTTCTGTGTATGAAAGGGAACCTCTGTCAGAGCTCTGAGCTGCAGAACCAGAGATACCTGGTGGGGGGGGGGGGGGGGGGTGTTGGTGGATTGTTAACATCAGCTTTAGCAGTGTACTACTTCCGTTGACGCTTGCCATTTGCCGTTTTCTGTTGTGCAAACTATCTCTCTCTTTCGTACACACACACACACACACACACACACTTGCTCTAACATGTAGACAAACAGAAAATAACAACTTTCCCACATTCTTCCAGTGCATGCTGGCAGGAAGCGATAAAACACCAGTAGGTGAAGTCTGAGAGCACAGAGCTGGGAACTCTACTCTCTCCAGGGAGAGCTCTACTCTCTCCAGGGAGAGCTCTACTCTCTCCAAAGAGAGCTCTACTCTCTCCAAAGAGAGCTCTACTTTCTCCCTGGATGGAGTAGATCTCTACCCTCTCCAAGTAGAGCTCTACATTCCCAGGGAGACTCTACTCTCTCTGTACGTTCTGGTGATTGTCTAAACACAGGCTTAACGTTTAGACGTCTCCATGTGCCGACTTGGGCCTTAAGGAAGGTAAAGAAGGCACTTGTTAATAATAGATGTGTAACACATGCTAGGTCTGAGCAGGACATGTGTACTCCATACGTTAGAGTCCTCTTAACCCCCTTCCATGTTTCCATTCTTTGAGGGATGAAGTGCCCATAAACCAGACCCTCAAACAAACAAAAACTTCATTTCTGCCGGTCTGCTCTTGTAAATCACTCTGCTTTGATTTTTCTTTGTTCAGAATGTTTCCATCTTTTCTGCTCCATAGGATGATCTCTCTCAGAGAAAGTCCTCATACTGTTGGTCTTTCCACCTCGTCATTAGGTTTTTGGTTGGACTTTGGTTGGTTCAGAGACATTCACTGTAGCAAACTTTTGAAACAGCAGAAATGTTCTCAACCCTGTACTGCCCAGACCCAGTCTTACTGAGTCTTCATCTTTAAAGGACATTTACATTTTTCATGAATTGTTAGGTAATATTCAAAGGAATACTATCCATCTACGAGTCTTAAGCATGCCAAAAATTACAATTCTGAATTGTATGTCAAAATAGCATCAGTTTTAATCTGAAAACATGGTGGGAGAATGTTCACATTCCCCTTCCATTCAACAATACAGAGGGACCTGATCTGCAGGGAATGTCAGTAGTAAGCAGTGAGAACAGTAAAATCTCTCCTACGCCTGCTCCTGTTTTATATTATGTAAACAGCGGACAGTGGAGACAAGTTGAGCTTTGCTTTCTGTTCCGTATTGTCTCTAAGTATCAGTCAGATATACTACTGCTCTGAATAAAGCATGAATACTAAGCAGTACTACAGGCCGTGATGTGATACCAGTACAATGGAAGTATTAGCCTATAATCAATTACCCCCAGTAGAGACTTGGTGTTATCTTATAACTGCTATAACTGAGTATTTGACATGTTTGCAATTACTTGGAACACAGTTTTGGATATGGAATCTCTCTTCTCCAATACTTAGCCTACCCCTGGAAGCTGTGTCAGCCCATTCCTTAAGGAAGTTACTCACAAGCTGATATTCTTGCCTTGCTTCAGTGCTTTATTTTTTCCCTGCCCCTTAACACTAGAGATGGTATGTTTGTGCCTGGACTCCTAATGAAGAGCAGCTCCTGCAGACCGAATTGCTCGTCTAAAACATTTTAATTATCCGAGGCCCAGAGCAACAAGCCTGTGCTGCAGTGGAATACTGAGCCCCCTGACGTGGAGATGATCACACTCCCCTCTCTACCTGACGCTGTCCTGCTTGGTTCCTCTAGAAGCTCCAGAAGACCGAGGGGAGGGAAAAGGGAGTGTGCTGGAGCGTGCTCTAGTCTGGTGGAGGAGGATCCTGAAGCCACTCCAGAGTCCTCCCATCTGATCTTGGCTCTTGAACCTTTCTCCACAGCCTGATAAAGCCCCTTTAAACAACGTCTTTCTCTCTCTCTCTTTCTCTCTCGCTCTCTCTCTCCAGGAGGGCGTAAGACCCATGATGACATCAGCTTAGTGTTGAAAACTCAGCCCCTTCTGATCTGAGTAGGGGTCCTTTCTACACTGCTTACACACACAAACCCACGTGTACTTACGCACACACACGCATGCACGTGTACACGGACAAGCAAACGCATACACACGTGAACGTGCACATGCACACACACGCATATACCCCAACAGCCCCCCCCCCCCCGACCTCTTCAGAGAGAGGAGAGCCAGCGTCTGTGTATTGATAGGGGAAGCGACCGCAATATAAATACAGGCCCCGACAATGCACTTCTGCAAGCCTCACGGCCGACTGAACCTGAGCAAGCAGCGTTAAGGAGAAGAGGAGGGGGAGGGAGGAAGAGGAGGAGGAGGAGGGAGAACAGAAATGCTTGAGTCTGAGGACACGGCCGGTTCCTGCTGTGACAGGGAAACATCTAGTGGGAGAGAGAGAGGCTGTGCTTCTGATATATTGGATGTATGTATCCTCAGTTCTCCCTTTGTCTGTTTTTTATCCCTCCAGATACTAAGACCGTGTCCATGCTGGGGGACGCGTTGTCTATCCACACTGAAACAGAATGCTGACTTAAGTTCAGTTTCAGTGCGCTCTGACCTTTTCAGCCGTTTTCAGATGCACACGCTTTGGATCCACTGGCTGAATTAAATGGAGACCACTGGAGCTATTGGGGAAAATAATAGATAGATAATTTTTGGTGGCTTGCTGGCTTGTGTTTGACTCTTTCGCTCTCTCTCTCTCTCTCTCTCTCTCTCTCTCTCTCTCTCTCTCCAGGAACTGGTGTCCTCACACGGTCTCCAAGACGGTGACCTGCCAGGTCCAGAACGGTACGGTTCTTCAGCGGGTCTACCAGAGCTGCGTGTGGCCGCAGGGCTGCTCAGGAGCAAGGTGAGGCGGAGCGGGGGTCGACCTTACTATTACACTCCTCTCACTGTAGAACGTAACTCCAGAGTGAAGCTCACTATCACCCTCCTCTCCCTGTAGAACGTTGTCTCCATAGTGGACCTCACTATAACACTCCTCTGACTGTAGAGCGTAACTCCAGAGTGAACCTCACTATCACACTCTTCACACTGTAGAACGTAACTTCAGAGTGAACTTCAGGGTTCAGATGATTGTATGTTAAGGTAACCAGGGACAGATTAGGAACAAGAGGCAGGTGATGGTGGAGAGACACAGGGACGGATAAATCTTTTGTTTTTAGTGTAGAGTGCGAGACTGTTGAAGGAGATGAACCCGTTGCATCTGCGCTATCAATGTCCTGCTGTTCAGAGACGTGTCATCAAAACATGCAGAGTTGTGTCTAGCAGACTAAAGTATTTTATGTATGCTGATATGGTACAATGGTGTGTGTGTGTGTGTGGTCGTGTGTGTGTGTGTGTGTGTGTGTGTGTGTGTGTGTGTCTGGTCTCCAGCTATAAGACGCTGGTCAGGCCCTCCTACAGGCTGGTGTATCGCACCGTGACGTCTCTGGAGTGGAGGTGCTGCCCCGGGTTCAGCGGCGCCGCCTGTGAGGAGGGTGAGTCACGTCAGGGTCCAGGGGTCTCTAAACCCGCTCACTCACTGTCTGTCTCTCTGTCATACACACACACACACACATACACGCACGCACACACACACACACACACAGACACACGCATACACACAGACACACAGACACAGACACACACACACACACACACACACACACACACACTCTTGTGTCTCTGTAACACGCAGTTATCATTTTCTATAATTATTTTGCACCCATGAGCAAACAAACAAACTCCCCACTTCATGCACACTCTCAGTGTTTACTCAGCGCTGCAAACAATAGCTGGGGATGTTTGTCTACAAAATTGTTTTCTGCTTAGTTTAGAGAACCTAGTGGATGAATCATAGTCTGAGGAAAGCCAGTCATGGAAGTAAGCTGAGTTTAGACTGGTTTGACACATGCAACCCGCTCTCTTCCCCTCTCTTCCCCTCTCCTCTCCTCTCCTCTCCTCTCCTCTCCTCTCCTTTCCTCTCCTCTCCTCTCCTCTACTCCCCTCTCCCTTTACGTTGTGTCTTCTATGTTTCTGCCTTAATCATGCTATCCTCTGCTAAAAGTGGCAAGCTCTATGGAGATCATCTGTTCAGATAGCTTCCTGCTCCCCTGCATCACACCACACAGACACAACAACACCTGTCTGGTGTAGAGCTGTTGAAATGCCTGTTTTTGTAGTTTGCTCTGGCGCTTTCTATGTTGTCGTGTAGTTCCTCAGTGGCTGTTCTGTTGACTCTGGCTTCCTACAGAGAGAAGCTGGTACTCTACTCTACTTTATGCCCAGCATGTCAGGTTCTGGAAGCTCCACACTACACACTCTCACTCAGTCTCTAATGGCTCCCCCCCGACGGCTGGCTGGCCGTAGCAGTCTGGAGTGTGTGTGTGTGTGTGTGTGTGTGTGGGGGGGGGGGGGGGGGGGGGGGGGTCCAAGACCTTGGCCTCAGGTGACCTTAGGAGAGGCGGGTGTCTATGTACACGGTGGGTAGAGATGTGTAGACACAACCTCCATGGGACACAAAGCGCAGGGACGCGCCGTCAAACAGATAATTATCCAATTAGGCGGCCGCTGAAGGGGGATCGCTGTGGTTGTCATGGGAGCCGTGCAGTAGAGGGGGGGGGGGCAGGATTAGCCACTTATTAGCCCCTCGTTCCGGCAGCCTCAGATCAAGGTGGCGCTGAGAGGAAGTGACAGGTCTCCATTCACCACCTCACTCTCCCACACCCTGGCCGGGGTCCAGGCCCACCAGCGCTACGTCTGCTCCGCCCACAACCCTCACCCCCACCTTCATCCCCCCGCATCACAGACACATCCAACCTGTCCAACCCCGGCGTAGCTGGAGGCTAGGAGGCTGGGAGGCTGGGGGGCTGGAAGGGGTTGAAGGCCTGGAACGGTTGCCATAGCGCCACCTTGTAAAGCCTGCCTTAGGCTAGAGACATATATATGTGTGTGTGTGTGTGTGTGTGTGTGTGTGTGTGTGTATATATGTCTACATGTATTTCAGAGGTAACGACGCAGGTTTCCTGCCCATCCTCATTCCCTCCTCCTCCTCATCATTCCATCTCACCTGCTAGTCAGTTTTTTTACAGACTAGCAGGCGGAAAACTGCTTTACTTCTCCCCTCCCCCCCATCCCACCTCCCCCCTGCTCCCCTACTTCCCCCCCTCCACCTACACCCCGTCTCTCTCCCCCTCCCCCCCCTCTCCTCCCCTCCAACTTCCCCCCGTCTGCTCCCCTAATTGCTGCTCTACTCCCAAGCCTGGTCCGCATTACGGGAGGCCCCCCCCTGACAATACCCAGGCCTCTCAGGGGCCTGGGCCCCTGGAAAAGGGCCCAAAGGAAACTGAGGAGGACGGGGGCCCGTCATCAATGATTTGTTCTCTTGATTTTAAAGTCTTTTTTTCATCAAATTCTTTTATTCCTGGATTGACCTACATTCATTCACCGCTCGCGTTTCAGCCGCTAAACCAGAGCTGATTTGATTTAATTCATTCTGAATAATTTAGTCGTTTTCCCCTCGCCGAGCCGGTGGGATCGGCTAGTGCTGTCTGGAGCGGAGATAAGGTGTCTCTGGTTAAGATTTGGGTCGTTCTGTGTTTCCAGCTTATGGGAGCCAAGCAGTGCTGTGTGCGGAGGAGAATGACTGGAGGTATATGTTCATGGTGATGGAGTCACTGTAGGCCCAGGAGGGAGGGTGAATTAGTCAATAGCAGTACATCTGTCCTCCATGGCTCCCTGGTGCCCGACGCAGGGAATCCACTGCTCGACATTACATCAGCGACATCTGATAAGAGCTCATCTAGAGTCTGAGCATTAAGACCATCAAGCGCACTCTCTGTATCGACTCTTCTACGACAGGAGTCTCGGGGCTTCGCTGAGACCCCTGGCCTGTTCTCACCCTCCTACCGGGTTCCTGTGATGTTAGGATGTGTTGTCTGACTCCTGGTCCTGCTACACAATGGCCTGCATCTCTGATGGAGCCTGAGCACAAGAAGAAGGAAAAATAAAGTATTTGCAGATGGAAACACTTTCCTAGCGCTCCAGACACGAGGACTTAATGTATGGCTGTGCGGGCTGTGGCTGTCCTGATATCTGCAGTTTCAGAAGGGAGTTCCAAGTTAAAGGACTCAAAGCGTCACTTTCACACGGATCCTCCAATTGGGGAGCTTGTTGTTATTATGGGATGTTATCATTTGTTTTCCTTGGTCCCCTTAAGGAAATGTTGATAGTGCTGGGGGTTTAGTCAGTGCTGGGGTTGGGGGGTTTAGTTAGTGCTGGGGTTGGGGGGTTTAGTTAGTGCTGGGGTTGGGGGGTTTAGTTAGTGCTGGGGTTGGGGGGTTTAGTTAGTGCTGGGGTTGGGGGGTTTAGTTAGTGCTGGGGTTGGGGGGTTTAGTCAGTGCTGGGGTTGGGGGGTTTAGTCATTGCTGGGGTTGGGGGGTTTAGTTAGTGCTGGGGTTGGGGGGTTTAGTTAGTGCTGGGGTTGGGGGGTTTAGTTAGTGCTGGGGTTGGGGGGTTTAGTCATTGCTGGGGTTGGGGGGTTTAGTCATTGCTGGGGTTGGGGGGTTTAGTCATTGCTGGGGTGGCGGGGGGGAACTCAGGCCCTGGTTATTCCCGGTTGGCAGAGCAGCAGAGGTGTGGTTTCTGTATTAAGCCACAGAATGTAATCTGTGTTTTCACAGCTCGCTGCAGCTTATCAGAGGCCCGCGCCCTGAGCTGCTCACTCAGCCCCAGGGCTGCAGCTCCGCCACCAGCCAGGGGAAGGGTGGCACCTTGTGGGTGCGTGGGCCTTTGTGATTGTGTGTTTGCCAATGTGTGTGTGTGTGTGTGTGTGTGTGTGTGTGTGTGTGTGCGTGTGTGCGTGTGTGCGTGTGTGTGTGTGTGTGTGTGTGTGTGTGTGTGTGTGTGTGTGTGTGTGTGTGTGTATGTGTGTGCGTGTGTGTGTGTGTGTGAGTGTGTGTGTTTGATTGCGAGCGTGTGTGAACTTACTGTGAATGTGTGCTAGGTTATTGGTGTGTGTGTGTGTGTGTGTGTGTGTGTGTGTGTGTGAACCATAATTAGCTGCAGGTTTTAGTGACCAAGTGGCGGGGCCACAGGGGATGCAGGGCCGGCGAACTCCTGGCAGACCCCTACTGGTGGGTGGTACCAGCCTCAACACCCCCCTCCCCAGTCAGTCCCCTCACCACCCAGGGGGCGGTCTGCTACAGGGCGGCTCCCTGTAGCAGGCCGCTGTCCTGCAGTCTGGAGGGCGTGAGGAACAATGCTTTACGAATTGAATATTGCTAGATAGGATGATTTATCCATCATACGTTCCTGTGTGACTTGGGGGCACACCAGCAGATCCTCATGTTGTCATCCTGTCATGTTGGCTTTAGGGCAACATGTGATTTGTAATGGCGGTTGACGAGGTGTAGGTAGGAGTGTGTTCCTCTCTGAGTGAGGCGGCGTGCTGCGGCCAAGACAGGGCTGTGTAATGTCTGCAGCAGCCAGAGCAGCAGCAGCCAGAGCTGTGTCCCCATTGGAGGCAGCTGAACTGAACGTCAGCGTAGAGACGAGGAGGAGGAGGAGTGTATAGACACTCCTCGAGGCTGTGTAACCACGGCAGGGACTAGGCCTAGAATCCACACACTCGGTGTATCCATTAATTAACATGAAAGATTGCTGTGATTATTAGCGTAACGAAGCCTAAATCAAACCATGGACCTCGTCCCTCCCCCTCCGTTTGGCTCCTTGTCTCTCGCACATGCTTCCTGGAGGCTGAACGGGTCCTCCTGTCTCCTGGTCTCCCCCTGTCTCCTGGTCTCCTTGGAGGGCGGGGTGCTCCCCGAGGCTGCTGGCCAGCCTGAAACGCAGCCATCCTAAACTATTTAGACGCGAAGAAGTCGATATCTTAATGGCTTTTGGGAACCCATCAATCATGATGCGAAACACAAACCGACCGAGTTACCTCATTGGTCTAAAGCTCTGCAATGTACTTTTTACATTGCAATTTTTTCCATAGGGAAGAAAGTGAAAAAATGTGCAGGGGCATGCTGCATAATTATATATATATTCACATCATATGTAATGATTTAGAGCAGATCCATTGATTCTTCTCCTGTTGGCTCGGCTGCATGTTATCCATACGTCTGTTTAGATGATGTGTCCGTGATGCTCCAGTTGAATCCTTGGTCACAGAGTGGAAAACCTGCTCTTCCTTCTGATGTATGACTTCCTCCGTCTCCTCCGGGGAACACAAATAAACCGCCCTTTTCCTGCTGTACAAGAAAGTTTGCCTGGCCAGCTTTTCAAAAGGCATAAAACAACTTCTAGAGGTAAAAATAGACCCGTGCCCACGTCAACAAACATATTTAGACTACAGACACACAATGCTCCCTGCCCTAGCCAATTAGAGTAGAGATGCAGAAGAAACACTTGAATACAGGCACACAACCTAGCTTCAAAGAGTAGAGCAGGAAACACACTAGACTACAGACAGAACTGTCCAGGTTTCCCAGGGAAAGATCTCCCCTGTGAGAGCTGTCAACCAGGGATTAGTCGCCTTGTGGCCCCAGTCTGATATTGTGGAAGATGCCCATGAATCAATGAATTAATGAATCAATGAATCAATTTCTGTAAAGATAATGTGGATGGGACCCATTGATTGTGAAAAGCTGTTAAAATTGCAGTAGTCTAAATGGAATGGATGTGAACGGAAGGAAGTAAAGACGCAAGCATCGTCATCATAGTAGCTCAGGGAGCAGACCAGGTGTCTTAGTAGCTTCCTCATGCCAGGGTCACATCCAGGCTGTCTGCTGAATGCAGCTTTAACAAAATGAAACTAAACTACTGACAAAGCCTATTTGACATTAATACATAATGACATTGTTAACAGTGATAATGGGATGCCTCTACTATTCACTAAGTTATCGGAGGCATAATTTAAGTCTATAATAAGTCTGGGATCTGCATTATGATAAAGTATAGTTTTAAACACCCTAGCAACTTATTGTTTGACATTAACTTTGATGTCCCTTTCTTCTCTTAATTTCACGTCTCCACCTCAGTACGAGCCACAAGGTAAAAGCGTTTACAGTAAAACACAAGTTGAGGCCAGTGTCAGGCTATACATTTTTACACCATAAAAATGTATAAACGCGTATTCCAAGTTTACGTCACACTTTCTTTCTGTAAACTCCCAGACGTCCGAAGAGTGTCGCTGCTCATTGGTCATGCCTCCATCAACACCACATCAGAGAAGCTGCAGTAAACGCTATGAACTCTGATCAACACCAACGTCCAGTGTGGGTGTTTTGTCTTCCAATGTATTGGCTGAACTGTTCTATGTGGATCTGGATTCACATTTCTTCTTTAAGTATACATAAAGTAAGGACGACTGCCATCCGAGGTTGGGTCGCATGACAAGCATCAAAGAAAATCAAATATATTTGACGTGTAGGTTCTAGTTCCCACAGCGTGTACAGACCAGTTGGGGGTACTGGGAGCGGAGTAAGGGTCTACTTGATCCATATTCTTGAGTTAGGGTTAGGGTTAGAGATCATGAGATCAAACATAGGGGATGAGGGAGGTGATGATGAGCTGTGGTTCAGGATGAAGTCCGCGGACTGAGTAGCGCCTGGCGCTCAGTCTCACCACCACAGCACACGTCCCAAAGGCCTCCTGGGGTTTAACACATGATGTGGACATGAGACAGAAAATGAGTTGATGTATCAAGCAGCAACTCTAAAGCAGTCTCTGCCCTCAACCGTGGGCTGCGCCGGTTAAAGACCCCCAAGAAATGCTTGATGTGTGGTTTGTTGATGTGTGCTTGTCGGCTTCTATAGCCCTTGCTCGTCCCTCTTGCCTCTGGCACTGGGGAGTGCTATACCCTCCCAGCCCTGGGTTCAGCCTGACAGAGAAACAGATGCAGCGACACCAGCGTAGGGGAGCTCCTCTTTGGCACTTCACACTGTTTACCCTGTGTTAGTAGAGCGTGTTAGACACGCACCATTTAGGAATGAGCTGGGACCTCACACACACACACACACACACTATTCCAAATATTATTTTTGGGGGGTTCGTTCTACAGGTCACCTCTTGGACTGATGATAGCAAAGTGCAGGTGCTTCTCTGTGCAGCGGTCTGGCTAGTGGATTTTAACGCATTCATAGTGCTATGAAGGTGGCAAAGCTGGCATATCCTCCGCCTGCTGAGCCTGCTTGGCTGTGGCAGCATCCTGAGCCTGCTTGGCTGTGGCAGCACGCAGACGTTGAGCATCCCGGCTGGGAGCCTGGAAGGCTCAGCGGGGAAGGCTCATTAATAACAGGAAGTACCCCTGACCCTCCAAACCAGCGCTCTGCATTCCGCTCCGCTGCCCCCCTGGGACTCATATGGGGGCAGTGGGCGGTTGTGGGCTGAGGGGCGGGGGCTTTAACAGCTTGGTGTTTTGCTTGGACTTTCGCCAAAGGCCAGCAAGAATAGCTGTGTGTGTGTGTGTGTGTGTGGCACATGCGTACACATAGCGGTCAGGGAAGGCATCTGTGTGCTCCTGCTTCTTTTGGGGTTTCGAACTCTCTCCCGGCACCCAGCCAGGGAGTCTTACACCAGGGAGTCCTCCATCATCCAGCCCTGACGGAGCCTCATGATGGAGCCTCATGAAGCAGACTCATGAAGTAGACTCATGATGGAGCCTCATGATGCAGACTCATGAAGTAGACTCATGATGGAGCCTCATGATGCAGACTCATGAAGTAGACTCATGATGGAGCCTCGTGATGCAGACTCATCCAGCTCTGATGGAGCTGGCTTCCTCCAGCAATCCGGCCCAGGAAAGCGTTACGTGTTTGTAGATGGCTAAATCGTGGCTCCAGAGGCCGCAGTCAATCTGACCCTGGAGAACAACTTTGATGAAATACATTCACTTCATGCAAGTGTACGGTTATTTAAATATTGTTTTAAGAAAAGGAATTACCTCTCTGCATCTGAAACTTACAGGGCTTCGGCTGTCAGCCACGAAAGACAAGGGAGGGAGAGAGGATGATGTCATGCCAGTTTTATTTCTCTTGGCTGTCCTCCATGTGGTCTAAGTGAACGGCCCCGCCTCACCTGATTGGGGCCCTGGTCCCCCAGAGAGCAGAGGCTGTCTGGCCCGGTCTGTGGGGACACAGACCTGTCAGCAGGAGTGCACACAGAGCAGCTAAAGAACAACATCCATAAGAAGCTAAAAGGCCATTTATCAGAGAAACAACGATGAAACGTCCTTGTCCATTGAGTCACGTGACGCCACACAGATGGACCACTCTTCCTGGTTCTCATCGCATAGATCATAGATCGGTGGAATGAAAAAGTAAAGGCACAAAGGGATATTAGAGGTGTTACTCGGCCACCTCAGATGATCCGGACAGACTGAGAGAGACCCGGCTCTCTGAAACAGCGCTCCCTCTTTCTACTCCCTTTCCTACATCCTATCTACATGAGAAACAGAGGCCCTCTGGCCAGGTTGCTCTGGACCGGTCAGGTCAACAAAGACCTGGAGCCTCTCTCCCTCCGATGGACGACTCGGGTCAACAAAGACCTGCAGCCTCTCACCCTCCGATGGACCGCTGGGGTCAACAAAGACCTTCAGCCTCTCACCCTCTGATGGACGACTCGGGTCCACAAAGACCTCTGATGGACGACTCGGGTCAACAAAGACCTGCAGCCTCTCACCCTCCAATGGACCGCTGGGGTCCACAAAGACCTGGAGCCTCTCACCCTCCGATGGACCGCTGGGGTCCACAAAGACCTGCAGCCTCTCACCCTCCGATGGACCGCTGGGGTCAACAAAGACCTGCAGCCTCTCACCCTTCGATGCAATGATACAAACTAAACCCTGTGGACGGGTCACCGCCCTTCGGAGGATCCCAGTCCTTATGCTACAAGCGTTCCAGTCTCTGTGGATGACGGGCTCCACTGCAGACACAACAGGTTTATTATGGGAGTGCCTCCCACTCGCTGTATAAGATGTTTCAACCCCAGTTTCAACCCCAGAGGAACAAGATGAGGTGATGTCTGAGAATCAATGCAAACCAAATTATTGCACTATTCCTGCTGAGAGAAATCCCCACAGAGACGAGAAGGGATGGAAATTGCATATTATGATAGATAACAAATGATGAAAAGCATCCCTATAATGAATTGGATGTTTTATAGCGGTGTCAAAGTGTTTAGGAAGGTGTTATCCCTGTTAGGCCAGGGATTCATTCCTCCTCTCCTCTGCTCAGGTCAGGTGGTCTGGAATTCGTGCAGCATCTAGTGGGAGATGGGATGCTGAAGGGACAGGCACCAACCCTGGGAATGACAGGGAACACTTCAGAAAGACATGTAGAGAGAGAGATGAGATTGAGAGAAATAACACAGAGATGGAGAGAGATTACAAGAGAGAGAAAAAGATGGAGAGAGATAACAAGAGAAAGAGAACGATGGATAAAGACAATGAGAGAGAGAGAGAATATGGAGAGATAAAAGAGAGAGAGATGAAGGTAGAGAAAGAGCGAAAGAAACAGAGAGAGAGAGATGGAGGTAGAGAGGGAAAAAGATAACAGAGAGAGAGAGAAAGATAATAAGAGAGAACGATAGAGAGAGATAACAGAGAGAGAGATGAAGGTAGAGAGAGAAAACAGAGAGCTGTCCCCTCCCTCGTATTGTGAGAGCTGACTTTTGGCAGGGATTTAAAGACATTCGAGCCAAAAGAGAAGAAAGAAAATCACAAAGAGAAATCAAAACAGTGTTTGGATTTGGCTATTCCTGAAAAAAGGACAAAGAACAGACCTCAATAACAGCCTTTTCCTTGAAGCCACAATTTCGAGATGCTTTTCAATTATGGCATAAGTTTTACTTTACATATAAGCTACATGGACATACAGGTGGGATCTAATGTGAGGGTCTCTCTCTCTCTCTCTTGCTGTATTGCTCTCTCCATCAACGAACGCACATGTTTTAGCCATCCTCCATTATAGTGGGCTGTAGGTAATCACCATGGTGACATTAAGCAGGATGAAAGGCCAGAGAAATGTTCCTCTGTGTTTGGTTACTTTTTCACAGTGAGCCTTGTCCCTGAAGCAGCAGCGCTGTGAGACATCCTACAGAATCTCTTAACCCCGTCCTTCGTACATTTTGTATAAATGATTGTAAGTCTCATATCGTTCAAGCTTTTCTTTGGTTCAGACGATTGAGTCAGGCCTCTCTGGGTTCACTTGGTCCTGCTCTAAAAAAGGATAACCTTCAACGTGGTCACTATGGAGATGGCCCAGGAGCTGGGCTCTGCCTGACATCTGCTCTATGATATTGTTCTCAACACTCCTGATTTCCCCCACCGCCAAATGGACGAAGTGTCAAGTGCTGAAATTGCTTAAATTGCTCTTCATAGAGTCATAATCTCCCCACGACTGATGTCATGTGGGATTCTAAAGCTTTCATCAAGCTTTAAAGTCGAATGCTTTCATTTTCTTTTAGAAACGGCGGTCTTGTACGACGACCGCTATGAAGATGTCACGCAGTGGGCTTTAGAATCAGTTTAAAAGGTTGCTTTGAAGCAAAGTTGCGGCCCGTGATTTTTTTATTGCAGCTTTCGTAAGGAGTTTAACGCCGCAGATAAAAACTGAATTGGCCAACTAAGTAAAGGACCCGCCGCCTCCCGGCAGCTTTGTGTTTAATGAGTCGGCTGCCGCTCCAGGACTCTGGACTG
>NC_136934.1:17643594-17656094 GCF_949987615.1 Pollachius pollachius | reverse complement strand
TGTTCACTAGACTCGGATGTGGTCCACTGGGTCTGCTTCTCTTCAGCGCCCTCTAGCTGGATGGACGCTCTGCACAACAACACCTCTCCTGTCACCACCACAGCTTTCAGTGCATTGCATTCAATCTAAATTTCATGGCACTTTTCGAGCAGAGACACAAAGTGTAAGGACCAAAATCAAACCAATATCGTACTAGTAGCAGCAATAAAATGGCCCAGAAAGGGATTTGGAGAGAGAAGTGGGTTTGTGTGTGTGTGTAAGAGAGAAAGAATTAAATTCTGTGTGTGCGTTAAAGAGCGTTTGTGTGTGTGTGTGTGTGTGTGTGTGTGTGTGTGTGTGTTTGTTACAGAGTGTGTTTGTGTGTATTTTAATAGGATTCAAGCAGCTCCACAACAAAAAGTTTCTGTAGAGATGCCGCTCCGCCCTCTGCTTTAATCAGCCGGTCCCCATGTCACCGGGGGCCCTTGGCTCCACCTGGGCTCCACCTGGGCTCCACCTGGGCTCACTGGAACCAACTAACCAACTAACCCTGCTCCAGTGGGTTCCAGTGAGCTCCACTTGGTTCCATGTGCTCCCCAGACCCATGGGGGCTCATGGATTCTTTATTCTGATGGTATCAGAAGAAAAAGAAAGACCACACTAAAAGATTGCTATACCATTATGATATAATAGGGAATATTCACCATAAACCCTATTTATCCATCAATATTTATTCAGAGTATTAAAACGTGTCTTACTTCTATTATTATTATATTTTTTTTTACCTCCTTAAATTTAATGTGGCATGTTAGCCCTGTTTTCGAAGCCAAAAACCCTTCCAGCATCAATATACAATATATCACAAGCTCTGACCAAAAGCAGCCCAAAGGAACACAAACTAGACGACTTGTATGTTTTCTTTTAAACCCCTTTGTGTATTTCCACATCATAAATTGTGTCTTATCAGCTTCAGAATGGAGAGCAGAGAGACATGTCCCTCTCCTTTACCCATCAAGAGACTGCTCCAGGCTGGTGATCTTAGTAAAGGGACTCTCAGTCATCAACACCCAATGTTATCCAGCAACTCCTAGTCTTTCATCATACTTCTACGATCGCAATATACTGCGCAGCGTTTCCATAGTGACGCAACATAGATTAACATGCTCCTGCTCAGCGACATTGTGCTCAGTGCCCCCCCCCCCAAACCCCCCGGTCCACTATTCTAAGCAGCCTCATTATCTTCATGTATGCTTCCTGCTCTCTCTCTCTCTCTCTCTCTCTCTCTCTCTCTCTCTCTCTCTCTCTCTCTCTCTCTCTCTCGTCTCAGATATGGGGCGGCCATTCTGCTTAACACTACGGCTCATATATTTCACCTTGGGTCGAGTGCTTGAAGACCACTTCAGTAAACAGGTGCAGTTCTATGGATGGCTTAGATGGAGATGAGTTTGTTTTATGAGACGTCCAGCAGAACTCTCTAGTTATTCCTTCTGGGGGGTAAAATGGGGAGGGCTATCAGATTTAAATCAACAACTCTATCTTGAGCACAATTCAAATAGTTGAGGGAGGAAAGAAAAGTTTGGCTTATGTGTTCCCACACATATCTCCCGTGTTTATTGATATTTATAAGCATAACAGTTTAAGTTAGGTTTATGGTTTTCTTTGAGAGCAGAATGTGGTCGTAAGAGGAGCTGTGAAGCTACAGCCTGGAGACAATAGCTCGGCTGTGGATGTCAGGTATTATACGGTTTGTGTTCTCAGGAAACATGTTGAACGTTCTGCGGTTTTCAAGATAACTTTGATTTTGCTGATTCATATGGGGAGTGCCATAACACCGGTTATGATTCTGGAAGTACATTGTATTGTGTTCCATGCTTTGTCCTCCCACCGCCCGCACGTCAGGCCAGGGAAAATACAGTTATCATCAGGGGCGACCGGCTAGAGACAAACGTGTCCAAATCAACTGTGGGCAAACAGCGTGGGAATAGGAATGGAGGTGTGTCCAGTGAAACACGAGGGCTTAGGGCTGACCCAGAACGAGCTGGTTATGATGATGAAGGGAAGGATGTTTAGCCGAAGGTCGGTGGGTCGGCTCCCTGACTCAATCAAATTGTGAGCTGACAGATTTTCTGGTCCCAGCATTAAACAGGGTAAGAAGCAGCGTTCAGTGGCCAATAGGCCTCGACTGAGCTCCCATCATACTCAGGGGTCTTTCCGTTGAACCCTGGAGGCCGTTCACTCATAGTAGACGAGAGGGGTGAACTGTTTTTTACTACCAGATTTGCCTAAAAAAGGACTTTACACAAAAAGTCGAGACCAGTTCTAAAAACCTTTCTCAAGTAACATGACACATCGTTTACTGAGCTTGACAGCTTTCAATCGGCAGTGGATACTGATAAGATTGACTAGTTTTTCGTTTTATTCTCCAATTTGACCACTGCAGACCATCTATATGGTGTAGTCCGTTCACACCAACCCCAAACCAGTCTGAAACTGCCTCCCAAGCTCCTCTGTAGGGTCTGCAATTAAGAAGTTTGAAGAGATCTTTGATTGCCTTCCAGAAGTATAACAAAGTATGGGGGCATCATGCTGAGGAACATCTATTTTAATATGGCAATTCGGTAAGATTGTGAACATGACATATATAATATAATAATATTTGATCAGAACACAGTCAGTGTCGGGTTCATCGCAGTAGCTTGTTACTAGCGGTACCCCGTTTTGGACCACCACTTGTTCAAAGTTTGTGTTTATGTGGCGAGGTCACAGACCGTCAGACACTCCCTTCAGTCAAGCAACAGCCAAGGACACTGTGGTTTCACCCGAGGCAGCAAAGCAAGGCATCCCGACACAAGCTACCGTAATGTTGTTTTACTGGTTAACCAGGCGACCGCAAGGAGAGAGGAGGCATAGAGAGGAGGAGAGAGGAGGCATAGAGAGGAGGAGGAGAGGAGGCATAGAGGATGGAGTAGAGAGGAGGAGGAGAGGAGAAGAGAGGTGGAGGAAAGAGGAGGAGGAAAGAGGAGTCAAGGAGGCGTGGAAAGGAGTAGAGGAGAAATGCATAAAGGAGGGACAGAGACCCTGGCTGTGGGCTCCTCAGTGGTGAGGAGTGGTGGCCGAGGAGGAGAAAGGCACTCGACGGGTTTGATGTGTGAGCCGGGGTCAGACGGGGTCAGCCGGGTTCAGGCGTGAGGGTTTTATCAGGTCTGGTCCTCATTGTGTCTCCGTTAAAAACAAAAGGTCATGCCCCAGAACCCGGCTGTGGGATTCCTTCTTCTCTTCTTCTTTTATGACTTCTGCTGTTTCCAGTGGAGGACATGTTGACACGGTGGGCGGCGGTGGTCTGCGGCCCGCCGCCGTGCGCCTGATCCGGGCGCCGCGCTGCAGCAGATGTGCCACCGCTCGCCCCGGCCACACTGACCTCAGCTCTGTTTGTTTGCATGGCTTTGAGGATTGAGAAAATTGCTTCCATTTCAGCTTTTTGCCCAAATCGTATTGGGGTTTGGGGTGGAGATGACTGAGGGACAGTATAACAGTTGTACTCTATTTTTAAACTCAGCGGGTTTGTTTTTTTATTGACTTTCATCAGGCTGACGAAAACACTGGAATAAACTTCTGGTTTGCTCTGTTGTGGCCGTCTGTTTTGATCCCTCGCTCGACCGCCTGCCGCTGTGGCCGTTTTATATCACCATGACGACCGCACCGCAGAGGAACCTTCTGGAAGGAGTGACGCAATGTAGCACACTATTCACCAGCGCACAACACCACTCAGCCAATAAGGGGGGGTGGAGAAGTTGACGGAGGAGAGGTTGGGGGAGTTGATGGAGGAGGTGAGGGAGGAGGTGACGGAGGAGGTGATTAAGGAGGTGATGGAGGAGGGGACGGAGGAGGGTACCGAGGAGGTGACGGAGGAAGAGAAGGAGGAGGTGATGGAGGAGATGACAGAGGAGGTGATGGATGAGGGTATGGAGGAGGTGACGGAGGAGGTGATGGAGGAGGGGACGGAGGAGGTGATGGAGGAGGTGATGGAGGAGGTGATGGGGGAGGTGACGGAGGAGGTGATGGAGGAGGGGACGGAGGAGGGTATAGAGGAGGTGACGGAGGAGGTGATGGAGGAGGGGACGGAGGAGGGTATAGAGGAGGTGACGGAGGAGGTGATGGAGGAGAGGACGGAGGAGGGTATGGAGGAGGCAGCCAGTAAATGGAGGTGTGGGCGTTCAGTGACGCTCCAACAGGGCATCATTGTCCTGTGTCATGCAGCATGTCAAACATACTGCATGATGCGGCCCCAGGAACTAGTCCGGTCTGGAAGCACCCGGTCAGGCTTTCATCTTCAGCCAGCAAGGGTCTCCTGTACCGGGGTTGCCTCCTCCAGGGTCCCATCCTCCAGGCAGCCTCCCTTCCCCTGGGCCTCCTAACTTCACCTCTCTGACTGGTGTGCCTGTTAGTCTGCCTGACTGCCTGCCTGTCTGTCTGTCTGTCTGTCTGTCTGTCTGTCTGTCTGTCTGTCTGTCTGTCTGTCTCTCTGTCTGTCTGTCTGTCTGTCTGTCTGTCTGTCTGTCATCAACATACTTCGGAAGCGAAGCCTGAGATAAAGACAGAAAGGAAAGGAAATGGAGAGGGAGGAGATTCACGGACAGCAAGTCGAGGGGTTGAAGAGAGTGAGGAGGGGTGTGAGAAAAAGATTGAAAGGAGTGAGGTACCTCACACAGATCTACCTGCCCCTGTCTTGGCGGGAGGGGTGGGAGAGGAAACAGGAAGGCCCTCCCCTTCCTGTAGAAGATTAGAGGCTCTGGATTGGCTGATTCTCCTACTCCAGACAGACAGCCCCACATCAACCAGACAACCGGCCAGCTGTCTTCTCCATCCCAGCCTCCTTCCTCTAGTGTCGAAACGGTCCTCTTTATGTGTGTGTGTGTGTGTGTGTGTGTGTGTGTGTGTGTGTGTGTGTGTGTGTGTGTGTGTGTGTGTGTGTGGCTAGCTAAAAGTTTATAATTATATGTAAAGGATAAACAAGCATTACCCTGCTCTATCCTTAATACCTTAACACCAAACAAAGCATTACCCTGCTCTACCTTCAATACCAAACAAAGCATTACCCTGCTCTACCTTCAATACCAAACAAAGCATTACCCTGCTCTACCTTCAATACCAAACAAAGCATTACCCTGCTCTACCTTCAATACCAAACAAAGCATTACCCTGCTCTACCTTTAATACCAAACAAAGCATTACCCTGCTCTACCTTCAATACCAAACAAAGCATTACCCTGCTCTACCTTTAATACCTAACAAAGCATTACCCTGCTGTAACCGTAATACCCAACAAAGCATTACGGTGGGCGTTGGGGTCCTGCTGTTCTGTGCTGACTGATGAGGTGAGGTGTGTGTGTGTCTGTGTTCAGCGCCCCGTAGACCCTCGCTTACCCTCACACGCCCCCCCTCTTGACCCTCACCTGAAGGTGGCCCCCCAAACACCTCAGACCCTTAAACTCAGCAGACGGCAGCACGAGGGGGGATGGGGGCGACCGCCGCAGCGTGGGAGGAAGTCACACATGAACGCCCATGTCGGTATTGGTCTTGACTTTTCGCGGTTCGCTGTTTTCGACCTCGTTTCAACCCATGATGAAAACATGATGTAAACAAATTGTCCATGAGGTCCAGGTATTGGGTTATTCCTAGCAGACATTCCTATAATACCCACATGTATGCTTCATTTCACTTCCATTCTATTGAGCCACAACAAGGAATCCAATAAATCCTTTACTAGTTATATTTACTTAGGCTGATAAACAACGAGCCCCTCCATCACCTCATAAAGGAGGCCTGGCACCCTGGGAACCGTAAAGACTGGCCGAGGATGCAGGTGCTGTGGGGCGGGCCGTCGAGGGTCACAACGTGGGTCCCAACGTTGTGATGTGACGTTTTTTTCTTCGTCTCACATCAGGATGTACGTCCGTTTGTGAGTACGGATTTCTGTACATGAGAACAGACGTCTCAGCAGAAGTCATTCATATCCGAACCGTCTTTGACGGTTGGGTGTGATCTGTTCAGCCCCATCACATATTTTTATGTGGGCAATGCGGTGCAGTTTCCTAAACGCATGTTATTCATTGTTGATATTAAGAAATGTTTTATCATCCATGGAAAGCATATTAAACAAATCAACTCTCCCTTCAATCAGAGGACTCTCTGATTGTAGAAGTAGAAGTACAGTACATATACAGTAGAGTAGAGGTACAGTACAGTATAAGTACAGTACAGTAGAGGTTTACACTCTGTGGTGCAGGGGTTCCAAACCCGTTTGGTTCAAATCATTAGAGAAGCTACAGGCTAACAGGATGTGCTGAATGGACGAGAGTTACCAGAAGGTATCAGTGATGGAGGATAGCCTCAGTAGGTCCTTATCCAGAACCAGAGGAGGGCGGTGGATGGCCCTCTCCCACCTCATCCGTCTTAAAGGACAAAGAAAAGGAAACGACTTACTCAGCACACATCAACAAAAATAAAATTGTGGGTGTTTCTCTGAGTGTGTGTTTTGCTGTGTGTGTGTGTGTGTGTGTGTGTGTGTGTGTGTGTGTGTGTGTGTGTGTGTGTGTCTGGGTGTGTGGGTTTCTGAGTGTGTTTCTGATTATGGGTTTCTCAGTGTGTGTGTGTGTGTCTCTGTCTGTCTGTCTGTCTGTCTGTCTGTCTGTCTGTCTGTCTGTCTGTCTGTCTGTGTGTGTGTGTATGTGTGTGTGTGTGTGTGTGTGTGTGTGTGTGTGTGTGAGCGTAGAGGCAGCAGACACAGAATAATACTCCTCTTGGTCACAGCACCTGGTTACTAACGATGCTGAGCTCAGCAGCACCACTGACAGAGATGGATCAGGAACTAGTTGTGTGTGTGTGTGTTTGTGTGTGTTCGTGTGCCTGTGGCTGTGTTCATGCTTGCATGAGCTAGTGGCTCATGTGGCTCAGGGTTAGTGGCTAGGTTGAATTAACTTTGTGGGTTAGTGGCTAGGTTGAATTAACTGTGTGGGTTAGTGGCTAGGTTAAATTTACTGTGTGGGTTAGTGGCTAGGTTGAATTAACTGTGTGGGTTAGTGGCTAGGTTAAATTAACTTTGTGGGTTAGTGGCTAGGTTGAATTAACTGTGTGGGTTAGTGGCTAGGTTGAATTAACTGTGTGGGTTAGTGGCTAGGTTGAATTAACTGTGTGGGTTAGTGGCTAGGTTAAACTAACTGTGTAGGTTAGTGGCTAGGTCAATGGCTGGTTTCAGATTAACCAGTGAAACATCGTTAAGATGATGCTCCCACAGAACTAGTCTTGAGTTCTCTCCTGGACAGGACTGGTCTTGCTGAGAGCCCCCTGCTGACTGGTGGTCTTACTTGGTGAGCCCCCTGCTGACTGGTGGACATACTGGGTGAGCACCCTGCCGACTGGTGGTCTTACTGGGAGAGCACCCTGGAGAGCACCTGGTCTTACTGCAGCCCTGAAGCCCGATGGGTCCTCAGCAGCTCTGGGAGCAGGACCCCTTGTTGGACCCCCTGGTGGGGGCAGGATCATGAACTCTAGTACATTGTTTTGCACAGCTAGTTTGTGATTGGTCCACATGGCTGCCAGGTGATGTCAGAGGAATGAAAAGCGCAAATCCAATTTTCTGAGCGCATGTAAAAAAAATGCTGGTAAAGAAAGTAAACAACAAAGTACTTACAGAAATTGGTTATTGCAATGTATCGATGTGATGCATATGTACGTGATGGTTGTGGTGGTCAAAGGCAAGCCTACAAGATTTTCTGTGTGTGCGTGCGTGCGTGCGTGTGCGTTTGCATGGCGTGTGCGTCTGAGAGAGCTGACCTCATGAGATCCTCAATCCTGCTGGCTCCTCTGAGGGGGTCTCAGGTTGTGGGACCCCTAATGAAGCTGTGATCCAGGGAACAGAGGACCAAAGGTTACGTACATTCACAGCTCTACTCTGTGCGCACTGGGGCAATTAGCCCACTAGAAGATGGATGGACCCCCAGGGTTTAGGGGCCCTGGGGGTCCATCAATAGCTGTGACGTTATTGTTGTGGTTAGATCCTCCTGAAGACATCCTTCTTGTCCTTTTTCTCTCTAATAAACTCTTCCACACACACACACACACACACACACACACACAACCACACACACATTTACACATGAAACTGCACATCAGTGCTAGTTGTGAGTCACCCTTGGCTCGGTCCCAGGGACACCTCACAGAACTTTCTTACATCAGCACTGGGACCAGAGTACGAGGAGAGGAGGAGGAGATTAGTGGACAAGGTTAGAGTTAAGGAGACAGCTTCACGGTGACAAATTGAGCCAACTAGAAGGTTAGAGTTAAGGAGAACAATAAAACCAACTAAAGGTTAGAGTGAAGGAGAACAATAGAACCAGCTAGAAGGTTAGATTTAAGGAGACAGTTTCACAGTGACCAATAGAACCAACCAGAAGGCTGGATTGAAGGAGAACAATAGAACAATCTAGAAGGTTAGAGTGAAGGAGATCAATGGAACCAACCTGAAGGTTAGAGTGAAGGAGAACAATAGAACAATCTAGAAGGTTAGACTGAAGGAGATCAATAGAACCAACCAGTAGGTTAGAGTGAAGGAGACCAATAGAACCAACCAGAAGGTTAGAGTGAAGGAGACCAATAGAACCAACCAGAAGTTTAAAGTGAAGGAGACGGCTTCATGACCAATAGAACCACTGGGCTGCCGAGAGGAGAAGGGGTCCCTGGCTTCTCCACCTCAGAGGAGGAGGTGCTCGGCAGGAAAAGGTGGGGAGAGGGTGGGTCTTCAGGTTCTTTTAGAACACCCCCGCCAGACACGCATGATCACACACACATGCACGCACACACTAATTGAATGCAGCAGCTTCCATGAGCTGGGCTGCATCGGAAAACCTACACACTGAACATCAGCAGATGGAGGGTTTACGCACACACACGCACGCTCTTCTGCGCTGTCGTCTCCACGAACGTGTGTTGACTCTGTGGGGGTTACAGAGCATTCGTTAACCTCCTCCTAGGGTAGGTTTTACTCCTTAGATGTACTGAGAGGTGGAATGCTCTTGATATTGGGTGTGCTGCCTGCACCCTGTGCCATAATCGATCTGCCTCAGGTTATTACATGGTTTAAATCTGTCTTCACCAAGAATCCTGGGAGAAATACCCTCAAACACGGCCAAAACTAAACATCACAAGCACCGACATTGAGTATATGGGGGGGCTATTAGAGGGCTCAGTGTACTGCCGACCATGTGGTCAACCTCCACTCCACCCGTCAGGCAATTACTCAACCTGCTCTCCTGCCCCTAGCCCCCCTAGCCCCCTAGCCTCCCAGTCTCCAGGCAAGTCAGCTGTTGCGTCGACAAGCGTAGCGTAGACATGGGTGAGTGATGGATGATGAACTCTGACGAGGGGTCCAGTCTTCGGCCCACGCTGGCACCATATGTGCAAGGCTTCCACCTCCGACGGCACTACTTAATTGGTCAGCCTATCCATCAATCAAACAATTAATGCAAATAAATTGTGTTGGCTAACGAAGTGGCGGCCACCCCTGGTCTGGTCTCCAGGGTCAGACACACCTGGGCGGGCCGCAGCCAGACCACACAATGAATCCCGTCTAGCCATTCCTCATGAGCCTGCCCATTGAAAACATACTGAAGGCCAGCGCCTCAAACTCCCACACCTCATAACCGGAGCCGAGGCTGAATGGGTCTCTGGTCGCCCTTACCCTAGCCCTAACCCTAACCATCTAACCCAAACCCTCACCCTAACCCACACACCCACCCTCTAGCCCTAACCCTAACCCCCTAACCTTAACCCTCATCCTTACCCTAACCCTCTCTCAGCATGAGAAGCTCTTGTTATGAATCCATTCTCTTGTATTCAAAGGATACTTAGCTGATCCTCTTTCATGCTGGATGCTATTTTGGAAACAATAGCATAGAATAAGTTGTTCTTCCCTGTGATAAAGCTGATATATTCCCGCACACACACAAGGCCGACCACCAGGTGGTCAGCATATTGCGGTAGAGACTGGGCTCACCTGGGAGCACATCTGTCATCACCACCCCCAGACTCAACTCATAACACATGTTCTGTTAGAACCAAGCCAGCGGCTCAGCAACCATCACACACTGCGCACACTACAGTGCATTAATAAAGCAAATTCTAAGCAGGAGAGGTCAGAGCAACACAACCTCATTAACACTCATTGGGTGTGATACCATTGATAACTGGTGATGAAGGCTTTGTGTTGTCTGTCCCTGACTGACTAATGTCAGGAACACGGCTGCTGACTGTCTTCACGACGGCTACACAACTTTCAATCAAATCAACAGTGCATTAATCATTTATCATCTCAGACCAATACAATATGTTTCATATGTAACTTTTGGGTAGAATTCTACAATGCATTCAATAAATGTTCGCCATGGTTACATGATAATCTTACGCCAGAGCGATGATAAGCAAATGAAGAACAGGAGACAGCTCAGAGTTGCAAAATAAGGGAACTTCAGTTGAGAAAAGTAAGATCACCTTTAAACCACATCAGTGATAAAGCATAAAAGAAGACCTATTTGACCTTTGACCCTCTGTTCTCAAACCTGTCTTTGTTCTTCTCTCAGAAGGCGCCAACCAGCTGGTGGGCCAGGAGGCGGCGAGGAGGCCCTCCTCTCTGCGGCCGCCGCCGCCACGCACCGGGGAGACTGCTAGTAAGAGCTCTTGCCTTAGCTGTAGCATTAGCCTTAGCCTTAGCCTAGCTTCCTGGACTCTCCCAGCACATGGCTCATGTTAGAGTCCAGTCTGTGGCTAATTTCTTGTCTGATGCTCTGATGCTCTAGGCTGTCTCAACTGCTCCCGGATCACAGCTCTGAGCAACCGGCTCGGCTCGCTGGAGGCTAAGGTACGTGCACGGACAGCATGGTCTGTACTTTTGTGAAACTAAATCCCACTGAATCAGCTGGAAAAAGAGAACGCTGAAATGTGCCCGTTAAGCAGCATCCTCGGTCGAACAGATGTTATTGCCATCTCTTAAAATATAATTGTCTGAAATTGGTGCCGGGACATGTCACATGCTAAACCATGCTAACTGACGTAACTGACAGCAGTGACCCATTTAGAAGCAGTGGTTGAATATTCCTGTTATGCTTTCCCATGGCTTTGATTTTAATGTTGGTTTTCTGTGGACGCAACTTTTGCTGAGCCTCCTTTTTATTTTTACCAGGTTCAATTACTGACGGCGCCCAAGACAGAGCGCCCCCTTCAGGAGAAAGGGGTGACTGCACCAGAGGCCTCACTGCTGACGGGGGCCGCCCCCGCCCAAGGTGCCCCTGGTGAGCCGGGACCAGCAGGTAATACCCCTGGTGTTGCTAGGGGGACCAGCAGGTAATACCCCTGGTGTTGCTAGGGGGACCAGCAGGTAATACACCTGGTGTTGCTAGGGGGACCAGCAGTTATACACCTGGTGTTGCTAGGGGGACCAGCAGGTAATACACCTGGTGCTGCTAGGGGGACAGCAGTTATACACCTGGTGTTACTAGGGGGACCAGCAGGTAATACCCCTGGTGTTGCTAGGGGGACCAGCAGGTAATACCCCTGGTGTTGCTAGGGGGACCAGCAGATAATACACCTGGTGTTGCTAGGGGGACCAGCAGTTATACACCTGGTGTTGCTAGGGGGACCAGCAGGTAATACACCTGGTGCTGCTAGGGGGACAGCAGTTATACACCTGGTGTTACTAGGGGGACCAGCAGGTAATACCCCTGGTGTTGCTAGGGGGACCAGCAGGTAATACCCCTGGTGTTGCTAGGGGGACCAGCAGGTAATACCCCTGGTGTTGCTAGGGGGACCAGCAGGTAATACACCTGGTGTTGCTAGGGGGACCAGCAGGTAATACACCTGGTGTTGCTAGGGGGACCAGCAGTTATACACCTGGTGTTGCTAGGGGGACCAGCAGGTCATACACCTGGTGTTGCTAGGGGGACCAGCAGGTCATACACCTGGTGTTGTTATTTGATGAGGGTGAGCCAGGAGGTCATAATATACCTTGTGTTGTCAGCGTAAGCTAGGAGGTCGTAATATACCTTTTGTGGATGCTAGGGTGAGCTAGGAGGTCTTAATATGCCTTTTGTGGATGCTAGGGTGAGCTAGGAGGTCTTAATATACCATTTGTGGATGCTAGGGTGAGCTAGGAGGTCTTAATATACCTTTTGTGGATGCTAGGGTGAGCTAGGAGTTCATGCAAACTAACCACAACATTTTGTCTTTTAATAATTGAGGAGAATTATTCACTCAAAATCTTAGTTAAACAAAAATTTTAGTTTTCTCCATTAGTTTTCTCCAACTAAAAGTTTTCTCCATTAGCAGTCATTCTCTTCTGGTCCATACCTAGTCCACTCCCCTCATATCCTATTTCCTATTTCCTCTATTACACTACTCTGTGAGCTTACACTGCACACAGTCAAACACACAGACACACACCACATTCTCGCTGGCATAAGAAACACACAAGC
>NC_136934.1:17283594-17638594 GCF_949987615.1 Pollachius pollachius | reverse complement strand
AAAGGGGCTCCAAACACGGCCCTTACAAGAATAATCCATAGGGGCCTAGAAGGTTTCAAGTTCCCCATTTCCAGAGGGATGGAGATAAAAACTTGTGCTTTTAGGGGTGTAAACCCATGTGGGATGGGGACTAGGTTCTAAAGGTTAGTGTCCAAAAGTCAAAGGGGCCCTAGCCCCGCCCCTCACTAGGGTAAACCATGAATAAACCATAAAGCCTAGAATGACTTGGGAATAAGATAGAGACCTGGGGAGTCTTTTATTTGAAAGAGGGCCTAATAACTAACAAACTTAAGATCATATACAATCAGTGAGCAAAGTAATTTCTCACTATAAATGCATATTAATTTCAAAACTATCTTAAAAAGTAGCATTTACCTCTGTGGCCCAAAATATCCTCTAGTTACACTAGTTAGAGACATTCTGATTTAAATAGTCAACTAGTGAGGTTCAAAATGTTAACTAGTTAAAGCCTTTTTTTTTACCTTACCAATTGCACAAGTGAGGCTCTAGTGCCACCAGTGGACATGATTGAAATAGGCGGGACAACGATTTTAATTGGTCAGTGTTCACACTGTGGCATGGAGAGCCTTAAAGGGTAATACTAGAAGTACTAGTAGTAAGTAATACTAGTAGTACTGGTAGTAGTAGTCATAGTAGTGATAGTGGTAGTGTTAGTAATGGTAGTTCATGTAGTAGTAGTAGTTGTGGTAGTGGTAGTACTAGTAGCATTAGTAGTGGTGGTAGTATTACTAATAGTACTAGTGGCAGTGGTATTTGTAGTAGTAGTAGTTCTAGTGGTAGTATTAGTAGATGTAGTGGTAGTGGTAGTATTACTACTAGTACTAATAGAACCACTACTAGTCGTAATACTAATAGTAATAGTAGAAGTGGTATTGATAGTATTATTATAAGTAGTAGTAGTAGTGGTAGCAATAGTACTAGTAGTAGTGGTATTGGTAGTGATAGTTGTAGCGGTAGTAGTTGCAGCCCTGGTAAGAGTTGTAATAGATGTGTTTTGTAAAGTGTTGATCTGAATGGGAACAGCACCTTGGAACCAAAGAACAAACACTGTGACCATTGCTACTTCCTGACTTGCTTGATGTCATTGAGACATTCTCTAACAACACATGTTTTTTGTTTGCATACATTTTTTACTGTGTAATAGCAAGTCTAATTAAAGTTTCAACATGAATCTTTATTAACACCATTAAAAATAAACAGAACGAGAGAGAGGGAGAGAGAGAACACAAAGTCATACACGGCTGTGAGTCAGGATGCCGCCTTCATCCCAAAAAAACGTTTAGTACACATGAAAGCCAAAGTGCACCGTGGTCATGAGGCTGTTTCCTCTGGAGGAACACTAACACACTGGCAAGCTTTGCACACTAACACACTATCTTGCTTCACACGCTAACACACTGACTAGCTTCACACGATAATACACTGGCTAGCTAAGTAACCACACACTATCAAGGGAGCAATTAAACAATTAAAAGAGACAATTTGTATGTAAATTATGCAAGAATGAGGAGCAGAGTGTCTGTATACTAATGGTATGAGGAGCAGATTATCTGTATACTACTTGTATAAGAAGCAGTATTTGTATAGTGTACAGACACTCTATAATATATATATATATTATGTATACAGACGCTCTGCTCCTCATTCTTGCATTACTTAGCTTTATGACTCTATAGTATAGAGTCGTAAAACTTATTCCAGAGATTTGACCTCCGTATTGCGAAGACAGGTGAATATGGCCAGGCCTGTTTGCATTTCTTTACCCAAACCTACACTCAAATAGTGAGATGAGGTTACATTGGCTACACATGGTTAATATGTTGTGACCTACTTCAAGTCTACTGTACACTAGCTGTAACTACTCTGTAGTTACAGCTAAAGCTATATAGACTTGCACATAGGCTTAGAATTACAGAACCAGAACCTGTATTGCTTAACTTAAAACCATTGTAATTCCTTTTTTCTTTATTTATTTCAGATTTACTGTTTTCAAGCGCATTTAGCATGACTTCCCAGGCCACTGAAGCTTCCACACTTGGGAGACTTGTTAGGAAACGTCGCCTCCTGGAGGCCCATCATCAGCATTGCAAGCAACTTTTGTGAAGAGAAATGTCCTTGTATTGTTCCTGCAGGTCATGGAAAGGATCCGTACTTCACAAACACGTTCCAGGAGCCACAGGGGACCCCGATCCCAGGGCCTCAAGGGCCTCCTGGACCTGTTGGTGAGTAGTCCAAGCCCCAGGGCAGGTCCTGGTCGGACCAGACCTCCCAGCCCACCTGCTATAGGACCTTCCTAGAGCGAGCGGTCTGGCCCGTATCTGCCCCAATAGGGTTAGGGTTAAAGGGTTAGTTATAGGGTTAATGATATACAGTATGTATCAAGGTTAGGTTAATTGTTAATGGGTAAGGGTTAAAGATATATGTACAGCGCTCCCCATACTCAGAGTACGCAGAGCGTGTAGGGCCCAAAGTACCTAGCGGGGGCCCCCAAAATTAAGGTTGCTAAAAAAAAATCATGATAATTATTACATTATTACATTACAAACAATATTTTAACTAGTTATGAACAGGCCCACCTTAGTTTTTTCTTAATTGTGTACCCTATCACTCAATTCAGGCAAATTACAAATTACACCTAACACCTTAGGTAAAAAATTACAAGTTTTTACCTAATATATAGGAAGAATCCCCGCCCCCCCCCCCGCTTCCCTGAAATGGTACAGCCTCAAAGCTCTCATATTTTCACAGCGGAGCCGGAGCATACGGTCTACGGTCAACAATAGTACAAGAATGCTTAAGTGGCACAAAGGGTGTCTTATGATGACTTGATTAGCGTCATGCACCTTGCAAAGCTTCCTGCAGCTGCTGAGAATGCACACGCAATTTAGTATTGCACACTATCCGACAGTTACAGTTCTGCATAGTGTGGGGAAAATATTTTGATTACGACAATACTGCACTTTGAGATAGTTTTTGGGTGTGTGAAAAATAGTTGTGTTTGTTTGTTTTGATGACTTCCTTTTATAACTTATCTTGTTCATAATTCTCTTCGTTCATCTTTGGAGCCTGCAGTTGTTATTATATTGTAATGCTGCTGCTAAGAAAGTTTTATTTATTACTTATATATTATTTATATATTCCTTTATATATTAATGATGTAGTGCTGCTGTTGAGGCTGTTATTTTGATACTCTCTGATGACATGTTTTGTGTGTGTGTGTGTGTGTGTGTGTGTGTGTGTGTGTGTGTGTGTGTGTGTGTGTGTGTGTGTGTGTGTGTGTGTGTGTGTGTGCGTGTGTGTGTGTGTGTGTGTGTGTGTGTGTTTGTATGTTTGCGGGGAGTGGGGGCTCCCTGACCAATTTATGACCAATTATGCTTAGGGCCTCCAAAAGCTTAACAGCGGCCCTGTATATGTATTAGGGATAGGTTTAGGGTTAATGATATATGTATTGGGGTTAGGGTTATTGATATATAGATCAGGGTTAGGGTTAGGTTTAATTAAATATGTATTAGGGTTAGTGTTAGGGTTAATGGTTTAGGGTTGATGATATATGGATCAGGGTTAGGGCTAGGGTTAATGATATATGTATTGTACTCTTTAGTAGATTATAGTTTTGTACTTTTGGTTATTTAACAACCCTAACCCTAACCGTAAACCCTAGTTTTTGTAGGTCAGCTACACAGGGGGCTTCAACTCATTAATGATCACAATTGATTATTATTTTCCAATAATTTTCTTAATTGATGTATGACCATGTTATGAAGCATTTGTAAAAATATAAATAATGTACCATTACATTCTCATGCATTGCTGTGTGTCACCCACAGGCCCAGTGGGACCAGTAGGACCAGTAGGACCAGTAGGACCGGCTGGTCAGTCTGGTCAGAACGTAAGCGCTCATTCTCAATGCTACTAGACATTACTCTAAAGAGCTTCTCTGGTAGTTTGCTGTTTAACTCTATGACTGATGAAGGGTTGAACTTCCTGTTTGTGTACATCGTGAGAAGTGGATGTCCATAGATGAAGACATTATAATAAACTGTGAAGCCTCATGATAGGATAGCCCTCCAACATGAAGCCTTATGACAGGATAGCCCCCCAACATGAAGCCTTATGATAGGATAGCCTTCCAACATGAAGCCTTATGATAGGATAGCCCTCCAACATGAAGCCTTATGATAGAATAGCCCTCCTACATGAAGCCTTGTGATAGGTCAGCCCTTAAACATGAAGCCTCATGATAGGACAGCCCTCAAACACAAAGCCTCATGATAGGTCAGCCCTCCAACATGAAGCCTCATGATATGTCATGACCCAAACCCTAACCCTCCAACATGAAGCCTTGTTGTGGATGTGATGTACCTGCAGGGGAGGCCAGGGGCCATTGGCGTGACGGGGCCAGCGGGTCCCAAAGGAGACCGCGGGGAGAGAGTGAGTTCAAATAAAAAGACGTGAAGCCAGAATACACTGTACACACTAAACAATGACAATACAGGAAAGTAAAGTTGATGCTGAATATAGTACGACTTGTATTAAATAGTGATTGATCCATTATCCATACGTCCTCATCGCCATGTATGACCTGTGTGTGGTTCCATACGTCCTCATCTCTGTGCATGACCTGTATGTGGATCAATATGTCCTCCTCTCACCCTGTGTGTGGTCCCATACGCCCTCATCTCCATGTATGACCGGTGTGTGGTTCCATACGTCCTCATCTCACCATTTGTGTGGTTCCATACATCCTCATCTCTATCCTGTGTGTGGTGTTTCCAGGGACCTCTGGGTTATCCGGGAGAGAGAGGCATCAGGGGCGACTCGGTAAGATCTGCTGCTCTTTGAAGACCAGGCATGAATGAACCAACACAGACTGCTTAGGGCCCTGCAAACTACACTTCCCAGAAACCCCTCAAACGTCACCTAACACAACACACGCTGCTTTCTTATCGGGCTGTTTAAGGGAACGACATTCAGAGAGTTTCTGGCTTCCTTTATGGGACATATTGCAGGATACTGCGGTCGGGCATGTGTGGGATTCGATTTGATCCTTGAAGAGTTAATTGACATGTAAGGAAAGCCTTGCAGCCTTTTTTTTTATTTGAAATGTTGTCCCCATCCACTTTAACTTGCTGAGACAATGACATCAACATTTATGCATCAATTAAGTTGAAGTGAATATTTAAAGAAGTCTGTTTGTTTGACGAACGTGTGGAAAGATAACAGGGTACGTTTCCCTCCTGTGGTTCTGAACCCTCTCTGCAGGGAGCAGTAGGCCCCAAAGGAGAGCCAGGAGCTAAAGGCTTGCCGGTAAGACGATGGTGGACTTGATCGCTGGCTGTGACCCCAGTACCCATCCTGGATCACCGCCAAATGTTAGGAGAGATCCTGCTCAGCCAATACAAAATACAAACAGCTTAAACCCCAATGATGTGCCATCCATATTTCCCTTTTTAAGCATTTATTGTATCTGTCTAACCTTTGCTTTTACCTCTCCTTCATTTCAAAAGAACAATCACAATGTAAGACTTTCTATTTTATTCCCCTCACATACTCTTTAGAACCACTCTGGATCAATTTAGGCCAGTTCACATTAACATGAGCTCCCTTTCTTCATGGTCCTCTGTCTTTTCCAGTTCCCATGTTTACATGACTTTACTGACCACAAAGTGTTGGACCATTTTCCTTGTGTACTTGTATTTCAAGCTCATGTGAAGAACTTGCTCTTTTTGTACATGTTTTTGTTTAAGCCATGTGATAGAAGTTTGTAATCAATGTGTGTTGTGATATGTTGTGATGCTACATGTGTGGTTGTGTGTGTGTGTGATGTTGTGATGCTACACGTGTGGTTGTGTGTTTGATGTTGTGATGCTAAACGTGTGGTTGTGTGTTTGATGTTGTGATGCTACACGTGTGGTTGTGTGTGTGTGATGTCGTGATGCTACATGTGCTGTTGTGTGTGTGTGTGTGTGATGTTGTTATGCTACATGGGGTTCTTGGGAGTGCTCTGGACTGCTGTTCCTTATCACAACGCTGTCCACTGACCCTAAAGCTGTCCACACCCCGCTCATCCCCCATGGCTACCTTTCACGGTCACCGTTCAGCATTACGTTGGCATATACATCGACACACAGACTGGCTGTAGACCAGCGGTGTGGCGGGGTTAGGGTCTCTGGGTCTCTGGGAGGGAGCAGACTCAAGAGACTGAACACCTCGGTAGGTAGAGAGAACTTGCGCTGCTTTCAGATCAACCAAATTATAAACGCAAACCGCAGTGTCAATGCTGTCTCTGGTTTAAATCCGAGTCAAATTATTAAAGGTAATATGTGTGCAATAGAAAGTATATTCAGAATAATTGTGTACCTATTGCATTAAGGTCTCTGCTGTATCTGTGCACACGGTGTGGTGGGCAGCAGCACACTGTGAGGTGTATATGCCAATGCTCCATCAGTATCGGGTAGAGGGGACAGTTCTGATGTCTGTGGAGTGGATACAGCTCTACTTCTGCTGCATGCTACCATCTTTTGAAACCATGGAAACCACAGAAACAAATCCCCCTTTGGATGCATGAAAAGAAACGATGGCATTGTTCAACTAACACAACATTACAACCCCCCTTCACCAACCCAAAATTAGGCAAGATTTATTAAAATATCAAATGATTGCATTAATTTGATCATTTCTTTTTGTACAAAAATGTATTTTATATGCACCCATTTTTTAATGTAGTTTTAAAATGGAAAATACTTTATATTTTAACAAGTGCAATTGATTTGCTTTAACATTAGCATGGTATGATAATCCCATGAGTAACTTTGACCTTGCTATATTTTGTACTGTGTTTAGTAATTTCCTCATCTAATCAAGACTCTATTTCTTGGTTGGAGTTTCCTT
Organism: Pollachius pollachius; assembly: GCF_949987615.1. Classification (NCBI taxonomy): domain Eukaryota; kingdom Metazoa; phylum Chordata; class Actinopteri; order Gadiformes; family Gadidae; genus Pollachius; species Pollachius pollachius. Next base: position 17,631,682 of record NC_136934.1, on the reverse strand, counting down.
TTCTACTGCATGCCCTCCGATAGAACGACCTCCTTTGCTGCTCTTTTGAACCCGTCTGCTTAGAGGAGCCGGTGCTAGAGGACCCCTCTAAGCAAAATAACTAACAACACTGTGCAGAAGTACAGAAGCAATGCTGGGAAACACGCCTGTCTTCCATCCTCTGAAGCAGTATCAGTTTAAAAAGAATATGCGAATGAATGCGGATAGCATGAATGCATTCAGAAGCATGTCATGATTTGTTTCTGATCGTTTTTGTTGTGCATTGAGGTGGGCTGGCTGGGTGTGTGCATGATGGTGTTGTACAGCCCAGCATGGCAGGGACTGCATGGCATGGCCAGACACCACTAGACCTTTAGAAGAGCTGAGATGATAGCAGAGTGCTGAATGAACGGACTGTTGTATCGTAGTTCTAATAACCCTCTAACGGCTGTGATGACCTGTGGAGACACAGGGGATGACTCGCACCCTGGCCTGCCCTGTATGCTCGTGCTGCTGGCCTTGACGCGGCTGTATCTATCTTCACAGGGGGACGGCATACATCAGATCAGAGAGGCGCTGAAGATCTTAGCCGAGAGGGTTTTAATCCTGGAGACTATGATTGGTATTCATGGTGAGTAAGGGGCCTGAGTCAGCTTTAGGCAGGGGGTCGTCAGGGTCACATGCAAAGGCTCCTGGGACACGGTGTAACAAGGAACACAGTCGCCGGCAAATCCAGGGACCTGGCCTGGTCTACCCTCCATGTCACATCCTAGTCCCCCTCACACACTCCCCCTGCTCTGATAGGACCTTAGCTTGCAGAGGTTCCATGACTTGCAGGCAGACCTTGAGCTGCTCGCCCGCAGGGTGACCCTCCTGGAGGAGATCATCTGGCCAGGTAAACCCCCCCCCCCTACCTGCTGCCCAGGGAGCACAACTCAAGGTGGCTGATTAGGAGGCTTATTTCTAAGTGATCTGATTAGGAGGCTTGTTTCTAAGTGATCTGATTTGGATGCCTGTTATAAGTGATCTGATTATTATGCTTGTTTCTACGTGATCTGATTAGGATGCCTGTTATAAGTGATCTGATTATGAGGCTTGTTTCTAAGTGATCTGATTATGAGGCTTGTTTCTAAGTGATCTGATTAGGAGGCTTGTTTCTAAGTGTATGACTCTGATGCTGTTGATTCTCCACTGACATGCTCAGTGTTGTTGGGCATTTCATCTTGAGGTAAAGTGAAGTATTTTAGTGACACAAGCACACAGATCATTGCGTTGATGAGTTTCTTGACAATTCAAATTACTATACAAGTTGAATCCTCATCTGAATTATACAGTTATGGTGGTCTGTAAAGGTTAAGAAGCATTAAGCATTCCAATGCTATTTTCTTTTTTTGTGAAAAACGCTAAACCAAAAGACGGGACACGGTTGTGTATCCATCCTACCTCAGGACGTTTGACTGACCACTAAAGGTTGTGATTTACTGCAGCCCACAGCAACACAAAACCTGACCCTAAGGTTTAGCTTATCGTCAACCATGACCCTGACCCTGCAATATGGTTTACCTTAGCTTCAACCCTGACCCTACAATATGGTTTACCTTAGCTTCAACCCCGACCCTACAATATGGTTTACCTTAGCTTCAACCCTGACCCTGACCCTGCAATATGGTTTACTTTAGCTTCAACCCTGCAATACCACTCCATGGTGACCTTCACCTCTTGGCACATTGGAAATCAAATAATATTCAACAGAAAGATCGGACAAGTCAGGCTGATAAAAACACCTAAATCCGTTCAATTCAGAATTTTGTATTATTGCAATTAGTTAAAACAGACTAAAATCAGTCTTGATTCTGACTACATTCTGAATTCAATCAGCTTACAATCTTACTTAAATGGGATGAGAATACAGGTCCACAGGTCAGGTCAGGTCCACAGGTCAGGCCCACAGGTCAGGTCAGGTCCACAGGTCAGGTCATGTCCACAGGTCAGGCTCACAGGTCAGGTCAGGTCCACAGGTCAGGTCCACAGGTCAGGTCAGGTCCACAGGTCAGGCCCACAGGTCAGGTCAGGTCCACAGGTCAGGTCAGGTCCACAGGTCAGGTCAGGTCCACAGGTCAGGTCCACAGGTCAGGTCCACAGGTCAGGTCCACAGGTAAGGTCAGGTCCACAGGTCAGGTCCACAGGTCAGGTCAGGTCCAAAGGTCAGGTCCACAGGTCAGGTCAGGTCAGGTCAGGTCCAAAGGTCAGGTCCACAGGTCAGGTCAGGTCAGGTCCACAGGTCAGGCCCACAGGTCAGGTCAGGTCAGGTCCACAGGTCAGGCCCACAGGTCAGGTCAGGTCAGGTCCACAGGTCAGGCCCACAGGTCAGGTCAGGTCAGGTCAGGTCAGGTCCAAAGGTCAGGTCAGGTCAGGTCAGGTCCAAAGGTCAGGTCCACAGGTCAGGTCAGGTCAGGTCCTCCGGTCCCCAGGCCGACAGGGCAGCCCGGCTCCAACCTGTTCCTCTCTCCAACAGAGCCGGAGCCCGGGTCGGGGGACGGCCCCTTTGGAGTGGGCTCCTCCTCCTTCTACAGGAACAAACGAGCGCCGCGGTTCGGCCTGACTGAGGCTCCGCTGTTCCCGGACTCCGAGGTCAGAGGAAAGTAGCTGCCCCCCAGGATCTCCAACATCACCGACCCCCCTGGCTGTACCTTAGATTAAAGACGGGGGACACCTCAGGGAATGCTCCACTGAATATTCAAAATGGCCACAAAAATAGCAAACAGCAACCCCCTCCCTTACTGACCCCCCTCCCTTACTGACACTCCTCCCTTACTGACCCCCCTCCCTTACTGACACTCCTCCCTTAATGACCCTCCTCCCTTACTGACCCCCCCCTTACTGAACCCCCCTCCCCTACTGACCCTCCTCCCTTACTGACCCCCCTCCCTTACTGACCCTCCTCCCTTACTGACCCCCCTCCCTTAATGACCCTCCTCCCTTACTGACCCCCCTCCCCTACTGACCCTCCTCCCTTACTGACCCTCCTCCCTTAATGACCCTCCTCCCTTACTGACCCCCCTCCCTTACTGACCCTCCTCCCTTACTGACCCCCCTCCCTTACTGACCCTCCTCCCTTACTGACCCCCCCCTTACTGAACCCCCCTCCCCTACTGACCCCCCTCCCTTAATGACCCTCCTCCCTTACTGACCCCCCTCCCTTACTGACCCTCCTCCCTTAATGACCCCCCCCTTACTGAACCCCCCTCCCCTACTGACCCTCCTCCCTTACTGACCCTCCTCCCTTACTGACCCCCCTCCCTTACTGACCCCCCTCCCTTACTGACCCCCCCCTCCTGTCCATCGCTTGGCAGAGCTCACTTTAAGGTGCTGAGCAGAAACAAGCAGTATCATGTTTTACAAAAGGAAAAACCATTACTTAGCCTATGGTGCTTTGATGTCGCAGGGAAAGTAACGGTCACATGTAGGTAGTGAGAAATATCTTATCAAGCAGGATTCAAGTGGTTTTAGCTATCAAAATATGTAACTTTATTTTAATTTTATATTTTACAAATGTCATTATTTAAGTATATTGAGCATGTACAGGTTGCAGTGAACAATTACTTATTATTAATTCCTATTTAAATGACATGCTTAGATCCTCATGTTCACTAAATGTTATATAGTGCACTAAAAAGAAGAAACAATTCTCACAGGAACATCACTTGTTCAGTGCTGGGCTCCGAGGTGTTTGGTGTGAGTCTCACAGCCCTCAAGAGACTCAATGGACATTTGGTTTCAGGGGGAAATTGCACAAACTGTAAATGCATTCTGACCTGGTTGCTTATTCACTGTAATGGCCGTGATGGTGCTTTCTTTTCTGTCTTTAAACTAAAAAGGAATTACAATTCAAAACACCACAAACCAATGGCCCTCCAAACTATCAAAGACCTACGGTGGTTCCCACTGCAGCCTGTTTATTAACCACTTTCTATTTCAATAAACACATACACATTTCACTCACTGTCTCACACACACACACACACACACACAACCTCACACAATGATTCAGAGAAGAATTATCAATAGAACAGTGTTTGGTGTATTTGATAGAACAGATTTTAATGTTGGTAAATTTAGATTGAAACTGTCCTGACATAATGACTTGATTTATTTTTTATTCCTACATCAAACATATTCATTATTTAAATTTTGATCAACTGAAGTATGTTTTGTATGCTGATATGTGTATCTTCGTATTATATTTTGATAGTTTTTTTATTGCTTGCCAAGGTGGTATTGTGTTAGGATAATCCTGTCGTTGATATAATAAAAATAAGTTCCGTTTTTTTTTAACATGTCTCTTAACATGTGTTTTTGTCACATTGATTACACTGAAAAAATGTGTCCATCTGGAAAGTCATACCAAGAACATTTGATTGATTCAATGTTTAATATTGATATAAACTTATTTTTGTTATCAACAAAGGCCCACAGGGAACATTTAACAACACTTAAGCTCAGCATAACCCAAGCATATTTTACTATTGCAACACAATGCCATGTCACTATCAAAGATCACATGCAACATATGTGGTTCTCTACGGGGACGGAGTGCTCCTCCCCTTCGACACCATCACTGACTGGTCACCAACGCGGTCGTCGATCAGCAAGGATATGGCGCCATCTAGTTGTTTTGAGGCCGCAAGCGCAACTACTGCTTTCTCAGTCGGGAATCCCATTCTTTCAAGCTGCTGCAGTCTATGAGAAAATAGCATTTTTTTCAATGAGACGTTATTAAAACCGAACAATCAACAAAGAGACACAGTCGTCAATTTAGCAACACCATATATGAAGATTAAAAACAGTAATCCATAGTCATTATTATTACTTGCCTGAGAGAGGAGACAGAGGACTTTGGCACCTCCACCCTCCCCTCAGGGTCCTCAGACGTGTCTTGTAAGGAGGCCAAGATCCCTGCCTTCATCATCTCTTCCTCCAGTAGGCGGTGTTCACCCAGAGCAGCAGCTCCTTCTACTGCCCACGAAGGCCCCGGCTCAGACCAGGGGCTCTGGTGTCGGGGCGAGGGGTCTCGGGTTGGGTGACTAGCAGAAGTATCAGCCCCGCCAGAAGGTTTCCATTGAGATGGGGATCCAGACCTGCAGGACAGGACCACGTTAACCCTCCAAAAGTCTGCTCCATGAGTTTGATGGACGGTTGCACTGATGGTAAGCAGGGTCCAGAATGAACCACCGCCATCAGCAGAACCTTATTCTAACATTCTGGCAGCTACAGAAACTGCAGGGCTGTGTATTAAGACCATTGCTGGGTAGCGCCCTTTCTTTGGTAAACAGACCAAAGATTTAAAAATATATTTTTACTCCACATTACCTTCTGGGCGTGGTGGAGGGGGGCAGCCTGGGGCCAGATGTGGTGTAGTAGGGTAGGGTAGGTAGGGTAGTGGTGGTGAGGACGCAGACCCATTCAGGAACACGCTTGAAAATGTTGGCATTCTCCAGTTCTTGGAAAAGCCCAATGAAAGACTGACGATCTGAAACCATGTGTTAAGTCAAATAGACCAAACAAAATCAATCTCAACCTGCTTCCAGACTGAACCTCCTTCAGCCCGGGCCTGGAGAGGCGTTTAAAGGTCTGAGGATACAGTTGTGTCCCAGGCAGATCGCACAGAAGTGGAGCAGGGCCGGCGTCCCGGGCAGCAGCACCAGCCCGGCCAGCAGGACCAGCCACGGCAGGAACCAGACGGGCACGCATCCCAGCAGCCTCCTCTGGGTCACCTGGCGGCACTGGGCCGTGAACAGGGCCAGCTGGGGGGCCGAGTAGCCGCTGATCCGACTGGCCTCCCCCCCACCGACGAACAGGAGCAGGGAGTAGAGGGGCGGCAGCAGGAGGGCGGACAGGAGGGACAGACAGGCCAGGGCCAGGGTGCCCCAGCGCCGCTCCTGGCACGGGCCCAGGAGCAGGAGCAGGATGGTGTTGACCAGGAGCGAGGGCAGATCCTCATGGCTGAAGGCGTAGAGGAGCACATCTGACACACAACGCGGCTATTTAGATTGGGCTCAGCTCGACACGTTGCAGACAACGTTCACTCACGCTGCGGGTCACCTGTGAGGCGAGGAAAGTCCCCCCCGGGACCCAGGCTCAGACTAGCGTGGACCCCCCTGTGGTACATGAGAAGGATCCCGGACCACACCGCCGCCGTCCAGAGGAAGAACCCGGGGCGAGCGGACCCGAACCAGAACCACAAGGAGAACATGCGGTCCAGCATCCTGAGGGCTCCGCGTCCACAGAAACTCCAAGCACCTTCTGACCCGCTCAGGTGAAGAACACGATACCAGCAGGACCCCTGGCCACCGTGAACACCAGTGGGACCAGACAGCTGACCACCATGCTGGGGTGCGCTGCACACACTCACTGGTCAGCACACTCACTCACTGGTCTACACTGACTGGTCTGCACTCACCGGTGTACACACACACTCACTGGTCTACACACACACACACACACACACACACACACACTCACTGATCTGCACCCACTGGTCTACACTCACTGGTCTACACACACGCTCACTGGTCTACACTCACTGGTCTGCGCACACACTCACTGGTCTACACACACACACTCACTGGTCTACACACACGCTCACTGATCTGCACACACTGGTCTACACTCACTGGTCTAGACTTACTGGTCTTCACACACACTCACTGGTCTACACACACTTACTGGTCTAAACTCAATGGTCTGCACATAAACTTACTGGTCTACAAACACACTCACGGGTCTGCCCTGCTAGCTTGATCCGGAAAACCGCTCCACTGCGAATGGGACGTTTGGTGCGGTACTCGTAAACGGATGTAACGCGTTTACGTCCAACCTAAGCATAAACAACATTTACACCAGTAGAACATGCCAAAAGTTCTTATCATTAAGAGGTTTAGCACAAACGATGACAACAACTTCTACTTCCACGATTCGCTGTAGCCGCTTTTCCCCCCTCCCTCCCCTTAGGTTTGGAAGAGTCCAATACGACTCGTAATAACTATGATATTTACTATGACTTAGCGATTAACAAAATAACAGTATTATTAACTGATGTTCAGTTTGTTATTGATGAGAAATTATGAAGTTCATATTTTTAGGATTGCCGCCTATTTAATGCATCGTATTAACTTACGCCCACCCTACGAAAATGAGGTAGATAATAATGGTTTCATCCCACGTTGAGCTTAGAGGCGCTGAGACTACCGACATGTCATAAATATAACAACAATCACAACTAAGATTGACCGTCTATCAATTACAAACTAAATGTATTCAAATGATTTGTGACAAACTGTAATGGTAGGTTATTGCCTGTATTAGCCTATACAAACCATATCTTACTCAAACACACGCACACACACACACACACACGCCCACACGCACACATAGACACACACGGGTCCCGGGCAGTGGCGGTTTGAGAGTCTGTTGGGGCCCTAGGCAAAAAATTCCTAGGGGTCCCCTCCAGCCAACGTTCATCACCATTATGTTATATATATCTGACCAAAACAGTATTAAGGCCAGTGTTAATCCATGCATAAAGCATTTATTTAGCAAATGCTGTTTTACATGCCATGGCTAGTGCAAATGATGCTATGTACTCACATTAAAAGACATTTAATATTGCACTCCACTGAAAAAGAGTTAGTTTTAATTTGTTAGAACCAATGTTGGGGGTAACGCTTTACAAAGTAACGTGCTACAGTAACGATATTACTGTTTTGGGTAACGAAGTAAAATAACGCATTACATTTAAAATATCGGTAACTACACTACTTTACTAGACTATAGTAACGCGCTTTCCTGCGTTACCCAAGCCGTGTTTGCCTGCGTGTAAAGTTCTGATCTGTTTTGGTGCGTGCATGCGTACTGCCTCTGTGTCTGCAGCACCTGCTTGCCTCGGCACGTTGCCATAGCGATCGATTTGAGTGACGTAGCTGCTTGTGCGAAGGAGTGTTCAAGTGTTGGAGTGTAGAAGCAGGTGAAACAGAAAGACCGGCTGGTTGCGGGGTTCATTGTAGAAGACATGCTTCCCCTGTCGACTATTGAATCGCCCAGATTTAGAAAAATACTACATAAAATACCCGCGACTCGCAAGCCATCTGACAGCAAGGCATTTTCCCATTACCTGAACAAGTGTTATACCGACATGGAATCGAAGCTCAAAATAATTTTCGAGTCCTCCCTGGATCATGTGTCCACCACCGCAGACATTTGGTCCGCCAACAACAAAAGTAACTTAGGAATGACGGTGCACTGGATAGACAGCATTACTTTAAAACTTGAGAAGGCTGCTCTTGCCTGCAAGAGGGTGAGAGGAAGACACACTTACGATGTCATAGCTTGCGAAATAGATCAGGTTCATTCAGCCTTTGGACCACATAAAGTTACAGCATGTGTCAGCGCCGCTTAAGTCCATTTCTGTTTTAATTGTATGAGATAAAGTGACCTTTTTATATTTTTCATTTCAGTGTGTTGCTACTGATTGACCTCACCATAGCCAACTTTACCCTGTTGTTTGTGGATTTTACAGTGAGGCATTTCTTTGTGCAGACAGGAATATCGTTCTTTCATCTTTCATCTATTATATTAATTAATTTTTAATTAATTATTTTGTATGACAATGTTTATATGTGAAGCACTTTGAGTCTGCCTTTTGTATGAAAAGTGCTATATAAATAAAGTTGCCTTGCCTTGCCTTTCATATGGTTTTATATGCTATTTTGTATAGATTTATACAATAAACACTAAGCGATGATAGAGCTATGATGTATCTACAGTAAATTAAGAAACGGGAAAGTAAAGTAATACGTAGTGAAGTTACTTTTCAAATGCAGTAACTAGTAAAGTAATCTCATTACAATTTACAGAAGTAACTAGTAATAAGTAACTAATTACTTTTTTTGAGTAACTACCCCAACACTGGTTAGAACTATATTAATACAAATATAGAACAATAAAACAAAAAAAGAGATATACAGAGAGATACAGAGGTGTGAAGTGACTTGGTGTTATTTATCTCAAATTATTTACAGCAGTTGAGTACTTTTAAATAGTTTTCTTAGGTTATTAAACCCACATTACAATTCCAGTGCTCATCAAAACCCTTAAAGGTTCTACGTATGATATTCTGAACATTAAAGGAGCCATATTATGGTGTTTTCCTAACAAGTAAACAGTATTTGAGTTCCAGAAAACATGTTTTTGAAGCTGTTTGCTGGAAATAGCTTTTAGGGAAATTAATCTTCCCTACCACTATTCCCCTCTGTTTCAGTCCCTTCAGAATGCGGTTTCTGGTGTCTGTAGCTTTAATGCAAATGAGCTGCTGCCCATTGACCAATGAGCTGTCAGACTGAACCACAGCATGGAGGAGAAGGGATTGTTGCCGTTTGCGGACTCATGGAGCTCTATATCTATATAATATAATATAATATATTCAGGGTGCGATTTGTGAAGAAACCAGAGGGGGGGATAATTTTGAGAAACATTTTAAAATGTTTCAAAATGAAGACGGACCCTGTGTATTTTGGTTGTTAATTATTACGATGTAATGGTGAAATTACTTTGGGTGGGGGGGATAATTTTTATCCCCACCAAGGATAAAAATAATTCAGCAGAGGGTAGGACGTGTAAACCAGAGGGGGGGATAATCCCCACCATCCCCACCGGCAAATCGCACCCTGAATATAATAATAATAATAATATCATATATGGGTATTTATATAATTTTATATCTAATATCACGGCCAAAAGCTATGTGCGAAAATCGTCCAAAATTATCTTAAAGCTAAAGGCAAGGTTAACTTAAACCAATCGTCATCAAACTTGGTGTAGTCAAAGGCACATGGGTCAAGATGAACCTCTCTCAATTCTATCCATATCGGGCTATAGGGAGTGCTATAACAATTAACTGAAAATGCAACCTCTCCAAATTGTACCCAGATCGGGCGATACGAGGAGCTATATATTTTCGAGCTGGCGTGCTCAAGAGACTTATGTAGCAAACAATAAACAACGACTAGCCAATTTCATGACATAATCACAAAGTCGAACGGGAACGCTATAATGGTAATGCAGTCAAAGAGGTAGTACATTTCCTCATGGTTGGATACTTTTCCATTAAGAGAAAGTTCCCGAATTGTCCATGAGCCCTGGACTTAAGCTTTTTTTTAGCACATAAATGTAGCAATTGGCTCGATTAAAGCAAAGTCTTGAACCGTTTGTCAAAGTTTGGCAGATCCTTTTCGTCAAACAATTGGTAAATGCCATAGGGATGATACTTAAAGAGCACCTATTATGCTTTTTCGACTTTTATGACCTATAACCTTTGTTATAATGACGTAGATGCATTTAGACGTGTTCCCTGCTGACCATCTGGGGTGGCTGTGCAGAGCGCTAAACACTAAACACCGGTCTTGATTCACTTGTTCAAATTACCGGGATTTATCTATGTAGAACAATCCGGATTTTCCATATGGTAATGCTGCAACATGCTCTTCCGGAAGGTAACCAATCACAACGGAGTGGGGTTGGCAGGAGGGGGGCGAGGGGGCGGAGAAGGACGAAGCCGAGTGTTGACAGAGAATGTTGAAAGCGCCCAGATGAGAGAAAGAGTTTCCCAAAAATCGACATAGTTTTTTGTGCTGTGTCATTCATGTCAGGTTGCTCTATAGGAGTCATTAATAAGAAATTAAGACCAGAAAACTAGCATAATAGGAGATCTTTAAATTTTTTATTATTCTTTTGCAAAGCAGTCACCTGCCTTGCCTGTTCACAATCTGCGCCTCCGTTTCGGGTCAGCCCCCATGAGGTCCAGCTAGACGTGTGGTGTTTTAAGAGAGGGAGGGTCTATAGTCCAGCTGGTCTATTATCTACTGAACCCAGCAGGCAGGGGTTGACAGGGTGACCTCAGCTCGTCACTCCTGGTGGGCAGAGAGATAGCACCACACACAGCTTGTGTGGTGCTATCTCCCTCACACCCTCACACATTGAGATGGCCCCCTCTCCCCCACAACAAGGTTCAAGTCACCACCACTCCACCAGCCCCTCTGCTAGTTAACTGGTTAACCTCAGTCACCACCAGTCTTCTAGTTAACTGTTTAACCTCAGTCACCGCCAGTCTGCTAGTTAAATGGTTAAACTCAGTCACCTCAAACCCCTCTTCTAGTTAACTGGTTAACCTCAGTCACCACCAGTCTGCTAGTTAAATGGTTAAACTCAGTCACCTCAAACCCCTCTTCTAGTTAACTGGTTAACCTCAGTCAGATCTAGACCATCTGCTGGTTAACAGGTTAACCTCAGTCAGCACCAGCCCCTCTGCTAGTTACCTGGTTAACCTCAGTCACCACCAGTCTGCTAGTTAACTGACTAACCTCGGTCACCACCAGTCCCTCTGCTAGTTAGCCAGTTAACCTCAGTCACCTCAAGCCCCACTGCTAGTTAACTGGTTAACCTCAGTCAGCTCCAGCCCCTCTGCTAGTTAAAAGGTAAACCTCAGTCGCCACCAATCCCTCTGGTAGTAAGCTGGTTAACCTCAGTCACCACAAGTGTGCTACTTAACTGGTTAACCTCAGTCACCACCTGACCCTCTGCTAGTTACCTGGTTAACCTCAGTCACCACCAGTCTACTAGTATGGTAGAAAATAATGAAGGTTTAAAAGGATATTTGCCAAATGTTGGAATATATTAGTGGAGAGAAATATACCAGCATTGGGGGAGGGGCAGGCTCCAGACCTTGTTCCATTGTTATTCAACACCTCAGAGGGTCACACACTCAGAGAGACATCCCTCGGTAGTCAATGACATCAGTTTATCTCTCAGTTCACTTACATTTAGGGCTACATTTACATTTAGGGCATTAAGCAGATGCTTTTATCCAAAGCGAATTACAATAAGTACATTTGTCATAAGAAGTGAAACAATATATCGCTGTCGGTACAGTAAAGATGTTCATAGAACCAAGTACAAGTACTAACAATCGCTAGGCTAACCCATTCCCCGTGTACAGCAGTGATAGCAGCTACTGCAGATGCTACACAATTAAGTACTATGAATAAGTGCAATGTAGATTAAGTGCATACAATAAGTGCGTACATTAAGTGCCAGGACGTACAACATACAATGGTGGCCAGAAGGGGCTGGATGGCTATGCAGAGTCGAGGTGAACTCTGAACAGGTGAGTTTTGAGTCTTTTTCGGAAGCTGGTGAGCGACTCTGCGATCCTGACATCGGCAGGGAGCCCATTCCACCACTGAGGTCCCAAACAGAGAAGAGTTGTGACTTTGCTGATTGACCTTTGCTTGCTCTTAGCGATGGCGGTACCAGGCGTCCAGCTGAGGTAGTTGAGCGTAGGGATCGAGCTGGGGTGTGTGGCTTGACCAACGATTGGAGGTAGGCAGGGGCAGTTCCATCGACCGCCTTGTATGCCAGTACCATCATCTTGAATCTGATGCAAGCGACTATAGGGAGCCAGTGGAGGTCAGTGGAGGAAGAGGGGGTTCAACCTACCTACATAAACTTAGGTAGGTTGAACACGAGGCTTAGATACAAGCATAAATAGGGTTAACTTTAAGTATAAATTATACAAGAATATAAGGTATATATATTTACAGTGGAGCCAAATGTTAAACACTATTGATATTGCCTGGCCTTCCTGTGTCCAAAAAATGCCTGCATTCCGATGAACACCCGACGCCGCATGTAAATGGCCTCTTATGGCGCTTTTCCACCGGAGGTTGCGGTTCGGTTCGGTTCGCCTCAGTCCGGTAGGGAGGGGGCGGTATAGCCCAGCTCAGTTCTGAGGTCGCGTTTCCACCGCCTTCTGTACCCTTATGGTAGGCCGGATGTCGATCGCCGATGCAACTACCTAAACATCGTGACATCATAGCAGCGCGACACAGCCTGCTCAATAAAAACAATGGAAAAGAGGAACGCGACACATTAAACCAAGAGCTACCATGGAAGTCGTCCAGTAACAGTTTCGGAAAGTCTCCACCTCCTTGTTCGCCCAAGCTAAAGTTTTGCGCGACCAATGTCCATTGTCCAGAATAATACCTCGCGGGTACCATTTGTTTGTTTGTTTGTTTGTTTTTAGCCCCATGTCACCCGGAAGTGACGATTCTGTCTACCAATCAACGGACGGCGCGTGTAGCTCGAACTTGCCGGTGTGGGTACCAGTTTGACTCGGCTGCCAGATCGACTCGGGGTCCTGCGCTTACAGATGACGTATCGACACTTGACGTATCGACACAAGCCAACGGACAAAAGCCCGGAAGTTTCTGCGTGTGCGTCGCCTTTTTGACTCTGTGTTGGGAGCGCTGGAAATAAAGTGGATGGCCCTGTTCAGTGAATGGAGTTAACCGATTCTTCTTTCATATATTACCCAAATATAGGCAACAATAAAACGCTCAGTTACACATATATTTTTGTTTTCACATATGTTAAAGTAATTATCACCTACAAAACTTATCCTATATTGATGAAAGCCCCCCCCCTCCCCTTCTAACATTTATTAGCTCACGTTAGCCATCAATCTAAAGCCACAAATATTATCTGACCAATCTTTGTACATTAGATTATTATTCATAGATTAGAAAACAAAAGGAGAATGTCAATACTTGGGAATAACATGGGAATGAATGAAACGCGCATGCGCATTTAAAAGACAGCATCTACAGGAAGTGCGTCATTATTGCGCATCTAGGACCCCGAGTCGATCTGGCAGCCGAGTCAATCCGGTACCCACACCGGCACCCTTTCAGGCATCTCAGTACCCAAACGGAGGAGTACTGGAGACGAGTGCGAAGCGAGTACGGTTCAGTACGGCTCAGTCCGGGTCACGCCCACTTTTGGCACTGGAAACGTGAACCGTGCCGCACCTATTGCGAACCGAACCGAACCGCAGGTGGAAATGCGCCATTAGTGAAACATCTGTTACTCCCTATGGGTTCTCGTCTGTGGCTTTAGAATCTATATTCTGTAGGATTCAAGTTAGAGTTAAGTTAACTAATCCATACCTAGGTTAAAATCAGACACTACCAGCTTTAGGATTATGCCCCAGACAAATAAAGTGGCATTGCTAACTATTACAAATACATATTTTACTGTTTAAATGAATATTGCTTTCACAGGGCTCATCTGTTAAACGAATGTGGTAAGTCATGGTGATTTAAGATCAGGTTAATAAACAAGGCGATGAATGGATTTTAATCAAAAACCTCACTTCATATAACTGTTATGCATAATATGTAAACTTCATGTTACTATGTTTAATATGTAACCCTTTTGTACGTAATGCTTGAATTACTGTATGGAATGTATTTTGGACATTGTGGGCGTGAACGTCAAGGGCCCATAGTTGAGAGCATTGTGATTGGCCAATTACATCTTAGGGGAGGACACACAATTAGGATATAGCGCGGAGCTCCGAGACTGTTCGTGAGTTCTATGCAAACCAACTCAGGTGATGTTGTCACCACCAGTCCCTCTGCTAGTTAACTGGTTAACCTCAGTCACCACCAGTCCCTCTTCTAGTTAACTGGGTAAACTCGATCACCACCAGTCCCTCTGCCAGTTAACTGTTTAACTTCAGTCACCACCAGTCTGCTAGTTAACTGGTTAACCTCAGTCACCACCAGTCCCTCTGCTAGTTAACCTCAGTCACCACCAGTCACTCAGCTAGTCAACCTCAGTCACCACCAGTCCCTCTGCTAGTTAACTTCAGTCCCCTCTGCTCCGGCTGCCTCTGAATCTGGAGGCCTGTTTGGGAAGATGTATCCCGCTATATTTCAAAGTTAAAAGATTGGCCTCTCAGTAATGAGCTGGCAGATGATATGACAAAGCTTCATCCAGGCAGCGGGGGCCAAAGATAGAGCCTGACCCCTCCCACGCAGGAGGGTGAAGCCTGATTCAGCATCAGGGGGTTCGCCGCGTATCACTGACAGCAGCACAAGCGAACCATAATAACCCGACCGTTTGAACAGGATGTCCACCAAAGCCACAAAACCCAGATTCCAGGGCGGGCGTTGAGAGGGGAAATGAGCTGCAACCCCTGATCCTGCCTATCAGGACCGCCAGCACCACTGGGCCTGAGGAGAAGACCAGGATAAAACAGATGTTTTCACGGAGACGAAGATGATTGAGAGTTAAAGTCGCCGGGAAACTCTCAGGAGGATGGACAGAGGACACGTGATCTGGATCGTTCTGCTTTCTGTTATCCCAGGTGAGAAGGCCACATTCATTTACTTTATGTCTTTAGTAAAACACATCTAATTTATAATAATACATTATTACAAAAATGCAATTTCTTCTTTCCAATTTGTTTATTAATATATGATGTGTTTTTCGTCTTGTATCTATTTTTATGAAGAATTATGAGGAAGGATGATTTCATCATGTAGTTTTGGTCACTAACGAAAAGATAAACATAAACACAACAGCTGCTGTTAAAGTCCCCATGATTACGACACTGAGACATAAACTACTCATCCAACCCTGCTGGTTACGCTTGCACTAAGGCATTTATTGTGTGTAGGCTGCTAATCTGCCTATCGGCCAAAATTAAGGCCATAGGCGTAAAGTTTGTGACATGAAAGAAAATTCAGATTTGCTATGAAAAGAGAGAAGGTTTTCAGAGAGATCCGCCGAAACACGCCGGCCACCATGAGATACTGAAGTGTTATCTGGACCCAAGCAGGCAGGCCGGCCGCAGGGGGTATCTGTGCCTCGTGTCACCCCAACGCCACGTGCTCCAGCCTGCCGGACGGCTCGGCCCAGGCATGCACCTGCATGTACGGCTTCATCGGGAACGGGAGGACCTTCTGCCAAGGTATGGTCACCTTCCTCCCCTGGGGGGTTAGGTCAGCCAAGGGCTGACGTAGCTCCTAGTTCTCATCCTCATCGGCAGACTCTTAGTCTAGTCCTACAAATTAGGCTGGGACCAATCAAGCCATTGATACAAATTGGTATAGTAGCTAAGTAGCTATAGGAAACAGAACACATGCTCTGGGAAAGGTTGTGTTGCTCAATGGAGCAAGGTATTTAAAACTTAGGGTTATAGGTAGGATTCTTTCTGGGACCAACCATGGTAAGAATGTAAGCGCTCACCGCATTGCAAGGTATTTTAGAAAAGAATCTTCCACAAAAAGAAATGCACATGGATAATAGACAAGATAATAGAACATTGACTTGTCTCAACCTGAAACATGTCTTCAGATTAATATTTTGGAGGCTTGCGTGTCATTTGTCACTTTCCAGATGAGCTATTGTGTGTGTGTGTCTGTGTGTGTGTTTGTGTGTATGTGTGTGTCTGTGTGCTGCGTGCATGTGTGCGTGCGTGCGTGCGAGTGTGTAAGTACACACACTACAAAAAGAGGCTGAATCCCCCTCTTTAGTGAAAAGGTACATATGAACATGATCGCTGAATCAGAAAGGGAAAACCAAGATGCTTTAAATCTTGCTGTCCTAATTGGGTTTTTTATGCACCTCTACTGATTTCATTGACTGTTTTTCCCATTTCA
Source organism: Pollachius pollachius (assembly GCF_949987615.1). Classification (NCBI taxonomy): domain Eukaryota; kingdom Metazoa; phylum Chordata; class Actinopteri; order Gadiformes; family Gadidae; genus Pollachius; species Pollachius pollachius. The sequence continues at coordinate 17,615,141 of NC_136934.1, read as the reverse complement.
ACATATGAACTTACTCTGACTATATGTTGAGAATGTGTTACACGTCCAACGATGACCTCTGTGAAAATTAAATGAGAACAGATGTATGAAGAAAACCATGAACTGATGTTGTCTGACGCTGGGCTCCCAGACAAAGACGAATGTCAGATCGGAGGGAGGAAGATCTGTGGCCCCCAGGCTGCCTGCCACAACACCGTGGGCAGCTATGCCTGCACCTGTATGGGGGGCTTCAGCCCCTCTAACCGCAGGACCTCCTTCACCCCAAACGACGGGACGTACTGCCAGGGTGAGGGTGTAGGGCTCCTCACACCTTGTGTGTGTGTGTGTGTGTGTGTGTGTGTGTGTGTGTGTGTGTGGGGGGGGGGGGGGGGGGGGGGGGGGGGGGGGGGGGGGGGGGGGTTGTGTGTCTGTGCCTGGTGTGTGTGTGTCATTATGCAGCAGGTTAGGCATTCGATTGTCTAGCCTGCGGAGAAGCTGTTAGCCTCCCTTGTATTAAATCCGTTTTAAATGGTATTGAACAAACCTATTTATGTCTATGTAGATCGATATGTCCATTCCCTAAACTGGCTAACACAGTGTCATGCACCTCTTGTGTTCCTTTCTCTTGGCCAGACATTGATGAGTGCAGGAGGCACCCTGGGGTGTGTGGAGGGGGGGCGCGCTGTGTCAACCTGGAGGGGGACTTTGAGTGCCACTGCCTCCTAGGTTACAGAGCGCACAGCGCCTCAGATCGCTTCCAGCCCCTCAGGGACAAGGGCTCCTGCAAGGGTGCGTGCTTCTGTTCACGTTTTCATTCCACTTCAATAAGAAGGGTTTGCTGTTGACCTTAGAGGCCTATTAATTTCTCTTGCCTTTAGGTGCTGTTTTGGACAGGACAGTCTAGACATATATTGTGGGCTAAAAGAGAGGGAAATACAGCCTAGGACTTGTTGATGGAACCAGGGTCGCTGCAAGTAATTAGGAGTGGGGCAACGAGCAGCAAATTACTGTAACAATACAAAATCCTGTTAAAGAGATAACATCATTAAAAACAATTCTCATCAAACAGTTATTGTGCATATATAGGCCTAAAACATATTCTTAACTTCTTCATTTTCTCTCCGGGTGAGTCATGCTCCCTGTAACCTGACTTACAGAAACCTGCAACCAGCCTGTGCTGTTGCTGAGTGCTGTTGCCTTGGTCTAAACACAGAGTTCTCTCCTCTTCTTCAGTGGTGGACTGTGGCCCCCCTCCCACCGGAGAGGCAGTGCGGGTGCTGTCCACCAACGGCACCACCTACGGCAGCGTGGTCCTCATGGGCTGCAAGAATGGCTTCCTGTGGAAACGGGGAGACAACTCATCCACATGTGGGCCGGACGGAACCTGGAGCCGGCCAGCCCCGCTTTGTCAAGGTAGGACAGCGTGTTGGGCAATTTAATCATATGAGATGTTTGTGGAGGTCAGAGAGCATGTTGTTGAGGTCTGTTCGTTATATGAGATGTTTGTGGAGGTCAGAGAGCATGTTGTTGAGGTCTGTTCGTTATATGAGATGTTTGTGGAGGTCAGAGAGCATGTTGTTGAGGTCCGTTCATTATATGAGATGTTTGTGGAGGTCAGAGAGCATGTTGTTGAGGTCTGTTCGTTATATGAGATGTTTGTGGAGGTCAGAGAGCATGTTGTTGAGGTCTGTTCGTTATATGAGATGTTTGTGGAGGTCAGAGAGCATGTTGTTGAGGTCTGTTCGTTATATGAGATGTTTGTGGAGGTCAGAGAGCATGTTGTTGAGGTCTGTTCATTATATGAGATGTTTGTGGAGGTCAGAGACCATGTTGTTGAGGTCTGTTCGTTATATGAGATGTTTGTGGAGGTCAGAGAGCATGTTGTTGAGGTATGTTTATTAAATGAGATGTTTGTGGAGGTAAGAAAGCATGGTGTTGAGGCCTGTTCATTATATGAGATGTTTGTGGAGGTCAGAGAGCATGTTGTTGAGGTCTGTTCGTTATATGAGATGTTTGTGGAGGTCAGAGAGCATGTTGAGGCCTGTTCATTTTATGAGATGTTTGTGGAGGTCAGAGAGCATGTTGTTGAGGTCTGTTCATTATATGAGATGTTTGTGGAGGTCAGAGAGCATGTTGTTGAGGTCTTTTCGTTATATGAGATGTTTGTGGAGGTCAGAGAGCATGTTGTTGAGGTAATGTAATTATATGAGCACTTATTTTTTAAAAGGTTTAGAGATTACTGATATGTTGGACATCACTATTGTTGATGACAATAGTGATGGATTTTTAAATATGAGACAGTAGAGGTGGACTGTGGCTCTCAGCTCTGTCCCTGTTGGGCCCTTAGAGGTGGACTGTGGCTCTCAGCTCTGTCCCTGTTGGGCCCTTAGAGGTGGACTGTGGCTCTCAGCTCTGTCCCTGTTGGGCCCTTAGAGGTGGACTGTGGCTCTCAGCTCTGTCCCTGTTGGACCCTTAGAGGTAGACTGTGGCTCTCAGCTCTGTCCCTGTTGGGCCCTTAGAGGTGGACTGTGGCTCTCAGCTCTGTCCCTGTTGGGCCCTTAGAGGTGGACTGTGGCTCTCAGCTCTGTCCCTGTTGGGCCCTTAGAGGTGGACTGTGGCTCTCAGCTCTGTCCCTGTTGGGCCCTTAGAGGTGGACTGTAGCTCTCAGCTCTGTCCCTGTTGGACCCTTAGAGGTGGACTGTGGCTCTCAGCTCTGTCCCTGTTGGGCCCTTAGAGGTGGACTGTGGCTCTCAGCTCTGTCCCTGTTGGGCCCTTAGAGGTGGACTGTGGCTCTCCTCGGACCCCGCCTCATGCTCACATACTGCGCTGGGACCAGACCTCCGGGCTAGGCTCACAGGCGCTGTACTGGTGTCACGCTGGACATCAGAACATGGGAGGGGAGCCTGTCTCAGTGTGCAGCCCTAGTCGACAATAGGAGGGGACCATGCTCTGCAAAGGTGCCTCTGTCCCATTACTGTTACACTTACCAATGGTGGTAGAGCCTTAGTAAAGGCACTGTTACACTTAACATATGTGGTGCTAGAGCCTTAGTAAAGTCACAGTTACACTAGTATTTTGTACACAAGTACACAGGTATTTTGAGTCACCGTTCAGTGAAGTTTAACTGTCCAGTTTAGGCCTCTCCATAAAAACTATTAGCATTCCACTTCCTCCACAGCGAAGTTCGCTGTGCTAACCCAGTCAGCCCTGTGGTGGGAAGCGACAGCTTGACGTGGTTTCAGTTAATACACACACACAAATACATTACCCTGTACGTATGAGGTCCTGGAGATAGAATAAGCCCACCGAGGAACACCTCTCTGGTGGTTGGGCCAGAATAGGCCCAAGAAACATGGCACTTAAAACTTTGATCAAAGTCAACGGGGAAAAAGACACACAAACTGCTATCTGAGATCCAGCATGCATGTCATTAGGGTTGGGGTTATCATAGGTTTATTACTAATTGCTGCTGTCCTGCGCTGATTAACCCCCACGCAGAGCTGAGTTGCGGAACCCCACCAACCCTCCCTGGTACTAACCGGATGTGGGACGGTCGCAGCTCAGCGGGCAGCGAGGTGCTCTATTTTTGTGCTGCCAGCTATTACCCGGAGAGCGGACAGCGCAGTGCTCTTTCAACATGTTCTGAAACAGGAGAGTGGGGACACGTGCCTTTAAACTGCAGAGGTACCGTGCTCATCAAACACTTTATTTCTCCTTTTCATGCAATGTTTGCTTTTGATCCGTTTCTTGTCCCAATAGAAGTTCCAAACGATCCAAACACTTTTTTTTATTAGGTACTTTTATCATGCCAAGCTGATACTGTCGTGGCTTGGCACACCCTGCAATTTATCTGTCTTGCCTGTGTAAAACCGAGGGGGTATATTACCCCTTCATCAAGGAGCCGGATTTCTTAATTCATTGGAGCAGGCGGGATTATGCGCAGAGACTAGACCGCTTTAGAATAATTAGGATACTCAGAATGTTTTTATTTTTATTTTATTCAAGCCACTCGCATGCAAGAATGAGTAGATGACATCTGAGTGTAAGCTACAAATGGAATTTACAAATGTAAAAAGCCAACATATTCTTTATTTGCTGACCTTTTTATCCCAAAAAAAGCCTCGTAAGGAAAGTTCCTCTGCTACTTTCTCGTAGATCACACTATCTTTCCCGTCTTGCGACTGCATCACCTCTCTCCCATGATGGTCAGCAGGTCCCGGATTTCACAGTCTCTCCAGTTTAAACTACTCATGTTGATATCGCTGCGTCACCAACACCTCTATCCAAGTCCCGCCCTTGGTACCGCGATACCGTCTAATCGCATTTCCATGAATATGAAATCTCCAATATGTGTAGGGTTCGAGTGGGTTAATTGGGTTGCAGAATCAAGCCGGAATATTTACTTGGTCAGTGTAAACGTGGACCATGCCGGCAAAAAGGTGGGTATAAGACGGGCATATTTGGCAGTCTAAAGTCAGACATCTGGCCTAGATTTATGAGTGTTTTTAGGGGGAAATCCACTACTTAATAAAAGTATAGCGTTGGATGAAGCTGTGCTTATTTGATTTGATGAAACATATAATTTCATTCGGGAATAATTTCTCCTTGTTGGGTGCAGTGGAGTCAAACCATCCTGAACACTTGATGGCGCAGCTATCTCCTGAACTCTTCCACAATGTTGCAGTATGACATGACACATTTCTAATGATTCTAATCATTATTATTGGTGGTGGGCCTACAGCTAGGTGTAGGCTTACTCCATCGCTGGCCCATGCGGAGGTGGTCTGGTACAACAGTAGTGTGACCGTGCATCGCTGCGTGGACGGATACCGCAGCAGCAGAGGGGGCAGCGTCTCTGTTTGTGGCAATGCTGGCCAGTGGCAGAAGGCAACGCTGAAGTGCATAGGTGAGAGGAAAACCCATGGCCAATCAGCGATATTCAATGCATTTCAGGAGAGAAAATGGGGTTGGGGTACACACACCAAAAAAGATGGTAGCACAAATCTATACAAAGTCAATGCAAAGACGCGTTTAGAGGCGAATGTTCACCAGAAAAACTTTTGGCAAGAACACCCTGGTTCACCCGGAATTAGCGTGATTCTACTCGTGCAAACATTTGCTCCAGTCGAAATAATTGAACTTGGCCGCGAATTTCGCGTGATGCTTGGTCATGGACCCAAAACAACGTTCACCCTGAAATCCAGAGTGAACCACAACATGGAGGACAAAGTGATTGCTGCCGTTTGCACACTCCCGGAGCTCTACATCTACATAATTCATAATATAATATATAACTATCTATATAATATGATAGATAATATACGGGCCAAAAGCTGTGTGCGCCTCCGGATTATATTATGAATATAAATTGACTGTGTCGGGGTCTAGACTGGTAGTGAGGGTTATCTCGGCCACGGTTGTGAAGGAATTGGCGGAAATCAACTTTGGCTTTGACTCCGCAACATGGAGGAGAGGGGTATTATTGCCGTTTGCGGACTCCTGCCGGAGCTACCGCTTGAGCTCCCGGACTCCCACCGGAGTTCCCGGATAAGGACTCACGCCGAAGTTCCCGGACTCCGGCCGGAGCTCCTGGAGTGTTTGAGAATATCTTATAGATATTCTAGAACACTTCTCCGACATTTCTGGTACTTCCACAACACGTAAAGACTCGTAGTGGTGGTAATGTCGGCCATGGTTGAGAAGGAATTGGCAGAAACTTTGGTGTCACAAGAGGAACTTGAGGATCAAACTTGCGCAAATCACTCCCGCGAGTAAAGTTCGACTACTCGCGCAAGCTAACAGGTGAACACGCGACAAAATTCGATTTTGGTGTGAACGCACGTTAGTTTACCAGCGTTATGACTCAACAAATGGTTAAAAAGATTCAAATTTAATTTTTTTACCTCAGGCCAGTTCATTTTCATCATGTTAATTTATCTGTTATTGAACCGATCACTTGAGTGCCCGTGTGATTCTGATGAGCAGCGATGGTCAATGTGTGAACTGTCACCAGCGTCGCCATGTTCAATAGTCCAAAAACTCACTTCTTACGTCCTTTCTTCGCCATTTCTCCTTGACATCAATGGTGAACATCACAAGGTCAAAGAAAGATGTGAAGGAGAATTTGTAACAACTTAGGAAAATAAACCTTTGTGCTGAGAGATCTGACCCTCACACTGGGCTATGACATTGTGTGACGTGCACTGGGCTACGTCATGAGGTGACTACATCATTATTTGACGTGGGTCTGCCCTGGGGAAATGACAGTCCAAAGATGGACTTAAGCACTTCTTAGAAACCTAGCCCTGTGCAATCTAACCTTGTTGCTTCATGCAGGATGTTTAAATGTTGACAAATATATCTTTTATTACCACAGTTCGAATTGAAATAAGAGTGTGTGTAAGGCTCCGGTCACAAAAATGAAATTAAATGGTTGTCACATTGAAACTTTTCGCTCATAGCACCTTTCCATATAAATTAGAGAACTTGATCGTCTCGTATCACGGCTTCCACTGAGATACTAAGAGGTTATTTCACTCAGATAGGAAGCTTCCTAAGCAGAACTTGCTATTGGACCGCAGCTATACACTATATCAGCACTAATGAATGCCTCTTCTTGAATTAAATTAGTTGGTCAGAACTCACTCTTTTATTATCTGTATTATTCCACTTCTACTGCATGTTATTTACTTTCTCAGAGGTATCATGCGGAAATCCACCTGTGCTGCCCCATACTGTCCGACTGTGGAATGGCGACTCCAGCCCTGGAACAGTTGTGTTTTACACCTGTAAAATGGGCTTTCATGAGGATATAATAGACTTCATGGACAACCATGATGCTGCCAACATGTCTGTGTGCAATATTCACGGATATTGGACAGGGCCGAACATCTTGTGCAAAGGTAACAGCCCATGACGCTGGAATTTGCACAATGTGCTCACACTGGCCTGTTGACGGCTTAAACCTCCTCCCAGCGCAGTAACTCTCTGTGCCCTGTAGCGGTGGATTGCGGTGTGCCCCCCGACCTGCCACATGCCACGGCGTTGTGGCGTAACGGCTCCATGCTGGGCTCCTCAGTGCTCTACCAGTGTGACCCAGGCTACCGCAACGTCAGAGGGGGAAACGCGTTTGTTTGCTCTGCCTCTGGAGAGTGGAGTCGGGCCTTGTTCTTCTGCCAAGGTGAAACTGCCAACGGCCTCAGAAATCACATGGTTACACATCAACTCCTTAGACCTCAACCTACAGCTGCCGTTGGCAAGATTTGAGGGCTGTAAAAAGAGAGTGCAGAAAATAGCAGGATCAAGATTTAGAACCGAAACAACCACAACATGTCCCTCCATCAATTGGTTTCTCTTTAGCTGAGAAGTGATGCATTTCACAAATCTGGGGTTAAAATCAAGATGGATTTCCCGAACCAATCAGGCAAGAGATGCTTTTATCCAGATGGTTAGAACTGAGCCAGGAGATGTCTTAATCCAAATGAGCAGATATAGAGGAAGGCACACTCAACTCTAACGCGTTTCCACTGAACGGTGCGGGACAGTTAGGTGCGATTAGGTGCGGTACGGTTCATGGTTCCACTGCCAAAAGTGAGCGGGGTCCCAAAATAAGCGCAGCGATACGCGATTAGCCGTACCTATTTTTCGTTACTCCTCCGTTGGGGTACCAGGCGGTCTGGAAGGGAGCCGAAAAGTTGGAGCTACGCACGCCGTCCATTGATTGGTTGACTGAATCGCCACTTCTGTGTGACTGGGATAAAAACAAACAAACACAGTACCCGCGAGGTAATTCTGGACAACGGCGAAAGCTTTTTTTATTTAAGAAAATGTTGCACAAAAGTTTGCCATCCTTCTTGGACATCCTACATTGTTGCTCTTTGTTTAATGTGTTGCGTTCTTCTTTTCATTGTATTTATTAGCAGGCCACCATGTGTCGGGCTGCTACGATGTTACTTAGCTGCTGCGGCTATTGCCATCCGGCTTAAGCCCCGCCCTACCATAAGGGTACTGTCGGCGATTGAAATGCGAGCCGCACCTAACCGTAATGCACCTAACCGAACCGCACCTAACCGAACCGTACCGCACCTAACCGAACCGCACCGAACCGTAATGCTCCTAACCGAACCGCAGCTAACCGCACCGCACCTAACCGAACCGCACCTAACCGTAACACACCTAACCGTAACACAACTAACCGTACCGCACTTAACCGTAACCACAATGATCTCTTGTAGAAATCCAATGTGGAGAACCTTTATCTAAACCGCATGCAAGGATGTTGTGGGACAACGGTACCCGCGTGGGCAGCGTGCTGCACTACCAGTGTGAGGAGGGCTACCGCCCCTCCGCCAGCCGCCAATCCCCCTCCACCAACCGCTCCGTGTGCGGAGAGGACGGACAGTGGGAGGAGTCAGACCTGCGCTGTGAAGGTATAGCTTGACTTCAGTTACACACACACACACACACACACACACACACACACACACACACACACACTACCCTGTAACATATGAGGTCCTGTAGATAGCAACCACCCGCCGAGGAACAGCTCTCTGCTGGTCAGAGCAGAATGGTTCTCCACTTGAAGACCCGAGAAACAAGACACTTCAGACTTCCTCAGAGGGGCTGAGCAATAAGAAACATGTGGATACAGACACACATACACACACACACACACACACACACATACACACACACACACACACACTGCTATCTGAGATCCAGCATGCATGTCATTAGGGTTGGGGTTATCATAGGTTTATTACTAATTGCTGCTGTCCTGCGCTGATTAACCCCCACGCAGAGCTGAGTTGCGGAACCCCACCAACCCTCCCTGGTACTAACCGGATGTGGGACGGTCGCAGCTCAGCGGGCAGCGAGGTGCTCTATGTGTGTTCTGCCAGCTATTACCCGGAGAGCGGACAGCGCAGTGCTCTTTCAACATGTTCTGAAACAGGAGAGTGGGGACACGTGTTTTTAAACTGCAGAGGTACCGTGCTCATCAAACACTTTATTTCTCCTTTTCATGTGATGTTCGCTTTTGATCCGTTACACACACACACACACACACACACACACACACACACACACTACCCTGTAACATATGAGGTCCTGTAGATAGCAACCACCCGCCGAGAAACAGCTCTGCTGGTTCAGACCAGAATATGGTTCGCCACTTGAAGACCCGAGAAACAAGACACTTCAGACTTCCTCAGAGGGGCTGAGCACTAAGAAACATGTGGATACAGACACACTTACACACACACACACACACACACACACACATACACACACACACACACACACACACACACAGACACACACACAAACACACACACACACACACACAGACACACACACACACACACACTGCTATCTGAGATCAAGCATGCATGTCATTAGGGTTGGGGTTATGATAGGTCTATTGCTAATTCTTGCTGTCCTGCGCTGATTAACCCCCACGCAGAGCTGAGTTGCGGAACCCCACTAACCCTCCCTGGTACTAACCGGATGTGGGACGGTCGCAGCTCAGCGGGCAGCGAGGTGCTCTATGTGTGTTCTGCCAGCTATTACCCGGAGAGTGGACAGGTCGGCGCTGTTTCAACATGTTCTGAGACAGGAGAGTGGGGACAAGTGTTTTTAAACTGCAGAGGTACCGTGCTTGTTCATTGCACACTTTTTCACAAGATGTTTGCTTTAATCCGTCTCTTGTCCCCATAGAAGTACCTCCTGTCTGATATTCTCCTTGTATGTTTAATTGTCAGACATCTGGCCTAGATTTTGATTTTCAGTGTGTGTTTAGGGGGAAATCCAATGCTCAATAAAGGTTTGATTTGATGAAAACTTTCATTGGGAAATAATTTTTCCTTGGTGGGTGCAGTGAAGTCAAACCATCCTGAACACTAGAGGGTAGAGTGGAGTCAAACCATCCAGAATACTAGAGGGCGCAGTGGAGTCAAACCATCCAGAATACTAGAGGGCGCAGTGGAGTCAAACCATCCTGAACACTAGAGGGTGCAGTGGAGTCAAACCATCCTGAACAGTAGAGGGTGCAGTCGAGTCAAACCATCCTGAACACTAGAGGGTGCAGTGGAGGCACACCAACCTGAACAAGAGGGTTCAGGGCTCTCCTGAACTCTTCCACAATGTTGCAGTATGACACGACACATGGGATTCCATTTGCATGATTGATTTGACCATTGATTTGACCATTCTCATGGAAGGGTAATACTATTATTTACCTTTACATTCATCCATCCATCATCCTTGAACCCAGCTAGGTGTGGGCCCGCTCCATCGCTTGCCCATGCAGAGGTGATCTGGTACAACAGCAGCGTGGCCGTGCATCGCTGCGTGGATGGATACCGCAGCAGCAGAGGGGGCAGGGTCTCTGTGTGTGGCAACGCTGGGCAGTGGCAGAAGGCAACGCTGAAGTGCACAGGTGAGAGGAAAACCCATGGGAGATATTCAATGCATTGCAGGCATCTTAGTTTACTAGCGTTATGAATGAAATGGTTACATTTCTTTTCGTTGGTTTCCTGCTGGAAGGTTGTGGGTTGGGGGTCCGATGTCTGCAGCCCACCTGTAGGCCTCCCTGAGCAAGAGGCCTGATAACGCTCTGTGAAGTCATAAAGGCCCATGTGTTCTTCTGTTATCCTGCAGATGTTAAACCAGCTGTGAATGACCTGCGCGTCTTTAATGAAAAATGTCTGCAGTGGAGGGCAGAGAAGAATGACGTAGACAAGGAGATTTATAAGGTAAGACAGCCTATTGACTGCTGAGGTTTGCATTTCAATTCATATTATGTGTTTCTTTGGTTAGCAACAACTGTAAATTATGCTGGTGTATGGTTGGACAAATGGATCATTTGGCTTGTAGCATGGCATGCATGAATTTAGTCAAGAGTCGAGTCCCACTGTGAATATCTACTGTCACATTAGATCTCTGCAGGCTCCAACATCATTTCACTAATAGCCTTCACCATTACCCAATGACCCTTCATCATCTCACATAATTATATTCCATTATTTCTCCTTCTCTCACTATTGTCTTCCCCCGTTTCACCATATGCTTAACTCTCACTTTTTTCATTTGAATATCTTTCCATAAGAAACAGGACAGTTTCGGTGAACGTAGTGAGAGACTACAATAAGTGCCCTGAGATCTCGAGAGTGAACACTGAACTTAGAATATTGAGCGCATTGTTTTATTCTGCTAAAGTCTGAAGCCCCGCCTAAAGAGGAAGCGTCAGAGCCAATCAGGAGACGCTTCCTCTTATCTGACTCATTCAATGGGTGTTAGTGGGGGAACTCTTTCCGGAGCTCAATTCAGTTTTCATGGATACTATCTACTCATATTCTGGCGTTAGGCCGAAGCCCTTAGTGTGAGGTCGAGGTTTCAAGTAGTCAAGGTTCTGCCCTATGTGATCTGTCATCCGTTTCACCAAACCAAGACTAGAATGTTAATGTTATGCTCAAACAATGTTGTGTTGTATGGCCGGAAAGAATTTCCAGGCTTGGTGAGGGTATTATTGGGCGTTCCAGTGTTAGCAGATGGGATATTTTATGTATATATATTCCACACCGTCTACACTAATGGAAGAACCATCACTTAATCAGCACTCCTGTCCCCTAACAGGTGGTGTTCAGAGGCACCAGAGATTACCAGGGGGCTTTCCGCCATGAGAGGTTGCAACTCCTCCACTCTGGGGACAATTTGGTGGAGGTCTGTCTCAGTCTCCTGCCTGCCACCAACTACACCATCTCCGTCATTGCAGTATCCACTAGATTCACTGCCAACATCACCACCAACACCAGCCTGCAAGGTGCTGCTCACCAACCTATGTTGTCTCAGCCTGTCCCTACTGGGGTTAGAAGACTTAGCTAGGTTAGTGTGTTTGCATGTCCTGGCACAAACACAGAGCAGACCCATGATCGCTGGTGTAAGAGGAACCTGACAGGCTGATTAACAGATATGAAGTTTGGACCTTCAAAGATACAATTGGTCATAATGTGTTTTCCTATAAACTATCTATCTGACTATCCACACTATATCAACCTTATTTCCGTTTCTACGGAAGAGGAACAGTAAACTTTGTAGTTCAAGCTTCCATCTGAAGCCAGTGATGATGTTGACAAGTTGTCCGCCCGGTCCGCAGTGCCTCAGGCTCCGCTCGTCCTCTACCGAGAGCTGGACGCTCCCCCGGCCACTTTGAGGCTCTGGCGCTCAGCTCACACTTTAGACGCCATCAGGTAATAAATATAACATAGATAATGATGTAAGAGGACAGCCTTGTTTGTTTGTTTGTTTGTCAGTGTGCTGTAAACAGAACATTGTGTTTGCATGTCTGTGTTGCATTGTGATGTAAACGGAACACTGTTTGTTTGTGTTGCCGTGTGATGGAAACATAACACTGTTTGTTTGTTTGTTTGTGTTGCAGTGTGATGTAAACAGAACACTGTTTTTTATTTTTTGGGTTGCAGTGTGTACCAGGTGGTCGTGGTTCCTTTAGACGGGACTGTAGTGTTCGACTGCAGGTCCCGGGGGAGTCCTGGCTCCTCTCAGGGAGGACCCCCGTCCGGCCAGTACATCACAGGGCAGTTCCCTCTCGGCCACATGAACGACACGGAGATGATCTTCACCGTCGGGGACGGACGGTTCCACGGCGGCTTCTTTAATGTGCCACTCAAGAGAGGAACAAGCTACTACGTCATTCTGCGAGTGGTCAGCCACTGGAAAGAGGCGGGTCATTCGATGGGGTTCAAGTCAACTCTTGAATTTATGTCAAAATATGTCATTTGGGGTTAGGAAAAGTTTTATTGAAAATAGTAACTGATGACTGTTTATTTTTAGGACACTTCTTGACAGTAAAACATTTGATTTCATTTTAGAGCATGATCATGGGAAGATACAGGCAGCAGTTTACCAAGCATCTTGAAGGAGATGATTGGTAGACGGTAGACCATTTTATAGTTATAAATTGTACTTATGATTAATATTTCCACAACAGTAATATGGAAAGTGTATGTTAATAGTGAAAGGGTAAAAACTTTGGAATGAAATTAACTTAAATATTTAATTTTTCAGGCTTTCAACAGCTCCTGTGTTCTCTGGGCGAAAGTAACAGGTAAGAGGTGAAGTATACCTCACATTATATATCTATTATGATTATTATTATCTATTCCAATGCACATTCATCTGTTATTTGTCCATTATATGTCATTTATTTATAATGTGTGTATGTTGACATGAATCAGGACGTATATACATGCCTGCATGTGTAGTTTGATATGTATCCAACCCAGGTACATCATATATAATGAGAGTGTCCTCGCTGTGGGCTGCTGGCTTTGTTGGAGGTCTCCTGTTGGTCGTCCTGCTTGGATATAGTTACATCTGGTGAGAGTCCCAGACAAGGTTATCCGTATTCAGTCTGCTCAAATGAATAGGCCTACTATTTAAACCTTGAAAAACTTGAAGTGGATTGTAATTTGTTTCGATTGAATAAGAGATATATCTTCTTCTTTTAACAGGTTTTTAAAGAGACGTGAATCCCGTTTAAACTCTCAATAAGATGTCTGTTTTTTGGCATGATCATGTAGGCTTAACTTTCTGACTGTAACCATTTAAATGTTGTGCAAAAAATGGTTAAACAATTAAAAAGTAATAAATGATGTTATTAGTGATTGCTGTTTTTTTTTTTTTTACTGATTTAAATTATTATTAATTTCAATTACTGTCCCTTTAAAATAACACACAACGCGTACTGCCCCTTTAAGATGTTTTCTTCCGGTGTTTCCTTCTTCCTTGCTACACAAGCTAGCTGGTGTTTGTCCAGGAGCTACATCAGGTACAATCATTTAGAAACTGCTTTTTAACATTATGATATTTATCGTATTCCACGTTTGTGAAACATGACACACAGAGGATGTTCCTTTCCTCGTTACTTATAGGCTTTTGTGTCTTATTGGATGTCTGATATGAGACATTAAGGTTAATACGTTGATTGTAGTTATTGACGTTAACGTTAATGAATGATAACCGTTTGTTATCAGACGGTGAAATGCGTTTTTATACGTTTTTGTAACGGGAACACAGCTGTTATTACACTATGGACCCGAACCAGGTGATCCTCCAGTTCCGTTTCTCCTCGTTCGGAGACTCCATGCTCCACAAGATGAACCTCCTCCGCCACCAGAGGCGCTTCTGCGACGTCACGGTGCGCATCGACAAGCTGGAGGTGCCCGGACACAAGGTGGTGTTCGCTGCCGGCTCGTCCTTCTTACGGGACCAGTTCATCCTGCAGCAGGAATCCAGGGAGGTCCAGATCAACATGAGCCAGGAGGCGGAGGTGGGCCGGCAGCTGCTGCTGTCCTGCTACACGGGCAGGCTGGTGTTCCCGGAGCTGGAGCTGGTCCACTACCTGGCAGTGGCCAGCTTCCTCCAGATGAACCACATCGTGGAGCAGTGCACCCAGGCCCTCAGCAAGTTCATCAAACCGCTGCCCCGGCAGCCGGTGGGTGACGTGGAGAGGGATAAGGGGGACGGGGTCTTCCCTCGCGGTCAGAGGGAGCAGCAGCAGCATTCTCCCACCCAGACCGTCCATAAGCAGGAGGACGTGGGGGGCGGCGAGGACAGCTATGTTATAAACGACGACGATGCTGAGGACAACGACGATGATTTGGACGATGTTGACGACGATGTTGACGACGTTGTGGTCATACAAGCTGCCACCGCGGCCCCCCAGGACCCGGGCTGGCCCAGCGGGCAGCGGGCAGCCAGGGACAACATTGACATCACCATCGTGAAGGTGGAGTCGGAGGCAGAGCCCCCCGTGAGCCGTTTCCCGTCCAGCCCGCCCCCCGCCCTGCGGCCCCCCGAGCCGCTGCGGCCCCCCGAGCCGCTGCGGCCCCCCGAGCCGCAGCACTCCCTCATCAACTCCACGGTGGGGCCCCGAGGGGGCGAGCCGGTCCCCTCCATGTCGGGCTACCCGCTCAGCCCCCCCGCCCCGGGGGCACCGCCGGCGGGGCGCCACGCCCACGGGCCGGGCGGCGCCCACAAGCCGCCCCAGTGGTACCACCAGTGCCCCAAGTGTGCGCGGGTCTTCCGGCAGCTGGAGAACTACGCCAACCACCTGAAGATGCACAAGCTGTTCATGTGTCTGCTGTGCGGCAAGACGTTTACGCAGAAGGGCAACCTGCACCGCCACATGCGCGTGCACGCCGGCATCAAGCCCTTCCAGTGCAAGATCTGCGGAAAGAACTTCACGCAGAAGTGCTCCCTGCTGGACCACCTGAACCTGCACAGCGGGGACAAGCCGCACCGCTGCAACTACTGCCACATGGTGTTCGCCCACAAGCCTGTGCTGCGCAAGCACCTCAAGCAGACGCACGGAAAGAACAGCTTCGACAATGCCAACGAGCGGGGCATGCACGACGGGGGCCCGGAGGTGGCGCTGGAGGGCCGGCTGCTGGACGGGGCGCTGGAGGGCCGGCTACTGAACGGGGCGCTGGAGGGCAGACTGATGGAGGGGGTGCTGGAGGACCGGTTGATGGAGGCGGGGCTGGAGGGCCGGCTGATGGAGGCGGGGCTGGACGTCCGGCTCAACGGGGGGCTGGAGGGCGTGCTGGACTTTGAGTACGGCCATAAAGCAGACATGTAAACAACCTTTTTGTTGAACTCTTATCAAACCGCTCTGTGAATCATGTTTGGACTGGGACGGTCGCCACGGGGGCTATACAGGCCCATCTCTCTGAGATGTTAGTTTCCCCGTCTGTTCCTCTAAAGCTCTACAGGTGGAGGAGCGAGGGGAACCGGTCACGAGGACCTTGACGGTCCACATCTGGGCCCCGTTTCCCGAAAGCATCGTTAGCCTAAGTGGATCGTGAAGTGCGTCGTACGAGCATCGTACAGTTTTCACACCGTTTCCCGAAAGCATCGTTGGTAACGAACGTCGTGAAAACGGTCGTAGCTAACGAGGACTCCACGGGTACTCGTAGGATGCTAAGAGCAACGTTAGCCTACTATAGCCTCAGTGGCGTCACCAGCGGACATTCCGTGTATTGGATGTGTTTTATTAAAACGCATCCAATACCACGGAATGCCCTGCTGGCGCAATTTCGCAACCAAAAATAGTGGTTACCGCCAATATATTACTCATAGACTACTGTTAGATTTAAACAGCAAAGATAGAGACAAAAAAAATACATGCGCAGCCGAAATGTACTGATCAAACGCCACGTCACAAGGCATATAATAAAATCAAATGATTCCATTGCTCTTGTGTGGGAGGTCGCTTTCGAGCTGCACTTGCTGTCTCCCTCTGATTTTAATTCAACCATCGTGGTTAAAATGTCCTCGTATTGATCCATGACAGAAGACATAGCTACTGTAGACATGAATCATGCTAAGACCAGCGGGTGTCTGAGAATTTCTGCAGGCGTTTTTTGTTGCGATTGTTTGCATTAAGTGCTTTAGGCGCTTCGGTGAGGCTGTGATGAAGTTCACTATTTATTGGACCCTGTCTAGACAGCAATAAACATCCCTGACCATAGTTAATCGCGTTTGTAGTCTACACTCAGACGTGAACTCATTATTGCATGCGGGTGTCTTCATTCATAAAAAAATTTAAACATTCGGGAGTATGCAATCATACAAATTATTCTAAAGAGGTCAGAGACTCCGTGCACAGCCCCGCCTTCTCCAGTGAACGACGAACGGATTTGACCCCCTCGGTTTTACACAAGAAACTTGAGATAATAAGGTGAAATCGCCAGGCGTGCCAAGCTGCGACCAAACTGGCTTGGCAGTGTAAAAAGACCTATAGCCTACTTCATCCTGCCCAACAATATGGGCAGGATCTAGACCAAGCTCTCCTAATCGGGTCAGCAATAGCGGTGTGTCAATGCCTAGCCTCTGCGTTTTGAATTATGGAACGTTGCATTTTTAATGTCTACAAATATTCTAGACTAGAGATGGCGCGCCAATCAATGAAACCTTATGCGGAATCAGATAAAGTCGGCTCTCTTCGCTGCGCAAAGCACGTTTCAGAAATCAGCACATTAAGATAAATGTAGTTGTCTCACAAGCTATTTTTGATTTTTGTTAATATGGAATTATTTCAGGGGGGAAAATGCCGTGAAAAAATGTACACAGACTGCATTCAGGATTAGGACTGATACATATGTCGGCCTAGGCCTAATCAATTATGTTTTAATATCTTTAGCATTCATATTATTGCAGTCTATTCTTTTCGTATGCTGCTCTGCTGTTGGCCTTGATGGGGAGATATTTTAATGCTTTTTAACCCCATTTTCCTGCGACATTCCTGCGTTTCCCCCTCCTACGGAGCCCATTTCAGGACCGTGTCAGTAGACAGATACAATCCGACGAACATCGTGAGTGCAGTGAACGCGCGTTCATGTTTTGAGGAGTTTCGGGAAACGCTCCAAAGAAATTTACGAAGGATCGCAAGATCCTTTGTGAGAATGATCGTACGAGCGTATCCATCGTTATCGGGAAACGGGGCCCTGGGCCGAGTGGAAACGTTTATTTTAGTTTTTTCTTAGGTCATCCTAGAGCTGAGCATTTAATACATTTTTATTCACAATTCGAATTTATCAATAATCGATTTTTTTTTTAATAGAAAATCAATTATTATTAAAAATATATATATTTGAGTGTTTAGAGTTTGGCCAAAGAATGTGGCAAACAACTTTTGCTTGAGATTTTACTTTTAGGCCAAATCTCCAGCCCTAGGTCATCCATGAATTGAAAAGGATATATCCATCAATATTTCTTTGTTAATATCTGGGTATTCAATGTTTGGGAAAATTATTGTAATCTTTTTCAGTATGAGAGGGTTATGTGT
This sequence comes from Pollachius pollachius, assembly GCF_949987615.1. Lineage (NCBI taxonomy): Eukaryota > Metazoa > Chordata > Actinopteri > Gadiformes > Gadidae > Pollachius > Pollachius pollachius. The sequence goes on along the minus strand of NC_136934.1, from coordinate 17,597,293 downwards.
AGCTTAGACCGCATGAATGTCATATAGTATATCTATTTTTTAAATGGTTGGATACGGTAGCCGCAAAAAAGGATTATTGTGGAGTCAGTCCAATAATTAGTTTGATGAAACTCATCACTCACAGTATTTTTGGGGGAATTGTAAACATAAAATCCATCGTTGTATGAGAAGAACTGATCTGCCTTCAGATCTTATGTTATGTTCAGCACTGATGTTACCTTGATTTTAACTTTTTTATAACCTTTGTCAAATTGTATTGTAAGAGCAGATTGTGTACATTGACTACTGTGAGTCCTCGGATAGGACGGGGATGGAATGTGTTGCTTTTAGGGATAGGCAGTATATTCTTAGTATAATTAAAGTATTTTAAAGCGCCATGATGTACAACTTCCACAATAAAAAAGAATCATAACTTGACAGGAAGAAAAACAGTACTTACTAAACTTTTTCCGTCTTCGGAAATGACACAAATATAAAAATGTGGCCGTCTGACCTAGTGTTCAGTCAATGCCTAAATAGTGTGACAATGTTTTCAGATGACCGTTGGTCATCAACATTCTTATCGTCCATATCTTACACACTTTGACCACATGTCCCCGGTGCTGTGTATTATAGATGTAATGAAGAGCTTTGCTGAGTGCTGGTTGCCATACTGAAGACATACGAATCACGTGACGAGGGCTAATTTGCACATACACTGTTTTCTTTTGTATCCAAGATGTGTTTTCATTGTCTACAGACAAAATTAAATTCTGAATAAAAAGGTGGTCTATAAGAATAAGGTTAATTAAAATAACAATAGGTATCCACGCATACTCTGAAAAGCTAATGAGTAGTGTAATGCTTTTCTTCGTTTACCCTTTCATGTGAGGTATTTGTACTAGTTTCATGATGACAAGGCCTGCCTCTTGGCCTAATAATCCTTCCTAGTTCCTGTATTTATGAACTAGGCAAAATAACAGGTCAACAAGTGAAGTAAAATGCTAACTTCCCATCACCTCATGCTTCAGGTCCTGTCGGTCAAGAGGAATTCCAGTGAACTATTTGGTGGAGATTTCAAGCTATTTTCAGCATTAATTATTACATCTGTGAGCTTTAAGCAACGGAGGATGCTATTTGATATTATGGTCTAGACCTCCAACCATCTGCTATTTGTGAGTTACAGTGGGGCAAAAAAGTATTTAGTCAGCCACCAATTGTGCAAGTTCTCCCACTTAAAAAGATGAGAGAGGCCTGTAATTTTCATCATAGGTATACCTCAGCTATGAGAGACAAAATGAAAAAAAAAAAAATCTAGAAAATTACTGTCTGATTTTTAAAGAATTTATTTGCAAATTATGGTGGAAAATAAGTATTTTGTCAATAACAAAAGGTCATCTCAATACTTTGTTACATACCCTTTGTTTGCAATGACAGAGGTCAAATGTTTTCTGTAAGTCTTTACAAGGTCACACACTGCTGCTGGTATTTTGGCCCATTCCCCTATGCAGATCTCCTCTAGAGCAGTGATGTTTTTGGGCCTTCGCTGGGCAACACGGACTTTCAACTCCCTCCAAAGATTTTCTATGGGGTTGAGATCTGGAGACTGGCTAGGCCACTCCAGGAACTTGAAATGCTTCTTACGAAGCCACTCCTTCGTTGCCCGGGCGGTGTGTTTGGGGTCATGGTCATGCTGAAAGACCCAGCCACGTTTCATCTTCAGTGCCCTTGCTGATGGAAGGAGGTTTTCACTCAAAATCTCACGATACATGGCCCCATTCATTCTTTCCGTCACACGGATCAGACGTCCTGGTCCCTTGGCAGAAAAACAGCCCCAAAGCATGATGTTTCCTCGCCCATGCTTCACTGCAGGTATGGTTTTCTTTGGATGCAACTCAGCATTCTTTCTCCTCCAAACACGACGAGTTGAGTTTTTACCAAAAAGTTCTATTTTGGTTTCATCTGACCATATGACATTCTCCCAATCCTGTTCTGGATCATCCAAATGCTCTCTAGCAAACTTCAAACGGGCCCGGACATGCACTGGCTTTAGCAGGGGGACACGTCTGGCACTGCAGGATTTGAGTCCCTGGCGGCGTAGTGAGTTAGTGATGGTAGCCTTTGTTACTTTGGTCCCAGCTCTTTGGAGGTCATTCACTAGGTCCCCCCGTGTGGTTCTGGGATTTTTGTTCACCGTTCTTGTGATCATTTTGACCCCACAGGGTGAGATCTTGCGTGGAGCCCCAGATCGAGGGAGATTATCAGTGGTCTTGTATGTATTCCATTTCCTAATAATTGCTCCCGCAGTTGATTTCTTCACACCAAGCTGCTTACCTATTGCAGATTCAGACTTCCCAGCCTGGTGCAGGTCTACAATTGTGTTTCTGGTGTCCTTTTACAGCTCTTTGGTCTTGGCCATAGTGGAGTTTGGAGTGTGACTGTTTGAGGTTGTGGACAGGTGTCTTTTATACTGATAAGGAGTTCAAACAGGTGCCATTAATACAGGAAACGAGTGGAGGACAGAGGAGCCTCTTAAAGAAGAAGTTACAGGTCTGTGACAGCCAGAAATCTTGCTGGTTTGTAGGTGACCAAATACTTATTTTCCACCATAATTTGCAAATAAATTCTTAAAAAATCAGAAGTTGTGATTTTCTGGATTTTTTTTTTTCATTTTGTCTCTCATAGCTGAGGTTTACCTATGATGAAAATTACAGGCCTCTCTTGTCTTTTTAAGTGGGAGAACTTGCACAATTGGTGGCTGACTAAATACTTTTTTGCCCCACTGTATATATATATATCCACATGTCTGCTGACCTGGGACTCAGAACATGGGGTGATGCAAAATAGTTCTTCATGCAAAAAAAAAAGATTTGAATTGTAATCTTCAGGGATCAGATGTGGTCTCTGAGCAGTGGGACGAGCTGTGCTACTGAACTCTTCCTATCGGGGAGTAAAACGGTTAGAGATGGGTGCAGCAAGAAGTTCGTGCCAGCGCTTCCTGCACTATGCGTTTGACTACGAGACCCCAAAAACGCTGGTGGTCCCCAGCATCGCTGCAGGGGCGGTGTTCAGATTCACCCAGCTCCTGGTCCTGCTTTATCTGGTTGGGTAAGTGACGCATAATAACTGAAGGAAAGGAACTCAATCGTCTCATGTTGACTGTGTCACCACTCATTCAGCACAAACCACAGGTCATGCATGTCGAGTTTGGGTCCAGCGCTACAGAAGGGCTTTACTGTCATTTGAGGAACATGTCCTATTCATTGTAAATGTTGAGTAGGTCCTGTGTGACGTGACTCAGGTACGTGTGCATCGTTCAGAAGGCCTACCAGGATACGGACTCCGTGGTCAGCACCGTCACCACCAAAGTGAAAGGCTACGCCGTCATCAAGGGGTCTGCCAACACCTCCAGTCCTCAGTTCAGGGACGTAGCTGATTATGTCATTCCCCCACAGGTACTATATTGACTGTTGAAAGACAACGTGCACTTTAAGAAACAGACATCTCGAACACAAGAATACCAGCCTGCTCTCTTTATGCTCCTGATACGATTCAGAGCGCAATGTTAAAGTGTAAGAGTGCATGCTTCCAGTTGGAGCCTTTAGGACTGAAAGCAGTTTGTGGTTATTGCAAAGTGATTAGCCATTCTTTATATTTATTGCAGAGTGAAAAGTCATGCTTTCTGTTTATTGCAGGGGGATAAGTCATTCTTTGTGGTGACTAATATGATCATCACAACCAATCAAAAAGTGTCACACTGCCCCGAGGTACGTTACTTTCCAGTATCGGTTTGTCCCTCCTCCTCGATTTGATCAGACAGCCTTAGTAGGACCATCGGTAGAAGACACTGGTCCTGGGTCAGAGCTTGGTTGGCCTAGCAACCAGCCACTAGGATAAAAGTCTTGACTAAACTGTGAGAAGCAGGACCAGTTTATACCAGAGTCGGGGCGATCTCTTTCTTTATAAAACATCTGCACTTCTCCCAAGGGATTTGGGGGTCAATTTAGCTTTCATTGACAACTTTCAGAATAAGAAAAACGCAATAACGGCGTTTTGTCCACTCTGACTGGCTGAGCAGCTTTGTGACACAAACTAATGTAGCTGAGAGAGGGTGTTCAGATGTTTTGGTCATTGTTAGATACAAGTTAGGAATGTTACACATCACAACTTTAAATACTTCTCAATACTTAAAACCATGTTCTTCTCATTCAATGAATACAAATCTTTGCTGATTAGTGTGAACAAATAATGGTCTAGGAGTTGACCTGATGACCAAACAATAGAGGCTCAGGGTCAGGCTGACCAGGCTAGATGTTGATAGATGTGGGCCTCATTTCTCATGTCTCATGGCTGTTTGTATTCTAGATTCCAAAGCCATCCACCCTCTGTAACCAGGACAGCCAATGCACCACAGGACTGGAGGTTCTCCGAGGGAACGGTAGGCCAGCCTGCCCTCCCTGTGCCCGTTTCCTTGACCCTTGACCCTTTATTAACCCAAATGCACCTCTGCCTGACCCTTGACCCTTCATTCAACCTGATGCATGCAGAATGGCGAGCATGTAGTGCTGCTTGCTTCATATTGTTTATTGTGTTGATATTGTGTCCTCATGGACAGGTGTCCGGACAGGACGATGTGTGAACTACTCGGACACCGTCCAGACCTGCCAGGTCTTGTCCTGGTGCCCTCTTGAGGAGGACACAGGACCAAATAAGTAAGATACAATCCAAGAGGAAATCCAGTTCTCCTGAGAATCCCAAACCTTTGGATGTCAGTTCAGTGCTCATGCTCTGCGACGCGCTCCGTCTTCCAGGGAAGCCTTGATAGACGCAGCGGAGAACTTCACGCTGATGATCAAGAACAGCGTGACCTACCCAAAGTTCAACTTTCACCGGTGGGTCTGAGTATACAACAGTAAATGAAGACTCACTCAGGGCATACGTCGGGCTAGCCAAGGTGTGGCACACCTTGGCTTGTAGTGTGTCAATGTTTTTGAGGTGTGCGTCATATAAATCATCTAAAATATATATATATATATATATATATATATATATATATATATATATATAATATTTTTTCTTTAATATCTATATTATGTATGCATGTTTTGACCCCCATCTTAATATCCCATAATGGTTTATAGGTGCCAGCTGGGTATGATTAGGTACCAGGTAGGTACGTTTTAAGAGCTATCATTTGAGTATATTTGGTTAAATGATTGCACGGCCATCCATCACCTATTAGTGAGTGAAATGAGCTATGAGACTACAAGTCTCTCTGCACCTGCCTCTGTATGTGTCAATTTCGATTTTAGAACGCACCAGCATTATTTCTGACCAATCTCTTGACTGATTGGTTCAGGTAATCCATCTTTGTCTGGCACCTGTCAAAAACAGGTGCGCGACACCCAACACTTCTCAATGGTGGGTATACTTAGGGAGGGAGGGAGCAGAGAGGGGGGGGAAATGTTTTGGTTATTTATTATCAAATTCATCAAATATTTAAGATAATTTCTTCATCAAATTGTGCTCTAACCACACACCGTTCATGGTTAAGCATATACTAGGCCTACTATTCAGACATTTGCTTTGGCATCTCACTTGACTTCAATAATACAATAGGTCTACTTCAAACTAGCTCAATTTTTTGAAAGTGGGAAAAAGATTTAAGATGTTTTTTATAGTTATATCTTCTATATGCAGGCTACTTTTGGGGGACAATATTTGACATTGTCATGTGATGTCAGTTAGGTTTACATTTCAATCTTACCCTGTTGCCCCCACTAGGAGGAACATCATGCCACACATCAACTCATCCTACCTGAAGACTTGTGTGTTCAACAGCAGCACGGATCCCCACTGTCCCATCTTCCGCCTCAAACAGATCGTTTCAGACGCTGGGGAGGAATTTCAAGACATGGCAGTGGAAGTAAGCCATTGCTTAAGACAAGTGGGCTGGCTGTGCTGCAGACTGCTGTTCCTGGAAAACTACAGCCTGACAACACAGATGATCATAAACCATCTGTTGTTGTTGTTGTTTATATTTTTGTTGTTTTAAGGGGGGCGTGCTTGGCATTCTGATTGATTGGACCTGTGACCTTGACTTGTGGGCCAGCCAGTGTCTTCCTAAATACAGCTTCAGACGGTTGGATGACAACAACAAGAGCCATGTGCTAGCGCCAGGATACAACTTCAGGTGGGAAACATTCCCTGTTCATTGCTGTATAGTTTATGTGGTGGAAGAACAACACTGGTTGGAGTTAATTTCATCGAAGTCTCAGAAGATGGAAGCATAATAGTACAACTATTTATTATAGGCAACCAAATCACGCAATCAAACATGTAATCTGGAGTTGGTTAAATAAGCAACTGTGGGACAAAGGAAATTCTATAGTATATTTTGGTATGATAGTAGAGAAGTCACGCCTGTAGGGTCCGCTTTATCTCACCCATTTTAACGTCATGCTGTTGTTTTGACCACTCGTGTGTGAGCAGAAACTAGTCAGAACTGGTGTAAGCTCTAATACTGTGTCCGGTCCAAAGAGGTATTAATATTAGCTTTAATACTGGTCTATTGAAGAAATATATTAAATGAATTAACTTCACTATCTTGGTGGCAAAAAACATCTATGCTTTTATTTTTATTCACACAGCATATAGGCAAGATAATGACTATACTTACTTTAAATGTATAGTATATACTAATTACATTTCCTTTAAACTGTCATTTATAAAAAACGGTGTGCTTTGTTTTGTTAATACAGGTTTGCAAAATACTACAAAAGCACAGAAGGCACGGAGTCCAGGACCTTGATCAAGGCCTACGGAATCCGCTTTGAAGTCATCGTTTTCGGAACAGTAGGAATACAATGTCCCTGTATTATGATGAGGATGTGTGGCCCTTAAAATGAATACATTATCCCTGTCTTATGATGAGGATGTGTGGATCTTAACATGGATACATTATCCTTGTCTTATGTTGAGGATGTTTGACCCTTAACATGGATACATTTTCCTTGTCTTATGTTGAGGATGTTTGACCCTTAACATGGATACATTATCCTTGTTTTATGTTGAGGATGTTTGGCCCTTAACATGGATACATTATCCTTGTCTTATGATGAGGATGTGTGGCCCTTAACATGAAAACATTATCTCTGTCTTATGTTGAGGATGTGTGGCCCTTAACATGGATACATTATCCCAGTCTTATGATGAGGATGTGTGGCCCTTAACATGAAAACATTATCCCTGTCTTATGTTGAGGATGTGTGGCCCTTAACGTGAATACCTTATCCCCGTCTTCTGATGTGAATGTGTGGCCGTTAAAATGTTCTGGATTGTCTTCTGATGTGGATGTGTGGCCCTTAACATGTCTGGATCACAGTCAGCACATTGACCCTTTCCCCAGGCAGGTAAATTCAGCATGGTACCAACAGTAGTGAATCTGGGATCCACACTGACCTTCCTAAGTCTGGTGAGTGAACTAATCATAACCCTCACCCAGATGGGTGAGTTAGCTAACCCTAACCCCATAATCAGGACAGCCTCCTGAACAAACTGCATTTACAGCTGACTCATTTCTTAATTTATCCATTGATTTCAACTCTTATTTTGCAGGTGCCGACGGTTTCTGACTGGTTTCTACTGACATTCACAAAGAAAAGAGATTTTTACAGCAAACATAAAACCACACACCTGAGAGATGAGGACGAGGAGGATGAAGATGAGAACAAACAATCAGTAAAAAAAATGTGTTTCTACCTTTTCTTTAGATTGGTTTGTTATTTATTATTTATTGTACCTGATAGTTTCTTTTTTTGCAGATGTCCATGGGCACCAGCTATGGAACTCAATAGGATTGACACGCATATGAGAAGCATATGCAAACTTTAGTTATCCAATAATGCATGATTTAATTGAATATGACATTTGATCATCCTTTTCCAAATAAACATATTGCATCTTAAATTCTGCAAGAAAAACCTTATTGTAACTGTGTTATCTAGGTTGTAACTTAACACACACGTGTGTGTGTGTGTGCGTGTGTGTGTGTGTGTGTGTGTGTGTGTGTGTGTGTGTGTGTGTGTGTGTGTGTGTGTGTGTGTGTGTGTGTGTTAACCAGTACATTTGCCTATCAATACAAAACATAAAAATACATGGTGTATGGCCCTACGTTCATAATTGAGATAGATGCGTCATGTCCCTATAGGTCGTCACTGACGTCAGTCTCTAGGGGGCGGGATCACAGCATACAGTCCAGCGGCTAGCATCAGGCTACCAAACAAAAGACGAGCCAACGCTAATGATGGGGGAACAGCGTTAGCTGTAGTTTTAGAATTAGCTTCTTTTGTAAGAATTAGACGAAAGAATCCAACAAAACGTCAGCAATGGCGCTAGCTCTTCATATAACCACCTAGGTTAACATTAGCACCCAGTGAGCCGGGAGGCTAAACTACCAACCATGACAGGCTAGGTGACGTTAGCTTGTTAGCTTCCATGAAACCATTTATCTCAATATCTTCACTTGTAACCAACTTGAAGTGTTCTATAAAATATCTGTACGAATACGAAGATTCAACAAGGATGACAGGTGATGCTGACACCACAATGTTGCTATAACAATGCAATACTATATCAACTATTCTTATAGATCCTCTTCGTGGGTAATGCCATAAGGAAGACGATCTATCATAGTAGTTTAATATCATAATAGTTTAATATCATAGTTTTATATCGTAATAGTTTGATATCGTAATAGTTGAATGCCCTCCACAGAAGATGGCGTCTTGTTGAACGTCCCTGTCATCCGCCAGCTGTACCACTGGGACTGTGGCCTGGCCTGCTCCAAAATGGTCTTGAAGTAAGTGAACATTCAACTTCCTGGTTTCACAGTAATATAATACTTAATAATACATCCGTGATTGTGCCTAATCAAGTGATCAGGTAGATTCACAGCCTGCATACCATAGGATGGATTCTAGGTGTTCATGTCAGATCATTTTGCAGGTACCTGCACCCCATCAGTGACCAAGACTTCCAGAGTGCCTGCTGGGAGCTGAAGCTGACTGAGAGTGTGTGGACCATCGACTTGGCTTACCTCATGTGTCATCTCGGAATCAGGCACCAGTTTTGTACACAGACTCTTGGCGTGGACAAGGGCTTTAGAAACCAGGTATCTGTTTAGGAATTCAACATGAATCCTGTTTTTGACCTACGTGATGCTGAGGAAGCAAGAGTGATGTTTTGACACTTTGTTATTTCTTTCTCTCCATTAGTCCTTTTATAAAAAGCATTTTGATACGGAAGAAGATCGGGTGAATGAGCTCTTCGTGAATGCAGAGAGCAAGGGCGTGGTGGTTCGGAAATGGTGAGTTCTCTATTACTTACATTAACCCTGACCTGACGGCGTCTCTGACATGAGTAAATAAACTCTTATTGGGCCCTTTCTACTGGCAGCTCGGTGACCATCCAGGAGATCACGGCCCATATAGAGCAGGGCCACGTGGCCATCGTGCTGGTCAACGCTGTGGTCCTGACCTGTGAGCTCTGCTCGCTGCCCGTCAAGTACTGCTGCTTCCTCCCCGCTGGCCAGAAGTGTTTCTGCAGGAGGCCTGAGTACCAGGGCCACTTCGTGGTGGCCTGTGGCTTCAACAGCACCACGGGCTGCATCTTCTACAACAACCCTGCGTACGCCGACCGTGAGTCACACCTGAACTCGGAACACTCTCTGGGCCTCAGGCCCGAGTCTGGAGGTGTGTCGTAATAAATCATTTGTTTTGATAGACCGAGTACGTAATTTCATCAGCGGCCCAAGCACACCAAGAGCAGGTTTCACTTGATATTTGTAGCAAAAACCAAAAAGAGGTGTCACAGCTATATTTAAAGGAGCAGTTAAAATGACTTTTCATAACAATGTCAACACATCCCATGTGTGGGTGATCAGAAACTGGTATAAACTGAACCTGTGTGTCCTCTGCTGTTCCAGGCGTGTGCTGCACCAGCATCACCAACTTCGAGGAGGCTCGGCGCAGCTACGGGACAGACGAGGACATATTGCTGGTCTTCAAAGACAGCTGACGGGGGTCTGAGCCTTCGCCGACACCGTCGGCATGTTCACCTCCACCCCATGCTGTAGTGACATCATCGCGGCCGCAGGTCGACGGCCGACGCCAGGATCCCTCAGGAGCCGCGCCCTACTGAGCGCTTAGGAGAGCGGGGACTCGTGCCGCTGAGCGCTCAGAGAGGGAGGGCTCCCACCGCTGCAGGCTTCAGACCGGGTTTACCCGTTGCATCAGATGACCAACCAAGTTATTTTTTAGCGTCTTAATGCGTTTCTTTAGAAGGTGTTGGATGGTAGGGCTAAAGGTCAACTCAACCTTAGCGCAGCAGCCGCCTTGTTGAGGCATAAGAGAGTGGGGAGCTTTTTGGAGGGGCTTCTAACACTCCTGTCCTGACGGCTCGAACGTGTCGTAGAACGGCGGTACCTGTCGTTCTATCCGCAGGGAATCGTTATTTTTTTGGGGGAGTCTCAGGTAAGTGTGCTTGAAGTGTTCTATCTCGATACATATGGACATAGGAAGAGAGTCCCACTCTATCTAATGTACACCGACCTGGACCTGGGTCAGGGAGGCGGAGCTGGGGTCAGGGAGGCAGACTGGCCTGCTGCTGCGTTGGTCCTCTTCAGAGTTACTCTCCACTCTAGCCCAGAGGGCTGTCCCAGGACGGACACATTGGAGGGCTGTCCCAGGACGGACACATTGGAGGGCTGTCCCAGGACGGACACATTGGAGGGCTGTCCCCTGATGGTTCATGGAGGTCTTCTAACACCAAGCCAAGTAATGAACCCTGTCAGTTCAGCTGCTCACATGTCCAGACCTTTTACCCCTTATCTTTTTTATTTCATATCGTGGATGAAATGTTTGCACTACACTTTCAATAGAGACATAATTATGTATTTAAATTATAACTTTTATGAAACCATTTATGGATTGCTTTTCCATGTGTACAGAGAAGTCTCCCAGCTGTTCATTTGAAGTATGAACAAACGGCACATTTCAGCAGGAATCTTTATTTTGTATGATACATAGAATCACATTCCCTTTGTGCTGTAACCAATAAAGAAATGAACACGTGCTTATTTGATCTTATGGTTGGACCTATTATTTCATATTGATCTGCCTCAATCCCGTCACCTCCAGTGTCATTCAGTCTAAAACAGTCACAACGTGACTGACTGAAAGTCACGTTGTCACGTTGTGACTTTCAGTCAAAGATCAAACGTTAATTTGACTGAATGCCATTACTCCTTCACTATGTTGGGCTTGAAGTCTTCACTGACCACCTTGGCCAGTTCTGATGCGTACTCTGCATACCTCCCAGTCATCTGGATTACAAAGAAATACAGAGCGATGCCCAGGATGATTGTTTTGTTTTCAGCTCTTAACTCCAATATCATTCTATCTAAACTGAGTCACACCTGGAAAGTCAGGACAGAAAATATTTTCTGCCTCACTTATTAATTTATTAGTACTTTATAATGCAATTCTTTTGAGAAAAAAATAGAAACCCTAAATATGTGTTATCGGTGAATGTAAACATGCATAATAAGGTTCAGTGTAAGACTGATGCAAAAAACAGTTCCTAGGTCTCATTTACAAATATATATATAAATAAATTCATGGATCTAATATATGTTATATTTTAAATATTTATGAACAATATAAGCATTAGAAGTACACACAGTCATACTAGCGCTCCTACTTCAGGAGCAATGATCCAGGGATCTGATAGGACGTACCTTGAAGCTCCACTTGTCGCTGATCTGCCTGTTCATGTTGAGGTCCAGCTCCACCACCAGCAGGCCGTCCCGGGTTCTGGAGAGCCCAGGAGAGCGGCTGCCGTCAGGGGCAGACACGTAACTCGAACCATAGAAGTGTCCAAAATCATGGTGAGCTACGGAAACAAAGCTATCTGTAACCATCTGTTATTCTAGAGAGGAACTACTTGGGGATTATATGTAAGGTGCTAAAAAATAAAAATAAAATGTACTTTATTATCTGTTGGAGCTGGACACAAAAGAGAAAGCATTTTCTTACCCTTTTTACCATCACCAGATGTGAACTCATTTTTGAAGTGTTCCTGCAATGAGCAAACACAATATAAAGGTAGAAAAAGGCCTTACTACAGCAAGATAACAATTGAACACCTGGAAGGAGGGTGTACAGAGACAAAAACTGAATATTTACGGTCCCGACGCGGTTGATGGCACATGTGTAGCAGTGGTTGGCTATCGCTGCGTTCCTCGCCTCAATGGCCCACATGGGCTCACTGGAAAGTAAACAAACCAGACTTTAAACAAATCGGAGATTACTAATAACTAACAAGTCAATTCTATTTGTACAGCCCTTAATCACAGCTACAGTCTCAACATAGCAGCTAGACCTCTTTTAAACTGTGGCATGTGCCACAGTTTAATATATATATACTTTGGGCTGAAGGTCAGACCAAGCCATAAATCAATGAGCGCCTTTAGAGCGGCAGTATGGAGCGGAGGAGGCCCACCTCAGCGCTCCAACAGTGGCGGAGGGGTTGAAGATGATCTCGGCTCCATTCATGCTGTACATTAACCAGTTCAGAGGGTGGTGGCGTCCGTAGCAGATGTTCACAGCTATCTTACCAAACTGGGTCTGGAACACCTTGTGGCCTGTGTTGCCCTCCATGTAGTAGGTGGACTAGGAGAAAGAAAGACGGAGAGATTTATTCTCATCGTTAGTGGATCTGAGTAGGCCTGCACTATAAATCATTATAAAATCGTGATCTCGATTCACACCTCTGTGGATTAAAATTTTTAATTAATTAGATATTTATTTCTTTTAATTTTTTTTTTTTTAAAGCCTTAATTTACAGGTGTGTAGAGTTGGTTCAGTAGTTGCAATTAAGGCCTGCAATTAAAGACAATCTGCTGCTATATGTACAAAATAAATCATTCCGTTTTTGATACTGCACTTTTATCAGTTATAAAGGGCCATATGAAACGCAACGTGCTAGAGGTGCCAAAAAACTGTTTGGTACTGCCATTTTTTGGGGGGTGGTTATGGTTCATGTGTGCAATAAAAATTACATTTCGTGAGAAAAGAATCGTAGCAGAGAATCGTGATATCATTTCTAAGCTAAAAAAATCGTGATTCATAGTTTTCCCCGAATCGTGCAAGCCTAGATCTGAGGATTGTTTTTTTGTTAATTGATCGAATCATAATCATTAAGTCTATAACATGTCATCCGTAATCAGGATCCTCGGCTGACGGACCTCGTTGAAGTCTCCGACCCGAGGGATGTGGTTCTTACGGGTCTTCCCCAACACCTGGCCAGAGTTGGAGATCACCACGGCTGTGTTCCACAAGGTGCTGTGCAGAGCCTCTCGCTCAAGGATCGGAGACACGATCACCATGTTGTACTTCTTGGCCAGCTGGGGGCAGATATGGAGGGATTGGTTTAAAAAACATATATTCTATATTGGCTATAGACTTATAATTACACTTTTATATAGGCTATACTATAATAATAGGCAAAATGGGTTGAGACTCATATAGGCAAAATGGGTTGAGACTGTGGACGTTTGGCTTTTCTGTGAAATTGTGGGAAAAGTAAACATTTTTAGAGCAGAAGACCAGGGTGAAAAAGATGCATCTTATTTTAGAGATTAATATGATGAAAGAATTTTGAGTCCAGGTCAATCTAGTAAGGAGAAATAAGGCTAGTTCATATTTTTTTTAAATAGCGCCACCTTTGGGGGCAGTACCACAATTTGGGTTTATGGGTAGTGGGGGGTATTGGTATCCACCTAATAATAGTCTTATGTTTTTTTATACAGTAACAAAATGGTCATATAAGAAAAATGGGCTAACTGCTCCAACTTTATTGGCCAATATTTTTCTCAAATGGAACTAAATAAAACAAATTGTGTTTGATGATTTTTGTGAGGCTTGGTCAAAAGATTTTATGTGGCGATTTTGGTGAATTTTGGATTATTTTTGTAGCCTGTGAATCTTTTTATCATGTTTGGCTTTAATATGAAATTGTGGGAAAAGTAAACATTTTTAGCGCACAAGACCCAGAGTTTTATAGATGCAGCTGATTCCAGAGATTAATATTATGAAAGAATTTTGAGTCCAGGTCAATCTGGTGAGGAGAAATAAATCTAATTCATGATTTTTTACAATAGCGCCACCTTTGGGTGCAGTACAACAAATTTGGGTTTATGGGTAGTGGGGGTTATTGGTAAACATAACTGAAAATTCCAAGAGTTTTCGACCTATAGTATAGGCTGCAGCATAACATTTACATACAATTTGAGGGAAAAGAAAAATGTTATAGAAACAATAGGGGACCAAGCAGCTTCGCTGCTCGGAACCCTAATAATAATAATAATCGTAATACTATAATAGCAGGCCTGTCGCACCAGTTTCTCAAGTTACTAATGTGCGCATGTGCCAAGCAGCCCGCAGCTCACACACACACACACACACACACACAGCATGCGCGAACGTATACATACACCGCAAGAACGCACATACACGTACACACACACGCACATGCGCACGAACATACATGGAAACGCGCACACACACACACATACACACGCACATCAAGACAAAGGCAGCTACATAGAAGCGCACACACACGCACGCACACACACACACACGCACACAGCGTACATCAAGACAAAGACAGCGATATACTCGCCGAGCTAAGACGTTATGTTTTTGAACATAACGGCTCCGCCATCGACACATGCGCAGGTAAGAACACACACGCACGCCCATACACCACTGCGACACTCGCCCTTAAACATAACGGCTCCGCCATCTACACACGCGCAGGTAAGAATACACAGGCACGCGCACACACCACAGCGACACTCACCCAGGTCAGACGTTATGTTTTTAAACATAACTACTCCACCATCGACACGCGTGCCCAGGTAAGAACACACACGCACACACCGCAGCGACACACTCGCCCAGGGAAAAACGTTCTGTCTATAGACTGTAGAAATTGCGATAAAAGAAGGGAAGAGACAATTTCTCACCTCGACAAGTGACGGCGGGCCGTTCATTTTGTCATATAAAAACCGTTAAATTCAAACATCGCACCGACCAGCATAGCAACACATAAGACACGTGATCTTAAAGAGACAGTGTCCCTATAACAATGAACGAAAACATGTCAATAACACAGTATGGTGAATTATGTCTATAGCGTCCACCAGAAGACTACACTTTGTTGCTCAAATGTAATATTACTCTCCTCCTTGAGCCTCCCGAAACGTCTTAACACTTTGTTGCTCAAACTTAATATTACTCTCATATTACTCCTTAAGCGTCCCCAAATGTCTTGCGATATTGATATCTCCCCCTCCCCCCTGCGGACTGTTATAGTTGTTTTATTTTTCTTATGTTTTGTGTGTATGCTATGTGTGACTGTAGGCTACTGCTGTCTTGGCCAGGACACTGGAATAGATGTTTAATCTCAATGATGATTATTATTTTCAATTAACCAAAACTAGTTGCCTTGCATTTTAAAATGTCAATGCACTTTTCAGCCCTGAATAACAGTAAAAGCTATTTAATAATTGATTTGCATGCATAGTATACTACACTTTCCATTGAACAATTACCCCTGTTACCATAAATTGACAAATTTTATAATGTAATCCAATGCTCACACACTAGCTGCTTTCAGACACACGTGTAAGTCCCGATATTCTCCTGATGGGCCATATGTGTGAACAACATATCCTGACATTTGTACCCTGAAAATCTCCTGAATAATACTACCTGTGAGGTAGTATTCTCTCCGTACGAAATGTAAATTACCTTATATGTGAATGAGGAGTAGAAAGTTTGTATTTCTCACACCACTTCAATAGGCGGGTTGGTAACACTTTTGCATGTCATTGTGTGGCCCCCTAAATGATAATCAGCCTGTTACCTTTTGTTCGCTGAATGGTTAGAAAAATATTTAAATGTTGGCACTGCTTTTAAGAGTCATTTGTGGTGAACGATTGTTATACGTTGTAAAAAATATAGGCATAATGTTATTATATTATGCGCTCAGAAATTTGTTACATTATCGACTGGGGTTTCCACATTATTGCTATGGGTGAATTATAACTAGAGGTTGAACAACAGAACAAAATTAGCTCAACTATCCGGAATGAAGCTCCTCATTAAATATTTTACTACATTTAACTTATACAGGTATGATTGCTGGACCAGTATATTTCAAATATTGTTCCACCGGTTTGTGCCTGGGCTTTATTGGAAGAGGACGTGTGTGCTTCTACTCTAAACTAGAGCCTCTCATGTCACCTCTTGGCAGAAGCGGGTGGTTGGTCCGTCCTCAGCCGACTCTGCAAACTCACTCCAAGGTTCCTTCTCACGTGTGCAGAACGCAAACGGCATGGCTGACCAGCAGGGGGCAGAGGTCAGAGGTCAGTACTGGGGCCTTTCACAACATGATTTACAGCGCATCAGGACTTTAACACTCCGCTGGAACTCTATATATAATAACTAGCTCTGATGATGATGAGGAAGAGGATGAAATTAACCTACTCCAGGTCTCCTGGAAGCAGACGATGTTGACGTCACACATGGCAGCGACCTCCACTAGCTCTGCAATCCGACTGTGAGCAGCGCTGATCTGTCGAATAGGTGGGGCCAAAAGACGACGTTTAGGATGTTTATGAGAAATATCAGGTAATTCAGACCCTCATGAACACAGGATACAGTATACTATTTACTTTAGCAGATGCTTTAATCCATAACGACTAACAGGTGCAGACATATGTCGTTAATGAGCAGCTATGGAAGGGTCGGGGCGTCTGAAGTCTAGAGGTACAATGACATGGGGATCACCGATGACATGGGGATCGGGGATCACCCCCCCCCCCCCCCCTCCCCTGGTCTGACCGACCTGGTCCAGGATGGGGGCATCCGTCGGCAGCACGGTGCGGTTCTGGATGAGTCCGACGCGGACCCTCCGGGAGGCCCTCAGCTGTTCAGGAGCACTCTGAAAGGCGTGGCCCTGCAGCTCAAAGTCCCGCTCTGAGGCCACAATCTCTGCAGATGCATGGAGCTCCAGGTTCCTACAGGGTAGTAAAACTAAAGTGAATACAATACCATAGTGAATAGAACATCATAGAACATTAAACTCTATTAAAACACATATCTATAGTGAATATAATACCATAGTGAATAGAACATTTTAGAACATTAAACTATATTAAAACACATATTTATAGTGAATTTAATACCTTAGTGATTATAACATGATGGAACATTAAACTATATTAAACACACATCTGTAGGGAACATACAACACACCAACAGTTGTGTATTGAGAGAAACAGAGGTGGATATTGACCCTCTCCTCCCGTATAGTCCTTACGAAGGTGGATACTTATTGATTACGAAGGTGGATACTTATTTATGGAAGTGGTTGGTCGTTTCAGTCTGTTGTTACGTCCATCTGCGTTTACTTCAATGTGCTTATATGTATTTGTGTAAGATGTTGGTCGAGAGTATGTACTTTTCCTGTGCCATTATATAACCAACATTCACTGTCTACCTTTTCACATCACGAAAAAACAGAAGCAATTATTACACTAATATAGCTATAGTAAAGGCCCACACACGCGTTTGGGGAATTGATTGATAACAGAATAAATAGAAGAAAAAATAAATTCCGGGATTGGATTCACGTCAACACAGGAGACGGGGTTTGATCGTTTGATTTGGGGAGACTCGTGACCTTTGAAGCTGTAGGTCCGAGGGTACAAGGCCCACTCTTGCAAACAGAAAAACTGAACAGAGTCCACTTGTTATAATAAGTAACTCGAGAGAACTAATGAAAAACTAAGTGAGGAACTAAAATTCCATGAGAATAACATGCATGAGAATGAACAATATGGGAAGGGAAATAAACCATATAGGTATTCGGTTAGGTGCACACATAGCGATAGATAATATAATCCATAATAACTCAACATTACTACTCACTTAGTTGGATTCCCGAAAAGTATGCGTTTAACTTCTGTCAATTCATTTTCGGGAATGTATTTCTCCAGCGTTTTCTCTAGTGATTCAAACTCAAATCCCGACATGGTGCAGCAATTTAGGTTCCGGTTCTTCTGCGTTCAGACGTGTTAATGTTGGAGGAGCGACTGGTTATGTTTCCAGGGTCAGGGTACGGAGGTAATACAGTGTAATAGGTTGAGAAACAGGGTAAACTACGGAGGGTTTGGCTCGTAACAGTGTAACAGGTAAAGTAACAGGCGTCCCACTGCGCATGTACAGTTTCGTCACTTCTCTTCAGGAGTGCAGGATTATTAACCGTTCAAACCCTATTCATTGTGCTTATAAAAGGAAGAAATCATATATAACTTAATAACTAAACTAATAATGTAAGGTAAGCCTATGCTCATTAGGAGAGGTTGCAGATACAGGTAAGAGGGCTGACAGCCAGGCCTGCATTAACCTGCCATTGGGTTCAGACTCAATTTAATACATAAACAAATACACACGCATCATAATCATCCTATCAGTGAAATAATACGGACAAGAATTGTATACTAGAAAATGCATTTCCAACAGAAAATGTGGTGAGTGCTGTAGTGTAAAGTGAGGCTAAAAATATGTTTTAATAAAGCCACATAGTTTAAGATGTAAAATAAATGTTGAATGGCTTAAATCAAGTGAAAATATTTGAATAGAGTTCAAACGTCTAAATGGAGTAAACAATGTAACCATGCACACCATTTAAAAAAAATTAAATGGTTGGAAACAAATGAAGTGAAGAGTTTAACAAAGTGAAATAAAGTGAAGAGTTTGATAAAGTTTTAAATGGTGTGTGTGTGTGTGTGTGTGTGTGTGTGTGTGTGTGTGTGTGTGTGTGTGTGTGTGTGTGTGTGTGTGTGTGTGTGTGTGTGTGTGTGTGTGGTCACTAAAAATAACTCTTTCAGATGTCTTGAAAGACTATCTCCCTCGCATGTCCCTTCGAAATGAGGAGCGTCAGGAGGGTGGAACAGATTTGTTGCTCCAGCAATTGATCCTTGAAGGTTGGCCCCATAGCTTGAAGAGCTTCCTCCAACCTTTTGTCACCAGCCTTGAAGTTTGTGCCTCGATCACACTGGATCACGAATGGTTTGCCCCGCCGGGAGATGAATTGTTGCAGAAGGACTGTCTGCTGCAATGGACGTAGGACGTATGGACTGTGGTGGAATTTCTGGACCACGCAAAATGTCTGTGTAAACTGAGTAGGAATAAAGTGTCATCCAAACTTTTAACAATTAGGCTACTTTTATTGATTAATAAAACTACAATAACGTACACCAAACCATAAACATATAACAAACATTATAATCTGAGGCCTAACATACAATCATCCGAGGCCTCATATGGGAGATCGCCCAGCGGCTCTCCAAGAGCTCCGCAAGGAGAAGTCCCCAGATGGGAGTTCGCTTTGCGTCCCTCCAAGAGTCTGACCTCCGCAAGGAGAAGTCCAATGCATTGGCAATCGCAAGGACTTATTATACAGTGTTGTCAGGATGCTGAGAACAGCTCTGCCCAAATATAAAACCATATTATTGGTTAACCTGATGATAAACCTCCTCAGGATGTCATAAAGGGGGGACGTAACCGGTCCTAATCAGTTGGATCTGGCTTCTCGACCTTCCCAAGGGTGTCAGGAAAAACAGGCATATACCAACAAATGACAGCTAGAGAAACAGAATGTGAACATAGAATTTTCCCATTACAGAACATGAAGACATATTAAACAAAATAAAATTTACGAATCATTCAGGAATGTGAATAGACTTATTCTGGAACGTTTGCAAAAACACAAGGTAAAACATTATGATGATAACACTTGAATATCTGGTGTTTATTTATTGGCTGAGACACGCACACACACACACACACACTAACCACAGACAGCAATGTTTCATTTGTTCCTCTTGTTTCCTGATATGTTTTTGATCTTTGAGTGTGCAGCAGCAGCAGCAGACGCTTCCTTCTTTCTGAGTGAAGAGCCCCGTTTGTCTCGTTCCTTGCTGGGGTTTGACATTCTGTTCAGGATATCTGTAACAAGTTAGACAGATATCAGGCTGTGTGTTTACATGTAGTCCCATACTGGTGCAGAAAAAGCGACGATTACCTGTTAACTCTGGATGAGTCTTGCTCAGGTTTTTTAGAAGAGACTCATAATTCTGACCCTGACTTTCCTCACACCCTAGATGGGGGGAATACATTTGTAGAAGGAGAGTTAAACCCAAGAGGAATCTTAAATAATTTGATTCCTGGATGAGATTAGAAAGAGTTTCTTTCGTATATTCAACAATGGGTTTAAACGTAAACATTTTACTTTTGACTAGCCTACACCATTTATTGTAAACATAGCATAGGCTACAACGACACATACATGCTAACCCTAAAAAGATCAGTGCTTGGCAGCAAATGTGGTCAACTGTAGTGAAAATGGTCCAATGAACATAATTCATACATCTATATAAGTATGCCATATAATGCCATTTTGATGCATAGATATGTTATAAATATTTCGAGAGAGAGAGAGAATGGGACAACAATGCACAATGGGATGGTGGATGAAATGTTTGAGTCAAGTCTGGTTCCCCATTGCAACCTGGCAACTAATAAACTACTGTTGAGTCTAAACACTGTCATACTATGGCTCAGTATCTCCAACTACTGGAGCCGAAATATGTATTGTCATTGCATTACATATCCAACACAAGCAGTGATGCTGATCACATGAATTGGATTATTTGACTCTGAACGATGCAATGTGTTGATTACGAGGACTTACAGCACACTCTCAAGAGGACGTAGGAGTGCCTCTCTGTCAGCAGGCTGGCAGCGCGTGCTGCACTCTGCTCCTTCTCCCACAGGCTGGTCACCTGACCGCTCCTGTCCATCAGGTCTACACAGTCTGAAAGGCACAGGTCAAGGGTCACATCCACACCTGTCCATCAGGTGTACAGTCTGAAAAGCATAGGTCAAGGGTCACATCCACAGCTGTCCATCAGGTGTACAGTCTGAAAGGCACATGTCAAGGGTCACATCCACAGCTGTCCATCAGGTCTACACAGTCTGAAAAGCACAGGTCAAGGGTCACATCCACAGCTGTCCATTAGGTCTACACAGTCTGAAAAGCACAGGTCAAGGGGGACTTTCACAGCTGTCCATCAGGTCTACACAGTCTGAAAAGCGCAGGTCAAGGGGGACTTTCACAGCTGTCAATCAGGTCTACACAGTCAAAGCCCAGCTCAAATCACATGGCACACTTATGACTTTAATTGGTACCGGTTGACTCTTGTCTTGTTGTAAGCATGTCACTGCCCAGACAAAACAGCATGTAGGAAAAGAAATACACTGACCTGACTGTCCTCATGAAATCTGTTCAAACCATGAATATAACTTTGGGTGTCATAGGTTTGGGTGCTGTGCTAGCACTTTGGGTGTTGTGCTATCTGTGCAGTAGTGGATGTACAGATAAGTGAAGATGTACAGACCTGATTGATGGCTTACCTTTCCTGTCAAGGCCACACCGTTCCTTTAAGTCATAGATAAAGTTGATCAGCCTGCAGTTGAGATTGAACAGTTCCTGCCTGCTGTCTGTCAAGTGCAACAAGGAGTTCAAAATTTAAAGCCACAATTTGTTACACTTACATGATGTTACCTAAAAATATAAGTCGATCAACAGTTAGTACGCTTGACTTTCTCAGTAAAGAGTGACATTCCTAAGATTTACATTTCAAAATGACATTTATAATGTCACCATTGCGTTACTAACCTCCAAAAAACACTGTAACAAACATCTTCCAGAAGAAAGGTCCTTATGTAATTCTACCTTCTTCTTCCACTGTGGCTACAAGGAGTCCTTATGCAGCGCTATTCCAGAAGCTCTAACAGACAGGACTCGAACAACAAAGGAGGGGGTATTAAATCTTTGTTGACAGCTCCACTCTGTACTTGGAGACAGAAAACGTAAACTCTGAGGAGAATGGGCCTTTCCTTTTAGACAGACGGTTGCTGTGCTGGCGTTGTTCAGGAAGCCAAGACACAATAGAAGCGTGTACTTTATATGTGCAGACATTACGAGCCGTGCACAGAGGGCTTCTCATACATCTGCCGGTCTGACGTCATCTCTGGCCTGCTGCTCTTGTATTCCTGTCTCCTTGTATTCCGATTCAATGTGAGGGGACGGAGCGGTCCATGTGGGTTTCCATGGAGTCCACACACACACACACACACACACACACACACACACTCACACACACACACACACACACACACACACAAAGACATTGCGGACTGAGACCATATTTTTTTAACAGAGCAGACAGTTTCAGCTACTGCATAAGTGTGAGATGGGTTATTGTATGTTCAACGTTAGAGAATATTGAATTTCAAGTTTAGAATTTCCTCTGTGAGGGATATGCAGCAATTGAAAGAATTCCTACAAAATAGGTCCCTACAGGGTTGGTGTTCAAAGAGGACTAATAAAGAGACTAATAAGGCCATAGTCGACGGGGCTGGTGCAGCTGGTCCTCTGCTGCTCTGGGAGCCCCTTGGAGAGGTCACCCAGAACACAGGCAGCCCCTGGCTCTGGGAGCCCCTTGGAGAGGCCATCCAGCACACACTGGGCCCTTGGCCCTGTAACCTGGACTCATGGGGATTCTGATATAAAGCTGGGAAAATAAAGAGCTCCAGAAATGGAATCCGTCTAAGTGGAGCCCCTCCTCCAGGGGTGGGGGCACCTACACCGTTAGTCCCCCGAACTCTCGGACGCTCCCCATGGTGGGGGCCGGGCCCATTCTGAAGTGGTAGACGAGCGCTAATGAAGTATTTACTGTAATTCATAATGAGGACCAAATCCAGAAATATGCAGTAGTAAAAAAGGATTTTATTTGTAGACATTGGATTGGGGCCCGTTCTACAGCAAAAAGAATTAAAGAGCCAGATGCTGTTTCAGATAGAATTTGAAGACTATGAGATATACAACAAATGACAATGACAAATGTGTTTTGGGTTCAGAGTGCCACACATCCACAAACACATCGTAGCGTAATGCTATTGGTGTCCGTGAAGCATAACTATCTCTCACAAGTGATCATCAAAACCAACAGCCTTTCACAACAAGCTCCACGCAATACCGCCTCGCCGCCATCGTCGCCATCGCCGCCATCACCCCGTCTTCCTAACCTCGACGTCATCATACTTTCAGGCACCTCGGCGCCACGAAGATACCGGTACCATCTTTGATTCTGAGTAGAACCTTAACGTAGTATTTGGCAAAAGCATAGGATGTGACACCCGTTTCCCAAAAATATGATGGTCTTAATTTAGTAACATTGAAAAAATGGCATAGATAATGTTCAAGTTCACATAACAAATATAACCACACTTAAAGTAAAAAATAAATAAAAGATTTCAGCTTCACTGGCTCTTTAAATAGCTGCATTAGCTCTGAAAAAGTGTGCATTGTCACTGAGTGGAATTACAAGATGGTTGACAATTTAATGAATTTTAGCTGTGTTGCTAAAATATGCAAATGTCCTATTAATAAGCAAAGATTTAAATCACATAAACACAGAAAATACACGCAAAAATAAAACACACTTTTTGCAGCTAACTTTGGAAAATTTCAAACCTTGTTTAAGCTTTGTACAAAGCATGTCAGTCATTATTCTTAATGTACCACATTTTAAAATGCAACTTATTTGTATACCAGGACTTTGATTCATAAATAAGGGTTTGGGCTCCAACTGCGGGGCTGAATGTCACCTTTAAAGACTCTTGAGTCTCTTGGTAAAACAGAAACCAACATGACACACAAACGACAATGAAGTCCTTGGAAAGACACATCCACACTCCTGGCATAATTGAAACGCTGCTACACAGGCCACGCGGTGATCTGCCTGATCCCCCTAGATCAGGACGCTTTAGCTCTTTCCTCAAAGCAGATGGACCTACGCGGCCTCTCCAACAGCGATGCCTCATTTACAGTGTAGCCGTTCTGCGTGTCTTTCACCTCCTCAGCCTCCCTCCGGTGGAGATCCAGGCATTGCAGCTGAATGTCTCTGGGGAGGTGTTGGTTCCGCACGGCCTGCAGCGGGCAGGACCTCGCCGGGCCCCCCTGCAGCGGGCAGGACCTCGCCGGGCCCCCCTGCAACGGGTAGGGCCCCGCCGAAAGGCCGTGGGGGGGGGCGGTGGCCAGTGGGCTGTGAGACCTGGCCGGCGTCCCTGTGCCCATCGCGGTGATGGGGCCCAGGCAGGGGTAGCCGCTCTCACAGCTACTGCTGCTGCTCCGTTCCCCCGGGTTGTCAGCCTGCAGCCGGACAGAGTTACGCATGCCGCTGTGGAGGGAGCCAGCCAGGCTGCTGCGGGCGGAGGTGCGCATGCTGCTGCCAGCCTCCAGCCGCTCCCGGCGGCTCAGGATGTAGCGGCGGATGATTCTGCGGAAGGTCTGGCGGAACTCGCGGATGCGGTAGGCGTAGATGAAGGGGTTGACCACGGAGTTGCCGTGAGACAGGAGAATGGCCACATACATGATCCAGGCCGGCGGCCTCGCACACTCCGGGCAGAACAGCGTGAAGCAGTTGATGATGTGTAAGGGCAGCCAGCAGACGGCAAACAGCCCCACGATGATAGCCAGTGACTTAGCGGCCTGCACCTCCTTCTGAAGCGTGGAGCCCGTCTTCTCGCCACACGCGGCCTTCAGCTCCATCAGCTTCAGCTGGTGGCGGGCTGCCATGAAGATGCACAGGTAGATGGCCAGCATCAACAGCAGAGGGATCAGCACGCAGGCCAAGAAGTTGAAGTACACCATGTACTCCATCACCACCACATTTTCAAACATGCAGCGCATCCTGGCCGGTGGGCAGTTCGAACCGGTGTGGTTGGTGTGGTTTTGGTTGGCTTCCTCATCAATGAGTCTGTGCCAGCCCAGCATGGGTGTGAGGCCGATGATGATGGACAGCACCCAGCAGATGGCGATGATGCCCCGGGCACGCTGGCCCGTCACCAAGCCGTTGTATCTGCAGCATGATCAGAAACACGAAACAAAGACGCACAATAAGAAAACTGCGTAGGGAAGGGTCAAAGTGCAAAGAAAGGATTGTTAAAGTGTGAGTGAGTGTGATTGGCCGTACAAGGCCGTTTTGAAAATCTGCCTATTCTGACATCACACATGGGCGTGTCCACCTAGATGTACCCTGGATAGATCAGTCTACCAGCCTAAAGTAGCAAACGTTGCTCATCTATCGATCATACATCTAGGTGGACACGCCGACTTTTGATGTCCGAAGATGCCGATTTTGAAAACGGCTTGTAACGGCTAATCATACTCACACCTGGTGGTATAATAAGTCACCTTTAATGTTAAACACCATACAATTATTTGCAGCTAAAACAAATGCCTTGGACACACACATCACGCCCATCCCCAACCGTCCCCCATGCCATTAAACCACAACCATGTTATTTTGATCACTAGTCAAGATGGCTGTCACATCCACCAGACCATAATCCCAGACCTATTGGTGAAAGTCTGAATAACCAGTCCAGTTGAGCAGGTATGCCTAAACCCTGACCCCCTAAAAGAAGGATGGACATTTTACTCATGTTAACTGAAAAATACACAAGCAAACACCGAACACCAGTTACAACTTATATATAATAAAAATATAACAATGAGACTGACTAGGAATAGGCTAACAACCAAACCATTATATTGTAATCACACATGACAGCTGAATGCAGGTCTCAAAATAAGGCTCACTTAGCGAGCAGGCTAGCTTCAAACAGAACTGCTAACATATAATACAACACATACAGCAGCCTTACCAATAGAACAATCATCTCACCCTAGAAGAGCCATCTCACCACTAAAACATTAATCTCACCATAGAAGAGCCATCTCACCACTAGAACATTCATCTCACCCTAGAAGAGCCATCTCACCACGAGAACATTCATCTCACCAATAGAAGAGCCATCTCACCACTAGAACATTCATCTCACCAATAGAAGGGCCATCTCACCACTAGAAGAGCTATTTCACCAGTAGAAGAAACATCTCACCAATAGAACAGCCATCTCACCAATATAACAACCATCTCACCAATAGAACAGCCATATCACCAATAGAATAGCCCCATCACCAATAGAACAGCCACATCACCAATCTTATCACTAGAACAGCCATGAACTTTTATAACATTCTGTTTGGTTAATCATCAAGATCAAGAGAATGGGGTCAAAGTTTGAGTCATATTTATATGGAGCCCGATATAAGAAAAAGCATATTTGTATTAAATTGTTTCTCTCCTGCGGAGGGCCCTATTGTGCTCAGGGGCCCTTAGGCGTGTCCATGATTGCCCGTAGGGTAGAACGGGCTCAGAGAGCACCTTTTCAGGTCATTGCTTGCTGGAAACACACAGTTGATCTTTGTGATTTATTGGACTAACAAAACCCATATTGTGGATGTTTCCTCAGAGGAGAGTCTATTTCCGGACGCTCTGTTGCGGAGTGTGGGATTGCAGCTGAGATGTTTGGCATGTCTCCATCACATTCTTCACATGTTAAAGTGCAGAGGTTAGGTGGACGTGGATACGTGAAACTACACATGATTGCATTGAGGGGGCAGCACTTTCACTTTCACACATGTCGATACCAGGGGTAAACCGCTACGTGGATGAAAGTTATCAGGACAGGTCATCTTTTCCATGCTGAACATTTTTGAGTGTTTCAACTATTTTGCATTGTTGTTCAAAGTGCAAACCAAGAGGAACAAGTACAAGTATCAGCCTGTTGTCAATCTGAAATGTTAATGTAATTTCCGGTTAACTAGAACCCTGTACATAATAACTTCCTCTTAACCTTAAAAGTTAACACACACTGAGTAACCAGTATGTGTTAACTTCCTGTCACCTAGACCCCCGTACGTATTCCCCTTCCTTGTACTCACCTGAGAGGCATGGTGATGGCAATGTAGCGGTCGATGGCGATGGCCAGCAGGCTGAAGATGGAGCTCTGAGTGAGCACCAGCACGAAGCAGGCCATGAACAGACAGCCGTAGAAGTTGGAGCAGAAGCCCAAGCTGATGAAGATGGCAAAGGGGATGGCCAGGATGCCTACAGCGATGTCCGCAACGGCCAGCGACACAACAAAGAAGTTGGTGATGCTCTGGAGGTTGCTGTTGAGGCCCACGGCCCAGCAGACCAGCACATTGCCCAGCACGGAGAAGCCGGCAATCAGCAGCTCCACGACGATGTAGGCGTTGGAGGCGGCAAGGTCTTCAGGCATGATGAGGCAGTGGGCGAGGTCGCAGGGAGAGAAAGCCTCTTCTCAACGGTCATAGCTGCGGCCCCCGGCCAGCCCACAAACCTCAGGAGCCAGAGAACCCAGAGACGTCCTCCCCTCCTCCGGACGGCAGGTCCCACAGACAGCGGGGTCACTGATCCTCAGAGCTCCTTGCTGTTCTTCTCTAAGATGTGAGTGTGGTGGGGCTGTGCAGGAGGGGCAGAGGAAGCCGTCAGAGCCTTGGGGTAGAGGTCCAGACACAGCACCGGGTGGCCTCCATTCTGAGTCTGTGTGATCATCTGCCGTCTCCGGTCCTCTTGCCCTTCCTCTTCTCTCGACTCTTCCCATGAACTACTGGTCGGCTGAGAGCGTGCCAGCAGCTTCATGCAGCTTCAGAGAAAAACCAAAAGTGGAGAAAAAAAGCACAGACACAGGAAACGCCTCAGCAGAGTAGGAACTTGAGTTGCTCGTCAATATAGGCAATCTGTAGATAAGCGGTAGTGTTGCAAAATGAGGAAACCACGACGTACTGCGTCAGTAACAGTAACATGAATGACGTGGAAATGGTAGTTATGACACACAAAATAGTCAACATACATTTTTCTAAATTTTGATTCAGTTTGATTTAGTACCGAAACATAGTTAGCGGTGTGGGCTAACCGTGACAGACGCTGAAGGGATATAGATAGATATAGATATAGATATGCCTCAGCGCACAAATGTTTGTGTTTATCATTATAATGACGCAAAGCAGTTAGTTTTACAAAATACATATTTGTACAGATGTGACATTCCGGATATATTGGCCCCTAGACAGAGACCAAAGTCTACATGTTTCGTCTCTGGAGCCCCCCAGCAGGGTTGAGCCACATTCAGCGGCCATTGACGCAGCGGGGGGCCAGAGCTTGTGTACTTCTGGGAGCAACTAGAATTTGATCTATACTGCATTAAGTTAATGCAATAATCATTAACCCCTGGATCGCTTACTGGTCCTGATAAACACGCTGGTCTGCACCTGTTCACCCCCCATGCACCTTCATTCACTGTGGGACGTAACCCTAACCCTACACACATTCAGAGATATATAGGACTAGGCCCTGAGCTGTTTGCATGTTTGAACCCCAACAGGTCCCCATTGAAGGGTTTGGCTCCACAGCTGGTGGGCTTCCCTGCCATCACCATGTTAAACAGCCGCAGCGTGTAGGTCTACTTTGTAGAGCGCCACTTTAACCCTAACCCTAAGCCCCGGAGGCACAGGCTTAGCTTCACTAAACAACAGTGAGCTCTAGTGGTGATCATGTATTTGACACCATAGTATCACCAGCTAGAGAGCTCACCACCACATCGCCTCTGAATTCAACATAGAAGGAGCGCCCAGTTGTGTTTATGTGAACTTTAAAGTTTAAGCCCCCCGTTGTTTTTACTGCACACTGCGACCCAGGTGAACCGGTGAACGGGTAAAACCGGCTTCACGTCCTTCTCCAGTAGAACAGGATACCCGACACCTTGTCAACTCGGTACACACATAT
The DNA here is from genome assembly GCF_949987615.1 of Pollachius pollachius. Taxonomy (NCBI): domain Eukaryota; kingdom Metazoa; phylum Chordata; class Actinopteri; order Gadiformes; family Gadidae; genus Pollachius; species Pollachius pollachius. The sequence continues at coordinate 17,568,399 of NC_136934.1, read as the reverse complement.
ATATCTATACATATCTATACATATCTATACATATCTATACATATCTATATATATATATATATATATATATATATATATAAAAGGATATATATATCCTTTTAAAGCTTTTCCCATTCAACACAGTTTTTGACACGGGTGGAGTTAGATTTATGTGTAATGTAAAGTTATAAGCAAATAGGCCTTAATATCGAAAACAAATAGTACAGATTTCTTTATTCTAAGTTAGTACATCAAATGTAAAAGTTAACTTTACAAGTATGGTTTTCATAATTTCTAGTCTATTTAGTAAACCTACCTTTTCTTCACCAGTACTTCATCAAAAAGAGACGAGAAAATGTGTAATAAAATCCTCCACCTCAAATTGTGACCGACTGTCCCAGCAGCCTGTTTCTTAATGAGATGCTGTGACGCTCTGCTCCAATAACCCGCTGCTGCTCAGCCTGTTTCTAAGTGAGGTGCTGTGACTCTGCTCCAATAACCAGCTGCTGCTCAGCATGTTTCTTAATGAGATGCTATGACTCTAATCTAATAGCCCGCGGCTGCTCAGCCTGTTTCTTAACGAGATGCTGGTGCTCAGCCCGTTTCTTCATGAGAGGCTGGTGCTCTGCCTGTTTCTAAATGAGATGCTGATGCTCAGCCTGTTTCTTAATGAGATCCTGGTGCTCAGCCTGTTTCTTAATGAGATACTGTTGCTCAGGCTTGGACTGAGAACGTGACGCTATTATATATCTTGAAGGAATCGATATTTTCATCCCGAAATCTATTAAACGTGTGTAGACATGTTGAGCAGACCAAAGTCTTTCCCACTCATGATTCATCTTTCGATTTCCAAGAGCGACCTCGTCATGCTCATCATGCATTAGAAAAACGAACATCTTACCTACCGCATATCAGCAGAGGCTAGACGCCACGCCCACAAACTCAGTGAAGGGTTAGGGTTAGTAAAATATACTGAATGCAATAAGGTTGAAAATGTTAAATATATAAATAAAAAAGTATTGTAGGCATAAACTTATGAAAAAAAAAATCATTTTTATGTAAAGACAGGCCTGACTCAAAGAAAGTCGAAAATCCAAACTCAAGGAATACTTCCTTCAAGAGGAACTTAAACAATACCTTTATTTCAAATCGTCCTTTATTATTTCCAAGCAAAAAATAGCAATATAAATAAAGGAACTGCTTGTTTCACCTTGGATAATCGTAATGTTGTGCACTTAATAGCTTAGTCCCTTTGAAACACTCTCACTGTGATCTCCACATGGATCAAGGCACCGTGGGCCGAGCAGAGCCAACAGGAGGACCTCCGTTCTGCATCAACAGGCAGTACAGGACGCTGGCGTCGGGAGTTTCACTGGAAATGTCATGGATTCCTCAGAGCATTGGTTATAAAAAAAAAAAAGCAGACAAGTTTTCACACCAACATTAACCTAAATCACATTCGTTTCTCTCTGCACTTCAAACAAAACACTGATTGGTTCGTTTTCCCGGCTCATGATGGTCACGGTGACGGTACCTTTTGGTAAAGTAGAGGTTGTCAACTTTGAATGAGCTCTTCAAAACATCTTTGTTCTGTTCAACAGCTCTATTCCAAGCTCACCAATACCAATGTGTTTAAATGTTTTTTTACAAATTATATATATATTAGCATATTAGCATATTCTTTCAGAAGCAAAAGAATGTACGAGGAAAAAGTGGTTTGGCGCACGTTCCCAACTAATGACACGCTGATAAAAGGCGTCATACAGTAACGTAGCAACCTCCTAGTATTGCCACTTTGATCATACCTCCTTAAATACATCACAAAATGAATATATATATACACGTCACTTCAAATGATCGGTGGATGAATGTCTCTCCAGCTTTGATTGTGAGGGAGATTCAGGACTGACACAAGAAACACAGCTGCCACCTTTCTGGGTGGGCTGCATACCAATAAATACAATGAGTTAGTAGCAGAGGCACAAGAAGCAGTGGGTAGATAATGTTCCTTATCTAGGTGGGACCGTTCAACACCGAGCCAAAATAAAGAGTTCAGATATTTATAATCATACAAAGCTATCTACCAACCACCGAAGTAGGTCAGGAGCCCAGGCCAGCCCACCGCTCTTCCTATTGCAGTGTGTGTGTGTGTGTGTGTGTGTGTGTGCTTGCCTGTGTGTCTGTGCTGTATTGAGGCGTTGGGGGAAATCTAGATGTGTGACCTTTATAATATAATTAGAAAGTGACTTTTATTACGGGTGATAATGAAGCTTAATCCCCCCCCTCCCGCTTAGGGCCGAGCACTAAGAATCTGACAGGAAACAACAAACCAGTTCACAGATCAGAAACACTATATTCCAACCAGGGAACAATATCAATTGGCAACACTATCATTGGCAAGCAAACCTAGAATCGAAATAATGAAGTCATCATCTTCTTTCTGGTCCTGTGTGTGGGGGGGTCTGGTCCTGTGTGTAGGGGCGGTCTGGTCCTGTGTGTGGGAGGGTCTGGTCCTGTGTGTGGGAGGGTCTGGTCCTGTGTGTGGGAGGGTCTGGTCCTGGGGGGGGGGGGGGGGGGGGGAGTCTGGTCCTGCGTGGTACTGGCCCTATGTGCCGAGCAGAACGATGGCTGAAGTGAACCCTAGCTCCGTGAGGAACCCATAGGTCTGTCCTATCAACTGAGCTCCATTGATTGACCTCTTCAGAATGCCCCTTCAGAATTCAGTGTCTGCTTGAAAAAAATAACATCAAATGATGGGCCTGTAGTAGTCCCGGTTGTTGGACATCCATCAACAACCGGGACTCAAATCATTCAGACAACCTGGAATATATTTGGCAACACACAGAATCCTGGCTTCTAGCTGAAGGTCTCATGATGGACTGGCTCCGTAGAGCCCCTCCCTCCCTGCATCGCGTTGACTCAGGCACTTGACCAACTAGACTGGGGCCTCTGTGACCACACAGGAAGACTGAAGGCAAAAAAAGGCTGTAAATACTGATATCCATCATGGTCATCCCCGAGTCCTCCTGCAGTTTCCCCAAAACATTCAAGAGGTATTTAAACTCTTGTAGTGTGTCAAGTAACACCTCCAAAATCCAATGGAAAAGGTATTCCTCTTTAAAGATCAGCCTGTGGGGGCATCTAGCGCAGGAGGAGGAGGAAGGTGAAGAGGAAGGCTGTGCTGGAGACACGTCGCCGTGTTGAAGACACTTCAGTCTAGTTTGTCTCCTAAGGGACACGTCCTGAAAGCAGAGACGTTTTGCGAGGCTCGACTAAACAATAGTAATAATAGCAATCATAATACTTGGGTTCCCCAGAGACGATGGTGTAGACGTGTAGCGGATGTTCCCACAGAGCAGGGCCAGCGACCACGGCGCCGTCAGAGTGTGTGTGGCCTGGGGACCCCCTCAGGTCTCTGGGCTGTTCCTAGTGGAGCCCCGCTGCCCTGGTAGCGTAAGCAGTTGAAGCTAACCGAATATATCGCACCCCCCCCCCCCCCCCCCCCCCCCCCCCCCCCCCCCCCGCGGCCCCCCAGGGCTGGCCTGTGGGCTCCGGGGACAGGGTGGTTTAGTGCAGGGGGCTGTAGGACGGTGGGCGACGCAGTGCTGAGGGGAGCTCAGGTCTCAAAGTACTTGTAGATGGCCGTCACGTAGGTCATGACGCTCTGCCAGTCAGGCCTCTCTGAGCGCACCATCTCATTCAGGTCCTGCAACAGGAAATGACACGCATGAGACGAGTCACCGCTGACACTGATGCTCATTATATGCATGCTATGATAGAGAAAAGTCCTTCACCGATACGCTAAAAAACGTTTGGGCGGGGGACTGAGTTAAGAAATTCAGAGACGTCCTTCTTGGGGAGCGTGCAAACACATTTCTGAAAAACGCCTAAAGCTTATTTTTAACTGCTCTGGCTCAATGTGTCGCCTCGGTGTCTCTCGCCCCATGTCTCTCTCCCTGTTTCTCGGGCCATGCGGACATGAAGCTCACCAGAGTGCATTTGATTCCCACACTTTCAGCCGCCTGGAAGGCTAGAGTGAAGTTCCTCCTCTGTGGAGAAGAGCAGAGTTTCAGGTTAGCAGCAGCAGCTTCAAGTGCACCGCATCGCCTGTGTCTCTGACTTCGGATAATGGTGTTGATGGCCTGAGGCTACGGTGCATCAAGACGGTTAAGACAACAGGACAGGTGACCGATGGGAGGTCCTTGCCTTCTCCGGGCTGCTGAGCTCCTGGTAGGGGATGTGGGCGGGCAGGTAGGTGTGCAGCATGGCGCAGAATGCCAGCCCGTCGTTCCAGCTGCTACTGAAGTTGGTGATGTCGATGTTCTGGAAAACACAAACCAAATGAATAAACACAAAGGGGCTTTGGTCTCAAGAGTGCTCCTCCATCTTTATAGCCGGGAATCAGGACAGTCTGACAAGACAGATGGAGCTCAGGGCAAACTAGGCAGGAGGATTTGACCACAACTTCCATTTACTGCACAATCCTCAAGTTGAGCATTGTGCATTAAATGGAAGCCTTAATAACACAACACAGACACGTCAATTAATAATCTGCTGAAATCAAGACATGGACTGGATGTTGAAGGCGTCTGTCACTCTGCCAGCTGATGTATTTGTCCTGCATTTACTCTCAGCCCCCGCTGTTTATATCACCAACAGAGCTTCAACGACAGAAACTCCTACACACAGCGGTTCTGCTGACACAACAAGGTGTGGCTCGAGAACATAAAACCTCCGCTACAATTGAGGAAAACTAGAATACCGTTGTGTCTTCAGCACACGCACACACACACACACACACACACACACACACACACACACACACACACACAATCAGGCCAATGTGGCTCACTTCCTGGAGAGGACCAGGTTAACGGGTAGCCATGGCAATTATATGCTCACAGTCAAAGAAAGAGGGGACATCTGATTTTGTAAATGCGTCGTATGCAGAGACGGCCGCCTCTCAGGGCAGAAGAGAACGCAAACAAAGCCCTTTTGTAGGTCAGCGTTCACACGTCTGCTCTCCACAACATGTTTGAACAGCCATTTGCTGACGGCTGGTGCAGCATTAGGGTCAGCACTAAGTGGGCACAAACACTAAGGAAGGAGCAATAAAAACAATAGCCTACTCTATCCCCTCAGAGCTGGTCAGGAAGAGACTCGATGGCTCCTAGCTTGGGGGGGATTGAACACACTAAGCTCAGAGGCAGCATGGGCAGCCCCCCGCACCCAAAGGTCACAGATTAACCCGGCGCAGTCGGTTGGAGGTCCTCAGCCAGCGGGTGGTGCTGCGGGGATGAGGGGCAGTAGATGGGCGGAGAGCAGTCCTCCTACCTGGTAGCCTTCAGTCTTCTTCTGGCACCACTTCAGGAGAGCATTTCGTTTGGAGCCGCCGTACTCTCTGGCCAGAGCTGACAGGGGATCCTTCCTCTCCTCCCTAACACACAAACGGAGTTTCTTTGACGGCATTAAGGTTGGTTTTTGGTCCGACGTTTGCGCAACGCAATGACCTGTGTCCGATTTACGTGTGCAATTCAACGCCACAATGGCAGAGGGCGCTATGTTTTCTGTAAAGACTGACGCCCGACCAACCGGCACGGGGAGGGGCTGGTACCTGAGGCGCCCACGCGTGGTGGGGGTGACGGAGGCGGTGGGGGAGGAGGAGGAGGAGGACATGGAGGAGGCGGAGCCAAGGGCCAGCAGGGAGGTGGGGGCCGCGCCGTCGGGGGCCGACTTGTCCCGCTTCATCTCCTCGCTGCTCCTACGGGAACCTGGAGGGACAAACAGAGCACGGGATGAGAGATGCACATACACAGACCCACACACACACACAGACGCCTCCTATCATGAGTTCACTGGTTCACTATAGATCAACTTTATACATTTAGTTCAGCATACAACCCTGTATGACATGCTGTCAATCACACGGTACTGATGGCACAGACCCGAGATGGCCTTGGAGGGGTCCATGGTGGAGACCCTCTGGAGGACGGCCGTGGTCCGGCCGGAGGACGATCCCCTGAGGAGGTGGTCCGCTGGGGACACAACACAGGCTGTTACCACACACACACACACACACACACACACACACACACGGCTAGCCCTATGTTACCGGGGGTCGAGTAAAGTTCTCAGGCCTAAGAGCACAAAAAAGTCTTTCTGAGATGGAAAACAATAAATTAAGAGGGAAAAGTAAACGGAGGCAGAGCCAGCGATGGTTGAGGCAGCACGTTCACAGAGAGCACTTGAACCGGTCTCTGGAGGGACTGGAGCCAGACCCCCTCTCATTAGTCACAACATAACAATAAGATTCTGGAGGAAGATGGGAACTTACTCCGAGAGAGACACACAGACAGAGACACACACAGACACAGATAAACACACAGACAGACATCGAAAGACAGACACACACACACAGACGCACACACACAGACGCACACACCAAGAGAGACACACGGACAGAGACAGAGACACAGAGACCAACACAGACAGAGACAGGCACACCCAGACTGACACAGAAACAGAAAGAAACAAAACAAAGACAAGAGACACAGACAGCCCCAGCGATAGATCGATAGCTTTTTAGAGAAGCCATGCTGAGGCAAAGTGTGTTTCAACCATCAGACGGTCGGCTGTCTACCTGGCATGTTGATGTCCGTGTAGCTGGGCCTCTTGTCACTCAGTGAGGAGAGCGGCTTGGACGAAGACATGGACCCAGAGATGGAGTGTCTCTGTAACAGCAGAGTTACACGGTTACCACGACAACACAGTGGTTACTAACGTCCACGACTAGAAGTCTGGGGGCAATGGAGTCCATGGAACACCTGATCAACTTCAACGGAACAAGACGCCAGAAGAGAGTGGCATCAAACCAACACAGCCTTACTTATATCTAACCATTGTGTCCTCCTTGTTATTTGGAGACGCCCCCAGCGGACTGAAGCATCTCTTCTCAGACCATCTAGATGAGGCCTGCAGCCCACAGGTCTGACCATCGGCCTGCATATCAACCGTACCTGAATGGGGGAGACGGCGGCCGCGGGCGGGGTCTTCATGGGGCTGGGGCTCAGAGGGGTGCGTGGGAGCTGGGCGGGGGGGACGGGCGCCGTTGGAAGAAGGGCGGCGGCGTTGGAGGCGGGACCTGCAGCAGAACCAGAGGGGGCGGGGCCTTCGTCACCGCCGCATGGATCTAGGTCTAGGAGGACAAACACGCTGTTTCTAGATGGATCCAGGTCTAGGAGGACAAACACGCTGTTTCTAGATGGATCCAGGTCTAGAGGACAAACACGCTGTTTCTAGATGGATCCAGGTCTAGAGGACAAACACGCTGTTTCTAGATGGATCCAGGTCTAGAGGACAAACACGCTGTTTCTAGATGGATCCAGGTCTAGAGGACAAACACGCTGTTTCTAGATGGATCCAGGTCTAGAGGACAAACACGCTGTTTCTAGATGGATCCAGGTCTAGAGGACAAACACGCTGTTTCTAGATGGATCCAGGTCTAGAGGACAGACACGCTGTTTCTAGATGGATCCAGGTCTAGAGGACAAACACGCTGTTTCTAGATGGATCCAGGTCTAGAGGACAAACACGCTGTTTCTAGATGGATCCAGGTCTAGAGGACAAACACGCTGTTTCTAGATGGATCCAGGTCTAGAGGACAAACACGCTGTTTCTAGATGGATCCAGGTCTAGGAGGACAAACACGCTGTTTCTAGATGGATCCAGGTCTAGAGGACAAACACGCTGTTTCTAGATGGATCCAGGTCTAGAGGACAAACACGCTGTTTCTAGATGGATCCAGGTCTAGAGGACAAACACGCTGTTTCTAGATGGATCCAGGTCTAGAGGACAAACACGCTGTTTCTAGATGGATCCAGGTCTAGAGGACAAACACGCTGTTTCTAGATGGATCCAGGTCTAGAGGACAAACACGCTGTTTCTAGATGGATCCAGGTCTAGAGGACAAACACGCTGTTTCTAGATGGATCCAGGTCTAGAGGACAAACACGCTGTTTCTAGATGGATCCAGGTCTAGAGGACAAACACGCTGTTTCTAGAGGCTAATCCGCAGTCAAGGAGTCCCTGGTGGACCACTCATCACATCCAACTCCAGGCTCTACGGTCAACAGATTTTTATTCAGCGTGGTGCTAGGTGGGGTTTGTGATGAATGTTAAGCCCGATTTTTAACACAAGCGAGTTCAGATACAAACGCTCTGTTGCCCTTTTGTGTCCATCACACATTTTTTTCTTTTTGAACGGACAATTTGAAATGGACACTTAACAAATATTCAAACAAAATGCTGATGAATATTAGAAGAAAAACCTAAAGTCATATTGTTAAGAACCATGTAATGATCACCTCTTAAATTGCCATAAAAATGACTGAAGATGATGAGAATAAAACATCCCCTCCCGCGCCCCCCTGACACCCAGCCCCCTGACACCCAGCCCCCTGACACCCAGCCCCCTGACACCCACCCCCCCTGACCCTGGAGCCCCCTGACCGGAGGCCAGGTAACGATAACAACAGAAGGAGGGAGTCCTACATTCGCAGGGCGGGCCGCTCTGCGAGGCGCTGTCGAAGCTCTTGATGAGGGTCTTGACAGTGGGCGAGGGCTCCGAGGAGGTGGAGGAGCGGCGGCTCAGACCCATGCCCTGACGCAGGGCGGCAAGGTCTCTTTCCACCGCGTTCATGTAGTTGTACACCCGGCCCCGCTCCTCGTCCTGCCTGCACACCGGGAGACAGCAGGATTAGAGACCTCTAGGACCCCCGGGGAACCAGGAGTAGGAGGGACGGTTCTCCAAGCTAACAGAATCTGTTCCCTATTTCCTTCGTAAATCAATGACAGCCATTTAGAAACATGCTATCTACACTCCAACTCTTGAACTCGATTGAGGAACAGCCGTGGAGTCCTCCGATGACGCGGAGCCTTACTTGCGGCTCCTGACCTCGTCCAGCTCCTTGCCCAGCTTCTCGTTCTTCTCCTGGGACTCCTGCAGACGCCGCCGCAGGTCGCCCATCTCTTCCTGCGCCTCCGACTTGATGTCGTTAGCGATGACCACGGCGGTCTGCAGGTCCGCCTGGAACTGACGCCATTCCATGGACTCCTCCTGCACGCGCACACGCACGCACACACACACACACACACACACACACACACACACACACCCACACACACACACACACACACACACGTTTGTTTGTTTCATGTAGCCTTTGTAATAAAGCTGCTTGTGGTTTCTGTTTTCATTATCGTCCCATAATTCATGTGAGCTTTGACTCGGGCATTTCCGTAGACAGGATGACCTTGTGTTATGCTTGGGCTAATTTGATAAATATAATACTTGGTATTTGGACCTCACATTTTCCAGCGAAACTACTTTGACTTTCATGCGGATGGGTTTTGGAGGTTGGGGAATACTTTCCGAATGCAGAAGAGGCCGCGTGGTCAGGAGCTATGACCCATGCTTGTCTCGTTAATTCGGTGACAGAGATCATGAACACAGCTCACCCTTAATCTGCGATGGAGGATCTTTATCTCCCTCTCCATGTCGTGCTTCTGGTCCTGAAGCTTCTTTACAGAGTCTAGGGAGACAGAGAGGGAGAGAGAAAGAGAGAGAGACGGGGAGAGAGAGAGACGGACAGGGGGAGAGAAAGAGATAGACGGGGAGAGAGGAAGAGAGAAAGGGAGACAGACACAAAGACAAAGATGGAGAAAGGGGGCACGGTGACAGTGAGCAACATTGAATCTTTTTTGAAAGATATTCATTGCTATAAACTTGTAATTGTTCTATATAAACGTATTGATGGAGAGATAGATATTCCAAATTCTTTCCAGGTCACTGATGAAGAGGTCGTCGGGCAGCCTGACCCCTGACCCCTAATCACTCTCCAGGTCGCTGACAATGAGGTCATCGGGCAGCCTGACCCCTGACCCCTACTCACACTCCAGGTCGCTGACGATGAGGTCGTCATGCAGCCTGACCCCTGAGCCCTACTCACTCTCCAGGTCGCTGACGATGAGGTCGTCATGCAGCCTGACCCCTGACCCCTACTCACTCTCCAGGTCGCTGACGATGAGATCGTCATGCAGCCTGACCCCTGACCCCTACTCACTCTTCAGGTCGCTGACGATGAGGTCGTCATGCAGCCTGACCCCTGACCCCTACTCACTCTCCAGGTCGCTGACGATGAGGTCGTCATGCAGCCTGACCCCTGACCCCTACTCACTCTCCAGGTCGCTGACGATGAGGTTGTCGTGGAGCTTGACGGCGCGGTGCTGCTCCACCTCGTCCTCCAGCTCAAAGATGGTCTCCTTCATGTCGGCCACGGCCGCCTCCTTCTCCGTCAGCTCGGCCCGCTGCTGCTCGACGACCCGCTCCGTCTCCTCCATCTGCCGCTGCACCTGCTGCTGGAACCCCTGGTACTCCTGGTCCAGCTACACACACACACACACACACACACACACACACACACACACACACACACACACACACACGATTAATTAAACCATAAGCATGTTGTAACATGCAGCGCTTGATTGGCTAATGAGCAAAGATGGAGGCCCCGGCCACTCTGGAGATCCATCATCCCAATCAAGACACAGATCCATTACTATGCGTGACTGCGTGGAGAGCAGAGGATGAATGCAACATTTGTCTTAAAAACTTCATGTAATATCAAGTGAATTACAACTGGTTATTTTTGGTGAAATCAGCACTCATAGCATGCTAACAAACACAGTCCCCCCAACCATAGATCTAGATTGTTGTGTACACTTCTGAGATGCCTAAACATCTCCTTCCCTCTACAGTAAGGTGTAGCACTCCCTCTTGGTTAAGAGAGATAAGAAGCAGTACTGGTGTACCCCAGGTGTGCCCTAAGTGTGCCCCAGGTTTACCCCGGGTATTCACAGGGTATTCACAGGGTATTCACAGGGCGAGGGCAGGGACCTACCTTGCCGAGCGCGTCCTGCATCCTGCTGAGGTCATCGTGGGCGTGTCCCAGCTCCGCCTGCATCTTGGCGGCCTTGGCCTCCGCCTCCTCCTTGTCCAGCCGCACGGCCTCCAGCAGCAGGCGGATGTCGTTCTTGTCGCCCGCCGTGTGGACGGAGTACATCTCCGCCACCTTCTGCCTCTCCTGCTCCAGCTGGGCCCGGCAGCGCTGCAGCTCGGCCTGGTCGCTGCCCACCGCCGCCTGGTACTCCTCCAGGGCCGCGCCCATGGCCGCCCGGCCCTGCCGCTCGGACTCCATCACGCGCTCCATCTGGTGGTTCCGCTCCTTCAGGGCGCCGATCATCTCCTGGGCCTCCGCGTTGTCCTGCTCCGCCATCTTCAGAGTGTTGGAGAGGTGCTGCTGCACGCCCAGCAGCTGCTCCCGCTCGAAGCGGGCGTTGTCGGCCAGGTCCACGTAGCGTTGCTCCAGCTCCATGTAGCGGCCGCTCTTGATGTCCTCCTCCAGCGTGTAGGACAGGTGGTGCTGCTCCAGCAGCGAGCGCAGGTACTCCAGCTGCCGGCCGTACTGCTCCAGCTTGTCGCTCTGCTGGCACAGGGAGTCCATCAGGATGAGCTTCTCCTCGCCCAGACGCTCGTTCTCCCCGTTGAGCTCCTGGGTGATCTGCTGCAGGTCAGACAGCTCCTGCAGCGTGGCCTGCAGCTCCTCCGCCGTGCTGTGCTGGTTCTCCTCCATCTGGTGGATGCGCTCCGTCAGGCGGGCCACCGACACCTCGCTGGCGGAGCCGCCTCCCGAGCCGCCGCCCGAGCCGCCGCCGCTGCCCCCCCGCCGGGAGCGCCCGCGGCCGGCGGCACTCTCCGACTCGGAGGAGGACGAGGCGCCGGAGGGCGCGTCCAGGGCGTCGTCGCTGGACGTGACCGCCTGGTAGACCTCGCTGGACTCGCTGTCCAGGTTGTCGGCCGAGCCGCCGTGCCGCCGGCCCGTCAGCAGGTCCTCCAGGGATCCCGGCGCCGAGCCCTCCACCGAGGAGGTCAGGGGCCCCCCGCCGTCGCTCTGCCCGCTGCCGGCCGCGGGGTCCGGGCTCTGGGGGGGGTAGCCGAACAGCTTCTCGGTGACCTCCAGCCGCTGCTCCAGGGAGAAGCCCAGGGCGTTCAGCCGGTCCTTCAGCATGCGGTTCTCGCTCTTCAGCAGGTTGAGCTCCACCCGGATGGCCTGGTTCTGCTCCTGCAGCAGGAGGAGGGTGGACTCCACGTCCGCCGCCGTGATGGCCGACACCGGGGGCTTCTCCTCCTCTCCGGCCGCCTCCGGGGGAGCCACCTCGTCCTCCTCGTCCTCCTCCTCGTCCTGCTCCTCCTGCCCCCCCAGGCCCAGCTGTACCCGCATGTCTCTCAGCTCACCTCGCAGATGCACGATCTCCACGTCTTTGCTCTTGGCCAGACCCAGCAGGTCCTTTACCTTGTTCTCCAGCGCCACCTTGTCGCTGAGCTGACCATCCGACTTGGACTTGCTCATGCGGCCCTCAGACTCTACCAGGGCCTGGCTGCGTGAGCGCTTGGCCTGGGCCGCATCCCCCGGCACCACCGCCTGCTTCTTGTTGGCTGAGGCCCTGGAGGGGCGCAGGCGGTCCCTGGTCGAGCTCGGCTCCTTGGACGTGGAGGACGCCGGGCGCTTGGCCGAGGCCCCTGGTTGGAGAGGAAGCCACGGGACGGTCAGCCTCAAACAGCAGCAGCAGCCGACACATGAAGTACATGACTTTACAGTAGGAGTACCTGAGCTGGTCTTGGGCTTGCTGTCGGTGCCGCTGGTCCCGGTGGAGGCGGTCCTCTTGGCCTTGCTGCTGGGTGCAGCGCTGCCTCCGGCCATGGCTGCTAACAGATCATCATTGCTTTTAACCTGTGCACATAAATAGAGGTCATTAATACCAAATCAGGAATGATTTCAAACTGAAACAGCGGAGAGGCCATGAGTCATGGTTCACCTTGGAAAGGGGCGCCGACGTGCCTGTCTTCACGCCTGCTTTATTGGCGCCCCCGCCGGGCGCCGGCTCAGCCTTCCCCCGCTCGCAGCTCGCCTTATTTGCCGCCGGCCGCGTCGTCTTCTTCATACTGGGCGCTGTGATGCCCGTGCATTTACACCCCCACCTGAGGAGCAGAGAGAAACGGAGGGGGTTTACTGACACGGCATGTGGGCCAATGTACGAGGAACTCTCCCAGCAGAAAGGAGGTGGTGGTAGATCAGATCGGAGCTCTAAAGACAGATGTATGGGAAGTCCCTGGCGGTCTGTCCCGTCTCAGAGAATGAAAGACGTTTTGTGGTGAGTGGGAGTGTGAAGGGGGTGGATTGCCTGAGGGACCAGGCTTGAGTAATGACAAGTATGATAAGATGTTCTCTGTATTTAGCTGGAGGCTTGGGGGATCTACTCCAGATGTGAGGGCTTCCATTGAAAGATGAGCCACTAGAGGGCAGTCCAGAGGTTATAATGGGTTCAGTCAAGATATGTGATACAACTCTAACTCTAATTTGCAGCTGTGCGAATGCCATCGATCCAAAGATCCCCTCCTACCTCCGATCAACCAGGTGAAACAAACAGTCTGACTTAAAGGCTGATGTTTCACAATAAGTCCTCAAGGACAAAGTTTTGCTTTGGCTTCTCCTCTCTAAAAAGGCAGGCTAGTGAGGGCTCTGGTGTTGTGAAGAAACAGTGGAAGAGGTAATGCATTGTTCCTTCTCATAAAAACCCTACTGAGAATGCTCATACCAGGCCCACCACTTGCCCAGAATGGATTCCTTTCCTCAACACTAAAAACAGGATTTCAGAACTGTTGATTCATAACAGATGCTTATTGGTTACGTAAGAAGAGGAAACGCAAACAAACAGCTCAGCCTCCTGCCTCCGTTTTCTGACATCATGCACGCCTTTAACACGTGAATGTATTGAGTTAGTCTTTAAATCACCTAACAAGTAATGCCAAACACAGAGACCAAGAATGATTTACATTTCCCTTCCCTTTGAGCAACCATTTAAGAAATTACCAAAATGCAGGTCCCATGCATCAAGTCCCCTGAAGGGGCTACCAGATCAGACCATGGTGCTCATCACATCGAGTCTAAAGGACAGCGGGTGTTCTTAACGGATGTGCCTTGAGCCAAGACTAGGTGCATTTCTCCTTGTGAAATGGAAAGTCATATATTCTTGTTCCTTGCCTAGAAGCCCTTGTTTCCGTGGATCAGGAAAAGAGGATTGTGATAAGAAGAAGAATAAATAGATTTCCATTGCTTTCTGAACAAGACACAAGGGAACCCAAGCAACCAATCATTTAACAGGCCATGAGATTTTCTGCTGATGGCAAATATAATCCCCACGTAACCAAATATCTAATTTAAACTGCATTTCATACAAATAAAATAAAACTTCTGTAACAGCTTGCAGCTGTGTTTTCACTTGTGAACCAAGTATTAATCCTAAAACCTGTGCAACTTTATCCAACCTCTGACAGAAAGCACAAAGATCAGTCCCAGTTGTTCCACTTTCTTTGCCAAGTACTTTTATTTTGTAGGTTTTTCTATAATCATTTTGAATTTTTTTGGTTTGGGTCAAGGTTTATACCCCAGATAAAACTTGGCCAAAACTGCTTCGCCAATAATAAATATACACAGAAAATAGTTCCAAGAATGATCCCTAGGTCTTTGGCGATGCAGTAAATCATTGAGTTGGCGTAAAGGAACACGGTGGGGCAGAGGGACACATATTGTACTACAGTGCAGGGTAGAAAGGTGCACCTTGCAGGAAACTAAAATGACAAACTCCACAACAAACGTCAATGGTTATGATTGGTTGAGAGTTATTCACTTTAGACCAAATCATTTGGATTGTAAACAGCCATGTTTAAATTTTCTAGGGATCAACTGTTGATTATTACCCTCATGGGAACTCCTAGATACTTAAAAGGTTGTATCAGCGATGTTGGGGGACGTCACTTGTTGGAATTTGAAGCGAGATCCCAAACAAAGTGGTTGGTAGTACCATTTGTTTTTATGTACGATCTCGGAGCATAGGCTGCCGACAGAGACCCGGTTTTTTGATGGCCTGCTTATGGGGCGGGCAGCTAGCGGATCGTGAGGAAAGATGAATGTGATAATTTATGTTTCGGCCTAGAATCACTGAAACAACCTTTAATGTACGCACTTATTGTGTGTCTTATTTAGTTTTAGCTACACGTGAAACTCCTAAGATGGCGCAATTTGATTGGTTCGCTATCTCAGGATATTGGGCAATATCCCATGACTGCGATCTCAAACTCGGGATATTGTTTTCATCGCAAAATGTCTCGTCACGCTCATAAAAACGAATAAATCGCTAATAAAAACGAATAAATCCTGTCATAAAGTGTTATCTTGTTTATTTTTCAGAGTGTTCACGTGCTGCATATACTAAAACAATTATTCACCTCAGGCTCCGTGAATAGTGGGTAATAGCTATTCCCCACTATTCTCTTCGCCTTCGGCGTATAATTGTTAATTCAATTCAATTTTATTTGTATAGCCCTTAATCACCATTACAGTCTCAAAGGGCTTAACAGGCCAAACATTTATGTACAGTCCTGGAGTTAAATAGTACTTAGTTAGGTAGAATCTTATCATAGCTATCTATGTTGAATACCGGGAAGGGGTTAAAGTTCCCATGGCATGCTACTTTATGGATGCTTAAATATAGATATTAGTGGGCCCCTAACACAGTATTTGAAGACGTTCCCAAAATTCAGCCGTGGTGCAGAATTACAGCCACTACGAGCCAGTCGCACATTGAGCTTTCCCCAAACTAGCCTTTTCGGTGTCTGTAGCTTTAATGTAAATAAGGAGAGAGGCAGGTCAAGGAGGAGGGTGGGGATGTGACCCTGAGCAGCTTGCGGCCACGGCACCATGCGCTCTGTTTACAGTGAATGTATCGCAATGGCGAGGCGCACACAGCCTTTGGCCGTGTTCTGTACATTTTCTAGAACACTTCGGGTGCTCCGGCAGGAGTCCTGGAGCTCTATATCAAAAAAATATCATATTATACATAGATATCTATATCATATAATATATATTATCACCGCCATAAGCTTTGTGCGCCTCCAGACGATATTATGAATCTCAAACGAATGCGTCGGGTTTTCCGACGTCTCTGGTTCTTCCACGTCCACATCAATCTGAAGTAGACTGAACCACGACATGGAGGAGAAAGGGATTGATGCCCGCGATTGTTAACCGTGATTGTCTCCCGCCGGAGCCTCGCTGCCGAGGCAGCGGGAGTGCGGGCAGCACTTAGGCACCACCGCCTCCTGCAGCGGGCAGCGGTCAGCGCCATGGCGTTGGTCCCTCAGCAGCGGGAAGCGGGGCTCAAGCGGGAGAAAATCACGGGCAACAATTCTCCTCCCCTTTCTCCTCCATGTCGTGGTTCATGTACTTCAGGGAGTCAAAGCCAAAGCTCCTTCCCCCCCCGATTCCTTCTCAACCATGGCTGAGATAACCCCCACTACGAGTCTCGTTGTGGAAATACCAGAGACGAGAGTCCGACGTGTTATGCGCCATACCACCAACAGCAGAACGGTTATCCAAATAACAAAGTGTGTAGTGTGTACAAGTGTACAACACTTGCGTTATAGTCCTGGAGCTCTATATCTAAATAATATCATATAATACATAGATATCTATATCATATAATACATATTATCACGGCCAAAAGCTGTGAGCACCTCAAGACGATATTATGAATCACAAACGACTGCGTCTGGTTATCTGACGACTCTGGTTCTTCCACTTCCACATCAATCTTAAGTAGACTAAACCGCACGCTGCCTCACTTTCTCCTCCATGTCGCAGTTCATGTACTTCAGGGAGTCAAAGCCAAAGTTCCTTTCCCCCAATTTCTTCTCAACCATGGCTAAGATAACCAAAACTACAGTCTCGTTGTGGAAACACCAGATACGTCAAATAACCAACTTATGTGGTTATCCAAATAACAAAGAAGTGTAAAACACTTGCGTTACAGTATGTGTAATCACATACACACACACATTTGGCGCATGCACGGTCGTAGCTCATTGTTTCATTAGCGGGGCGAAATTCTCTGGGCGGGCAAGGCAGAGAAAGGGGAGGTAACTTGGCCCCTTATGACGACATATGGGGCTACATTCCAAATCAGCGCGCCTGAGCTTCCATTTTTTAAAAGGCGAGCAGGATACCTAGTGTTCGTTTTACCCCGAACGCAAGTTTTAGCCACTGGTGGACGATAGGCAGGCCAGGGGAACTCATATTAATGTAAGAAAACCTCATAAAGTGAGATTTTCATGCCATGGGACCTTTAACCTAGCGATTGTTGGCGCTTTGCACTTGGTTCTACGAACCTCCTTATTGTACCGACAGTGATATATTGTTTCACCTTCTTATGACAAATGTACTTATTGTAAGTGACTTTGGATAAAGGCATCTGCTAAAGGCCCTAAATGTAAATGTAGGTATATTCATAGGCTACGAGAAATAAATGTACTTTCAAATGCACAAGAGAAATCGAAAAAAAAGCTCATCTTATTGCACAAAATGAAGAGAAGAAAGATTTCATGATGATGTCAAAGGCTCAATGTTTAAGTCACATGCCATATGGGGGGGGGGGGGGGGGGGGGGGGGCTGGAGAAGTGTCAGGCCAAATTGAAGCCGCCTGTGCCAGCACCCGCTTCCTTTAACGTCTCCCTGCTGGCCTGCCTCAGCTGTGAGCGGTGGCTCAGTCTCTCTGCGGCTAGGGAGGTCGTTTGCTCATTCCCAGCTGTGATGAACCTCATGGCTGGACTTAACAACCCTCCACACCCCTGTCCCCCCGGCCAACCGTCCACAGGTCCACACACAGCACTGGTTCATAGTAACAACAGTAGAAGACTGAAACCAAGCCAACCATAGCAGAAATCTAAACTTGGAGATGGCTATAAAGCCCAGTTTACGCCACCTTCTCCCTAGCAAGAAAAAGGCATTTATCACATCTATATTTTACACCAACGCTAATTAATATCCACTCATGTATGTACGTATTCAACAATGATGTCATCACCTCAGTCCCACCTTAGCCAGATGGAGCTATCCATCTCTGCACTAATAAAGCACTGGCACGTCTACAAGCCTATCTTTACTGCGTTTGGTATGCGTGTCCGTGAGCATTTGCGTATGAAAGAGGTCTTTCCCAAAAGCACGTGTAAATAATGGTCTTTGAGTATTTTTCCAGGTCCCTGACGTCAATGCTGCTCCACATGATTAAGGGCTGAGCTGGATGGAAGCCTATCTGCTGGAGCAGCTGGTGGGACGACCAGGAGCTCTAGAGAACCAGGAGCGCTGGAGGACCAGGCGCTCTGGAGAACCAGCCTGCTGACTCTGAACGGCCAGCAGGCCCTGGGATGGACGGGACTGGGACCACTGGGGACAGAGTGAGGACATTCTTTCACACCATTCTCCCAAACAGGGACAGGCACTACGGGCTATGTATAAATAAAGCCAGTGCTTAACGCAGGCATGTGCTTTCTTTGTTAAGGTGTTAACCCAACAGGGCCCTAAAGCAACTATTGTGTGGCCCAAAGCCCTCCCTGTAGGCCTGGGACTCTGAGGATCCAGTGCCTTCAGACATTCCACCTCATTTAGACTCACTTTAACAACACCTGACCTAAAACCAAGGCGGCTTCCACTTCGGTCAGTGGATCAGAGCCATCTGCATTGCACAGCTAACTATAATACTGCAGCCTTGAATAACTGAACAGTCTGAAGTCAAAACTTGCTGTTTGGTGAGAAGGAACCATTGTAAACAAAGAGACCTAATTATTCACCCTTGCAGAATGTGACACACAAGTGCTTTGTAGACTAGAATATACCAGAACCAAAAACGTGCTTGTTCTGCCTCCAATTAAGGAACTATGGCATTTGATTAACACCAAACAACACCATTGCTGTGATATAATCAGAGCAAGTGTGCATTGGTTTCTACAATAAGCAGAAAGAAATAGTGTCCGTGTATCGAAAATGAATGGATGAGACAGAGGCAGATAGCAAGGAGACAGCAGAAACAGTCCATATTGAGGGATGGGGGTACTCTTCACTTATAAAGGCCCCTCTCCATCCTAATTATTCCTCTCAACTACAGGGAGGTACTTCCTTCCCATAACACTCGCTTCCTGCCATACCGTCTCTCGTAGGGGTGTGGGGAGAAGGAGAGGGAGAGCTACTGGGTGGATGTGGGTACAGGGACAGAAAGGCAGCAGTATGCTCAGCACAGAGCGTACACTGTACATTACTTTTTCCTTTGCCATAAAAAAGCCGCCTGGAATCCAAAAACTAGTCGAGTCAACCCATCATCATTTCAATCATAAATGCAACAAACTGTATAATGCAATACAATATAAGGTACTTCTGGAAATTATATATATACACGTCTTTAATCATTTTATTTGCTCTGGTTCACATGGAGGCTACGTTTCCAAATAAGGTCGTATGCCCTTATCTGTTGAGTCGCAAAATAAACGGCGGATCATACAGCCTCCAGGGAGACGTTTGAGGACTTTAGAAAGAACATGATGTCAAGTACTGCGGCCAATCCAAGCATTCCACGAAGGGCCTAATCACAGACCTGGGGTCAGTCTTGGTAGTAAAGCAAAAAGGAATGAGGGGTAATCATAAACACTTGTTTCTCACACTGATAAAGTAAAAGGGTTACCACAATTCATTGAAGCTGAATAAAGGTGACTCGGGGATTACAATGAGCCGGTCAATGTGGAGGCTCGTTGGTCTCTTCAGGGACCCCCGTACACCTACCAGCTACTTCGTTATGGAGAAGGTATCTCGACGACAGGACCACTAGCAGCTAGTTAGTTATGGAGAAGGTATCTTGCCCCCAGGACCACTAGCAGCTATTTAGTTATGGAGATGGTTTCATGGCCGACACCAGCCACAGAGAACAGGGCTGTGTCTGGGATCAGCAGGTCTGTGGACAACTGGACCCTGCGGTGGTCTTCACCAAATAACTCACTCTCAATATATTGTAGCACTAACATTTGATAAGATCAATTTAAACATGAAGATGTATTATCCAAGATGTGATTATAAATGCTGGGGTTGAGAGCGAAATATCTTTATTTGAGAGTAGCGGTAACATAACTAAGTATACTACAGTTTACGTTTATATACTACAGTTTATGTTAATATATCCTGGTATTTAAGTCTTTAACGCTGACATCGTGAGTCACATTGTTAATGTGTTTAGATGCTAAGTTACTTCATAAAGCAGTCCTAGTTCAGTCCTAGTTGGCAGGTTGAGCCAAGATCTAAAACAAAGTCTAACAACCTTTTAATAAATACACCAACATTTAACATTTAACAAGTCCACGGCCTGGGAAAGCTTTGCTCCTTTCTTCCATGTATTCTGATAAAAGGAGAGCAGAGACCATAACGTTGTTCTACATGCTAGCATTGTTAGCCTAGCCAGTCGGTTAGCTTAGCCAGTATAGAACAACAAGGTCCCGTTTTCAGGAAGATTCCTTATTTTAAGTAAGATTCCTTACCCTAAGTCCCAAGTCCCTGGTTCCCCTTTAACTGGAGGCAGTTACACTGAATGTTGGTCTACAGCATGTTACAGAGAGCTAATCCCACACGGTCACCAGCCTGGGACGGTCCGGATCGGGAAGCACCAGCCTGGGGTGGGTCGGGGAGCACCAGCCTGGGACGGTCCAGGGAGTTTCGGGACGTCAGCTGGTAGGGGAACACTGAACGCTCCTGCCTCCTTGAGTTCATTACCTCGTCGCTCAATAATTGGCACCACGTCACAGTGAGTGGGTTATCTCTCTCTCTATGTATATATAATATTAAAAAAAAAATTATATATATATCTGTATGTGTGTGTGTGTGTGTGTGATTATAAGGATCACAACCGTCCTCTGACACGATTTATTAAAAACAAATTATATATATATATATATATATATATATAATTTACAATTCTAAATAGCTGACTTGCCCTAACGTGTATTTTTTATGAGGGAATTAATTGACACGATATTTCTATAAATCAACATTTATAAATCAACGTTTTATTTACATTAATCAATCACATTTATGCAGTGTTGTTGCTTTCTAGATTTAGTCAGATAGGGTCTTACCAGTGAATATTTTGGCCTATTCAATATGAACTATTCCCAGGTGTACTATTCCTGTGGTTCTGACCCATAAAGAAAAAAAAACACGAGAGGGAAGAATTGGAATACGAAAAAGGGGAAATTAATTAAATGAACAGCCATCTGATTGGAATGAGGCAGCTAACAACTCACAATGTCTACAGTATGTCTTACAATATTGTTACAGGACTGATTCGCCCGTTTCTTTCTTAATCAATATATACCAGAGGAGCCTGTGAACAGACTAAGGTTCATACACATACATAGTATAACAACTAAAAACACATTTTACATCAACATGCCTGCATGTTGTGTGCTAATTTACCTCTTTACAACCTTGTAAACATCAGCGGAAATCAAACGCTCCTATTGATTATCAGCAGGAAACAAGCGCACAGGCAACTTTTATTCCAGCTTAAATATTTCTCGGAGCAAATGAACAGATAATTCTATCCACTCTAATTCCACCCTAAAAGCCTACAAACCTCCAATTATTTCACTGAACACACATGTTGCTAATATTCAGGAAAGGACAGGACGAATCTTTAAATGCAGTAATGGTAAAACACAAAGTGTAAATTCTAAATAAGACATGGAATAATGTGTTCTGAGTATTATGATTATATAGGGTTCTCTTTGAAACAGCAATTGCATTAGAGTACACAGCATATGCTAATTTGCTTCTCATGGCTTTTTTTCACAGTGCCTCGTGTCCAGTTTAAAATGTGCTATTGCTGCCCCCTGGTGGCTAAAATCTAATTGATGTGTTTTCCAGCAGCAGTGAACGCTCAGAACAATTCACTTCTTCCAGCTTTTGAACAGTTGATAACATTTCATAGAAAGGTCCACATTCCCGCTATATTTCAGATGAGAAGAGAAGGCTTTGTCGTTTGCTGTCTGGTGCCGGAATGTTCTCAAGTTGGAGGAAATACAGTAGAAGTTGTACCTGCAAAGACGGGACGAAACACAGAGACAATACATACCTGGAGAACTCCAGTGGACTACAAACATGGTCATTAGGAACTGACTTCATTTCCTGTAATATGATGCATCAACTTACCTGAGACATGACCTCCAGGGACCAGCTGTCGTTCATGGAGAGCGGCTGAGAGCCCACTCTGCTGTCCTTATCGGAGGGCCGGAGCAGTGTGGGGCCGAAGACCGTGGCCAGGTTGTAGGAGGACATCTTATTGACGCCCTCGTTCTCAGCCACCCTACGGGGCCAACCAGGACACAGTCAACAGTCAATTATGGACTTAAGGGGAAACAGCATTGATGAACCCACTGCAAATGTCGACGTTATGAACACGTAATCAAATGGAAGTCGTTCAATGAGATGGAAAATAAAAACGGTTGAAAGATTGTGAGGATTCAAGCCTCTTGCTCATGCACACTTTCTGTCTGGTTACGAAAAACAGATTTATAATAATAAAATAACAAAGCAGATTGTAGTGGCTAGTGTTCCAACTCCCAGCCTGATACTAAAGGTACTGGGTTTGATCCCAGCAGTCTATCTGTAGGGCTCATAGAGAATGATGCCCTAACCCCAGCCTGCTCCTTAATAACCTGTCTCTGTACTGTCTAGACTCCAACCCATACCTGCTTTTTAATGACCTGTCTCTGTACCGTCTAACCCCTACCTGCTCCTTAATGCCCTGTCTCTGTACTGTCTAGACTCCAACCCATACCTGCTCCTTAATGACCTGTCTCTGTACTGTCTAACCCCTACCTGCTCCTTAATGGCCTGTATCTGTACTGTCTAACCCCTACCTGCTCCTTAATGACCTGGCTATATACTGTCTAACCCCTACCTGCTCCTTAATGACCTGGCTATGTACTGTCTAACCCCTACCTACTCCTTAATGGCCTGTATCTGTACTGTCTAACCCCTACCTTCTCCTTAACGGCCTGTATCTGTACTGTCTAACCCCTACCTGCTCTTTAACGGCCTGTATATGTACTGTCTAACCCCTACCTGCTCCTTAACGGCCTGTATCTGTACTGTCTAACCCCTACCTGCTCCTTAACGGCCTGTATCTGTACTGTCTAACCCCTACCTGCTCCTTAATGGCCTGTATCTGTACTGTCTAACCCCTACCTGCTCCTTAATGACCTGGCTATATACTGTCTAACCCCTACCTGCTCCTTAATGACCTGGCTATGTACTGTCTAACCCCTACCTACTCCTTAATGGCCTGTATCTGTACTGTCTAACCCCTACCTGCTCCTTAACGGCCTGTATCTGTACTGTCTAACCCCTACCTGCTCCTTAACGGCCTGTATCTGTACTGTCTAACCCCTACCTGCTCCTTAACGGCCTGTATCTGTACTGTCTAACCCCTACCTGCTCCTTAACGGCCTGTATCTGTACTGTCTAACCCCTACCTGCTCCTTAACGGCCTGTATCTGTACTGTCTAACCCCTACCTGCTCCTTAACGGCCTGTCTGAAAGTGGTAGCAGTGTTCCTCACCTCTTCAGGTGGTCCAGCAGGAAGAGGAAGGTGACGAGGTTGGCCTCAGGGAGGGAGAGCAGCAGGTGGAGCATGCAGCTCTCTTTGGCTTCGCTGTCGGAGAGAGCTGTGAGGGGATTGGAGGGATTAGGGTCCCCTCTGACGTCCTCATTATTATCGTAATCATGATGTTAATGGGCTCCTGGGATTTGCTATGACACCAAATTGCAGATTTAAATGTACCAGTTTTTTAGATACTTATAATAATCCTAGAATAACATTAATTAACACAAATGAATTAAAGGGCAGCAGACCGAGGCCTCCGGTGAAGCTGGGGTACAGGTCGTCGGTGAAGAGCGGTTCTGGCAGCTCGCGGAAGTAGAGCTTCAGAGTTCCAGCGATGGCGTTCACGTCCATCTCCCTCATCACCACAGACACGTCCTTATTGTCTAGTCAGGGTCAGGGTTAGAGACGGTGAATACATGAATACGGAAAAGGATCCGATGTCATTAGGCACCATTTACATTTGTCATCTTTCTTTCTTCGATATTATTTTTGATAATAGAAAAATAAGAGAAATATATAGATAAATACACATAGGGTATATTTTATGTCAACTGTTTATGCATGCTGTTGTTTCAATGATTGTTTCAAACTATTCGTCTATCTAATACTCTAGCTCCCTCAGGGGGATCCAATAGGTCCAGGAGTGACGGACAGAAGTGAAGACTGAAGACTCACTAGAGTCGAACGCCGCCTTGAGGCCTTGGATGTCCGTGGCCACGCCCGAGACCCTGTAGATCCCCACCTCCTCCATGCCTCTCATCTCGATCTCCTCCACACACTGCCTCACGATGAGGGGCACCTTGGAGCGCTCCCGCCTGGCCACGCCCCCATGGAAAACCAGAAGGGATTAACAGGGCATTCGCCATGCAAATCTAGCAGGGGTTAACAGTGCATTCACCATGCAACACCAGAAGGGGTTAACAGCGCATTCACCATGCAACACCAGAAGAGGTTAACAGTGCATTCATCATTCAACACCAGAAGAGGTTAACAATGCATTCACCATGCAACTCTAGCAGGGGTTAACAGTGCATTCACCATGCAACACCAGAAGGGGTTAACAGTGCATTCACCATGCAACTCTAGCAGGGGTTAACAGTGCATTCACCATGCAACTCTAGCAGGGGTTAACAGTGCATTCACCATGCAACACCAGCAGGGGTTAACAGTGCATTCACCATGCAACACCAGCAGGGGTTAACAGTGCATTCACCATGCAACTCTAGCAGGGGTTAACAGTGCATTCACCGTGCAACACCAGCAGGGGTTAAGAGTGCATTCACCATGCAAGACCAGCCGGGGGTTAACGGTGCATTCACCATGCAACTCTAGCAGGGGTTAACAGTGCATTCACCATGCAACACCAGAAGGGGTTAACAGTGCATTCATCATTCAACACCAGAAAGGGTTAACAGTGCATTCACCATTCAACACGAGAAGGGGTTAACAGTGCATTCATCATTCAACACCAGAAAGGGTTAACAGTGCATTCACCATGCAACACCAGCAGGGGTTAACAGTGCATTCACCATGCAACACCAGAAGGGGTTAACAGTGCATTCATCCTTCAACACCAGAAGGGGTTAACAGTGCATTCATCCTTCAACACCAGAAGGGGTTAACAGTGCATTCATCATGCAACACCAGCAGGGGTTAACAGTGCATTCACCATGCAACACCAGAAAGGGGTTAACAGTGCATTCATCATTCAACACCAGAAAGGGTTAACAGTGCATTCACCATGCAACACCAGCAGGGGTTAACAGTGCATTCATCCTTCAACACCAGCAGGGGTTAACAGTGCATTCACCATGCAACACCAGCAGGGGTTAACAGTGCATTCACCATTCAACACCAGCAGGGGTTAACAGTGTATTCACCATGCAACACCAAGCAGTAGGTGCCCAAAACAATGTTGAGGATAAAACACACACATATATCTATATGCAATAAGGATGTATACAAGTAAAGACTGTTTCTGAATATTTTGTGTTTAGGTTTATAATCATATGTTTATTTAACGACAACCAAATGTCTTGTGGTAAAACAACTCACTTTGTGACGACGTTAATTTTGACCCCGAACACGCCGGACTGTTTCCGCGACGGCATCCTCTTCAGACTGAACTCCCTGCTGGTGAACTTCATGGACAGCTTTACCTCCACCTGAACACACAACCATCACAGCCCTTGAGTGTCCTCTCTCTGCGCTGCTTCTCTCTGTATTCTGACCAGATGTTCTGGGTGATAAACCCCAGCGTCTCTCCTGGCTTCACCATCAACTACCAATCAAATGTTACTAAATACTTCCCATTCCCATTCTTCCGCGTACTGTATATAAGCTATGGCAACATAAGCCTTGGTCTCTTGGAACCCATGTGCGGCGTTCAGTCGGGAGGTATGGACAACATTAAGGTGAATCGCCGTAGAAGTACAAGATGTTTTATCACAGCCACCAAAGTGTTTAATTGCCATCGTTTTCACTCAGGCGGCCGTTCACACTAAATGCACTTAGGAACAATCGGCATACTGAAGGGATTTAGAGAAATGATTTTGGTAAGGGATGTTTCAGGACGTTTGATCACACAGACCGGTATTGCCTTTCGATATTCAGGCTTTTAGCCAAAGCCTTTCAATTAAATGGCTTAGAAAGTAATGGGTTTGGGGATTTAACCAATGTCCCATCCCTAACAGAGCAGTTAGGTGGTGGTAGGACATGGGGTATTGAACCCAAAACCTTTGCAGCTGTAAGTTATTATATCCTTCATTTGAACTTCTCAATGAGATCACACTACACTGTGTTGCCCCACTACACTACACTATGCCCGCTGTGTATCCTGATGTCATTACCCCATTGGGTACAGACCCCATTGACCACATTGGGTAAAGACCCCTTTGACCACATTGGGTACAGACCCCATTGGGTTAAGACCGAATGGGGGGTCTTTACCCAATGGGGGTCTTTACCCATTGACCACATTGGGTACTGACCCCATTGGGTTAAGACCCAATGGGGGGTCTTTACCCAATGGGGGTCTTTACCCATTGACCACATTGGGTACTGACCCCATTCATAGTGATGACCGTCCTCTGCCAGTCCTTGTTCTGCAGTGTCTGAGGATCCAGCTAAAAACAAACACAAAGGAAGAAAAAAAATGTTACAGACGTTACCAAGGTTACCAAAATTATCAACCTCACCAACCTTACCAAGGTTACCAATGTTACCAAGGTTACCAACGTTGTCACTTTAAGTCAGCCCAAACGGAGCTGTGAGTTAACCTTGTTCAGTAATAAGGTTTCCACATGGGGCTGGGGGTCTGAGGCTGTCTCTATTCTCTCTGTGGAGGATCACGTGCGTGTTTGGCATTCGTTCTTCGGACTGGTTGCATGTCAGTTTTACAAATCAAAAGTCGAACTAGTTGAATTTTTCCTAAAATCACACAGTTAATGCATTTGACTGCTACTTCCAAGAGAATGCAAAATAGCAACTGATATTTGAACAAAAGTTCAACTACACACTAACAACTGCAGAGCTGACGACTGCAGGGTTTAGATTGTCATGGGATGGCTTGAAGCGTTATAGAATGTGATGTAGTCATTTTTGTCAATAAAGAAAAATATTAACTTATGGCAAATTCACACAATGCATTCAACCCATGTTCTAAGATATCAAAAAACAACTACTTTGTGTGTTCCAAACGCCAAGGTCAGAAAGACTCATGAATAGTAACCTGCTGCTTAAACACACCTGTTTGAGCCTATGATGGCTTATAGATAAGTGGTGTCAGCCACTGATCCAATCCCCCCCTCGGATCAATTGGCTTTGTTGACATGGATAAGATGGGAGGACATCACGTCGACAACGGACTCGTCTGTGTTGTTATCTCAACATGGCAGATGTTGCTCCGCAGACAATCTACTGCTTTTTGGATAATCCCTTGTTCTCAGAATATATCAGGATCTTACATAACATCCAATCAGCCCTGTTCAAAGATCTAAAGATCCTCAGAGCAGAACGCTTCGTGTCCTCAGAGCATCGCTCTCTCCAGGGACACCAGGAACACCCTCCATGTCTGGGAGAGGCTGGTCTCTCTGTACCTTGGGTCTGAGCAGGGCCTTGCGGACCCTCTCCCACAGGGCTCTCCTGGGGGCCGGCCTCCCCTCCCCCTCGGGGGAACAGCTGTCGTTGTCTTTGGGCTCCAGCCCCTCAGCGGCGCCGCGCCTCTCCGTCATTCTTAAGGCACGGCACTCACAAAGCGACTCAAACTCAACCCGAACCGACAATCTAAAGAGAAGGTCTATGAGGAGCCAAAGACGTTGGGTGGGTGTCTGGTATCCATGCCCTCGCCAGGCCCTGATACGCTGCGTCTCCTGCTGCCGTCCCTATCCCTCACTGTCCCCAGAGCCCGGAGGCTCCTAAGAACAAAGCCTGCCTCCCTCGGCACGTCCTCCTCCTCACATGAGGATTACATCTCAGTCTCTCCCTTTACTGCACACAGGCTCACTCTCGCCTACCACAGGGGGGGGGGGGGGGGGGGGGGGGGAGAAGGGGGTGGGGGTGAGGGGAGGGGTTTCCCACAGGTGATTTCCATATCTCAGGTAAGCTTCTCCTGAAGCGATAAGTAGCTCCTCGCCGTCAGTTTCCAACGTTAGAGCGATTTGCACATGACGTCATTACTTGGATGGCTGCCAGTGAGCTGCGTCAGAATGGTGCTTAACCCCTCTCCTTCACCCCCACCCCACCCCCCTTCACCCTCCATGACCGCCCCTCCACTCAGAACTCTAATCCCCCCCCCTTGTCATAACCCTGAGGCCCACTAATAGCACCATGTTCCCTGGCCTATCAGACCAAAGGAATAACATGAAGGTGTCTGCACATGAACCGCAAGGGCTTCCCAGCCTGAATGAATCTAGAATGAAAACTATAATCTCTTTCGTTTATTGTGTCCCTGGGCCCTAATGGAGCAGGAAACGCAACTGATGGTGTTGATAGTGGCGATAGTGATACTGATAGTGTGATACTGATAGAGCACAGGGGACACAGACCTAAAGTTGGGTCGGATAGTGGGACTACTCAGTGGCTCAGGAGGTACAGTGGGTGGACCTCTCAGCGGTCAGTAACTGGACCTCTCAGCGGTTAGTTACTGACCGCTGATCGGCCTGCTCGCTTCTTTAAAGACATCGATTTATGTATATATTTTTATTTTTATTTTTATATATAATATATGTTACAGACTTTGTGTTTGATTGCTGCTCCCCAAGTGCAGACCTGCTCGTCAAGTTGAATCTTTTTCTTTCTTTTAATCATCGTGAAATGATAAAATAAGTTAGTACGTTTTTCCCATGTATTTTTTTTAATACCTGGAACTTCAGGGACACCCAAGCCTTCTGATCTCATAACCCTGTGATCCTCCACCGGGGGCACAGCCTCCTACCGTGATCTGCCCTTTGGCCACGATGCGCTCTGTGTTCTCCCCCTCGTCCCGGGACTGCCTGGTCCTGCTGCAGCACTTCTCATAGCAGAGCAGCCTGAGGGTCTGGGAGCCCTCTAGCTCGATCTCAAACTCCTGTGGTGGAGACACACAGTCAGACGTTATGCTTGACGCCAGCACTCACAGCTGCTGTCCACCACTGTCCTCCTTGGTGTGCTAGTGGCTGTGTCTCAGGGAGGAGCCGCTGGAGGCTCACCTCGTTCCAGCTGGGCTCCGTGGAGTCCCTGTACACGCGCGTCTTGGCTTTGTTCACAAAGTAGCCGAAGGCGTCCACCTCCAGGGTGCAGTACAGGTCTGGAAGAAAGTGTTTAATGTCAGCATCCTCCACACAAAGGAGGTTGACTGGACACAGTCTGTATGAGTGACTCTGCTATCAGAAATACATTGTTCTGATTCCGGAAGAGAGCCATCAAAAATCGGACCAAATTTTGAGTGAAGACGTGTTTAACTTTGGAATAGAGTGAAAGACAAACAAAAGAACAGAAGCTCCTCACTGGAGGTGTGTTTGAATCCGGATGCGGAGTGGACGATGACATTCAGGAAGCCGTAAAGACCGGAAGACTCTTCGTCTGTGGCGGAAGGGAGAGCTTTATGGATCACAACTGACAGGAAAGAAAAACAAGTAATACTAGTCTACTAAAGACAAAGTCCCATAAAGATCTGTGTGCAGCATAACGAACAGCAGCGTTTCTCAAACTATGTTGCGGGACAAGCACTATGTTGGTTGATGGGATAGAGGGTTGAAGCCCTTATAATAGAGTTGACCAAGGTATATCCTTCTTTTCACCTTCTTTACTCATGATCACAGGTACGGAGTGGACCATCTGAAGCTTCACACATGAGTTGGTGAGCATCTGCAGCTCTAGAGAGGTCAAGGAGAAGCTTTTGTGACCTGAAGCAAAGAACACAGAATAACAGTTAGAATGTTATAAATGTTTAAAGAGTGTTGAGTGGAACATGATCAATTAAAGAAAGAAAGTTCTTTACACTTTTTCTGCTGCTGGTGAACCAGCTCTCGCCACTCAGCTCGCTCATAGTCAGAGGAGATCAGGAAAGTGAAGCCCTAGAACACACACACACACACACACACACACACACACACACACACACACACACACACACACACACACACACACACACACACACACACACACACACACACACACACACACACACACACACACACACACACACACACACACGACACTGTTTAGTGATGGACTCCCAAATGCCAGAGATCCCGATCCTGTAAAAAGTTGTTTTCTTACCAACAACACAAAACATTTAAAATAACACTTTCATTTGTTTATTAATATAAATGTTGATTGCCACTACAATATTAATATTGATTGATTGCTGAATGATAATCTAAATTCAAAAGGGAAACATTTCTGGTTTACTGATGTCGGCTGATTGTAGGCTTACCAGTGTACCAGCAGAGGGCAACACAAACACACACACGTTGTTTTCAGTGTCCCAGATAACAACACAAACAGCAGTAATCATTGAAAGCTCCCCATCAGGTGGACAGCTGCAGAGAGGAGTAGGAAAGCTGATGTTCTCTGGGCCGGCGTTGAGCACCATTAAAGCATAGGCTGTGTGTCTCTCTGTGTGTGTGCGTGGTGTGTATGTGTGCGTGTATCCCTAGTATCCCTAGTACACTACATTTACCCGTTGATGCATTTATTGTTTTGACACAAACACAAGTAGAGGGTTCATTGTACTATCTGCACACACCCCTTCTGAAGCTCTCTCTCTCTCTCTCTCTCTCCCCCCCCCCCTCTCTCTTTCTCTCTCTCTCTCTCTCTCTCATTTCGTTTTGTGTATATATCTAGAGGGTGCACTGTACTGTCTGCGCAAACCATTCTGAAGCCTTTCTCTCTCTCTCTCTCTCTCTCTCTCTCCCTCCCTCTCTCGTTTCGTTTTGTTGAGCACGTTAATGGTCTGAGAAAAGCGCGTTCTGTGGAGCACGTTCATTTCAGTTTTTGAGGAGGTCTGCTTAAAAAATCTGAAATATTGACATATATATATATATATAACTAGAGGGTGAACTGTACTGTCTGCGCAAACCATTATGAAGCCTCTCTCTCTCTCTCTCTCTCTCTCTCCCTCTCTCTTTCTCTCACTCTCTCCCTCTCGTTTCGTTTTGTGGAGCACGTTACATGTCTGAGAAACGTGCATTCTATGGAGCATGTTCGTTTCAGTTTTTGAGGAGGTCTTCTTAAAAAATCTGAAATATTGACATATACTATATAACTAGAGGGTGCCCTGTACCGTCTGCGCACACTCTCTCTCTCGTCTGAAAAACCCTCCCATTCAAAACGCATTGGTTTACATTTCGTTCTGTGTAGCACGAAAACATCGGAGAAACGCTCCCATTCAGAATGCATTGGTTTACATCTCGTTCCGTGCAGAACGAAAAAAGTAGGACCATCGTGCTCTGGGTTAAGATTCAATAGATTAACTGATTCCGGAATGAGCACGAAATCGCATGATACCGGGTTGCGTGTAAGGGGGTCACCCTTTTCTGTTTGAGCATTGGACATCGTTATGGTACTTTTACTATCACACTTTCACAATGAATTCAATTCTTTAAAGGAGACATATTATGGTGTTTCCCCAACAAGTAAACATAGTATTTGAGTTCCAGAAAACATGTTTTTGAAGCTGTTTGCTGGAAATAGCTTTTAGGAAAAAAAATCTTGCCTACCGCTATTCCCCTCAGAATGCGCTGTTTCTGGTGTCTGTAGCTTTAATGCAAATGAGCTGCTGCCCATTGACCAATGAGCTGTCAGACTGAACCACAGCACGGAGGAGAAGGGATTGTTGCCGTTTGCGGACTCCTAAAGCTCTATATCATATAATATAATATAATAATAATAATATTATATATGGTAGGTATCGGCTGCCACCAATACCGCCGATACCGCCGATACCGCCGATACGCCGATACGCCTACCGCCGATACCTACCCCCACAGGACCTGCCAGCTTCGGGCAGTTCAGCTCCCGGAGTACACCCACCGGAGCTGCCGGACTGCCGCCGAAGCTTCGGCGGCGGCCGGACGGCTTCGACGGTGGCCGGACTGCCGCCGAGGGATTGTACTCCCAGAGGGATTGTACTCCCAGAGCTGAGCTGCAGGGCTACCGCCGAGTTCCCCCCGACGGAGCTGCTTGTCCGCTGGTTCACAAAATCTTAGCTATGATCTGATTGGAGGCGAGTGGGGAAGTGGGAGGTAATTTTGAACTGTGCCCCCTTCCTACGTAGGAGGGGGCGCTGAAACTGACTCGCTTTGGTAACTGTAGGCGGGGTACTTTCAGAAATCCATATCTCACTCAGAAAATCATGTACGGATTTTGTATGCGTATGGGAGCACCAGAGACCCAAAACAACACCCCAAATCCCAGGAAAAGTGTTGTTTTCATAATATGTCCCCTTTAAGGTCAGACTGCATACGACGTAGGATCATTCATGAATCCATAAGTCAGCCTTCCCTTAAGTTAACCTTCTCAGTCAAAGAGTCAAAGCCTTTACTTACAAGGTCAGCCTGGCCTGAAGCTCTTGAATCAAGCTCCAAGATAAAAATATAAACCACACTACAACACTGGCTCCCTCAACCGCTAGCTATAAGTGAACTGTGCCTATCGAGTACAGGTGGTGAAATGCAACAGCCATCAGTGCAGAGAGACAAGGAAGCAGAGAGGGAGGGATGTTTTTTGGGATGTTTAGTCTGAAAACCTTGCTCTCTTCTGCTCAATCTCTTTTTCTAACTCTGGAATCCTTCCTACAGCAGCTGAAGGCAGACAGAAGGGGGAACTTAAAGGCCCCGGACTAGAAGGAGGAGGACCAGGAGGGCCTCTGAGAACCAAGACTAGGAGACTGACCTTGCCGTTGCGGTTGGCCACCCTGAAGGCCATGTTGGGGGAGGTGAGCAGCAGCAGAGACTCCTGCTCAGAGAGCTTCTTCCTCAGACGCTCCAGCAGCTTCAGCCCCTTCGCACTCCTCTGGAGAGAGAGGGGAAGAGTGTCAGGAAGATCTCCCTCCCTAGGGGATCTCTTTCATTTGGGGATCCCTCTCAGTAGGTGATCTAGGTGATCTCCCTCACAAGATGATGTCTTGGATAAACGCTGTGTTTTAGAGTAGGATGTTGCTATGCGGCAAATTCAGGTTTTGTAAGCGGTGGTTTCAAGACATATTTCAGAAAAAAGGATTGACATTAAAATGTTACATTCAAGTTTACTGTTAAAAAATGTCCAGATGTTGGTCCCAGCCAGAAGTTTGTCAATGCTGTCCCATCATTTAGTTAAAGGTTGAAGAGGAACCACATGTTCTCATTGATCAAAAGGACATAGGAAATCGATGCATTGCGCCACACATCATCGAGCTTCGCATACTGGATTGATAAATTCATTGCATTGAGATGATCATCCCCATCTTCATTAAAGGCCTCACCTTCTCCCTCTGGATGTCGTTCTTAATCTGGGAGATCCTGAACTTCATGGCGTCTATCTCCTCATCCTGGACAAGAGGGATGGCCGTGGACTCGGCGTCATCGATGGTGTGGAAGGCAAGGTCTGCCAGGGGGATGTACCACTTACACTCATACTGCTGCGCCTTCCTGAGAAAGGAGGAGAACACGTCACAACACATAATGCTGCTCCTGAGAGAAAAGGAGAACACCTCCCACAACACCAGTGTACCAAGGCATTTAAAACAAAACTAAGCAACCGACTGGCTGTGAACTGGGATTGCTTTTAAGTAGATCTCAATCTGTAGCTTCTAATTTTACCATGGTTTCCACTTACAGTTTTTAGTTGACTTGGTATTTCCTGATGTGTTAGGGATCACCCTATCCATCTTTATTTCTATCCATCACGTTCCTTGTGTGCTTTTGTTGGGCCATATTACCTGCACACAGGCCCTCATTGAAAACAGAGTCCGGGGACTCAATTCAGCTTCTTTGTATCAATAAAGGTTGATGACATGGACCCATTTCTACTGCTTGTTGACAACATTTCCGACTACAACCTAGGCGCTGAGGTGGCTGCATTCCAGCAGTTTGTTCATTAAACCCTAAACCCTGTCTGAAGTCCTTCTAAAGTCTGTCTGCTGACAGCTCTGTGTTCCCCTGTGAGCCGGGGGTTCTGGAGCGAGGTGTGTGAGCTGCACGGCGACCCACCCTGCAGGCTGTTTCTTCAGCTTGGTGCAGAGCAACAGGTCGGTGAAGAGAAAAACGTGCCGGAGCTTTCTGGATCCCTCCACCAGCTCCACCATGAAGCGGTCCCTCAGGAGCTGCCGGTTCTGAGGAACCAAGGAGAACGTTCTCAGAAGAACAACAGGATCTGCCAGCAGGATGTCAACAGTCAACAAATGGACAACAGCTTATCTAAATCTATGCTTTGAATATGATCGCGTGATTGCTAGGAGCCATACAGTCACAAGGGCTCCTATTCCATTCAACCTCACACACAAGCACAACAAACACTGTAACGTTACAACAGATCAGCTCTACACGACTTTATTCCCCCATGAGATATGATGATCTCATGGGGTAATAAAGTGATGAGACAACCAACCTCTTGAGGGTGTCGGCAAACTCAGCCAGCCACTCATTACTGACTGAGCCCTTCCTTTAGGGGGCGTCTCTGAGAGGGGGTCGGGTCCCACTGCTGGAGTGATGCATGGTGTCAACATGGACAGATTGCAGGTTTCTGACATTACTGACATAATCCGTCGTAATGACGACATCTGCTCGCGGCTGGCGGGACTGTCTGGTATTAAAGTGGGCCTTGACCTCTGCGCTCAGGCTCTCTAACAAATCAGCGCACAGACCCTGCCCCCCTCTCACTGATGAAACCTCTCACTGACTAAACACGCAGCATGTTAGAAGCTGACCCATATTTCCTAAAGCTGGCAGAGGATCAACAACATGACTCCAGTGGCACAGTGCTTCCAGGGAAACACAAACAGGGGCAACCAAGGAGTGGCTGAGCCTCGAGCGTGTGAGCCTTGAGCGAGTCCACGCAGGCCTCCGCACACGGGAGGACGGCGGGTTCCCCGTTTGTGTCGCCCGCTGTTGTGATCCATTTCTTAAAGGAGTCTTTGTCTGTGACAAAGTGCAGAACAAATTCTCACTTCAAAGAGAGCCAGGAGCGAGAAAATCCATCATTAACAATTAGTGGTGCCTCAGCAGTGAGCGGTTTCAATGCAATCGCATGCCAAAATCACTTCGGGTTTGAAGATTACTTTAACAGATTGTCCAGATTCGACTTAATAGAAACCAGTCATCGATGTTGCATCAACGTCTTTCTTTGGGATGGGGAAGGAAGGATGGGGTGGGGGGGGGGGGGGGACAGGCACCAAGATAGAGAGGAAAAACCCTCAATGAAGGAACTTCCCACCAGTAGTCTGGGTCCTAGGGGGGTCCACTTGGGGCTGGGCGGGGGGGGAAGGGGGGGGGGGGGGGGGGGGGGGGGGCAGGAAGTAGACCCGGGCTTGATTTAGGGGCACCCCGGCTCGGTTCAGGGCCCCGCACGGGGGGGAACGACAGAGACTCACCTCGCCCTTTTTCACAGTCATGGACTGGCGCCGTGGCGTGATCTCCTCGTTGATGCTGGATAGGAAGTTGTGTGAGATGCGCAGGGCGTCCTGCAGCAGGGCGTGGTCGGGGTGGCAGGCCGGCGTGTGCTTCAGCAGATCCTACCGATGAAAACACAACATTTATCGTCATGGTAACAACGTTTAGTGATGAAGCTTTCTCCCCACACTCCTTTAGATAGGGCGTTTAGGGGTCAGGGGTCGTCTTCTTCAACCACGCCTACAAGTCGTCAAGTGCACATTGGGGAATCGAAACCCAGAACATTTCTTCTTGGTAAAGCCCCGCTACTCTACAGTACACTATCCTGCCAACAGACAGTAACCATGGGAACCATAGGTACGGTTGGCCGGTATCCTGTCTATCAGTACGTGTTTCTGTCCCTCTCCCCGGGTCTGCGTGAGGCAGCAGGACCGTGGGGGCCGAGGTCCGGGTCAGGGTCCGGGTATAAACCCTGGTTATCCACTGAGCTCATCAGGGGCGGGACGTACATGCAGAACCAGTGTGCTGCGCGTCACCCGGTCCACAGGTTTGTACAGGAGAGCTGAGGAAGAAAAGCAGAAAGATTTATTACGGCCCACCCTGACGCCGTGACTCACATGGTGAGTGTGTGTGTGTGCGTGACCAGACAGGACTTACTCTCCAGGGAATTTTTAGGCGACTCCTTGTTACTCTTCACCTTGAGGTTCTACGGCACAGAGGAAGATAATAAATAAAACTGTATCCCAAACAGCAGTTTACACTGTACCACTTTATCCCTTTATCTGTCACATTACATCACAATTCACCAAACAAGGAAAATCAACAACAGGTTTACAGTGAAATGCATTTGCCCTCTCCTATTGGCTCAAAGGATTCCAGGTGATGTCACGATGGCAGGTGAGCACTGATTTGGTTCAACCTCACCCTGGCCCCACATCTCAATACAGCCAACCTTCCAGCCCAACGCCACCTTGGCTTCATGGTACAACACATACCTCGGAGATCTCGGCGAATTGGACGTTGGCCTGGCAGCACTTGTCGGCGGTCTCCACGGCGACCTTGTAGTTATCCACGAAGGCCCGGTACACGCCCAGCTGGTTGGCCTGCAGGGGGCGGGGAGACTTATGGTCAATGAGGAGGCAGAGACCCTATCAGACCCAGGACATGGGGTCTGGGGTGGTGGATTCATCTGTGCGTGTGCATGTGTGTGTGTGTGTGTGTACCACAAGAGACAGAGCAGCCACAGGGTGTCAATGGGTAAACTAGTGCTCACGTGGGATGCTTTCATCCACGCTGCAGTGTGTGTGTGTGTGTGTGTATATGTGTGCATGCATGCATGTGCATACATGCGTGTTGCTAGTTCAAGTGCGTTTGCGTGCATGTGCATTGCGCGTGCGTGTGTGCTTTGAGCTCCACTGTGGTGGCACAGGGCTTTCATCAGCCAGGGGACTCCAGGCGGTTTGCTCAGATGTTGTCCCCCATCCAGCAGACCCTCACACACACTCTTTACCCCCCCATCCAACCCCTGCCCTATTAGGGATGAAAGGCACAGTTTTAAGGCAGCCTTTAATTATTGGGCTGAAGGAAAGAAAACCGTCTGACTCAACCAATGGCGTTGTTTGATCAACAAGCAACGTTCTCATTTATTTTAAGTACCGTGTTTGGTGTGTGTGGCTGGGCAGGAGGTAGATCACATTTAGGTATCACTGATGAATCATCTTCACATTCATTATTTAATTTATTTCTAGATTGTAGCTAACATGCTAACATGCTAATGGGCTGAGGAACATCTAGTGGTCTGAGGAACATCTAGTGGTCTGAGGAACATCAAGTGGACTGAGGAACATTTAGTGGACTGAGGAACATCTAGTGGACTGAGGAACATCTAGTGGACTGAGGAACATCTAGTGGTCTCAGGAACATCTAGTGGTCTGAGGAACATCTAGTGGACTGAGGAACATCTAGTGGACTGAGGAACATCAAGTGGACTGAGGAACATCTAGTGGACTGAGGAACATCA
Organism: Pollachius pollachius; assembly: GCF_949987615.1. NCBI lineage: Eukaryota > Metazoa > Chordata > Actinopteri > Gadiformes > Gadidae > Pollachius > Pollachius pollachius. Next base: position 17,530,677 of record NC_136934.1, on the reverse strand, counting down.
AGTGGACTGAGGAACATCTAGTGGTCTGAGGAACATCAAGTGGACTGAGGAACATCTAGTGGACTGAGGAACATCTAGTGGACTGAGGAACATCTAGTGGAGGAACATCTAGTGGGCTGGAGGACCATGGAACCAGAATGAAACCCTGCGGTCTCCGCTCACCAGCTTCTGGAAGAGGTCGCCAACACACCGCTGGGAGCTCCAGTCCTGGACCCGGGGCAGCAGGGCATCGTAGAAGTCCTTGTGGATCTGGTGGAGCTCGGGGACCTTAAAGAAGATGGTCTCTATCTGCTGGGTGCTCAGCATGGGCTGGGAGGTGGTGGCAGCGGCCCTCAGGGGCTTCATGGGCTGAGGGGACCAGGGGGGGACAGGGTGAGTTACAAGCCATACGTTACCAAGGCTGCAGGATGAACGCAGTACAGACTGGAACACGTTACGAGGTCAAACTCAGGTGCAACGCATCACAAAGATGGATTCAGAGGAAGAGACAGCATTTACAAAGCTGCAACCCACTTTTTTCTTAATCTTTAAAATGTCAGGAAATTCAATCTAGAGTTGCTTTGGACTGCATTCAGCGAGCGTTCTTCTTCAATTTAAAGCAGTTGGATATATTAGATTTAGAGGTAGTGTTACACAGTGGAAAGGTAAGGTTAAGGGTTAGGGTTACACAGTGGAAAGGTAAGGGTAAGGGTTAGGGTTAAACAGTGGAAAGGTGACAGTGGGGAGACGTATGCCTGGTGTTTCACTCACTATCAGGAGGGCCTCCAGGTGGCCCAGGTAGGCCTCTTCGCTGGCCAGGATCCCCGACAGAACCCACTTCCTCATCTCCAAACCCTTCTCCTGGTCGAGCTCCACCTGAGGGACCGGAGGCCAGATGACAACAAACAAACAACAAACAAAAAAACAAGCAGGGAGTTAACACAACTGTCAACATGTTGCTGCCATCTCCTTTTAATCCAACGTTTGAAAAGGATTACAGTTCACCAGGGAAACAAGTGGACTGCTGCCCTCTCCACGCACGCACACACCAGGCACACAGGCACACACATTATTCCACATGGGTTGACGAGGGATACCAAACACACTCTCTCCCCCACTCCACGGACGCATTGTACAAGAATAAAAAGAGCTCAGTGGAGCAAGTGTGAAGATGGATCTTGAAGAGCTTTTGTTAGGAGACCCAAACAGAGGAAGACCGTTTGAAGAACACGCGGAACTACTTAACATAGAAGAGAGGGCACCAGAACTCGATGGAACTTGATAGGTTTAATGTCTTGATAGCCAGACACCTGGTGTCACAGCTGCAGCCAGCCAGCCATCCAGCTAACCATAAAACCAGCCAGATAGCCAGCCAGTCAGCTAGCACCACATACAGTCAGCCTGCTAGCCAGCGACCCAGCCAGTCAGCCAGCCAGCCAGCACCACATACAGTCAGCCAACTGGCCAGCCAGCCAGCCAGCCCCGCATACAGTCAGCCTGCTAGCCAGCAAGCCAGCCAGCCAGCACCACATACAGGCAGCTAGCTAGCCAGCCAGCACCACATACAGCCAGCCAGCCAGCCAACACAACATACAGTCAGCCAACTAGACACACAGCCAGCCAGCACCACAAACAGTCAGCTAGCTAGCCAGCCAGCCAGCACCACATGGATTCAGTCAGCTAGCCAGCCAGTCAGCAAGCCATCACCTCATACAGTCAGCCAGCTAGCCAGCCAGCCAGCCAGCCAATCAGCCAGCTCCACATACAGTCAGCCAGCTAGCCAGCCAGCCATTCCGCCAGCTCCACATACAGTCAGTCAGCCAGCCAGCCAGCGGTGACCCGCAGCGCCCCCCGTACCGACAGAGCCGACTCCAGGGATCCGGAGGACTGCGTGTCCTGGCTCCTGGAGCGCAGCCGGCGAGGGGACGAGGAGGAGGAGGCAGGGATGCAGGCCTCCTCCCGGCCCCGCCCAGCCTCCTCCGGGGGTCGGTCCAGATCAACGCAGAGGGATGGAGAGACCTCCCTGGACCCGGGGTCTGTTGAGGAAAGCACCAGCGGGTCACAGATGGGCTAGTACTACTACTTATTATAAACCGTTATGGAAAATACAATAATAAAACAGAGGCAAAAGCTTGAGGGAACTTTAGAGAATGTAAATCCTAAGCCCCATAATAATAATCGTGTAAATGATTCAATTAACATCATGAGGGAAGATTCATGAGATGATGATGAACCCTAACCCTGACCATAACCGTGACCCTAACCGTGACCCTGACAACATACTGAAAAGCTTGTCTCACATCACATGACCTGCCACCATGAGGGGGGTGGGGGGGGTGGGGGTGGGGGGGGGGTTCACCTTCACAGTATGCCGTCTAAGTTTGTGTCCCCGTTGGTCCTGGAGTGGAACAACGTGTTGGACGGCAGTGCTTACTGCCTGCCAACATGACTCAGCGCTATCTTTTGAGTTTTACGATATCAGTGTGCTGACAGCTCTCTGAACCACAACAATAAAAAAAGAATGGTCGAATTCTTTGGCCGTTGAAACAGCTTTTGTTCAGCTTTTTTGCTAGTCTATCCCTCGTATGAAACGGAAGAGAGCAATACGGAAAAAAGAAAATAGAGAGAGTGATAGAGAGAGAAAGAGAGAGAGAGAGAGGAATGATTTTTAGAGGTAGGTTGGGAGGGAAACAAAGGAAAAGAGATACATGGAGAGAAATGGAGAGTGAGAGAGAGAGTGTGAGAGAGAGGGACTGGGACGGCTCCAGGAAATGCCCCCCAGCCCAGGGGAGGGGGTGTGAAAGGCCAATCTGTGTTCCTCTCAGATTAACCAGCAGCCAGGGAACTGAATCACATCCTCTTGTAGCTCAACCTACTGAACCCAGAGAGAACGAAAAGATGAAGAAAAAGTATGCTGACGGTATCACAGCAGGGTGAGAGAGAGGGTGGTGGTGATGACGGTATCACAGCAGGGTGAGAGAGAGAGTGGTGGTGAGACGGTATCACAGCAGGGTGAGAGAGAGTGTGTTGGTTATGACGGTATCACAGCAGGGTGAGAGAGTGTGTTGGGGATGACGGTATCACAGCAGGGTAAGAGAGAGAGAGTGGTGGTGAGACGGTATCACAGCGGGGTGAGAGAGAGAGTGGTGGTGATGACGGTATCACAGCAGGGTGAGAGAGAGAGTGGTGGTGATGACGGTATCACAGCAGGGTGAGAGAGAGTGTGTTGGTTATGACGGTATCACAGCAGGGTAAGAGAGAGAGAGTGGTGGTGAGACGGTATCACAGCAGGGTGAGAGAGAGTGTGTTGGTTATGACGGTATCCCAGCAGGGTGAGAGAGTGTGTTGGTGATGACGGTATCACAGCAGGGTGAGAGATAGGGTGGTGGTGAGACGGTATCACAGCAGAGAGAGAGAGTGGTGGTGAGACGGTATCACAGCAGAGAGAGAGAGAGTGGTGGTGAGACGGTATCACAGCAGGGTGAGAGAGAGAGAGTGGTGGTGAGACGGTATCACAGCAGGGTGAGAGAGAGTGTTGGTGAGGCGTTATCAGCTCTATAGTGATCCTCACAGCGGTTGGTTTGGCTGTTTTGAGGAAGTGTCCCCACCGGAGCGTTCAGCTTTATCACTTCAGAACGGAAGCAGGCTTTGGCCACAAGGTCATCCTTTCACAAACAACTCCCTGTGTTCACTCAGTCACACACACGCACACTTTAGCGGCCATGACGGTGCTGATCTGTTTCTACGAGGTCCACTATTACTTAATTTGATTCTGGGCCTTTAAGAGGGCATAACTTTATATACAATAACAAACACTACTGTATATCCAAACTAAAGTAAATAACCCTTCCCTGCATTGCGTTAGTTCCTTCTACAGAAAACTACAAAGCCTTGTTTACACAAAATTAATTGTTTACCACTGACATGAAAACCCTTTTTGCTTATGTAATGCTATCACCAACCGATTATATAATCACCACCCGATTAAATCATCACCACCCGACGATATCATCATCACCCAATTATATCATCTCCACCTGAGTAGATCATCCCCACCCGATTAAATCATCCCCACCTGAGTAGATCCTCTCCAACCTTGCGGAGGAGGGGTGCGGCACAGAAGGAACGACCCCACAAAGCAGAGAAACAGAAGAGAACAGAGGTCTGTGTTGGGACGGGCCGACGCTGGACAGAGAGGCGAGGGCAGCGGCCAGGCCTCCGGTGTCCCTCAGCTGTCCGTAACAGAGGCGTACTGCTGGTGTTACATAAGAGCGCTTAGCGTCCCTGACAGCTGGGACAGAGGGGGTCGGTGAAGCCTCTCCTGCGGACTGTAGTCCTGAGAGCATCCCCGGGACTGGGCGCGTGCGCACACGCACACACACACACACACACACACACACACACACACACACACACACACACACACAAACACACACCATGTTCTCAAAGAATGATGATCCGAGTTTTTTTCGTCGTTAGTGGTTCCAACAGTAGCCATCTGAAAGCCTTTACACACGCATGCTTTGATCTGCATGCATGACATGGGAATTAAGTGGTTCTATGGCCTTGTTTGGTGTTTGTTCAAAAGCACATATGTTTGACTTCCTACCTTGCAACAAACTCTATCCACCTGAAGACCACCTGAGGAAAACTAGAGCGGGGGGGGGGGGGGGGGGGTCGAGTCTATCACAGAGCTCCTTCCTGAAAACCCAGCAGCTGGCCCACATATTCATACAGCCCAATGCATCTCTAATCCTAATCCATAGATATGCTCACAACCACCATCAAATGGGATTGGGAGGAGGAGGATTAGCCAATCACTTTGGTGCTTTTGTTGGTATTTTATACCTCGTGGCTCCTTACTGAACGGCTATCCCAACTAAAGAATTGGTCAGGGTGTTTTGGGCTTTGGGTGTCCTTTAGAAAAAGATGCTTGTGCCGTTTGGAAGCATGAAAGCCTTCTTCTTCTACCTCCTGACGCTCCTTCAGAGGAAGGATCAGCCTGTCTGGTTGGGAAAACAAGCAGAGAAGGAAGCAGCGCAGATAGAGACAGTCCATCACACCACGCCATCCCATCTGGACCCTGACTCTAACCCTAACCCTAGCCCTAACCCTGACCCTAACCCATAACCCTTACCCTAACCTGACCGTGAAGCTAACACTAGCACTTACCCTGAACCTAACCCTAGCCCTGACCCTATCCCTAGCCCTTACCACAGGATAAGTAGACCAAAACAGCAGCAGGCATCGATTGCATTTGACTTAAATTGGGTCAAATGTAAACAGTTTATGTCTAAAAGGAATAATCCCTAAATAGCAAATGTATTGATCGACCCGGCACATATATAAAGAGTTCTATTTTCTGATGGCTCCAAAATGGTGAGGGAAGGCCAATAAGCATTCCTAACATCTTTCACTACCGGCTGTTTTTGTCTGCAGAGAAAACGGGACAAAATGTGATGCTGATAAAAGGTTGAGGGTTCCAGTGAATGGATTCTCCCCTTCACGGCCTCGTCGTCGTGGAGACCGCGGCCATGCGGTTAGATGAGGGTGGGGTTGGTTGTGGGGAGGGGAAGGGAGTGGACTCTTTTTCAATGATGTTTATGAATCAAATGATGTTCCCGCAGCAAAGTACGCTCATCAGGAAGACGTAGGACTGTTTACATAGGGTCTTTACTCCCTCTGCAGCATACACTCCTTTACCTTCTCTTCATTACAGAGATGTACTAGATGGTGAGATCTGTACTGGTGGAATATCACACTGCTTGAGAGTCAGCCGTCTAGAGCTCGTCCTCCTTCCCTGGGTCCATTTGGTACGTCAAATGGAGAAGCACTGGGATGCTTCAGAACTAGAACCAGTGAGCAGTGCACCTCACTGCTCTGCTCTCTTGTGGGGCCTAAAATTAGAGCAGTCATGGAGCGGCGTCGGCCTGGCCCTGGCCTCCCGAACCCAGCCCAGCTCACCTACTAATCAGTGGGTTTTAAATGGCTCAGCCTGTCAGAGCTCCAACGCTCTGCGTGAGAGAGAGAATCACAGGCCAGTAATCGCTCCAGTCCGTGAACTTCCTGAACACAGACGTGGGCAAACAGCAGCAAGTAGCAGAGCTGGAGCAGGTGCATCAGTCAGGGTGTAGTTCTGTGTAAAGTGAGCATAGCATTGTGCCATTAAGGCGTATAGGCCTTACTACACATGGAATGGGGACTTTGTGCAAGTGTAGTTTTCAAGGGAAAACTAGACGTGTTGCCAGTTTATCCTGGCAAAACAGTTCCACCTACTAGATCTTTCAAACCAAAACTATTTCCTGAAAGACAAACATGTGGTTTCCAAGTAAGGAACATTTAATGGGCAACGCCTTGTCTCAAACTCCTGTGCTGGGATACTATTTTTCATACGTTTTGTGGCTTGGAAGTTTTCTCGACTCTGTATACTATTCAATCTCTTAAAGTGAAGGACAAAGATCAGACTACGGGGGCTCCTCATCATAATAACCTTGAGGTATTATGAATTATTTATTTGCGTCCAACCTTAGCATTCAATTTGAGTGAGCCACACGCAACATATTCAAACATAAACCACCTCCTGGAACACAGGTGGTGGTCTTTCCAAGTAAGGACCAATTAATCTGCAATGATTGTACGCCTTTTCTCAAACTCCCTTACTTGTAAATCAACAGCACACGATATCCCGGTTAGGTTCCCCCCACCCCCCACCCCCAAGCAGTTGTTTCAAGAGGTGAACATGTACAGCACTTTACAATTATTAACCCCCGCACGCCTTCACACACACACACACACACACACACACACACACACACACACACACAAGCAGCTGAGACATTCCATACACACTTGGCCTGCAGCACAGAGGGCTCTTTGAGAGACCAGGGTAGAGACAGAGGGGCGGGTTGGGTTGGAGTACCGGAGCACGAGGGACTAACAGTGGAAGCCTGGGGGGGGGGGGGGGGGGGTGTTGCTCAGGGTAGGGGGGTTATGTGGAGTGTTGGTCAGGGCAGGGGAGGTGTTGGTCAGGGTGGGGGGGTTGACATGATGTCATGGTGCCATGGAGGCCATTGATACAGCAGGACAGCCAGGAGCCTCCAGAGAAGCTGAACCTGAAGAAGCGGTGCCCTCTATAGTATCTCTCTCGCCCTCTACACTGTAGAGTCTAGACCAGAGGCCAGGTACCCGTACTGCAGAGTCTAGACCAGGTACCAGTACTGTAGAGTCTACAGTACTGGTACCTGGCCTCTGGTTTAGACTCTACAGTACTGGTACCTGGTCTAGACTCTGCAGTACTGGTACCTGGTCTAGACTCTGCAGTACGGGTACCTGACCCCTGGTCTAGACTCTAAAGTACTGGTACCTGGTCTAGACTCTACAGTACTGGTACCTGGCCCCTGGTCTAGACTCTAAAGAACTGGTACCTGGTCTGGACTCTACAGTACTGATACCTGGTCTATAACATACAGTACTGGTACCTGGCTCCGTCCAGCATCACAAATCCGGGCAACAAAACAAATTGAAATAAAAACCTTTGAATTACTTAAGCTTTGTTTTGTCCAGAGGGAATGATAATAAACAAAGATACACATACAATACCTTACATGGTGCTAGCCAACAGGACTGTTTACTTCTCCCTCCCCACAAGGGACACAAACAAGGCACTGACATTGAGATTGTGATGGGTCCAGTCTCTCCTGTTCTCAGTGTCATGATGATAATTAGCTACGAGCTAACAGAGTCTACAGGGAGTTGGCCTCCTTATGAAGACCGTTGATAACCGCTCTATTTACAACCAGCCCTGACAACTGCCCTAGATTACTAGAAACAGGGAAACTTTGTCATTCACAGACTCGTATTCATAAGGAAGGAAATTACATCAAACTAAAGAACAGACAGAGAGCAGCTGTTGTGTTTGAAAGGACTGTGCAGGACATTGGTGTACTGGTCGGGGGTTAGGTCTTCAACCTCCAGTCTGTCTGGGTTATCAGCCTCCAGGCCTGCCTTAGCATCATGTATCTCGAGAAAATGTGAAGCACCAAGAAGCTCTAGTCCTTACAGAACACTGGAAAGGCTGGAGGGTAGCCCCATGTTTCCAAGGTGCCTCCTCTGTAGAGCTCTTGTGAAACAGCGGCACGCAGCTAGCTAATTTATTAGACACCAACAAAAATGTTTCCCTGGAAGTCAGGGACCACAACAGAGAACCATTTTATTGTCCACCTTGGCTTGAAACCCTGTCTTGCCTAAATCCTGAGCACGCCATGTGCACAGTAACATTGTTATGACATCAGGAAAATAAATCCAGATTTATGGTAATCCACAAGGCACGGTTCTCTCACAAAGCAAAACACGCTGTTACCTCAAAAGCAGGTCAGCTTCGGACAGCCTCAGCAGGACGGATCAGATACAGCTGAACATTCAACATCATAGCTTCTGCTATTGGCGTTGGCCTTTCACCGCGAAAGAAGTTTAATTTGGTGGTGGAATATTCAACTTAGTAACTCAACTCTTTTGAAAAGGAAGAGGACTTGTCAGGGGTGGAAAAAGGGATAATCAATGATTGCATGTCTACGATAAAGTTTCATGTCTCGAGATACACTGAGACAGACCCGCATACTATTTATTTGATGCATTTTTGCAATTGGAGCAGTGTGCAACATTATACCTTATAGCGCACTATAGCGTCAGCCAACAGTCACATTTCAGCTTAGAACAGCATCACCTTATATAACAAAAGGCTATTCAGATCATTGGGTTAATCTGCTTTTTGTCAAATTTGCTTAAATGCCTAATCTGTATCCTAATTCAGCCTTTTGAAAACATGAGACTGCACGAACCACCCAATGGATGTTAATAATCGTAGCACGGTCATCCAATACTTTTGGATTGTCATCCCAGTATCAATATCTCTCTATTTATCTAGGCTTCATAGAGAGATCTGCAACTACTAAGCCTCTTTCACACTGGTTTGTGGGATAACTGTTCCGGCACCACAAGGGATTGTCCCTGTTCACACATGCAGCTACATTATGGAACATTTCCGTTGTTTGCCCTTTCACACATGACATAGCAACGCTGGATTTGGCTAAGGGAGCGTCCAACAGTTGGCGGTGATGGAACACTTATGGATGCCAACCGCCATAAAATTCACGGACTGAGGGAAGCCCCAGTATTGCGCACTCCATCCGGTTTCCAGCCATTTTTAAAAAAAGGAACTTGTTTGCAAAAAAAATAAGCGGTATATATAGTTATCGAATCACCCAATAAAGCATCAGGATGTAAAGTTAAACAGTATGTCCTTCTAATTGGTCCTCAGCCATGTGACTGGTTCACTCGCTCCACGTGAAAGCGTCTTACCTCAGACAGAAGTAGTCCTTTACGTGCCTCTCCTCTCATTCCCCTTTCATTCACAACACAGCACAGTGATCCAGAAATGCTACTAGAGCTTTGGCAGGACAATTCGATCCCTGTCATTGTTCAAACATGATCCCATGCAGGATATGTTCCTGAACATTGCAGGGAAAGACTGGATGCAGAAAGGGGCCCATCCACCCACCCACCCATCCATCCATCCATCCATCCATCCATCCATCCATCCATCCATTGCATAGACTGTTCAGTCACAAGGGGGCCTCTCTCATCATTATCATTGCAGTCCGAACCTGTATCTTTTTTCTGCCGCCTGGTCGATTCTATTGTATTACTTCAGTGTTGGATCGAGGGTTAGGGTTAGCAACCCTCACCCTCTAATAAGGCCAGGAACACAGGAAGTCTCCCCACTGGCCGCGTTCTTGGTGGTACGGACCATTTGCCTTTACCATCCTCGACATTAATGTTACATTGTCCCAGTGTCAAGACACACTCGAGGGTGAGGGATCCTCCATTGTGCTCACCCAGAACAACAGGAAGCGCTGATTTGTCGACAGGTTTTTTGATAGGAAGCAGCGTGACCCCCACCCTTCTCTTTCCCGCCAATCGCGATTGACTATGAAGTGCGTGTTGCCGGGAAGAGACCCAGCGCCTCTGTCCCAAACACCAGACCCAAAGAACCTTGATGTTGTGGCATGCTGACTGTAAGCCCCCCCAAGGTTCATTTACTGGGCGCCATTGATAACAACACAATGCTGAAGTCTGACAGGAAAGCACTCAGGAGTCTTGGACAGAGAGGCTGCCTGGGGCCAGGGGGCAGCCTCTCTGAGCAACACCGTGCTCACTGGGCCAGAGAGCAGGGGACTCTGAATAAAGGGGCCAGTCACTCTTACAAAAGGCTTAAGAAAGAAGAGAAAAAACACAGGGACAAACAAGGGAGGAAAGAAATGTCAGGGACTTGCTGCCATTGGGGCACTGGGAAAGCTTATCATATTCTGAGAGGGCTGGATAATCCCTGGGATTTTAGGTTGGTGAAATGTATCATCCCAGGTCAAAAGTACATTAGAGGAGATTGCAGGTGGATTTTTTTCAATACTTTATATATTATACATCAGGGTTGGCTTAAGCCACGCTGGCCTCATTTTAGACTGTGACTCGAGATAGGGGTGCCCCACATGCGTGCATGCTCAGCAATGATGTCCACGTCACTGCTCAACACTAGAGAGATGCAGGGCGCATAGTGGGTGTTTCAGTCCTACCTTGATCGCCTTGTAGGCTCCTGTCATGGGAGGTCCTGCTGGACGGCGGGGTGTCCCCGTCGCCGGCGCCGGTCCGGGGGGGTCTGCGGCCGTGAGCGGCGAGGGCCTGGGAGGCCAGCGCCTGCTGCTGCCGACGCTTCAGGGCAAGCGGCGTGGGGGGGCTGCCGCTCTCCGGGGACCGCTGGGAGGGCGAGCGGCTCTCCCCCCGGGACACAGAGCACGAGGTGGGGCTCGGGGACACGTGGCTGGACGGGCCCGAGGAGAAGTCCTCCTCGCTGGACGTCAGGTTCTCGTTGGAGCTGCCGTCGGGCGTGTAGCCGCCCGCCACATCCTCACAGCTGCCCGGCGAGTAGGAGCGCCGAGGCCAGGTGAGGCGGCGGTCGTCCTCCTCGCCGTCGCCACCGCCGTGTCGTGTGTCCCGAATGTGGACGACCCGGGCCACCCTGTCTGCCATCAGCCCCCCGACGTACACACTGGTGTAGGGCTGGACACACTCTTGTGTCCCTCCTCCGCCGGAACGGGCGGTGAGGTCGTCATAGGAACCGAAGCCACAGCCGTCCTCCACGGAGCGGCCCCGGAGGACAGACCGTCCCGTGTCTGCTACGGCGGCCGAGAGGTGGCCCGGGAAAGAGGGGAGGGACCTCTTGCGCTCCATCTGCATGGCCTGGCAGCCCAGGGCACTGATCCGGTCGGAGACGTCGCGGTCGTTCACCCTGACCAGCCCTTTCTGCTGGTGGTACTCCATGTTCACGTAGAAGGCTCTGTCTGCACACTGAGAGTCGGCTCTCTTGATGCGCTCAAAGTTACACCTCAGGGCCGCCACGGAGCCCACGCCCACCGGGATGTCCGGTGTCTCCTGGGGCGGGGTGGACACACAGTCTGTGTCACACCTCTGTGTGTTTGACGGGGGAACACAGTCCGCCTCACCTTCGGGAAGCTGGGTAGATCTAGTCATCTCTTCCCGTAACGCCTGGGAACTCTCTGGACACACGGGCGGGTCTCCCGCGTTCGCCTGAGGCGCCTTCCTGAAGCCCCAGTGCTGGCCGTCATACGACTTCCTCTCCTTGGCGAGGATGGTCTGGAGGTAGATCATCCGGAAGCGCTCTTTGTTCACCTCTTTCTCCAGGTGCCTGATAGATGACTTGCATTTGTCCAGTTCATGTTCAATGTCCCCCTGGGAGTTCAGGTCCATGCATGGGGGCTCGGACTCAGGAAACTGGGCCCTCCAAGCCTCCATGAACCCTACAGGCTCAAACATATCTTTAACCCTATAATTAGATTAAGTTTAACAAAAAGGTTTCTTCTTTAAAACTATCAGTTTCACAAACAGCTGTCCACCACTAACAGCTCTCATTGTGGCTAGTTCAATTTACACAAAAATATATATAAAAATATATATATTTAACGGTGACTCATACAGCGAATGCATTAATTAGGTAGGATGTCTACTCACAGAAATTTAAAGTTCATCTTCCAGAAAAATCATCCTGAAGCAAACTCCCATCGCTGTTTAACATACAACACATTCGTTGCTATTCCTGGAACTGTGCTCCAAAGCTTTCCGTGTAGTTAGTTATCGCTGTCCAAGTGGGAGACAGAACCTTGTCCTGATCTTCTACTGAAACAAGTCCTGATCTTATGCTGAACCGTCCTGATATTTTGCTTTTCGCTGGTTAGCCAGGGCAGAAAGAGGAGGGGCTAGACCGTCCAGATCTGTAAATGTTTTGTTATCATCTCAGATAAATGCCTTAAATGTTTGCTGGCTTCGAAGTACATACCGTCCCTTGATGTATTTCGTATCTAGCAGGTGCGTGGAGGCCAGTGGAGCCGAAAGGTTCCCCTCGTCCCAAGTCGGATGTCCAGTCAGATGTCCCGCCGGTTTGTTTACCAAACCTTTTTACAAGATCCTTCTTGGAAATAAAAAAAACGCAGACGTATTTTCTTCGAGTCGACTGACCAGGATGGTTGGAAAGGTCGCTTTGTTTCTCCACACGTCCCCTACCCTTCAGTATATCTATATCATATATATGACATGTTTCCATATCTCAGATAAAGCAAAGGTTTTCCCTAACTTTGCTGTCCTGGGAAAAGTCCGCCATCTAACGGTCCACTTGGTGTCTGTCTGCTGTGGTACCAGAAAGGCAAAGAGAGGACGTATATGTTTCCATATATGATATATAATATAACAGATTTAATACAACTATGAATAAAACGCGGTAAACAACTTTTTTAAATGTTGTTCTGGCGAAATTGATCTTACGGTGAGGCAATAACTAATACATTAGAAAGGAATGTGTTGTATGTGTTTTCTTTGATTTTGATTTTCAACGGCTCAACGTATCTGTTTCCTAATAACGATGATACGATTACTAACATTTAGATTTAGTCTTTCTCTCAGATGACTCAGATTATTGACGCGTTTTTGCGCAGCATTGCGCAAAGGGACGGTCGTGAACAGGCGCTGTGATACAACTTCCGGTTAGCAACCAGATCTGACGCTGTCGCCTGGTATCCAAGTCGGAGTTTCATACTGTCGAACTAACGTAGTTGTTTACTAAGATTACATTTAGATGTATACGTTATGTTTTATATATCGGGTATTTGGATGCATATTGGATAAGTCGATATTTAGCGCAATAATCAAATGTGTTTAGCCGCCTGGTAACCAGAAGAAGTGCCGCTGTGAAGCTTACTGATAATTACTGTATATCATATACTGATAAAAAAATGAGCCAACAACTCAAATTCGTGGTTGAACAACTCAACAAAGAACCCTTCAAGAAGAACTTTAATCTGATCATGTTTGACTCACTTGAGCCAATGCAACTACTGCAGAATTTAAATGATGTTTTGGCCGAGATTGACCCAAAGGTGAGATAATGACTAATGCATCAGAGAAGAAGTTTGTGTTACTTCTGTGATGTTCACATATCTATCTGGTTGGATTTCTTTCCAGCAAGCCATCGATATCCGAGAGGAGCAGCCGGAGCAGACCGCTAAGAGGATGTTTTCAATGCTGGGGATGCTGAAGTACAAGCCGCTGGGGCCCCAGGCAGACGCGTCAGTCCTTACATTATGACGACTTCACCTTGTTTCACTGGGGCTGCTGCTGGTTAAAGCGGTTGATGATGTTCTCTGTTGTGTCGTTCAGGAGCAGCTTCAGACGCGGCCTGGTGACGGGCAGCAAGCCTGTCATCCACCCTCTGCTCCAGTGGCTGCTGCAGAGGCTCCCTGAGCTGAGGAAACGGGCCTACCTCGCCCGCTACCTCGTGAAGCTGGAGGTCCCCGCCGAGTTCCTGCAGGATGACGTAATCAGTGACACCTTTCACCAGGTAGGACGCACCGCTCTGTAGCGGGGGGTTGGTAGGCTACTCTGCTCTCCATGCTGTGACCCACCTACAGAGGTACGGGACCCCCCCCCCATATACTGTGTGCAGAAAAACCTACAAGACATTCATTACGAAATTCGAAAAATCATGTCATTCTTCAGTCACACAAATTCTATATGTATTTATATATACTGTATATAAATACATATATATAAAAAGTAATTGTGGCCATCCCACGACCCCCTTGACGTGACCCCCTTGACGTGAACCCCTTGACCTGACCCCCTTGACGCGACCCCCTTGACGCGACCCCCTTGATGTGACCCCCTTGACCCCCGACCCACAGTTACCACTGACAGGGAGAGGTTCATCCTAACCACCTTAATGTCAGAAGCTGTGTATATTGAAGACTCCTCTGTGTTCAGTATGAGGAGCTGGTGGAGACCTTCAAGACCTACCACAGGGAGTGTGAGCAGCTGAAGACCTCCGGCTTCTCCACCGCAGAGATCAGAAAGGTCAGCAGAGACAAATGTATCTTATAGCTCGCGCTGCAAAAGATACTCAAAGTCCTCATGTATGCATTTGGATAACTTTCTCCTTATTAAGATTTGACCTTCTGATTTGATCATATGCAGGACATCGGGGTGATGGAGGAGGAAAAGGATCAACTCATCAAGCGTGTAGAAAGGCTGAGGAAGAGAGTAAGTCCCAAAATAAACATTATTCTATTCAAATATAGATGTGGAATATATGTATTATCTTAAAATGGCCAGGAGTCTCTGTAGCATACATATTGATAATGTGAACCGCATGCTAATGCAATTCAATCATACATTTATCTACTAGGATTGAGCTATCCCACTTCGGGCCAGGCCGTTGTGGTGTTGAAATAGATGCATCGACTCCGATAACTGGGACATCTTAGGGCCTTCAGATCTTCTGCTGACTACGTGACGATCCGTGTGTTTGTGCATAACATGATGTGGCCACTAGGTGGACACAGTGCCCAACCACCAGCGCATGTTGGATCTGGCCAGACAGCTGCGCGTGGAGAAGGAGAGAGAAGAGGCCCTCGCCCATCAGAAGCAAGAACAGAAAAACCAAGTAACTGACTTTCTTCTAACCTCCACAATAAGTGGCCATCGCACTGATGGTCTCTGAGGGGCCCAACTGGAGGGGTTCTGGAGGGGTCCCACTGGAGGGGTCCCACTGGAGGGGTCCCCCTGGAGGGGTCCCACTTGAGGGGTCCCACTGGAGGGGTCCCCCTGGAGGGGTCCCACAGAGGATCCCTGCTGTAACATGTTGTTTGTTGTGCTCTGTAATGTGCTTGTTTTGTGTGTTGTGTGGTGTGCTCTGTAATGTGTTGTGCTCTGTTTTGGGTTGTGTGGTGTGCTGTCTGTTGTGCTCTGCAACGTTTTGTGTGTTGTGCTCTGTAACTTGTGTGTTTTGTGTTGTGCTCTGTAACAAGTTGTGTGTTGTGCTCTGTAACAAGTTGTGTGTTGTGCTCTGTAACGTGGTGTGTGGTGTGTTGTTCTCTGTAACATGTTGTGTGTTGTGTTGTTACGTGTTGTGTGGTGTGTTGTGTGCTTTGCTCTGTAACGTGTTGTGCGTTGTGTGTAGTGTGTTCTGCTCTGTAACGTGTTGTTGTGTGATGTTTTCAGCTGTTCCGGGCGGAGCAGCGTCTGCAGGTCAGTCTTCAGAAGCTGAAGGACCTCCGTCAGGCCTCCGTTGACGCAGACCCAGAAAGTGAGTTGTAGCATTGTCTTGGAAACCAACCACAGATGGATGTTGGTGTTGAAGGACTGTGGAAGAGCTCTGGGCTGTGTCACAGGGTTTAATCATTATAACACACACTAAGGATGTATTATACAATGGTTTATTACAGAGTCACACACACGCACACAAACACACACACACCCTCCAGTCACAGTCCCATTTGCTCATCAGCTGGCTTATATCTGTTAACATACAAAACTGAATACAAACAGAGTGACTAGAGTTTCTATTTTTACTTACGTCTTTTAATAGAAAGAGGCAAATAGTTACACTCTTTGTCTTGTGGTTGGACAGTTAGTTGGTGGCAGGGATAGGTTATTCAACCAATGGACCTCATGATGTGGTTATGTTTTCATGCAAGTCCATTGTGTTGAACCCTCATGGTCATTGAGGGAACAGAACAATACAAATAATAAATTATATTATCATGGGACTCCACTGAAAGAGCTGCTTTATGTCACCTTAACTCAACGTCATAGGGTTCACCTGGAAAACACAAAACGTTGACTTGTACATAAAACAATAAATGTACAAAGAATGATGACATCATTGACAAAATGTATGACGTCAACATTGACAATGAATGATGTCATCATCGACGAGTGAAAGAGGTGAGTTGGCGCTAGTGTTGGGCACCCGGATTTCCGTCTCTAAGTTCAGACGGCCGGCTGGCTCGGAGCTCCCTCTGTGATGATTACGAGCAAGGATCAGACGCGGTTCGACGGGTCCGTGGAGCTGAGGTCTTGTCTTTGTTCACCGGCTCTCCAGGCCTGATGAGGAGACTGGAGGAGGAGATCAAGATCAACACGTACATTGTGATGGAGAAGCTGCCCAAGGAGCTGGAGAGCACGCGCCGCTCACTGCACTTCCTGCAGAAGGTGGCGTCGGAGCCGTCGCTGGGGCCGGCCGAGCTGCAGGAGATGGAGGACAAGGTGAAGAGTAGATATGAACACAATACCGGCAGCAGCAACTACCGAGTTGGAGTTCAAGCTCCTGGCTCTCTTGCTCTCTGAGTGCTCCTCATGTTCCAACAGATCAAGGAGGTCAGCGCTCAGATCAACCAGCTGACGGAGAAGAGGATGATGAGGAGCGACCCCATGGATGACAAACTCACTCTGTTCAGGCAGCAGGTCAGCCTCCACCACCATGATGATACAGACAGTGTTCACTCCTATAGATACATACATGGATGGATGGATGGATGGATAGATATTAACTTACACATGTATGTCTAAATGTGAGTTACAAATGGCTAACCACATGCTCCATCGCCTGGACTGCTCCACACAGGCCTCCATCATCAGCCGGAAGAAGGAGGCGAGGGCGGAGGAGCTGCAGCGGGCCAGGGAGGAGCTGGCGGCGGCCGAGAGGGAGCTGACCCAGAGGAGCAGTCAGGCCCGCGGAGGGGACGGAGAGGAGGTGGTCCGGGGGGACGAGGTACAGCAGAGACTGGGGGAGAGGAGGTGGTCCAGGGGGACGAGGTACAGCAGAGACTGGGGGAGAGGAGGTGGTCTGTTGGGACGAGGTACAGCAGAGACTGGGGGAGAGGAGGTGGTCTGTTGGGACGAGGTACAGCAGAGACTGGGGGAGAGGAGGTGGTCCGGGGGGACAAGAGAGCAGAGACTGGGGGAGAGGAGGGGGTCAGAGGGGACGAGGTACAGCAGAGACTGGGGGAGAGGAGGTGGTCCGGGGGGACGAGGTACAGCAGAGACTGGGGGAGAGGAGGGGGTCCGAGGGGACGAGGTACAGCAGAGACTGGGGGAGAGGAGGTGGTCCGGGGGGACGAGGTACAGCAGAGACAATATACCCCCTCGGTTTTACACAGGCAAGACAGGGAATTTGCAGGGTGTGCCAAGCTGCGACCATACCAACTTGGCGGTGTAAAAATGCCTACTGAGACACAGACTAATGATGAATGAACCCTTTGGGATCCAATCAACAACGGTGAGGGTTAGGGTTACCCTCTAACCCTCCTCACCCCTTAACCCCTAATAGTTTGTGATCCAGATGAACCTTCCATATAATCCGTTTATTTGCTAAATTTGTCTCTTGTTTCATCATTCCAAAGTGTCTTGTACGTTGGAAGAACCAAAAAACCCCAGTGGCTAATTCTTTTCCTATACAAACACGAGATCAGCCGACTGTCTAATGTAAAATTTTCCTATTTTCTCCTCCTCCTCCCCTCTCCTCCGGTCCCCCCCCCCCCCCCGAATCCCATGAAGGCTTTAAATAGACCCAGGCAGACAGAACCCAGGGACAGACACTGAGCTAGACGACTCTGTGAACCGTCCCCACACCCATCCCTCATCCCCACTCTCGTGCTATCAGGCTCCAGTGTGAGGCGAGCAGTTTAAACAAAGAACGTGTGTTTTGTCTTTCCACGAGCCTTCCGGTATATGTAACTTATCCCGTGACAAGCCCCCCCCCCCCCCCCCACCAGGAGACAACCTTTAAGGAAACATAAATGAGAGCTCTTAAGCAGTCTGCTGTGCCAAGAACCATGAGCTGCTGTGTGTCAGCCTGCACTTGGTGGTCTGCTCCATGAGTCCCAGTGATAAAGAGAGGGCATGCTCCCTCCTATATAGACCCACTGTACCCTCCCAGATACACCAAGATCACATTGTTCCCCTCCGCACTATAAATAGTGTGTATGGATGAGCGTGAATGTGTTTGTGTGTGTGTCTTCTTTACACACACACACACACACACACACACACACACACACACACACACACACACAGTAATCAGTATCCCTATAGCTGGGCCACAAGGCCACAGTGGAAGTGATCACCTTATCAGAGGTATTTTCCATTCCCCAGGAGGTGTCATTCCATCTCCGCCCCCCCAGGCCTTTAGGAGCGGCCACACTCCCATCTGCTTGTCTCTGGTTGGCCGCTTACTCCTGAGCGCTCCCAGGGAACCGGCCAATCCACCCTGGGGCTATATTCAGTCTGGGTTGACTTCAAACCGTGTGTATGACGTGAGAACACAGATGCTCCTTTCATCCCTGAACAAAACCAAACTATTTATTTACCTGAAACACTCAATGCATGTTTATTTATAGCCTGTCCTTGTGTCCGCGCCATCGATTTGTTTTGTGAGTGTGTGTATTTATGTCATGACGGAGGAGCCTGCAGCCACTTCAGCAGCAGGTCCCAGGACAGTCTGTGGGTGACGCGGGAACACCACGCTGCCTTGTTGAGCTGCGCTAATTCCTCTCACCACCTTGTCTACCCTTGATCTATCAAAATACACGCAACTCATGTCCCAGAGAGGCCACAGCATGCTTCCACCGTGAGGGCTGGGCACAGCTCTCCTTTCCCATGTGAGATACATTTATAGAAGCTTCAGTGTGGAGGAGGCTCTGCTGACAGCAGAGAGACAGCTACTGGGATCGAGGCAGGGAGGAGGGGGGGATGAAGGGGAATGGGGGGAAGGAGAGAGGGAGAGAGGGACCAGGAAGTCATGTCAGTAGAGCTGAAGCCAGCTGGAGATGCCCTCTGGGGCCTGAAGGGGTGACTGCTGCATCGGACTGTTTTAATGTGCCCCCTACATGCAGAACAGTGACTCAACTCTCTCCTCACCCATCACCCACCCTTCCTCCCCTCAGTGTCACAGGTCATTGGAAAAGGGCCACGCCACATTACCGTGAATCACAAGGCAACCTCTTCCTCATTTCTCCCTTGACGGTTCTGTTGTGCCATCACTTCCTGTGTTTCAGCTCAAGCGGTTGGTGGCCAAGCTGCGAGTTAAGGGTAGCACGCACAAGAAGAGGAGGGCAGAGCTGGCCGAGCTGAAGGCGGAGAACGGCGTGCTAGAACGCACCGAGGAGGTCCTGCGCCAGAGGAACCAGGACGTCCTGCAGCAGCTGGTAGGCCTACCGTCAGTACATAACACTAGGCCTACCGTCAGTACATAACACTAGACCTACTGTCAGTACATAACACTAGACCTACCGTCAGTACCTAACACTAGACCTACCGTCAGTACATAACACTTGACCTACCGTCAGTACATAACACTAGGCCTACCGTCAGTACCTAACACTAGACCTACCGTCAGTACATAACACTAGACCTACGGTCAGTACATAACACTAGGCCTACCGTCAGTACCTAACGCTAGACCTACGGCCAGTACCTAACACTAGGCCTACCGTCAGTACCTTACATTAGGCCTACCGTCAGTACCTAACACTACCGTAAGTACCGACCACTAGGCCTACCGTCAGTACCTAACATTAGGCCTACCGTCAGTACCTAACACTAGGCCTACCGTCAGTACCGACCACTAGGCCTACTGTTAGTGCCGACCACTAGACCTACCGTCAGTACATAACACTAGGCCTAGGTGGAGCGATGACAGAGCAGGCATGAGGTGCATTAAAACAGACCAGGTTACTATTTAGGAACCCCCAGATGCTGGGGCACAAGTTTTGTTTGTCTGACAAGATGGCCACCCATCCCAACCCTGCAATCAAAATATTCAAGAATGTCCTCCAAATAGTCCCCTACTCCCCCGGCCTGCGCCTCCTTCTCTCTGTAGTCTCCTCATAGATCACGACACACCCAATCCCTGTTTTAATACATGAGGACATTATGTCAAGTGGATGTAAAACAGCTTCCTAGGAAGGGCTTTACTGCTGCCACGCCTCCCTGAGTGCTTTCAGCGTCTGACCTGGAGCCAGCCGGCCGTCCTCCACTGTCTCTCCTCATCACACACGTACATACATGCAGTCTCACTCTACTCGTTGTCTTTTTTTTTTGTGTTTATTTTACATGCAGGGGAGGTGCTGTAGTCCATTAACCACCCCTTTGTCCTTTGTTTCACCAGTTGTGTCAGCTAGCATATATTGTGGTACCCTTACCAGGTCCATCTAGCTGCTATGTTCAGCTGCTTGTCGGGCAGCTATTGTTCTACTCATAGTGAGGGATTCAACAGATTCTTTAAATATGTTCCTGTCTCCTGACTGCTCCGCCTGTCTGTCTGTCTGTTCGTCTGACACAATGCTGCCGCCTTAACACCGCTCGGCTCTGGCAGAGCTTCAAGAGCTCCAGCTCACTGCTAAACTAGCCATGTGCTACATCCATCCATTACAAAGTAATTTTACAATCATTTAAACATGGGATTAGCAAAGACAATACATGAATTGGGTCAACGGAAATACAACACACCTCTTTAAACCACCACTCCAACTTGTTTACCATTTAGTTAAATCTTTTGTTGGGAAAATAGTTTTTCCCAAACAAAACTATTTGGAAAATATTAACATTACTTGTTTGTTGAGAGCATTATATATAGTTTAACCTACCTTGTTCAGAAATATTAATACATTATATATTGTTATTATATAATATAATATAATTATATATTATATTATATAATAACTAATTATATAAATGGGCTATTTATATAATTCCCTGTGTGTGCGTGTTTGTGTGTGTGTGTGTGTGTGTGTGTGTGTGTGCGCATAGCAATCCATGGAGGAGCAGAAGGGCATCTCTGGGTTCAGCGACACCCAGGAGGAGCTGGAGCGCGTCTCAGCTGCAAAGAGCGAGCTGGATGACGTGAAGGGACGCACGCTAGACGACATGTCTGAGATGGTAACTGTTATCATGCTAACAACATGTCTAAGATGGGAGCTATTGAGAAAAGGTTACATGCTACCAACCATTTTTTGCATGGGCAGAGG
The DNA here is from genome assembly GCF_949987615.1 of Pollachius pollachius. NCBI lineage: Eukaryota > Metazoa > Chordata > Actinopteri > Gadiformes > Gadidae > Pollachius > Pollachius pollachius. The sequence goes on along the minus strand of NC_136934.1, from coordinate 17,509,273 downwards.
CCAGTACTCCCAACTAGACAATGATAATGCTAGGCCCTGTTGACACTGGGCCTATTCCCCAGAACACAAGAGAAGGGTTGAAGATATCTTGAAGATTGGGTCGGACCTTCTCTGTGTTCAGCTGCTCTGACACTTAATGACCAACAGAGCACCAGAGGCTAATCCATTAAGATAGTGATTGCTCAGACTCTCTGCATTATCATAATAGCTACTCAGCTTTTTTAGTATATATGGTTGCCAACAGAAGACATATTCATCATCAGCCTGTTGACCATCATGGATCATCATGGTGTCAACAACTGGCTTCAACTGGCTGCAGCAGCTTTCCAAATAGTCTCAGATAGTTGGTTTATTCTTATTGAGTGTTTTTTATTCTTTAGTTTTGTGTCCTTGATGCTGGCAGGTTGCATACGTGATTTTGAATAAGAAACACGGCACTCCGGCTCTAGAATTCAGGTTAACCGCGACTTTCCATCCTGAGTGTGTTAAAGGCTGCAACCGGTTCAGCGTTCACACATCCAAGAAGATCCAGAGATAGAATTTTTAGATTCAGACTGCTCATCGTTGATCCAAATCCTGCAGTCCATTCCACTCTCTGCCTCTGTCTCTGTCTCTCTCTCTGTCTCTCTCGCTCTCCAGGTGAAGAAACTGAACTCAATGATAGCGGAGAAGAAGACGGCTCTGGCCCCGATCATCAAGGAGCTCAGGCCTCTGAGACAAGAGTGTCAGGTGATCCACACACACACACACACACACTCACCCACTCACTCACTCACTCACTCACTCACTCACTCACTCACTCACTCACTCACTCACTCACAGTGGGCATCTCATCTGGGTTCTGTGATCATCACACACACACACACAACATTATATATAGTATATATAATATACTTAACAATTATTCGCCGAAGGCGAAGTGAATTGTGGGGAATAGTCCCCGAGACCGAAAGTCGGGGGGACAATTCCCCACTATTCACGGAGCCTGAGGTGAATAATTGATTTAGTATATTAGTATATTAGTGTGTAGCATATACTAAATATATATATATATATATATATATATATATATATATATATATATATAGATGTGTATACCTAGTACAGGCCCACAATTCATATTATTTTGAATATGAATTGAACACTATGTGTTATGCTTTATGTTAATGTGTGCTGCAGAAATGTTGTGGAGTTATATTTTAAGAGCTGAATCAGAGCGGATGGAGGGTTTGCAGTGTTTGGCCAGAGAAGTGCTGACTAGTGGGAGGGCATCTAACAAGCACGTCCCTTTAATAGTCACATCTAGTTCAGATTCAAAAACCATGATGATCATTATTATGAATTATTATTATTACTGCTGTATCCCAATATTAACAGAAAGGCTAAGCTTATAGTAATTTGTAAAGATGACCTTTATTCCTGACTAAATGGGGTTGTCCTTGTTCTAGCGAGAACCTCTTCAAATAAGATCCGCTTTCATGCCGTCTATAAATAATGAGTCCAGAGGGAAAGTTCCCCCCGTATTGTTGGTCAGAGTAGAGGATTACATTTTTTTTGCACGTGTTCGCAGAAAGGTGCGCCATTGAGCCTGGCCACGGCCCTAGTAATGAAGGCATCAGAGAAAACACCTCAAAAGACTTTAGCTTCTTGCTAGCCACGAGTCAAGCTTTTCGGAATTATTATTTAGTTGAATTGCTTATATTGTTATATTGTATGTCATTTAATTAAGGGTGTGTGTGTGTTGCTCGTCATAAGGCCTTGACCCAGGAGTACGAGGAGAAGAAGGCCCAGTACGACAGCTGTGCTGCTGGGCTAGAGAGCAACCGGTCCAAGCTGGAACAGGTGCAAGTGAATAAATAATGAAGCAGCCAAACAAAGTCTGTTGTTTTATTTGATGGACCCCCCCCCCCAGAACCCACACAGTCCCTCCCCTGCTGAACCCTGTCCCTTTTGTGTGTTTGAAACGATGCAGGAGGTGAAGGCGCTGAGAGAGGAGACCGCGCAGGAGGAAAACCGATACCACGAGCTCAACTGCATGAAGCAGGCAAGGAGCGTCCGCACCGGACAGCGCCTCCTCATCCCCCACACAATAATTTTACTGGCCCCCCGGCCCCTCCACCTCAACCAGGCCTCTATGTGAACCAATATGAGCTTTGAAGAACTAGTGGGCCTGCCTCCTATAGATCTGCGCCCAGTGTCTATTGTTGGCCCCCCCATATCTCCTGACTGTCCTGCTGATCACACTGTCCCCCATATCTCCTGACAGTCTATGCGCCCCCCCCCATTCCCCATATCTCCTGACTGTCCTGTTGACCCCCCCAGATGGCTGAGGTGCAGCTGCAGCGGGCCCTGGAAGAGACCAGAGCCTACGTGTCGTCAGACCCTCAGGAGAGGAAGAAGGCTGTCAGGTGAGCCAGCAGCTTCTCCCCCCCCCCCCCCCCCCCCCCGACCCCCTTCCATTCCCCCTGGACACTCATATTACAGCAACATCACGGAACACTGCTGTCGCCTGTGGCAACGCAGTGCACCCAGCCTCAATAACCTCGACGGGGGAAGGCCAAATCGCGCTGGCTGGCTGACGAGGGGGGGGGGTGGCGGTCCGGACCCTCGGCAGGACAAGAGAGAGAGACTCGTGGCTCACTTGCCCGTTAGCTTAGCGTGCTTCAAGTCTGGGCCTTGAATCCCGGATTCCTCTCATTCTCATCCATTCTGGGGTTCCCTGTCGCTCTGTTGGCCGTCAATGAATCTGAAGTACATGATGATATGATCACTGACCTGTGTGTGTATTCCCTGCAGAGAGGTGTACATGAAGAGCATTGCAGAGCAGGACACTCTGGGAAAGGTGAGCAGGGTGGGGGTCCTCTGTGGAGTCGGGGGTCTCTCTTTGGAGTAGGGGGTAGAGCATCATACCCTTCACCATCAGCACACTGGATTACATCACTGCACGTTAGACGGAGAGTGAAGTCATTAATGGAAGTGCTCCGAGCGCCCATCAATCTGCATTTGAATAAAACTGTAATTAATCAATTAATCAATGGGATGGGAGCCACATTGAGGCGAAGTTGGGTAATTGTACACATACCCGTGACTAAAAATGGGAGGATGGCGATGATCCGGAATCCCTTTTAAGACGTCCCACTCACGGCCTCCTTCAACCCCCTCCCTGATCACTCCGTTACTCAGAAGCTGCGCGAGAAGCAGAAGGCGGTCAGGGAGAGCCACGGCGCTAACATGAAGCAGGTGAAGATGTGGAGGGACCTGGAGCAGCTACTGGACTGCAAGAAGCAGTGCTTCCAGCGGGCACAGATCCAGGCCTCCACGGGCCAGGTGGTGGAGGAGGGGGCGGAGGACTGGCTGGTGCTGTGAACAGGTGGTGGAGGAGGGGGCGGAGGACTGGCTGGTGCTGTGAACAGGTGGTGGAGGACTGGCTGGTGCTGTGAGCAGGTGGTGGAGGAGGGGATGGAGGACTGGCTGGTGCTGTGAACAGGTGGTGGAGGACTGGCTGGTGCTATGAACAGGTGGTGGAGGACTGGCTGGTGCTGTGAACAGGTGGTGGAGGACTGGCTGGTGCTATGAACAGGTGGTGGAGGAGGGGGCGGAGGACTGGCTGGTGCTGTGAGCAGGTGGTGGAGGAGGGGATGGAGGACTGGCTGGTGCTGTGAACAGGTGGTGGAGGACTGGCTGGTGCTGTGAACAGGTGGTGGAGGACTGGCTGGTGCTGTGAACAGGTGGTGGAGGACTGGCTGGTACTATGAACAGGAGGTGGAGGACTGGCTGGTGCTGTGAACAGGTGGTGAAGGACTGGCTGGTGCTGTGACCAAGGGGCTGTCGCGCCGTAGGCCAACACCATTAGTTAATGTATATCAAATATGTTTGTGATCCTTAATTCAGTTATCGAACATCTATTTCCTGAAGAATGGATTATAAGTGATTAGTGATCCAGTAAATATGATAATAGGCCTCCGATGCCCAGTGGTGTCTCTAGGAAGGTGTGTTGAGGAACATGTGTAGTGGAATGTGTGCAGAGGAATGTGTGTAGTGGAACGTGTGTGAGGAATGTGTTCCGGTATAAGGGCTTTCACTCTTCTCTGTCCCATTGACATGATCCCAGCATCGCAGCCTCCGTTTTCACACGTCTTCAAGAATCCACTCCTCTCAAAGCGTCATGATAAGGACGTACAAAGTGGCCCCTGGGTGCGGCTCCACATCGTTTGGAGCTATTTTTAGCGCTGACCTTGGACCTGCTATCTCAACAATTAAGGAATTCCAAGGGGATTGCTGATGATGTTTCACAAAGTCTTATCTCAGATACATGCTCATATGGTGTACTGCTTCGATTTCTTATATGTAGCCAGTAGCCACGGTTGTCTAAATTAGAACCTACTGTTCAACTAGAAGGGTTCAGCTTTTATCTCTGCCTTATTCTTACGACTAGTGAGCGATACATCAGAAGGTTGACGACTGCCTCACGTTTCCTGGGGCAGAAGGACCAGTTTTCAGTGGAGATATCAATCAGAAGGGCCTCTACTGTTGTGGCGTTGTTAAAAAAGAACATAATTTATGGATATCAATAAAAAAGAAAAGAATAACAACTGTTATGTGTGATTTTAAAGTGCGTCTATACAGGTTCATGAATGTACTGAACCTATGATGTGATGTAAGATAAAATAACTGGTACAACAGAATATTCAAAACAACTATTTTATCTGTTTCAGATTATTCATCTGATAACATTTATAGTCTTAGAACTTGTTTTTAATACCTTAAAAACCATGTTGTGAAATACGTTCCTTTAATCTGAATATATTAATTGGTACATTGTAAAAAAAAAAAAAAGTCGATATACATTCTCTATGGACTGGATCGCTTGTGCACGGTGTCACATTTGCGCTAATGGAAATATTTAAATATGGATTTTCATTTATTTGTTTTCTCATTTGCACATACATATAACAGTTCAATGAAAGTGGCAATGCTTGCAGGATTGTGCAAAATCCATAACGGTAGCAACATTTTCAATAAAAACAATTATATCCTTTTAATGTATAAGGATAAAGATAATAGGTAACAAGGTGTGGGGGTCAAACAGTCAAGCATTCAACATCATTTTTTACAGTTATTCATTGTTCACACAAAAAATTGTGTTTTTATTGTTTTATTGCCACATAAACATTGACATCCAGTAATAAACTCATGAATGGATGGCTTTGCCGGCTTACTTCTCGTTTAAACGTTTCCGGGCATCCGCCCGTCAAATGAGATCCGTCGTCCAATGAGGTCCGTCGTCCAATGAGATCCCTCCACATGCAGCGCAGCGGAGGCAGCAGTGAGGCGGTCTGAAGGGGGCAGCAGTGAGGCTTCAGAGGATCATCTATCACACAGGGCAGCATTGAGTCTGTCTTCAGAGGATCATCTATCACACAGGACAGCAGTGTGTCTGCCTTCAGAGGATCATCTATCACAGCGGAGCGGAGGCGACCCTGGAACCGGATGAATCCGTTCCTCTGCTAGATGTTCTGAAGTTGAAGGAGACATTAAAGTAATCAACCTTGCGGTGGAAGAGCTTTTCTGCTAACCAGAGATCTGCAGGGTAACATTTTTAGAGGACACGGTTCTGTTGCTCTCGACAGGCGACTGTTCATCTCCCGGCTAACCATCAGTTGATTGGAAAGGGTTCATCTAAGGGCTCCTTTGATCGGGTTAGCAGTCCGGTTAGCGCCGACCAGACCCCCGCTCCTGGTAGAGAGCGGACAGATCTCCACCATGGAGAACGCTCACATCAAGAGCGTGGAAGAAGTTTACTCTCATTTCTGCGTCAATGAGAGCACAGGACTGGGCTCCGAGCAGGTGAAGAAGCTGAAGGAGAGATGGGGCCTCAATGGTACGTGTTATCTAAGTGTTACATTTCTATAGATGTAGATAATGTTCAGCTTGGAGGTTAAACGTCATCAATAAAACCGGCCGGGTTATTGACGTCATCACATGTACCTCGTGGTTTATTTATGACCAAACTCCTTTACTCTCTTTACTCCTTAACTTACTATTTTACTAAGTCCTATACGAACTCTTAACTCCTTTTTACTAATCCTTTACTAAGTCCTTTACCTCAGAAACATCAGCTTAATGAAGTGCTAAAAGGCACAAACTGAACCTGTATCTAAGGGTCGAGGATCAAGTTGTCCTTCAGATCCGGTTCCTTGATATAATGTCTTCAATCCTACTTCCACCTATTCAATCTTCACCTGTCACTAAACACAAAACCACAGTCAAATGCCAACTCGCTATTTGAGATCGCTTAAACTGAGAAATTGTATTTGTAGAAAGAACACTTTTCCAGCAACTGGTTCCCCAGTTACCTTAAAGTAATGATTAATAAAGTAATGATTCTTAAAGTAATGATTCATAACGTAGTGATTCATAAAGTAATGATTACAATAATGACTGCCTCTTTTTGTCTTCTCATGTGTCCCGACCCACCGTCTCCCCCTGCAGAGCTGCCGGCAGAGGAAGGTGAGAAGCATGTCGCTTAGGGTCTGTCTGTCTTGTGGGAACACGTATGGAAGGAAGATATCGTTTCATCACGTTGCTTTCTTTCTCCGCAGGAAAGTCTTTATGGGAACTTGTGGCTGAACAGTTTGAGGACTTACTGGTTCGGATTCTCCTGCTGGCAGCATGCATATCCTTTGTAAGTGTTTTAAGATCTTTGCATACGTTTTGTTGTTTGCTTGTCTTTGTTTTATCATTATGGGATTATAGTGATGGTCAAACAATTATTAGGACAGACCTTAGTGGTCATTTGAACAGGTGTCAATGTCCAGCTGCACAAATTGGGCAGAGAAGTGGCGTGAACTGCTAATTGAACCAGAATTCCAGTATTGAACCTGTGACCCTGTGACCGAGATGGACACCATCCTCTATGACACATCTACAAACAAGATGACAGCCCGCCTACAGAGCCTGGCATGCTAAATGGGCCAGGGCGTGCTTGGTGCATAGTGGCAGAGTGTTAACGTCTTACGGAGGTGGGGCTCAGCGAGGTCACACTAACAGATCAGACCGCAGACAGCTGAGCAGCCCGTCGGAGGAATGGTGACAACAGCGGCCCGCCTGTATCGAGTTGCTTTCACTGGGTGCCAACTCAGACATGTCTGAGGCCCCTGACACCGTTGCTGCGTAATGTTCTCTCTTACCCGCTCCCTTCCCCCCCCCCCTCTCTCACCAACGCCTTCCTGGCAGTCCTTTTTGTTGTTCTCTTCGTAGAGCTATCGGCCCGTTGCGTTGATTGGCTGAAGCTCACAGCCGTTTCAGGTGCTGTTCATTGGAGGGAGTTCACAGAAACTGATGTGGAAATCCTAAGCGGTCGAAGGCTTGATTGTATTTGTCCCAGATGCCAGCACCTCTGATCAGTTTATATCCCTGCTGTCTTACTGACTAAACCTCAAACGGATTCTCCTTTTAATATAATATAATCCCATTCATTGAAGTGAAATCGCTCTAAAGTAAAGGGTTCCTTTTTTATCTGAGGTGGCTGATGGGGAGGAGTAAGGGTTAGGAGTATGGGGTTTGGAGGGTGAGGGTTAGGAGGATGGAGACATAGGGTTAGGGGTATGGAGGGTTAAGGTTAGGGGAATTTGGTTGCATGTGAGGATTTGAGCCGTCGGATACTCTTGAATGATTGTGTGCTGCTAGCACACTGACGCTGATTAGCTAGCACGCTGACGCTGATTACGCTGATCAGCGCATTGTGTGGGAGGGGCGGACTAGCGCCATGAAACTAGGGCCTGCATCTCGCCCAAGCGTAGCACGTACACGCTACTGTGTAGTTGGCAGTAGTCGTGCGGTGTGTTTCAATGCAACTTTTCTGCTGAACGGGTCAGACGAGAGGCAACGGAGTGGACTGATAAAGGCAGTTGGCTGTTGGTTTGAGTCTGGGCGTTGTGTAGGCCCCCTTAGGGTTAGGAGTATGGAGGATGGAGTCACAGATAAGCTGGATGTGTGCTTGCTGTGCGTCTCTGTCACCAAGCAGAGCTGCTGTGCCTGCCCGGGTCAGGTGATACTGAGGTGTCGGCAACGGCTGTCTGACAGGGGGGGGGCAGGGGCGGGCATGGCACTTAACAACCAAATTTGGGTTGTGGTCCGTCAGTCGGGGGGGAGGGACGGCCCAGACACATGCAGCCCACCTAGACTCTGAGAGGTTATAGATCGGCTCAAAGACCTCCTCCCACTTCCCGCTCAGCACCAGATGAGGCGTGTTTAGACTGTGCACTTCCCAAACTAGGCTGCGGGTTTTGTGTATTGAATAAACTAAATATTATAGCTTCACCCAATGAGACAATTACTTGTTCTTTATCCAGAGTCTGAACACCCTGCTTTCAAACCCAAGCTTTTAAAAGCTCGATTCACTTTAGGATATTTTCAGGAGGCGCTTTATCGGCTTATAGGTTAAATTAACTTTCAAATGAATAGCATATATACAATGCACAAAATGAATGGGAAATCTTGTGGTTTTAATTCAAGGTTTGGACTGAAGGTCATCACTGGACATTTCAAAGCTTCTTAGAGGTCAGGAGCCTTCGGTGCTGCCGTGCTACTGGGGTTAGACGTGCTGAGTGCCTTCCTTTGCCTCTCTCATCAGCCATGAAACAAATAAGGCCTTTCTGAGGGTCTCAAGCTCGTTAGCCAATCAGCATCAATGTCTTTAATAAAGGATTATCATCTGGGCCCAGAGGTACTACTATTATGAAACTCAACAATTTAGATGTTTGTCCTTTGATGGCTAATATAGAAGAGAAGTAAGCAACTAGCAAATATGTGAATTCTCATTTCGTATCAGCAAGCTTGTTGCCATGGATTTAAAGTGTTCATTGATGTGTTTTGCAGGTATTGGCCTGGTTCGAAGAGGGAGAGGAAACCATAACAGCCTTCGTGGAGCCTTTTGTCATCTTACTTATTCTCATAGCCAACGCCATCGTCGGTGTCTGGCAGGTAAGAAAGCTGTGGCTGCTGTTTCTTGTGGGGAATTCAGCTCTATCAAATCCAAGGCTGCTGTCTGTACTTTATGAGAAGCATTGAATTAGCTTGCCAGAAGATATGATTGTACACAAAAGACCATAAACAATATTAGATGATCAGTGAAATATGCAGAAGTGGAGTGCCGCTACTAGGTTCTCTGTAATGCCGGCATATATGTGGCTGTTTTTTTCACCCCCATGTGGAGTGCAAGATGGGTGGCAGCCAATCCAGCATGTATAAAGACTCTTTGATCTGAGGATCATCACAAGGAGGTCTTTAGACTGAGCCATGGCTCTTTAGGTATCCTCTGATCTGAGTCCACTGGACCCCCTCACAAGGAGGTCTTTAGACTGAGCCACGGCTCTTTAGGTATCCTCTGATCTGAGTCCACTGGACCCCCTCACAAGGAGGTCTTTAGACTGAGCCACGGCTCTTTAGGTATCCTCTGATCTGAGTCCACTGGACCCCATCACAAGGAGGTCTTTAGACTGAGCCACGGCTCGCTGCCTCCTCAAGGTAAGGGTTAGGGTACGGTCTGTCTTTAGGGTTAAGGGTTAGGGTTAAGGTACAGTCTGCCTTTAAAGTTAAGGGTTAGGGTTAAGGTACGGTCTGCCTTTAGGGCTAGGGTTAAGGTTAGGGCTATGTCTGCCTTTGGGGCTAGGGTTAAAGGTTAGGGCTAGGTCTGCCTTGTTCTCTGATCTGAGCCCGCTCCCTCACTAGGAGCGCAACGCGGAGGACGCCATCGAGGCGCTGAAGGAGTACGAGCCGGAGATGGGGAAGGTCTACCGGCAGGACCGCAAGACGGTCCAGAGGATCAAGGCCAAGGACATCGTCCCCGGGGACATCGTGGAGGTCGCTGGTGAGTGACGGGTTGGACCGGAGACGTTGTTCTTCATACTTTTCTTTCCTCTATTGCGTTCGGCTGCAGGGTAAGGGTTAGTCGGTTGATTCTAACTCTTCCCAGGAAACCTCTGCAGTATTCCCTCTATGTAACTTCTTTGGATTTCTTTATGAATGCTCAAAGACATTGGGGCTTAAAAGTTGTGTATTAAACAAGAACTTGTTTTCTTGTACATTCTAATCGAATGGGTTCTCTGAAAAAAATAATAATTGAAATGAGCATTCCTTTAGCAGCTGCTGTTGACTTTTCATGTAAAGCAAGGATTATGAATATTCAGGCTTGGAAAGCTTTCAGCACACATTCGGTTGGATGGCTACAGCTGCACAGGTGACTCACTCTATAACACCAATGTATTTTGGGAACACACACACACACACACACACACACACACACACACACCTCTCTATCCGGTCTGAGGGGGACAGAGGGAGATGTTGTGGAATCCGGTTCTGGTCCAGGATTACCGCTGAGCCGTGGAGGGGAAGCAGCGCTCTGCTGTCTTGTTGTTGTTTTGTTTCACAGCCTTAGTGTGTATTTTTAGCGGTCATCGGCCGTATAGATGATGAAAGGCTGTATTTATAGCAGGTAGTGACAGTAGGGAGATGACAGGTGTTTGCTACAGTCCCCCCCCACCCCTCTCCATCCCACCAGGGAACAGTGGATGACGCGGGACCAAAGTCACCTTGACGAGGGCAGACAGTGAACTGAATGTATTTGGAGAATCTATCAACCTATTTTCTGCTCTTTATTTAAAAACTTGGTCAGACATCTTGCCCATTGAGTCTAAATAAGACAAGTTCAAATGTTTCCCTTGACATTTTTTGAAAAGCAATGTTCTTTAAAGATTTATTTGTTTTCGTCAAGCACATGTAGTGAACTTATAGCAGAGTCACATGCTGAAAATATTGCTGCAAGGTAAAAGAGCGATGGGGAGGATACAGGGGAATATCTATCGATACTACCGTCATGTCGTATAGCGCGACTCAGGACGGGAAATGCAGACCTCCTGCTGTTTTCATTATCTACTGAAAGCACAGTGGCTCTGCAGTCATCTCAATCAGCAATGTAAGCAAACCCATCGCCGTGCCAACAGAGTGCTAGGACAACATGCGCAACATGGCCCTTACTGACCACCCTGTACAGAGGTGGGGAGCTCCGGCCTCTGCAGACTAACAACATCACACTTAAACATCGTCTGTGTGAGTCACTGCGGATGGCAGTAGTTTGTTTTAACTGAATATGATCCATCATGTCTGTCTATCGTCGACTGCCTACCTCCTATTAATGCCCTTTGGAAGTGAGTCATTCATGACTGATATTGATCCATATAACATGTGTTGTACATTTAGGAGCCTAGCCTGACGGGGGTGTTTTTATCTTACCCAATACTAGGCCTGGTTAGTTATATAGTCAGGTCGAAGGTCACTGCAACTCTTAATATTTATTTATTTTGCCGTCAGCATAGCAACCCTTCAGGGACAGAATTGTGACACGGAGGCAGAGTGAGATGCAGTTGAAATGGAAAATTTCTGCCTAAGTGCAGTGGACTGTCTGTGGCTGCATGACTGCAGGGATACTGAACTGCTGTCACCTGCACACTTTCTTTGAGACAGTTTTCAGAGGGAGCTCATCAGTAGTGTATTCCATCATCAGAGGGCCGGAGGCCATGCGGAGCCCCTTTCACACATGCAGTCTTTCCCTGCAATGTTCAAGAAGCTATCCCGCATGGCTTCATGTGTGAATGGGAACAGGGGTTGATATTCTGGGAAATCTGCACAGGCAATTTGCTTGCTCGAGCCCTATTCACATTTGCAAGGAGAGTCATGTTAAGGCTTACATCGCAAGACGCTTTTAATTTATGCCAACCAATCACAGGACTCGGGAGGATGAAGAATGTGCGACAGTTACCCCACAAATGCTTTTCAGGTGATTCCATAACAATATCAGTGCAGCTTATTTTGCTTACAAACATGCTACTTCTTTCAAGAATGGAAACAAAACTGATTCAGAAATAAGTGAGGTCCTCTTAGTCCTTAGTTGTTAAATGGCTGTTGCATTGTTTGTGTCCGTCCCCTATTTATTCTATAAATTCCCATTAATAGTTCAATGAGTGAAAGAGGGTTCAGAAAGGTCGGTTTGAGCCAGTAGCGTGGTTTGGGTGACGCACCGACAGGTTTTTCCTGCTGAACCGGCCCGGGTCCTGTTGCCCCAGAAACAGAACGGCGCTCACATGTGTGTGCATGTGGTCCCCTATTCCTGCTACGGGGAGGAGTAAGAATGCTTTGGTGGTTCACTACAGGTCATAGGCTCACCCAAAAAACACTTGTTTGAATACTCAAATTAAAATCTGCAACTGCTCATTTCGTAAAACAATAACATATTTCTAACCTCCAAAATAGGAAACATGATTACGTTGCTGTTTGCTGCATTTAAAAGAAAGGGAGCAAAGCCAGAGCCTGTTGTTGGGTCTGTTGGCATTGGTATAGATGATGAGTCTTGGGACTTCAGTGGGGTGTGAAGCTCCCGGTGGTTTGATGTGCAGCTTCTTACAGATAATCGCATACTGGGTCTGATTCTCTTGTGCGCATAATTTCGCCTGGTAGTGATAGGGAGGGACTAGCGGGGGTGGAGGGGGGGGCGGGAGTCTCATCCTCTGCTGTTGTGTGCATCGTTAGATGACCTTATAGGGTGCTGCTCTCGGGACAGTGATCCAACACCGGGGCCTGATAGACAGAGGCTGTAGCCTCCCTCACCATAGGCTGGTATTCCAAACGTGTGTGTGTGTGTGCGTGTGCTGCCAAGGCAAACGAGTTGTAGCCGCTTCTTAGATTTCTATGTACTTTTTAAAATTAGATTATATAATATAACGAGGTCCAGACCTCTGTGACCTCATAGCTGGCTACGGCAATGTTTGCATCCCCTGTTGACGTCAAATCCCGCCCCATGTTGAGTTCTGGAATCCGGACTGCAGTTCCCTTGTGAGAAGGATGTCAGGCTTGCATGTATGACCAACAGCAGCAGAGTATGACGAGCATCGCCTGGAGAACTTCAGAAACACTTGTGGGCTTCCTTCCCCTCCTTCTCCCAGACAATATCAAGCCCTGAAACGGTTTCCTGCTCCTTCAGTTCTGCTCACTCTGTTACTGTACGTCATACATCATACATGGCAAGTCAAATAAACAGGCCAGTCAAACATGGACAGGCAGTCTAAATACAGCAGGATTTCAGCCAATCAAAGTTGTTCTTGTAACAAAAACAAAACAAATAAAATCTATATATATAATTATCATTATTATTATTTACTAAAGCCTCAAAGGTACATTTACTTTTTGTGAAGTCTGGTTATGCGTATGGATGGATGTTACATTCAGTTTCCCTTCCTGAATCCGTGCTAAACAAGATGTTCATGTGCTAGATCCTAACAGCCAGTTTAAAGTCCACAGTCCAGCTCTACAGCACAAAAGACTCTTGGTGGTGCTTCTCAGTATGTTGACTCGGTGGTAGTAGCTAGGGAGTAGCGAGAGGGTTCTACCCAAAACAAGTAACCAGCGATGGCAATTAAATCCAAAATAGTTTTCAGTGCAAATTCTTTGTTAGTTTGTTTGTTGTTAGTCAAACAAATATAACGACAGAATAAGTTCCCCGTATTTGATTTGCTATAGAGTCGGATGGTCTTAATCATCTTTATTAAGATTCACAGCTGTTGATACAAAGGTGGGAACAAGGAAACTCTGTTTGAATAGCCAAAGTTGAAGCTGGCCACCAGCCAGTTGTTGGCATTTGTTTCTCTGCCAACCTCAGCAGCAGGTGATGGGCAGGGGACAGAAGTCTAGTGGAAGGTTTAGTGGCGACAGTGAGGAGGAAAGTCTCTTTGGTGAGCAGCAGGGCGTGTCACCTGTCGACCAGGAGTCTGAAATAGCCTCCTCCAGCTCTTTGTTGAAGCTGCCATCAGCAGCCTCCCCTTGGCCCACTGAACCACACAGCAGCGTTTGCTGTGCCAATCAAGTCCCTGCGGGCAGGGTCAACCTCGCCCAGCACGCTGGTTGAGACGCACTCATCTGAACGGATCACATATTGATGACATGAGGCCTTCGTCCGACCACAGACCTGCAGTCTGAGGACATGATGTCTAAAGAGACAGCTGGCCTGCTACCAAGAAGGATGTTGATATTGGGGGACAGATGATATACACACCTACATTTCACTTTAGTTGAGGTTAGAGCAGGTCTGCGCAGTAACAAACTGGTGCTAACACAATGCTGCCCATAACTCAGCAGGGAACAGGCTGGCAGCATGTCCTACACATCTTGCCTTGTTGTTTTCATGATCGTTAAATCCACTGCTTTAAGTATTTACTGGCACATGGAGCTTTTCTCTTGGCACGCCTCCTAATGGCAGGGAAATTTCTACAAATGTCCGCTGCTTGTAAAGTTCAGTCTATTGGAAAACCGTTCTGTTTGATTTCAGTTTCTCAGCAAGTTGTTAATCAACATGCACGTTTCTTTGTCTAAATGCAGCATAACGTAATTAAGCTTTTATTGTTGAAGGATGGATTACACACTAAGTAATATGCCTGTAAGAAACCCTAAAGACAGGCTTCACTTCTCAAGGTCTGTTGTTCTGTATTTAGATGTTCAGAGACTCAGCTGACCTCAGCTTTCGCCTAAAACCAGCCCGTGTCTCCAGTGATTGGCAGACACTCACTGGGAGATGAGAGTTCTTGGCACCACTGTAGGTACACTTAATGAGTTGGCATGTACACCTGGTGGTCCTTCCCAGAGATGCATGAACAATAATATGTCACAGCTTGTAGATCTCAATGCGGCCCTTGAAGGTTGCAGAGTTTACACCAATGCACACCGGCGGAATCCCTGAATCTGTGCCAGGGGATTTACCCACATACATTCAGTGGTATGGGTTTGGGCGGGGGTTTTTCTCACAGACAGTGTGGCTACCATTTTATTCTGCATGCTGGTGGACTAAAGTCTAACAGCTGTTTGTGTGCCGTGTGTCACACCCTAACTTGATCAGCACATGGGGGATCTTTTATTGAAATTATTTTGAATTCTGCTTTCTCCTCCCATTCTATGTCTGTGTTCCCCAAAATGAAATCCTTACATCAGTACTAGTCTTTATCCTCAAGTCTCGTCGCTTTTAGTTGTCTAGATTCAAAGACTATTTCAGCTAGTTGTCAGGGGGTCTTCCTACATCTCTCTGTGGTTGAAGCGTGTACCACCAACTCTGCCCCAGTCTAAGATAATCCATTAGTATTCTCCAAAGGTAGGCCTATATGTAGGCTAAGCAATTCACATGAAAGTGTGGCACAGGCTGCACAGGCTGAACTATTTCCCCACTTTCCATGGCCTTTATATACTATCAAGATACTGAATTAGGTCACTGCAATTCAAATGTGCCAGAATTGGCCTTTTCCTTTGAGACAGGACTGTTAATGGCTCACAAGTTCCTCAATTCCCTTCCTCCCCTTTCTTTCTCCTGCCATTGTCACTTGCTCGGATGCTGAAGCCTGCTTGTGCAAATCATGGGCCGCTTTCTATAAAGGCTCCATTAAGGATGGTTTCATGAGCAACAAGATGTGATTCAATGGTGGCAGTCTCAGGGCCGCAAATCCTTAACATGAGTCTCTTAGGACACACAATGCTGCTTCATTCTGTATGCAGTGTAGCCGAAGAAACTCCCAACTACTGATAACCAGGACCACTCATTTACCCCCTTTTGTTTTAGGATTCACACAAAATACATGCTGGCCTCTTGTAGCATCTTTGGAGCTCCAGATATTTATTATTCCACGCTAATTGATCAACAAAGCGGCCTGCTACATTGAAGTGTTAATTAATTAATCTGTGTTATTAATTGTGTTCACAGTTGGAGACAAGGTCCCTGCAGACATCCGTCTCTCTTCCATCAAGTCCACAACGCTGAGGGTGGACCAGTCCATCCTGACAGGTAGGGTGCTGGCTCCAGCCCGCTTCTCATTCTCAGGGTCGTCTTGTACATTGTTTTGGTCCTTAAATTTTCCAACCTTTTTTCCATTTGTTCCAGTTGGACAGATTTTAAATTGGGGTTAAGTGAATGAATCTTTGCTCATTCAGAAACCTTCTAGTGATTATCAGAATACGTGGTATGATCAACGTGACGTGAAGCAGACGGTACTGAGTGAAGCCTCTGCTCTCTTTCAGGTGAATCCATCTCTGTGATCAAACACACTGACCCAGTGCCGGACCCCCGGGCCGTCAACCAGGACAAGAAGAACATGCTCTTCTCTGTAAGCGTTCTGCACCAATCACCTTTCTCCTGCTGGTCCAGAGGTTCTTCCAGAGGCCATCGGTTGACTTGTTGTTGTCCCTTACGTTAGACTGAGATCCTCTTGATGATGCGTGACGTGGCGAGACATGTGACATGTGCGTTTTTTCTTGTCCCCCTCAATCCTCAGGGCACCAACATCGCGGCCGGCAGGGCGGTCGGCGTGGCGGTGGCCACGGGCGTCAACACGGAGATCGGGAAGATCCGCGACGAGATGGCGGCCACGGAGCAGGAGAAGACGCCGCTGCAGCAGAAGCTGGACGAGTTCGGCGAGCAGCTGTCCAAGGTGATCACGCTCATCTGCATCGCCGTGTGGATCATCAACATCGGCCACTTCAGCGACCCGGTGCACGGGGGCTCCTGGATCCGCGGTGCCGTCTACTACTTCAAGATCGCCGTGGCGCTGGCGGTGGCGGCCATCCCCGAGGGCCTGCCCGCTGTCATCACCACCTGCCTGGCGCTGGGCACGCGGCGCATGGCCAAGAAGAACGCCATCGTCCGCTCGCTGCCCTCTGTGGAGACGCTGGGCTGCACCTCTGTCATCTGCTCGGACAAGACGGGCACCCTGACCACCAATCAGATGTCGGTCTGCAGGGTGAGTCTACGCAGCCCCCTGTACTCCTTACCATCAGCTTCCTCCTGCGGGCTGCTCATTTAAACACAAAACCATTCAATACAATATCTGACAACCAAACAACCAAAAACAAATATTAATTTGCAGGGACCTTTATCCATGTCTTAGGTTGATGCGTTTTTTTATTGAGCGCAAACGGCAGATAATGGGATGACGGTGAATTCAATCAGATGAAAATGTGATGCAGGAGACCGTATCAGAGCATGGCGCTGCTCTGGGTGCTGTTGGATAACTTGCTGTGGTGCTGTTGCATAACTGACCTTGCGTCACTGCTGCATAGCAATTCAGCCTCTCCTTCCATCTATCGCCTCTCTCTCTTGCGCTCTTTCTAATCCTCTTTCCCGCTTCCTTGTGACAGCCCATAGCTGCTTAGCATAACGCACACACCAGACATGGGCATCTTTCAGCTTAACATCCCTTTATCGCCCATGCGTTGAGTTTCCTGAACGCGATGACTATGCAGTTCTCAGAATAGTTCCTCAGTTCCGCCCCTGGTGGCCTAGAGCCCCTCTAAGACTTCACCAGTGCCCTGCGCTTCCCCTTATCAAGATGGCCATGGCTGCATACTGGAATGTGTCATTCGCAAAGTAATGGACTTGTCAAGTGATATGATGGCACGCATCCCACTGCCAGCCGGGATATTTACTTTGGCTCGCTGAGACGCTGCCCACGTTATTTACGAGGGAGAGCGTAATGCCCTTCTAAGCACATGAAGCCGGCCAACCCACCCAGGCCGTCCCCAGAGAAACACCGGCTACAGCTGGAACCGTTTCCCCCGGCGCTCCCGGCGCCTAGCGGTCTATGCTGCCCTCTGCTGCAGCGCTCGGGAACCTCAGGCCTCTGGGTGTCCTCTAACCCTAACCTCTGCTGCAGCGCTCGGGAACCTCAGGCCTCTGGGTGTCCTCTACCCCTAACCTCTGCTGCAGCGCTCGGGAACCTCAGGCCTCTGGGTGTCCTCTAACCCTAACCTCTGCTGCAGCGCTCGGGAACCTCAGGCCTCTGGGTGTCCTCTACCCCTAACCTCTGCTGCAGCGCTCGGGAACCTCAGGCCTCTGGGTGTCCTCTAACCCTAACCTCTGCTGCAGCGCTCGGGAACCTCAGGCCTCTGGGTGTCCTCTAACCCTAACCTCTGCTGCAGCGCTCGGGAACCTCAGGCCTCTGGGTGTCCTCTAACCCTCCATGGTTCCTCTTGTGTTGTCAGATGTTCATCATGAACCAGGCGCCTGGGGCCGAGGGCTCCCTGACGGAGTTCACCATCACAGGCTCCACCTACGCCCCCGAAGGAGACGTGTAAGTGTTGCTGACGCGGCCTGCCACCACACAAACTCTTCCACGCCCGCACCTCCACGGACACACCTCCATACACACACACCTCCACACACGCACCTCCACACACACACGTCCACGCATGCACCTCCACACACACACCTCCACGCATGCACCTCCAAAGACACACCTCCACACACACACCTCCACACACACACCTCCCTAGACACATCTCCCCAGACACGCCTCCCTAGACACACACCTCCCGAGAAACATACCTCCCCAGACACACATCTCCCGAGACACACACCTCCCCAGACACACACACATCCCCAGACACACACCTCTCTACACACACACCTCCCCAGACACACACACCTCCCGACACACATATCTCCCCAGACACACCTCCCGAGACACACACCTCCCCAGACTCACCTCCACACACACCGCCCCACACCGTCTCAGACACGGTGCAGTGAGCACACAATGCAAACTGCTCCTCTTTTCACTCCAGGTACCACGATGATAAACTGGTTAAAAGCTCCCAGTATGATGCTCTGGTGGAGCTGGCCACCATCTGCGCTCTGTGCAACGACTCGTCCCTGGACTTCAACGAGGTAGGGCCTCCGCCTCTCCCCTGTCTGTTTCCATTAGAGGTACCTAGCGCCGTCCTCACGGCACTGTGTCGTTCCAGGCTAAAGGAGTGTACGAGAAGGTCGGCGAGGCCACCGAGACCGCCCTGACCTGTCTGGTGGAGAAGATGAACCCCTTTGACGCGGAGGTCCAGAACCTGTCCAAGATCGACCGAGCAATGGCCTGCAACTCTGTAAGTTGACGCGTTGACGTCCAAGCCACACTCGAAAGTACTTTTCCTACAGATTTAGCTGACGTGTGTGTTTGTTCGCGTGCGTGTCCGTCCCCCAGGTCATCAAGCAGCTGATGAAGAAGGAGTTCACCTTGGAGTTCTCCAGGGATCGCAAGTCCATGTCGGTCTTCTGCACTCCCAACAAGTCCCGCTCCTCCCTGGGCAAGATGTTTGTCAAGGTAAGGATGCCCACGATGCATTGGGGGCTGGATTAGCCTGATGACTATGGAGCAGTGGGGGCTGAGGACCATGAAGCAGTGGGGGCTGATGGATAAGGAAATGGACGATGACGGGTTTGTTCCGACAGGGGGCCCCAGAAGGCGTGATCGACCGCTGCACCCACGTGCGCGTGGGCACCAATAAGGTCCCGCTCACCCCGGCCATCAAGGAGAAGGTGCTGGCCACCATCCGGGACTACGGGACAGGCCGGGACACGCTGCGCTGCCTGGCGCTGGCCACCCGGGACACCCCCCCCAAAGTGGAGGACATGAACCTGACGGAGACCGCCAAGTTCGCCTCCTATGAGGTAAGCCCCCTCGTTGTCTGCCGGATTCAGTTGGTCGGGCACAGGTAGCATGGGGTCTCTGAGTCATAGAGAACAGCGCATAGAGGACAACCTGTCTCATAGAGGACGTCCTGTCTCTGAGTACAGCCAACCTGGTGTCCTGGAGAACACCCAGCCATCCTACAGACACGCAGCCATGCTTACAAATTTAAATCAAGTCCAATGTCCTCAATTGGTTGTAGTCTTCAGTCCACACTTTGACCCCCCCCCCCAACCCTTGCCCCAAAAGAGCATGGAAGACGCCTAGAGAAGGGATCCCTGCTCCCAGAGACAGGGTTAGACACCGTGTACGGCCACCATCGCCACATGTCCATTCATGAATCCTTTCCCTCCCCCAGTCGGACCTGACCTTCGTGGGCTGCGTGGGCATGCTGGACCCCCCCCGCCAGGAGGTGGCCGCCTCCATCAAGCTATGTCGCCAGGCGGGCATCCGCGTCATCATGATCACCGGCGACAATAAGGGCACGGCCGTGGCCATCTGCCGGCGCATCGGCATCCTGCCGGCGACGGGCGACGTGGACCACCTGGCCTTCACTGGCCGTGAGTTCGACGACCTGTCGCTGGCTGCCCAGCGCGACGCCGTCACCAACGCCTGCTGCTTCGCCCGCGTCGAGCCCTCGCACAAGTCCAAGATCGTGGAGTTCCTGCAGGGCTTCGACGAGATCACTGCCATGGTGACTATGAACGCCGCGGTCGTTTCTTACTGACTCCCTTCCTACTGACTCACATACTGAACGAATAGGAGCATCATGTTCACACCGCGCCAGATGAAGGGCGTTTGACCGGCTGTTTGGGAGGAGCATCCGAAGACATGAGTGACTACTACATGATGTAGATGATGATGATGATGAGGATGCCTGTTATTCTTAACCTCCTGTGGCTCCTCCCCAGACCGGTGACGGCGTGAACGACGCCCCGGCCCTGAAGAAGGCGGAGATCGGCATCGCCATGGGCTCTGGGACCGCCGTGGCCAAGTCGGCCTCGGAGATGGTCCTCGCCGACGACAACTTCAGCTCCATCGTGGCGGCGGTGGAAGAGGGCCGCGCCATTTACAACAACATGAAGCAGTTCATCAGATACCTCATCTCCTCCAACGTGGGCGAGGTGGTCTGGTGAGTTGGGGGGCTGGGGGCAGCAGAGCTTAGAGACCAGTGAAAAAGGATTCATCACCAGCAATGCATATTTCACATGTAGAAAGGTTATAGTGAAATATAAAGGGTTATGGTATGAATCGGAAATCCGTATTTGCTGAAAATGAACAGACAATCTTTTAGCACGGGGAGGAATCCTGCTGAATCGCATGACCGTCACCAGGCGGTCAGAGACCCGCCAGGCGGTCAGACCTGTCAGGCTGCTGACCCGTCCCCTGTCCTCCCCCCAGCATCTTCCTTACGGCGGCGCTGGGCTTCCCCGAGGCCCTGATCCCCGTCCAGCTGCTGTGGGTTAACCTGGTGACGGACGGCCTGCCCGCCACCGCGCTGGGCTTCAACCCCCCCGACCTGGACATCATGGACCGCCCCCCCCGCAACGCCAAGGAGCCCCTCATCTCAGGCTGGCTCTTCTTCAGATACCTGGCCATTGGAGGTTTGCTCTAAAACCTTTTTTTTATCGTTTTGTGTCTTCTTTTTGGTTTTTACTGGCTGTGACATGCTGTGGTCGTCTGGTTCTTAATGACTGTTTGCTGCAGGTTACGTGGGCGCTGCTACGGTCGGAGCCGCTGCCTGGTGGTTCACGGTGGCGTCGGACGGGCCGCAGGTCTCCCTGTACCAGCTGGTGAGTCCACCTGCCAGTTCCTGGCTGCTCTTGGTTTAAGACGAATCCTCCCTGACCGCTCTTCTCTCTCTTCCCCAGAGCCACTTCCTCCAATGCTCGGCAGACAACCCTGACTTCGAGGGCCTGGACTGCCACGTGTTTGAGTCTCCGTACCCCATGACCATGGCCCTGTCCGTGCTGGTCACCATCGAGATGTGCAACGCTCTGAACAGGTGAGCGCTGCTGCGCTGGGGGACTTGAATATCGTTCAGATGAGCGGCTCGTGAAGAACCCAGCTGCAGGATGGGTTCTTCACGAGTGACCGGGGCTCGTCTCATATCCAGCGACCAACACTAGGCAGGAGGTCTTTGTTAAAGAACCGGCTTTGTTAGGACCGCGCTCCGACAGGGTTCTCCCTGAATGGGGCAAACTTGCACACGGAGGTCTGGCCTTGCAAGATTATGCAGGCAGAATGGGAGATGCTAAATCCTCAGTTGTTTTGGTCCTTAGAGACAAACGGCTCACTGCCACGTGCGTTTCTTTCGTCTCTCCGTCAGTCTGTCTGAGAACCAGTCCCTGCTGCGCATGCCGCCCTGGGAAAACGTGTGGCTGCTGGGGGCCATCTGCCTCTCCATGTCCCTGCACTTCCTCATCCTCTACGTTGAGCCGCTGCCCGTAAGTCTGCTCCTATTTTTCCTTCTTAAGGCTCTGTCTCCTCACTGTCCAATGAGGAGGTGGACGACTTCAGGGGGATCATCTGATCATCTTTCTCAGGGTGTCAAAAAAACCTTTTATTTGAAACGCAATGTAATAAATATAGATATTGCCACGTTGGACTCTACGACCGGTACGGTCGTAGAGTCTCATCAGCAGATATCACGAAGATGTTGCGCTACGGCACTAATGTGGCTGGTTGTCATGGAAACGGTCCAAGTACAGAGACGCAGCAGCTGTTAATACTCCACCCAACTGGTCCCAGTCACAGTGCCTTTCTAAAACAGATAGAGCTTGTGTCCACAGGTTCTAGAACAGACGGGTTTGTGTCCACAGGTTCTAGAACAGACAGCTTGTGTCCACATGTTCTTACACCTCTTCACTCTGTCCCTCCCGCAGGTCATCTTCCAGATCACGCCCCTGGACGCCACCCAGTGGGTGATGGTGCTGAAGATCTCCCTGCCCGTCATCCTGCTGGACGAGGTCCTCAAGTTCATGGCCAGGAACTATCAGGAATCGGGTAAACAGCTGGACGAGCCGGCGGCTAAGGGCCGCCCACTGTGTGCATGCGTGGAGGGCGTGTCCTGGCCCTTCGTGGCCATCTGCCTCCCCCTGGTGGTGTGGATTTACAGCATCGACACTAACGCCACCGCCATGTTTTGGCCCTGAGTGACTCCCTGCTGGTCCACCCCTCACCTCCATCCGCCCTGTGCACCTGTGTGACGTGGACATTAACACACACCGACACACATACAAACACACACCTACACCTACACACATACGCACACACTCTGTTTGTTAACCCCACCATTTCATTAACTTGGAACACCAACTGCATCAACTTGAGTTTCAGGTCTTGTGTCGTTTGTTTAGTTTTTTGTATCAAGGACATTTTCACATTCCATGTTTTTTTTATTCTTTTTTTGTTTTTCTATTTAAGACGTTTGCTCAAGGTCCATCATTACAATTACATGAAGCCTTTCTTTGTTTTCACCTTTTGTTCAAGAAGCACAGAGGGCAGGAGGTCATGACCTGTACAGAGAATTTACACTATTTTAGGATTCAAGTTTTTGTAATTTTTGGGAAGGCTGTGAGGGAACATGAGTTGTGGCTTGCGTGATCATGATCATTTTGGACATTAAAGTTAAAATAGTTGATGGACTCTTTAATTCAGTCTAGGATGCGGAGGGAGCCTTAACTACATAAAGATGAATAACTATCTCTCTCGGCATGAACCACTAGCCGCTACCCCTTATTGTTTTAGCTCTGAATCATGGTCCTCTTGTTGTCTGCGTCGGGCAGAGCACAGCTACCTCAATGCTGTTGATGTGACTGTAACCATCTTTTATTTTGAACAGCCTTTTCTTCTCATATCGATTGTTGAGGTACGCGCCAATTTGCTTTTGTAAATTAGACACATCCTAAAGACACTTGCACCAATAATTGCTGTTTCTATGTTAAAATGTCTTTGTTCATTTAAGACGGTTTGATTTCGTTTTTGATCTAGAAGCGGCTGTTTAAAACTTGTTTACTTGAAACACTCTGGCTTTTTATTTACAAAATATATATTTAGGTTCACTTATAAAAATTCAGTCTTTCGTTCTGAATTCAAATTACTTTCTTTAATCTTTTATAATTGATATCTAATGTGCACATACTGTACTTGAATATGGACATGGACGCCATGGGTGTTATCATCTGAGCACAAACTAATAGGTGGGGGGGGCGGGGGGGGACTGGTACGTTGAGGAAGTACAACTAGTTGACCCACACTACTCTGTATAGCTACAACTAGTTTACACATCCTCTGGTTGTATATCTGTATATAGCACACAAAGTATTCTCTATGTATGTATAAATATATAGGTTTGGTTTCCAACGTGCGAGGGCTTGTAGGTAGCGTTCCTGTAGGTTTCTTGCATGATCGCCCCAATATTACCAGGCCAGTTTTCTTCAATTTGCCTAAAGCTGTTATTTGTTCCAACGCCTTCCAAGCCGTTGGACTGCGTGAGTAACCTCCACCTGCATGCTCCCGGTCCTAACCAAGCTCTGCCCCACAGCTGCTTTGTTTTAATGTAGATCGCTACTGGAGGAAAGCATGCTGGGAGTCATTGTTCTATATTTTCTTGATTAATTGCCTTCAATGTCACCAAGTGCCAGGCTATAACCAGAGCCCTCTGCATTGTCTGTCCTGGCTCAGGGCAAACCTGGCCATGTTTATGATTGTAAAGAAACTAATGACTGACTGGATAACTGGCCAACGCTGACATTTAAGCGCCACAATTTTTTTTGGTGTTCTAAGCTCCAGTTTCTTTCCCCTTGCTAACGGTGCAGCCTTTACCACTTTATTTTTTAACCAGCAAATAAAAAACAAGTGAACATCCTTTAAAGGAATGCTGGTCAGACCCCATGACCTGTGGTTCCATATGTTCTATTGATTTGGCTCTCTCTCTTTTTCCCCTGCAGCTAAGGCCAAGTAAGCCCTCCTCTCATCTTATGTTCCTTCCAGGATCTGAGAGGGTCTGTTTTCTTATTTTCTTCGGTCATGCATGTGTGTTGAGAGGAACAAAACATATCCCCAGACCTGGCTGTCAATTAAGAAAATTCTATAAATGGCAATTCTTTTATTTTTTATAAATCCTACATGTTTTGATTTGAACCAGTTGATCTCATGTCCCCAGTCTTTTCTTTAAGCATGTAAAGTCGTTAAGACTCTTTCAATCTAGAGAACTGTTCTCATCCTTCAATGGTTGATGTACACTGAACAACATTCTGGGATGTCCTGAAACATCAGCCATTCATTTGACCAGCTCTCCATTGATGTATAATATAGGCAAATTGTAAAAGACTACTTGTTCACGTAGTACAAACGAGGCTAAACATGACAACGGTCATCTTTCCTAAGGAAATACTTTACATCGGTCCTAATTTAATATAATTGTAGAGAGACTGTGCTTTCCACTGAGATGTGACGTGTCCGAGGTAGATTCCTGCTATTGGAAAAGCTTAAGGGTGCAGTGTTGTATACATTTTAACATGAGAAAGGCCTTCTATTTCCATCTTGGCCGAACTGCTGTGCTGTGATATCAGAAATGGAAATTGTACAGGATCACAAACTGTGGTTTCAGGTAAATAAATCGTATACAGAAGTGTTTTTCTTCCCTTTTTAAAGGTCAGAATTAATCATTGAAGTGGTTAGGATTTATTGACAAATGGGAGTACTTCGATCAAGGTTTTTTTCTACCACCCGTTTTAAACATCTAGACTCTAGATGATTCAAAGTGTCTTTGCAAGTACAGGTTTATGCTCACCGAGAAAGCCAGCAAGACTGCATCAATTAACGTATTTAACAATGTAGTACTGAAAGTATTAGTCAGCAATTTATTTGGGGATTGACTAAATGTAAGAATGCAATACTCTGTATTTTGATTCTCTTCCAGCTCTTGGCTGCTTGTCAGAAAATGCAAGCACATTTTAGACATTAAATACTTGTAATGGGCATGTGCATCATTTTATAATGTTCTATTGGAAAATAATCATGGAAAGTCGCGTCTAAATTAACTATGGGTCACAAAGCCAAGGAGTAAAGCATTTATTATACAAGTATAATAAAAAAAATACAAAAACACTAACATTACACTTAAAAGGGTGAGAGAATATTTGAAAAAGTTAATGTCCAACATAAACATTTTATTTACAAAGGCAAACTGAGGGGAGTCTCAAGAATGTATTAATATTCAAGACCACACATGAAACGAAGACAGTTCAGAGGCAACCGGGTCAAAAAAGCAGACAAAACTAAATATGACCTGAACACTCGCGTGTTCAGGAGTCAAGACTTTAAACTTGGTGACATGGTACATATGACTTGAACACCTGGGCGTTAGGAATCAAGACTTACTTTGAATTTCAGCGGTCTTACATGTAATTTTTTCTTAATCTGTAGCTGAGAAACAAGAAAATGACAAAAAATAAATTCATATCCTGGCACTGTCAACACCACATGTTCAGTTACATTCTCCATGAAACCCCTTGACCCCTCGAGGGGACGACGCCGCCATTGGCCAGCAGCCTTTTGCACCGCATCCCTGCAGCGGCACGCTCAATGAACGGTGAATCAAAAGGTCCCCTGCTGCGGCCATGTCGGGGCAGCTGGGGTTAGGGTGGGGTCACTGCATGCCAAACCACTGCTCCTGGTCAGCCCACTGAGCCGCCTCACTGTCGCTGCCTTCCAGGTCCCCCTCCTCCCCGCTGCCCTCCATGTCGTCTCCGTCCAGCTCCACCGTGGCGTCCGTAGGGCTCTCCTCCTTCTCCATCTTCTGCATGCCCTCCAGAGACTTCTGGTCGTTGGGATCCAGGCTGTTCACAGAGGGCACAAAGATAAAGTCAAAGACACGGGGACCCAGGGAAGGGTTCAGTGCTTTGACATGGACCCTGTAAACCCCGGCGGTACTCGTTTGATGTTGTCGGGAGAACTGGTGTGAATCAGTGTTAGCCAAATTGCATCCGCCAACGTTGTATAACAATTGCAGATGCTTTGCTCGGACTCAGTATCCAAGTCCCCATAAAGCATGGTGTCAAGAGCCTGGTGAACTTTATAAAGTCCTCTGAAAGTGACACACTCCAAACTGAACCAGATAGAGGGTGTGCTCTTACCTCAGGGCTATGCTGTACTGGTCCATGGCTTCTTGGTAATCATTGACTGCCACCAGGAAATCCCCCAGCATTCTGTGCAGGACACAGTCGCTCTGATTGGCCAGGGCGTTGCGGAGGAGAGCAATCCCTTCTTCATATTTCTGTTCTCGGCCTTTAACGAGGGGGAAAAACACAAAAGTCAAATATAGAGCAGGGCTTCGTATTTCATGTTGGTGATGACAGTGCTACTACTGCGTACTCAGCAGCTCAGCCTTCTTGACGACGGCCTTGGTGTAGTCAGGCCTCTGGGCCAGGGCCTTGTCCAGCAGGGCCTTGGCCTTCTCCTGGGTCACCGGGTCCTCCAGGCAGACCGTGGCCAGGATGGTCAGGGTCTGGGCGTTGGCGCCCAGGGTTTTGTAGATGTTGTTGGCCATCCCCATGGCCTCTCGGATCCCATTGGATGCAAGGTAACAGTCGATCAGACCTGGCGAGAGAAGGACCTAGTTTGTTATTTTACATGCAATAAACTTCCTCTGCTGCCGAGGTCCTTATTTGACCTCTCGACCCCAAGTGTTTTGTCATGAGCCAATAAAATCAAATATTAAAATATCAACCCCTCCGTTCCTCTTTTACTTCTGAACACATTAAGTAAGAGGTGCTCAGAAGGGCATTTCATGTCGTCTTTAACAGAGGTAAAGAGGGCGTGCCTTCGTAGCAGTCCAGGCGGCACGGCGCCAGCCTCATGGCCTCTCTGAAGTGGATGATGGCCTCCTGGACCCGGCCCATGTTCCTCAGCGCTGCCCCTTTCAGCAGGAGGGCCTGCACACTGTTGCTGTTCAGCTGGATGGCCTTGGCCCCGAGGTACAGCGCCCGGGAGTAGCGCTTACTGTAGAAGCTGTGACAGCTGCCAGAAGAAAAGAACACAGAAGATCCATCAGAGGCTCCCATGCACGAGAAACGCTCAGAAAGCCTCACATCTTCATCGCCCAACATGTGACTACGCAGTGCCAAAGATAAAACACTGTGAAACTAACCCACTGTGTGGCTTACCGGCCCACCTGCAGCCTCATATATGAATATGTATTCAAATATCTGAATTTGTATATGAATGAACCACTTCCAATCGGTGGGTTGGCTGACTCACCCGGAGATGACCCATGGTTCAGCGTGCTGATCAGAGATGTTGAAGAGTCTTCCCCCCAGGACCTCCACGTCCTCCAGGTGTCCCTCTCGGGCCATCAGATAGCCGTACACGTCCATGCCTGCAGCACAAGGAACCATAGGAAACGTATTCAATATGTAGGATATGAAAGGATAGTGTCGTAGCAGCATAGTAGGGTGGTCCACTGAAAGCTAAACGGGTTCTGGGTTTAATCCTCTCTGTGAAGCATCCTTTAAGGGGGTAAAAGCTCAGAACTGTACTGAGAAGACTGCAAGGTGATGCTTTTATTTAGTCTTTTCCATATGTGAAACGTCTGCTATATGCAAAGGTCTGCTGCCAACTTATTTGCAGTTTGTAGCAAATTTAAATCCATGTAATCAAAAGGACAAATAAGGAGCTTTAGGAACAACATATTATATTACATAGCACAATTACAATCCAACTCAGTGACATTAAATGTCTTGGGAGAGGGTTAGAGTGCAAACTGCACCTTTGATGAGGTAGGGGTCCAGCATCTGGGCCTGTTCAAACTTCAGGATAGAGTTCTTCGTATCCCCGGCCCTGAAGTAGACGTCAGCCAGGCTCACCAGCAGGTCCACGTTGTCCCGCAGAAGAGACTTTTTCTCCAGAGAGCTAGAAACACGGCGGCCATAAGAAGCTGTTACATGAATAGATTCCCTGTTTGAATTGGTTATGCAGGAGATGGGGATTTTAGGGAGTTCCACCAGACTACATGCAACGCCAGACTACATTATTCAGCTAGCAGCCATATTAGTTTGTTTGATGAGGAAACTATGAGACGCCATTAAAAAGCCTTCTATATGCAACCTGGGTACGAAATGGAATGCAGTACTTGCATTGAGTTGTCATGGTTTCCAAAAATGTGAGATTAAGCAACCAAGCTAATGCCGACCGACAGGTGCTGGGTGAATAGGGTGGCTCACCAAATGGTGTTGATGGCCCTCTGATTGTCCCCGGCATGTACGAAGGCGTATGCCTTGATCCACACGGAGAGCCAGTCCAGGTTGGGGATGCTCTGGATCACGTCCATGGTCATGGAGGCCACCTCCGCTCCCTTCACCGAGAGGGACAGGAGGCCTTGGGTACCAGAAAGAGGACTGACTTTAACGACTGTGGGTGAAGCCAGACCGGCTGGTGGCTGCCAGTGATGCAGATGCATCGCTAGCTGGTGAGACAATCGTACCTATGATGGCGTCCAGGGCCAGCGGGCACTGCCTCAGCACCTCCTTGTAGCTCGACACAGCGGATCGCTCTTGGCCAGCCTTCCTGTACAGGTTAGCTAGCATCATATTGATCTGAGGCATTAAAAGAAAAAAAACAATGTCCTTCATCTCAACTCTATTTGAAGAGATTTGCCAAATCTCATGAAAAAGAAATGAACCAAAAGCAGTCAAAACATAGCGAGCCTTCAGCGTCTGCGTACAGCACTGTGTTGCTAAAGAGCACCGCTGTGAGCCAGCCTTGTGTTAACGCTGGCCCTAGTCGACTGCTACTCCACCACTGGACACAA
The DNA here is from genome assembly GCF_949987615.1 of Pollachius pollachius. NCBI lineage: Eukaryota > Metazoa > Chordata > Actinopteri > Gadiformes > Gadidae > Pollachius > Pollachius pollachius. The sequence goes on along the minus strand of NC_136934.1, from coordinate 17,479,912 downwards.
ATACACTGATCCCATTGAGGCGGGCCTTCAGAAACATCCAATCAGATGTTTTGTATCTCAAACCAACGGAACCTTGACACCAACACATTTTTAACCAAAAGACATGTTTTCATGTTTTTTCTGCATTCAAAGTTTGACCTAACGCCTAGTACTCATCATGTGTTGACTGCTTTAAGTCTGATCAAACTCAGATAGACCCTAAACGCAGAGAAAGGGGCTTACCTTTGGAGTTCTCTGTCTGGATGGGATCCCATCCAGCACTGCGATGGCATCTTTATCTAGTTTCAATATGGTGTAGCATTCTGCTATCTTATATTTCACCTCAATCTCTGAGGGCAGGCTCTGAAAAGTTATTAGTCATTTATTCATGTTAATAAGACACATGCAGAATAATGCTTTTTGATACCTTAAACGTGATAAAATTAAACAGCAACTGTTCTTTGAATCATGATGAGCTACCTGGGCCTGGACGTTAGACGCCCCGCCGCCCGTTGACGTGCGGACTTTGGATGTTTTGCTGATGACCTTCTTCTGCTGCAGAGCCATACTGTACTTGCACGCAGCATTCCGGTACTCCTTATCGTGGAAGATGGCATCGGCGTGATACACAAGGAGCTGGTACTTCTGAGAAGGGGAGAACAGCTCTCTGCAACGTAAGGGACAGACGGTCAGTCAACTAAGGTTCTGCACATTAACTTTACATTAAATTACAAGATACTTTTAAATGCCCAACTTAGCTTTTAATTATGCCATCAAAACATAAGTGAAGGATTCCAAAAACTATCAGAATAGGTAGAAATAGTGAATATAAAAAAACAATTACAGAAAGAATGGAGAAGGTTTAACACAACTAAACTAAATCTGACCACAATAACACCATTTACTGTCAGGATCAGACACTGGGAAAACACATACAAGTATCAAACGAAGTTCTAGTTCTTGGGATTACGGTTACGTTCAACTGCATACTGCAGTTCATTATCAACTATCCTCGAAGAAGGAAATCAGATGCTAAAGTGAAGTGGTTCAGTAGGTTCAGATGTTCAGACCTGGTTTAAACATCTTAAGTGTAGAAGCTCTAGTGGTTCAGATGTTCATCAGCTTTTCATCAGATGTTCAGACATGGTCTAAACATCTGAAGTGTAGAAGCTCTACGGGTCGAGATGTTAATCAGCTGTTCAGGCCCGGTTTAAACATCTCAGAAGTAGAAGCTCTATGGGTTCAAATATTCATCAGGTGTTCAGACCCGGTCAAAACATCTCAGGTGTAGAGGCTCTAGAGGTTCAGATGTTCATCTGATGTGACCTGGTCTAAACATCTCCAGCTCATAGACGGAGTCATATTTATGACGATACTTACGGGTTGTTGTTACTCATCGTCAACAACAAGCTGCTCATAATCCGGACATTAGAGTGAAGGCCCGCGGCTGACATGTCGCGTACATGCTCTATAACGTTCATCTTGAGGCCGAAACGAGTTTAAGACGGCTAGGCTAATAGCTTCTCGTAAACACTTGCTAGGAAGTAGAGGCAGTGGTTTGTGTGACGTAGTAATCACGTGAGAGACTGCTGTAGGCTCCGCCCATATAAACCCGTGCTCCACCCCAATATAAGATCATCGCACACACACATACACACACACACATACAGGCTATACAATGGATATTGAAGTCATTAACATTTTTTTATTATAAATAGTATATTAACTTAAAAAATATTTTTATTTTATTCCCAATTATTCCCAATGCATAAAAATGTAAATTGCCAGTCTGCTATTAGCAGATCGGGTCAAGGTTGAGGGCAGGATTCAGAAATTATATATGGCAGCATGACCTCAATGGTTTGCCATTGCCTTGGCCCCTTGTGCCCCATAACAAATGCTCTTAAACTTCAAGTCTATGGCAGGGGGGCAGACCCCCTATAACAGGGGCCAGACCCACCTATAGCAGGGGGCAATGCTGTTTTGACCAACACCACTTAAATATAAACTTTTGTATCAAGAAAGAAAGACCCATCATCATCATGCCGTGCATATTTCCGCACGTGAGAGACTTCATGCTTGTCTACGCTTCAAACTCGTGCATGTTGCAGAAACAGTGACCCCTGGGGTCAGACTTTACGGCGGGAAACTTTGTAACCCCGGAACCACACTGTTGCGCTCAAATGAGATTGGCGCCTTTAGGATGGTTTAGGATAGTACTGTGACACTGGTTAGCGAAGGGATAAACGGCGTTATTGTGCATATCGTTTTAGCCCTACTTTTTAAAAATGATTGGTCAACAGCATATCAACTCTTTCTTCTCACCAGTTTCAAAAAAGAGAGTTTCAAAGGAATTAGGTAAAACCGAAAAGCATGCCGAAGAAGTTCAGGTGAGCGTGTTTATTTTTGTTTTAATGTGAAGCATACTTGTTACATTGATGTTGTTTGATGTTATACATTGTATAATCGAAAGTAATATATAAACGTACTACAACATAATACTGTTTCTCTGCTGTCCTAACATGCTCACAAGCGTCATTGTTGTGACTCATTTGTTTCACGTGGCTGGATCATGGACCTATAAGGAAGGACGGATCAGTTGGTACATCCGCTTGCAAATATGTTGTTCAAGTTAGGGTTAGGCCAAAGATGCACATCATCAAATCGGGTCTCACCAGGTTTACTTATTTCCCAAACTTTATGTTTTTCTAAATTAATGAAGATAACGCCGAAGAAACTGAAGTCCTCAAATGCGGAACAAAAGTCCTCATCGCCACAGCTTTCAGATGAGCAGCTGAAAAGAATGGCCCAAAATAAGAAAGCAGCGCTTGACAAGATTAGAGCAAAAAGAGCGCCTGCAGGTTTCGGAGAGACTTGGAGAAGAGAGCTGGCTGCAGAGTTTGAAAAGCCATACTTCAAACAAGTAACATGGACGACAATAGTCGTACTCTTACCGCATTTCTTTCAACCCGTAATTGGTAGTGCCAAGTATTAAATACAGCTATTTTCTCTCTATCTCTGATAGTTGATGTCCTTTGTTGCTGATGAGAGGAGCCGTCACACCGTCTACCCACCCGCTGAACATGTGTTCAGTTGGACAGAGATGTGTGACATTCAAGATGCAAGTTAATATAATGACTGGTCGAGATTTTATGGTCCATTTATCTGTTGGTTTCGTTGTGTCCAAGAAAGTATACAAGACAGCTTCGTTTTCTGTTTTAGTAATCTTTCCCATCCATATTTGGTTTCAGAATACTTCATTAATCTTTGGTGAAATTGTCTTATGCAATTGCTCTGCCGAAGACAGAACTGACTGTGTAAATTATTATTATTTTAATAATATATAGAACTGTTATTGAGAAACTAAGCAGTAACTGTTGAAATTTGTGTTTTTTAATTCAGTCATTGAAAATAAAAGTTACGAGTTCTGCTAAGGTCCTAAGACCAAAAACGCATCACTATATCCTCACAAATGTACACATTCTGTGTTTGTATATGTACAGGTGAAAGTAGTGATTCTAGGCCAGGACCCTTACCACGGTCCCAAACAAGCACATGGACTCTGTTTCAGTGTGCAACAGCCAGTTCCCCCTCCCCCCAGGTAAATAACACATGCATAAATACAATTATGAACAGAATTTTAAGAAGAACAGTGTTGACTTATATGTATTGCAGAGATATGTACTTAAGTTGGCAGCTAGCCTAGCACTGGGTCGTACCGTCCCGTAATATCACTTTGGACTTCAAGAGGTGATTGCTGGCACTGCAGTGTCCAGTCTGCCCTCAGTCCAACATGAGAGGATAGCGCTGCCAAGACGGTGTATTCTAACCTCTTGTTGATCATGTCAAGAGATGTGACCTATATTAAACGTAACGTTGTGCTTCCGGTCTCAGTCTCGTGAACATATACAAAGAATTGTCTACCGACATTGATGGCTTCCAGCATCCTGGACACGGAGATCTAAGCGGATGGGCAAAACAAGGTAGCATTTTTGTACTGTTTTAAGAAGGTGTGTGTGTGTGTGTGTGTGTGTGTGTGTGTGTGTGTGTGTGTGTGTGTGTGTGTGTGTGTGTGTGTGTGTGTGTGTGTGTGTGTGTGTGTGTGTGTGTGTGACCAAGGTTATAGTAAACCGTTTTCATGGATCTTGCAACCCCTTATCACAGAAACCATCTTGTTAATCTAGACTGGCGCTTATCTCCCTCTCTACGTGATGCTTTCTTTGTCTCTCAAACATTCTCTCCTTCAGAGTGTGTCCCCCACCAAGATTATTTCTCTCCAAGGCTCTAGATACAGTCCACTCAAACAACATTTACTCCAACTGCCACACTGTTCTTGCGGCCCATCCTTGTCCATGTACGGAGCCCCAGAGTGTGTTCACCACCAGGGTTGTGTTTGCTTCCCAAGGGGTGCTGCTGCTTAACGCGGTGCTGACAGTGCGGGCCCATCAGGCCAACTCCCACAAGGACAGGGGCTGGGAGACCTTCACCGACGCTGTGATCAAGTGGCTGAGCGTCAACCGGGAAGGAGTGGTCTTCCTGTTGTGGGGCTCATACGCCCATAAGAAGGGAGCGACCATCGACAGGGTGGGTGTATTATTTGCCCTACTGCCTTTTTATGTATTGAGTGATGAGTGATATTGAGTAATGACCTTTTATTTTATGTGACCTGTGTACATTTTGTACAATGTTGCCGTCGCATTTGTTCTAAATCTGATGATATATATTTTAGAAAAAATAGGAGTTGTATATGTTCTCACTCCGAAGAAATTTACAGATGGCTCCTCTATTCTGTTATTTACGAAAAACAATGAAAAATTAAATCTACTTCTGACTTCCAGAATCGTCACCATGTCTTGCAAGCTGTTCATCCATCTCCTTTGTCTGCTCATCGCGGGTTCCTTGGTTGTAAGCACTTCTCCAAGGCTAATGGGCTGCTGAAACTTTCTGGGACGGAGCCTATAAACTGGAGAGCACTCTAACTCTTTATGCTGCCTTATACTGTTATCTGTTTTAAGATGAACATCACACTATATTTTCTAGTTTTTCAAGTACTAACCAATCTATAAGCTTTCATTTGTCTTTTGGAGCGATGCCGTTTTTAGTCGGTTTTAGATACTTAAAACACTTTGCCACTCTGCCAAGTTGACTCATGTTCAGGCAATATAACTTTCGCAACATGAACAAAATTGTTATTTTAAAATTGAATATGTTCTGTACATTAAAGATTGTTTTTTCCTAGGCTGTTTCATAGATACTAGTATATTAAATTGTTATTAACCTATTTTCTATGATGTCAACTGCATAAGTTATTAGCATCAATTCAAGCCGAAAATCAAGCAGTGCAGTTAAGGGTTAGTACTCTTTCAATTATCATAGAAATAAACTGCATTGGTAGGACCAAGCAACACGATTTTGAGTTAAAATGTAATTGAGGAAATTGGATTGAAATGGAATCAAAGTCTGCTATTAATTATGAACTTATTATTATGGCTAGAGCTCGTTTGCTTTTACGTGATGTGGGCGTAACTGGAGTGACGCCATTACGTACATTGATTCGGGAGCACGGAAGAGTTAGCTGCATGCTGCTCGGTTTAGTTCTTTATCGAACTGATTTTATTTTCTCAAGTTAGGAATCGCGTCTAGATAAATACCTGACAATGCCTGTAGCCAGTGTACCAATTAGAGAGGCTCGCATCCCTTTTCGGTTGCTTCAGCAATATTTGTTTCTACTGAAGACATATCCAATTCTTACCAAATCTGTAACGAGGTCAGTACTCTACATAATAAGTAATTTAATAATTAACATTGCATTTATTAGAAAGTGGGTTTCAGCAGCCATACGTGTTTGTATTATGAAAAGTTGGCTTAAACTAACGGAAGTTTCAAACAGTGAGAAAGAAGGTGTTACAAGCATGACACACTTCTAAATAAATAGGGAATAATGTTTACTTTTGCAGTTTTTCAGGTTTTGACGTAGCCTACCACTGTGTACTTAGTGGTTACAACCTTATGGACCCTTGTTCTGAGGATGTCCACGTTTAACCAATCAATGTCTTCCTACAAAAAAAAAATCCATATTATAATCTTACTTTTATTGGTATTTCTGCTCTGCTTTAAAAATGAACGTGCACCTTTATTTTCAGCGGAATACTTTCTTCTTTAGGAAACCTTCTATCTCAATTTCTGGAAGCTAATAAAAACGCCAAAAATGGGAAGCCAGTGAAAGAGATTAACAGAGCAGCCGCCACACGCTACGCAATATTTGGGTAAATTGTCGAAAATGCATTTTAATTAAAATAAATTAACCTTCCGATGTATGACATTGAACCAGACTTGAATACATTGATTTGGACCTCATGACTGAAATCAAATCGAAAGACAAATCACAGTGAGGACGGACATGTCCAAATTGGTTCCAGGTTGTTTCTTACGGGGCCACTCAGCCACTATTTCTACCAGCTGATGGAGGTGTGGATGCCCACCACAGACCCCTACTACATTGTCAAGCGTCTTCTACTAGACCGCCTGATCTTTGCTCCAGTTTTCCTGTTCATCTTCTACCTGGTCATGAACACCCTCGAGGTGGGTAGGCCTACTCGTCCAAGCCCTGGACTGATGCCAGCTAGTTGGGGGTCATTCTTTCTAACCCATGTTGAACGATGAATTGTTGACATATTTATATCTTTTAGAGAAACATGCTTCCTTGGAAGAGCATTGTTGCAAGTTGCTTATTTGGCATTGCAGATCTTTCCATCATTGTATTAGCAGCATTATCTTTGCATTGGCTGTCTACAATACAAAACATTTTATTTGTCTCCAACGAGGAATCTAGATATGTCACCCCTGCACCCAACCTCAAGGAGTTTAGTACTTTGCTCAATACTCATATGAGGGATATAACAATGATAAGAAAGTTATTGTCCGTCTTAAAACAAAAAACAGACCTCCATAACCCTTTCTCGACTGACAAAAAGGCTGGTGCCATAATTGTCATGCATCCTGTCCAAAGTATCATATTGCATTGGGGGAGGATACCTTATTGAATCTCACTATTACTCATTAATACAGAAGCCATTGTATAGTGGATAAATATTCACATAATTTAATTGAACATTTAATTTTATTATAAATATTTGTATTTCACTTTCTTGTGTTTTTGACTTTTTAGGCATAATTTTGTCCACAGTTACAGTTGTAATTTCGCTGAAGGGCATGTTTCACTAATTTTTGCTTGGTCATTTCAGTCAAAGGGGTTGGCCGACCTACAAAATAAATTGGAAGATACTTACTGGACAGCTCTGAAGATGAACTGGAAAGTGTGGACACCTTTTCAGTTCATCAACATCAACTTTGTACCCGTCCAGGTGCGTGTCATCTATTTTTTTTTACAATCTTATTGATTACCTGTGGCTCATGGATAAAAAAAATGGGAGCCATAAATGTACATGAATTACGTGATACTTGAAAAATCCAAATGAGGTTTATATAAGGTATGAAATCAGACAAAAAGTGTTATTTACTAATCTAATGCAAATGTATCTTTAAAACCATGTATGAGACAAAACAACCGGACAATAAGTTACCCTCTATAATTCAACTAACTATTTTATTATATAAATATAATTAAAATAATGATATATAGATTAGATAAAATCATACACCACAATGAAAATAATTCATAATCCTCACATTAAAAGGGTCTGGATTTAATTTATCTAAAAATGAATAGACGGTGCACAACAATACATCAGAGACCTCATATAAATATATTTCAATTCCAAAGGTTCTTGATTGCATCTCTCATGTTTCCCTGTCTCTTTTAGTTCAGAGTGCTGTTTGCCAACGGGGTGGCCTTGTTTTGGTATGCCTACCTAGCATCTGTCCGGAAATGAAAGCTTGTGACATGGTTGCTTGGTAAAGCATCTTCTTGTAGCATCTTCCATCATGGAAATGGAAGAGAAAGAAATGCTTTGCAACACCTGAGGCACCTGAGTGGCCAGAGCAGGGACCTGCTACTACCCGGCTATGACTCGCTGCTACGGCCCGGCTGTCTCCCTGGTCATATAAACAACCGGAATCAGATTCAGAAGGTTGATCAATTATGTGATCTGTTGTTTTCGTTTTCCTCAATGACAATAATCCAGTACCATGATTAGGCAAACTTTCAACAAAAAATGTAATAACAAGATAATTTCACAATACCAAATGAGACAAAAAACTAACAAAAGCGAAAATAATGCATAATAAAAACTAAATCCATATACAAAATCTAGAGATCATCCAAGCAGAGCATGATTATTCATCATTCATTCATGGATTATCGAAACATATTCATGTCACTGTTGGCATTAAGTCAAGTTATAAAAAATAATTATTCAGCTGTTATTATAAACCTTGAAAAGTGGCAAGATGATATGATTACAATATATACAGGTAGATAATTCTAATCAGAGGGAGCTATGAACATAGAGGCTTTCTTTTAGCTATTGATTTGGAAACTGCAGGAACAGATCGAGTTGACGGCATCTGACGTCACTAAATAGGTCACTTTGTGGTTCTGAATTGTCCTATGCGGTATGTTTTGTCAAATAAGGCAGCTAACCAAACATCTACTAACGGAGACGTTGCTTTTATACCATCTGAAGGTGGAGCACTATCGTTTTCAACACAAGACGCAATGGTTAAGGTTAGAAACATATGATGGTCAAAAAGTGATTAGTTAGCTCTGAAAAGCATTTTCCGCACTTAATAAAAGGTCAGACACACGTTATGGTCAAAAGTGAATTTCTCGCTCTGAAAACCATTGAGTTGATATTTTCTTTCCCTTTCTATTCAACCGTGTTCCTAAAATAGCCGAGGGCTGTATATAAACCTTGTACAAACGTCTGGAAGTCAACTACCATCGTTTTGAACACAAGACACAAAGTTTAAGGTCAGAAACACATGTTGGTGAAAAATGGAGCACATGAGATAGTATGATAGTGTGAGTGAGAGAAGAGAGTATGATAGAGTGTGCAGATTATGATAGTGTTTGAGAGAGTATGATAGTGAATGAGAGAGATTATGGTAGTGTGTGTGTGAGAGAGAAGAGATGATAATGTGTCAGAAAGAAGAGTATGAAATTGAGTGTGAGAGAGTTTACGTGAGTGTGTGAGAATGATATTGTGTGTGTGAGAGGATGATAATGTATGAGAGAGTATGGTAGTGAATGTGAGGGATTATGATAGTGTTGAGCGAAGTTAGGTATGAGCTATTCTATGGCCTCTCATACCATCCTAGACCTTTAATGTCATAGCCACACGGTTCTAGACATATAACACATACATGCACGACCCATAACACCCCAACCACGCAATCCTAGACCTTTGTCGTCACAACTACATGATCCCAGACCTATAACATAAGAACCACACAATCATAGACCTATGATGTCACAACCACACAATCTTAGACCTATCCAGTCACAGTAAAACATCCCCCAGATTAACTATTGTTCCTGGGACCAATCAGAAAAGCCTTGGTGTGAGGAAACATGGCTATAATGTGGACGTCAAATGGCATTAAAGGGACACTTCACCCATTTGCATTAAGCTTTGTATCGTTAGAAACCCAGTCATATTTTTGAATGGTCTTGCATCAATCCCCTCATTTTCCCCTGAGACGGGAGAGATCCGTGTCTACCTCTAACACTTTCTGCTTTAAAATACGTAAATATTCTATACAATGTTCTATACGATATTCTAGAACACTCCGGGAGCTCCAGCGCGAGACCTGGAGCTCAATATCTAAATTATATATATAATATATAGAAATCTATAATATCATATACAATATCACGGCCGAAAGATGTGTGCGCCTCTGGATGATATTACGAATAAACGACTGCGTTGGGTTCTCCAACGTCTCTGGTCCTTTCAAATCAATCTGAAGTCGTGGTACATCTGGACTTCATAGAGTCAAAGCCAACGTTTCTTCCCCCAATTCCTTCTCCACCATGGCCGAGAATCAATACACGGGTCTTATTTTGCAAACCCGCACCAGCAAATTACATTACGCACCCGACCAGACCCGCTATAAATTGACACCGACACCGACGCCTGACCCGCACCTGAAGGAAAACATTAGAATTACAGTATCTGGTGATTGGCGGGGTGCTTTAGATTGCTGTGCAAAACAAGCACATCATCCACTGTGGACGGTTTTAGCAGACTCCTCTGCTCCTTAATAACATATCCAGCACGGGAGAAGTCTTGTTGGCATCGCCAAACCCGCGACCGACCCGCGCTGTTCAAGCGTCCGACCCGACCCGCACCCGACACAGTATTCTTTTTCAGCTGTTTCATCCAAATTGTGCGGGTCATCCGCTGATTGGCTGTTATGTTATGTTACTGGAGTGAACGCTGATTGGCATTGTGGGAGTTGTCGTCTTCAATCCAAGCGCCAAAAAGTCACTGTCTGCTTTTTCTCGGTCAAGAAGTCACCAAATTAGAAATTTATGTTACTATTCGACTAAATATATAACCCACTTTCAATACAGATTCAAGTCTCCACCGGTAAAATTCTCCTTTAAGATGCCATTGATAGCTTTGAATGCTCATCAGCCATTATCCGACATTACAATCACCTCTGTCAGCCCCCAGGCAAAGACTTTAGACAAAAACAAGCCTTTAATACAGTGGAAAATTGAGGGATTGCTTTAACAGGCATTGTCTGAGGCAGCGACTAACACAACTTTCATGTTTCGCACCTGTAATAATCAGGGCACAAAACAAAATAAACCAGCTATGGCTCTGTCAAAGACCCTTTGTGTTTAAGGCCAAATAACACCTCTGCTTACGGGAAAAAAAGACAAAATAACCATACAAGGCAAGGTGCAATTTACATCAAGTCATCCATACTATACTATACAATTACAATTGGCATGTGGACAGTCACAATTTAGATTATTTGAAAAATATAAAACAGGAGATGTGTTTGATGATGAAGGAAATGTGGCTTCATAACATGCATTTTTTTTATGCATTCCAAATACCCAGAGTCTGAGCCATTTTATATAAATGCTACTCTGCTTTGGTTCAATGTAGTTCCAATGTCTTATCAGAAGTAAGTCTTTTACCAATGTATGTTGTTTAAATAGAAAAATAATTTCTAAATGAGATTCCAAAACAGCCCATTAGAAATGGATAAGAAAAAACTTGAGATGTAGAAATATAATAATTTATTCAATTATTTTACTAGGCAAAAGTTGAAGTTCACCTCACACCATGTTGAACACTGGTGAACGAGCCATGTTTAGAGATCGCCCGAGTTGGTCTCTTGATTCTGTCTCAGAAAATGGCGCCCGGACTGACTTGACATGTACACAGAAAACGGTTTCCCATAATTCCGTACAACATGATTTTAACTGTTAATCACAGAAATGTTTAGGATGAACCATACAATACACTCTTGAGATAGTCCCCGACAATGAAAGCTGCTATTTAAACAAAATGTGTTAGGAATACAATTAAGGGGTATAGGTCTCCATAATACAGTAATGCAGCAGAAAATATTCTAGGTTCTGGCTAATTCTTAGCTGCTCATTAATGACATTAATGACCCAAATCATAATTGTAGTTCACTTAGGAAAAACGTTCTACATTATTTAAGATTAGTTACTAATCTTAAATAATGTAGATTAATTACTAATCTTAAATAATGTCCCCATTAATAATCATTAGTATTAATTGCGACAGAAGTTCAAAACCGATGGACACATTCCCCTGCAAATATTCTGACAGAATTATTCTTGGATGGGGATGTTAAGGCTGTAGCTTAAAATGACCTGGGCATATCTGTAGTCAATGCTCATCGATAGTGATTTCAATAATGTTATCAATATATCACATCCTAATCCTTTAACTGATATTGTGTACCACTCGGTTGCAAATAGTGGACAGAAGACTGCTATTGAGTTTTTGGAATTCTGAAAGAAAGTCTCCTGCTACTAACTAGGAGTGGCTCAACCTTGCACATTGTGTTTTTCCCGAAAAAAGTATATAGAACGCAAAAAGGAAAAACAACAGTTTAATCCAAGAGCAACACTTGCAATCAATATACAACCGGATGCATCCTACAAAACACAGCCATTAGTTCAATCTGATGTTTGACATGAATGCAATGACAAACACAAAATAATCCTTACAAAGTTTGACAACCAAATTAAATGTTTCCAATAATATCAAAAATATATTTACGATAACAGAAAGAAAACATAGCCTTGGGTGACTACATCGCAACCACCCAACTCAATCTGTTACAGCCACCCACGTCTGTGCGTGCACTTTTGTCGTCTTATTATTTTAGGTACGGAGCCATACCGCAGGTGGGAATGTTACAAACACTGCCAGAGAAAATTTGCTTTGTTGCAGAAGAGCACAGCTACGGCTGTGACGGTTTGAGGAGCTGGACAGAGCTGAGACCTTCGTGGAGCAGAAGGACAGGACCACAGCGAAAGGTACAAACCAGTAGTAGTCACAAGGGGACGTTGGCCCTGCCCACAGTACATTAAAAGACGTGGGGGAGAAATGCGGCGAAGTACGTTCCATTTTTCGTTTATCAAAGTCATTCTCTAATGGGAATTGGAGCGATAAACATGACCCCTGGAGTCTGCTCGTTGAAAAGGTACAGACAAAAAGGAGAGTGAGTGAGTCTGGGGGCGGTCAATGCACAAGCGGAGTGATGAGTTGGAGGGATATAGGGGGGGTTCACGCGGCCGAACGTCGCCGGATCACAAAGGCTCCTCGCTGTAACTGTCCCAGGTATATCCTCATTTTGGTGCTGTCGCTGGTCTTCCGCACCCAGATCTAGAGGAGGAGCAACAGTAGCTGTAAGACACTTTCTTTCCCTGTGGGTCTGACAACACACAAAGCACTCATAACACACCAGAATTGGTAATGCTTTCGTTAAAGAAAGATGCCTTTGCATGCATGCATACATACAACCATGCTTTTTCAATGCTTTCATTCAAGAAAGCATCACCCTTTCCAATGTGCTCTGAGTGGGGTTGGTCGGGTCGCATGGACACATTGAGATTGTCTTTTGGGTCCCAAGATGAAAAGGTTGAAGAAGCCCTGGTTTGGGAACCCATTTCCCAACAGGGATTCATACCAATTCAGATACTCGGATAATAAAGTACTGAAGCTCCATCTACATGACAATTATTAAGCAGAGGCTTTTTTCCAAAGCAACTTCCACTGAGTGCAATCAAAAATTATGACAGAGTGCAAGAATCATTGTAGTACATAGAAATTCATATAACTTATGAAATAATTAAGAAATGGAGCCTGCCTCATTGGTTCCCACAGAGCAGATGACACAGCTGATCTTGGTGTTGTCCTTTGACTCTAGGTAAATGGCCTGGCTCTTATGGTACCTGCAAGAGTGGATCATACACAAGTATTAACAACAAACATTTATTATGGAGGACAGTAGGAAGGTTGTTATTTAGTCAATAAAATATATTTGTTAAAAATATATTACAAAAAATATTAGTGAGGTTGCAAGGAAATGCACTTAAAATAACAAAATTATAGTATGAATATTTACTTTTTTTATTATTTTATTTCCATGCATGCATTGCTCTCAGAAGGTAGTGAAATACAGCTTTCAACAAGACTTTCCCAACCTACAACCAGCCTTTGTTATAATACATTACCTTTTATTTATTTATGTTTATAGCCACTTAAAGTGCAGACCCTCCCGTTGCGCTTGGTAGACATTATAGAAACAAAAAGGCTACAAGCAAGCTTGCGAAGGTCTTCCCAAGACCTTCCAAACAAAAGCATCCATCAGGCTGATGCACGCAGTTGTTTCAACAGGCAGCATTAGAATACCTATAGGGCCATCTAGTGGCCAGTATGTATTATACAATACTAATTATACAAACACTGGGATGCCTGCGGGACACATCCACGATACAAGAGACACAATGAAGCAACATTTGGCAACAAGTACGACAGGGGCGGGAACAGACCATCTTTTGTCGTAGTAGAGCTTCCCTTCCTCTATGCGGGCCTCATAGCGCTGGGACGGGATCTCGACGGGGGTGGTGGGGAGGTGCTCCGGAGACGAGGGAGATACTGGGGGAGCACATTTACAATGAACTCATCTCTGCATATCACTGTCAAGTTTTGGATTGACATGATATAATATATGGAACAGGCTGATCATTCAATGTGCCCGTCGTGTTTGAGTGTTAATGTATTGCCATGAAATGAAGTATGTGGCATTTTAACAAGATTTAAAAATGTCACAAGATTTAACAAGATATTTCCTAAAATTGTAAACACATAATTATATTTCAAATATGGGGTTTAATATCTGTATTCCATCATCATGTATTGAAGATGTCTTTAGAAAACATTCTGTTAATATTATAAAATTCATTGTAATTATTGTCCTTGGTAATCCCATATTCCCCGGCCCTATGAACTTAAACATACCTGGACGTTTTGGTGATTTCAGCTGTGAAGAGACCATATTGAAAAAATTATAACAAAAACGACGCCAAAATATATAAATATATGTTGGCTCTTTAGAAAGTGACATGACAGAATTACCTTGTTTAGCATTCTCAGATCCTCCATGATCTGTTCGTCTGTTAGCAAATAATTTAACTGAGGTGTGCTTAGTTAGGGGAAGTGTAGCATTTATACATTCATGACAGGTACATCTTCCTAATAAAAAAAGACAACAGGTTCACTGCCAAGCATATTTACAGTTAGGTACCTTGATGTGGCTCATAAACTTGACAAAGAGTATGCATTGCAAATACAAAATGTATTAAGAAAATAAATAAATAAATATATTGGGCATAATAAATAAAAGTCTTTACAAGCCATTGCCCTAAGAAGCAACAATACACAGAGCACAAGTAGAGACTTAATGTGCCATTACCCTAAGAAACAACACACACGCAGAGACTTTCTCCTTAAAAAGAAAAGGATATCAGGAGCGGGTTTCCTGCGTTTGTCTGGAATGGGGACCGGATCATTCGGTCTTCTCCTCAGCTTTCTGGTCGTATTGGGTTTCATCTCCATAGAATCTGAAATACCACACATTTATGAAATTAGATTCCAGTTTTCTGTTTGTCAGTTAATAAAAGGGCTAGAGTACTTAAAAATGTCCTAATACAGCCTATAGCTCTTTCCACGAATGAATCACACCTTAATGATAGCCATGATTACGTTCATAGTTGGAGGCTTAAATTGGTTAACATCAAAGAGAACGTTGGATGCCATTTTGCAGAAGAAGTAATTTTACTCCGAGCACAGCTAACACTGCCAACATAGATCTGAAGGAGCACCTTTAGGAAGGTGCTCCTTCAGATCTTTTTAAGGCCAGAACAGGAAAAAAGGAGGAATTTTGTTCAATCAGGAACACAGCCTCTCTGATCTCTCCACAACACAGGGCCTGGGATGGCATACATGTGCTGCAGCTCTCCGCTTACCTCCCGTCAGCTCCATTGTCACTTTCTCATTCTCAATCATCTTCTTCTTCTCTTCTAGTTCTGCAATGAGGTTCTCCTTCAGCTCCACCTTCTTGTCATCAAACTCCTTCACCGCAGCCTTTTTCTCTTTGATGTAGTTCCGCTCCACCTGTTCAGACTTCAGGGCAGAGGTTCACATGGCCCACACAAGGTTAGGATTAAATTCTCACACACACACACACACACACACACACACACACACACACACACACACACACACACACACACACACACACACACACACACACACACACACACACACACACACACCTCATATTAGAATCGTTTTGGAGAGTGGTTCCATCTTCTCATTGAGTGAATTGACCAAAAATGTGGTCCAGCCAGTAGCACCATTACCGTGCATTATAAAATAATCAAGCGGCTGAGGATAAAGAACTGCTGTCCAATATAATGCATCTGTTGAATCCTAGATAAATACTGTCTACTCATTCTGGAGTATAAGGAGAATAGCCAATGGGGAGGTGGAGTAGAGTGCAAACATGCTTGCTTGCAAGATGCTTTTTTTCCTTCCTCCGGTTGCAACAAATGAATCAATGCAGCAGTCAGAATGATGTTGTTCATATAGTCTATGGAAATGTACACTATTCCCAGACAGTTTGGGAGATTAACAATTACAAAATAGCATTGACAAAACGTCATTACTTGGATATATTCCTATACTCTTCGATGCAAAGATATATAGTTTCCCTGAGGGAAGCTGAATTCACTTGCTTGTACACTAGTCACATCTTAAGAGGTAAATGTGGTCATCATGACTCAACATAAATTGTCTTTAAAGCCAATTCTATCTGTGAATCTAAGCTAGACCGATATGTGGGCTCCCATTCTTATACAGTTTCAAATTAAGCAAATCTAGAATTTTCTAAAACATCTGAGGTATGTGAAATGCTGGAGTCTTCAACCGATGATAATGATTACCTCAAGCTGGAGAAAAAGATCTGCAGGGAGAGAGCAATACAAGACACTTTTGTTAACGAACATTGGCAGCACAGGCAGACAAATACGAGACAGAAATACGAGAATGTTTTCTAAAAAGAAAAAACATCTTGCCTGCATTGCGGAGCCTTTCTTTGTACTGCTGGTCCAGCTTTTTCATTCTCTTCTGGTACTCCTGCAGTGTCCCTAAAAAAACAGCACTTCCACTTACTACAACAAACAACACTATTAACCCCAAGAGTGTCAGAAGGAAGAAGCTGTGGTCAGAAAACAAAACCGACGACCCAGAAGCTATGCTTTTTTATTTGTAGGCGTCATCGGTCACATTCTTGTAATGCCTATCAGTAATCACCATTATGAAGAAATGTTGGCTGCTGTCCATTTCACGTTAGGTCTATCGACTTCTTAGACTCAGGTCTTTTTTTTTGTTTGTTACCTCAATTAGCTAATCCACTGTTAATACACTTGTGTGATTGCTTCGTGATAAGAAACGACAGTGTCTTCTAAAAGACCGCCAGGCTAATATACTTTTTTAGGGCACTATGGTTCATATAATCCCTAGTTAACCATGGTTAACTAAGGTTAACTATGGATTTTAACACAATGGGTGTCATGAATCAAATTATATTCAGCAGTTAAATTGAGAAATTATTATTTCAATCAGAATTTCGCAGATCCCTCTCAGCTATGGGTATATTAGCTTTCACTGAATAGGTTTTTGACATGCATAAACAATTTACATCCTCAACATCTAAATAAATGGCTGATGGAAAAACTTAGTGTTAGGTTGAATAAGTAAATTGAGCAGTTACGAAGCAACTGAGACTTGGCAAACAAGCATTATAAGGATCTATTCTGTAGTATAGAACATCTATATCAGAAAATCTGCAACCACAGAGGTCGTTGACTAGGTAAACATTTAACACAATATATCAAACGATGAATCATGACGACTTACACATTTAAAGAAAACGATATGAAACTCATTACAGCAAAACTCCCCATTCCTTTTGGCAACTCTAAGGAGCAAAAAAGACAACCCAGAAATTACCTTCTTGTAATTGCTGCAACTGTCTTTTAAGGGAGGCCAGTTTATCTTGGTACATCCTATAGAGAATGAAAGAACAAACTTTAATCATCATTCCACTGAGTTCGTGAGATACATATATGTACTCTGTCCTCCTCTGGGGATAAATTATGAAATGTATTGTTACATCTCTTTATTTAACTCATAACGGAACAAAACTCACTGCTCTTTAATTTCCACATAATCATCATCGTCATGCTTGGCGAGGTCGGTTTCACTGGCATCCTCTGTGTCTGAAAGGTTTTGGAACACGGACACATTGAATAAACAAGAGGACTACACTTAATATTGCAAGTATAATGACGCATTCATCCATAATTGAACTTCCATTCAAACCCTCTCCTAGAAATTCACACCCGAACATGTGCTCGCCAACAGGTTAATAGAGGGACCAGACCCACAGCGAGTATGTTAGGTAGGTGGCAAAGAAAAGCCGTGGATCAGATAACATGCGTGGCATGGGCAGGCTAATGGTGACGTACTGGTGCCTCGGACCGGTGGCTAACCTCACAAAACGAGGCAGTGAAATAACCCACAATTCAGAACAGTAGCATTAAGACAAGCAAAAGCTGAAAGTACAATTTGACACGATCCTCTTAATCCTTAAACCTGACATTACTGTTAATGTGGCGCTCGTCCCCTTCGGCTTTAACTTGGATGTCAAACGTCTGCTGCATGGCGGAACTACTGACGGTCCTTCCAACTGGTCCGTGTCTACTTCACCCCGTCACAGCGGCTGCTTGAGCTAACTTAGCATCGGAGCATCGGCGTCGCAATGTACGGACCAAAATAACTTGCCATTCAAGTTCAGCTGCAGCAGCTAAGCTAATGCTAACTCACAGAGACGACAGAGAATAAAAAGGTTTCAGGCTTCGCGTCAGCCTGACCCGGTAGCTCTGATCCGATAGCACGACGCGTTAGCTTCAGTTAGCGCATCGCCATGTTAACAGGCGAGCCGGGCGCTGTTATTATCCGTTTGAAAGTCTGGTCAACCACAGCTGTTCCGGTGGCTCTAGGAGGACGGGGAGGAAAATGTCAAACCTTTCAGCGTTGTCATCCTGTCTTTTCTGTCCTTTACCCTTCCACTCCCAGGTCGGGTATAGTGTACTGGTTGGAAGGGCAGAGCTGGACCAACTCACCGCAGGGCTCGGTGACCTGTCAGTGTTCGCTGTTAACGTTACGTCGTAACCAGCCGGTACCTCAGTACTATGGTTAGTTACTCATAGTTTTGTACAGTCTACGGGTTACTATGGAGACTGGTTAGTTGCTGGTATGAAACCGTCTATAGGTACTATGGGGGACTTGTTAGTTAGTATAATAAAACAGTTTACCTGTTACTATGGGGAACTGGTTAGTAACTAGTAAAAAACCGTCCACCAGTTATTATGGGGGACTAGGTTATAAACTAGTATAAAACATTCTACCAGTTACTATGGGGAACTGGGATAGATACTAGTATAATTCAGTATACGGGTTAATAAAGGTCACTGCTGAGGTGAAAGTATAAAACTATACGGGTTACTATGGGGGACTTGTTAGTTGCCTTCCGGGGGACTTGTTCGTTAGTAGTGTAAGACAGTATACGGTTACTACTAACCGTCTAGGGGTTACAAACGGGGACTGGTTAGTTACATACAATGGTTAAAGGTTCTCCCTCCATATTGCCAATTAAAAGACAAAGAGGTGTTGCAAATACCACGTTTTACTATATGGTATATATTCACAACACACGTTTATATATGAGACAGACGCTATTCCATGGGCTGGAAGTCCGACCAGAGGTGCTGCCTTTAGGGCTAACATTAAGACAGCTAAACGTAAGGCTAACAGGAGTTGTACTATTTATCTCCCAGACAGCTACCTGTAGGGCTAACTTGCTCCCAGAAATGGCATCATTAAGCTCCACACGGAGCCTTTCTGATTATACGTCGCTAGAAGTACACATTGTAAACTATTTTATTAATTGAACGTCTAATTGCTGTTATTCAAAGCTATATTAGGTGAACGGTGCTCTATATACATCTGGACATCCCCAGCAAGTAGACCGAGCCAGGCTGGTGTTTACTCTGCTCTCTTTTCCTTTACCTTCTTCTGAGTCTCTTCCTCTGAAGCTCCTATCATCCTCCTCCTCCACACTGTCGAGTTCCTCTTCATCGTTATAATAGTCTACCATGGGTGATAGCAAAGTTGAAGCCATTTGTTTGCCTGTGAGATGTAAACAAATGCAAAAACCCAAACAATCGATTTGTGTTTTGCAGCTTGGAACAGCGCCTACAATTTCTAGGACCACCGATAACAAAGCTGCCCGTCGATTTGCCTGGATAAAATGTTAATGTTCACAACGTTAATGGTAGCAATTATCTGATTTATATTGAATACTTTTAGAGTATTCTATGATGCATTATTTATTTGATACAATGTTAGTTTATTTTTATATTAAATAGGAGTTATATTTGAAATCTCTACAGGCATATATTTGATAACCACATAAACTCTGGCCTATTTCTTTGTGTTTTTGAATCAACCTAAAGGGAAAAAACGATGTATTGTAATGCTTAAATGACTAAATTAAACTAAATTAAATCTTTAAATCAATCCCATCATATTTATTACTATATGTGTATCAATTGTACAGTTTCTTATATAATAGAACCCTAATGTGATAAGTAAGTAGGAATGAAATGCATTGCTATTCTGACTGGAAGGTGAACTCAAGCGCTCCTGATAACATTTTATTTAGTCCATTATATCCATCAGGTAGGCCTAGAAATAGAACTGGACACTGAAATTGAAAGGAGGACCCTTGAACTTGGAGTGCATCAGTTATTGACAAACCATGGTTTGTATTAGTTTATGCATTCATAAAGACCAAATTTCTAAGTTCTCGAATGATCCCACACTGGTGCGACGAGAATTCATCCAATAAGTCAGCAATTAGGCCTACCTGATAACTACTAAGAACAGTTATCGGCCACGTGTGTAGATAGCAGTGTTTGTTTGACTGCTGCTTTAAATACTACTACCTACTCTGTGTTAGCCTGCCAAATAAACATTGGACCCTTTTTGGATTGTCTAGTTTAGGGTTGGTTCTGTTTAAGCGACCAAATGGTTATAAAACACTGTTCTTTCCTTAAGTATAAGTTACCAACTGGATATAACATACTGCTCTTTCCTTAAATAAAAAGCACTAAAGGGTTATAATACACTGCCCTTTCCTTAAGTATAAGCGACCAAAGGGTTATAGCACACTGCTCTTTCCTTAAGTATAAAGGACTAAATGGAAGACATTGCTCTTTCCTTAAGTATAAGGGACGAAAGGGTCATAACACACTGCTCTGTTCTTTGGTCATTATAAGCGACTAAAGGGTTGTAACAGACTGCTTTCTTCTTTGGTCAGTATAGGGGACTAACGATTCATAACACACTGCTCTTTCCTTTGGTTAGTATTGGGGACTAAAGGGTCATGACACACAGCTCTCTCCTTGGGTCAGTATAGGGGAATAAAGGGTCATATGACAAATTGATCTTTTCTTTGCAATTGATTCAGAATCTTTCTCCTAGTTCAGAAGTGTGAGCTATAGGGACATTCCCATGTTTTTCTCATTCTAGATATGGTTAAGATTGTATAGTTCTTTAATAACCATGGCACCAGATTCAACGTATCTTACTCATAGTTTATTATTGTTGCACGCCGCAGATTACTGCTTTGCATATAAATCTGTGAAGGGAACTTCTCAAGTTCCCTCTCAAGCCCTTTGTTTTGGCAGGATTTTCTATGCTTGATTGAGGTGATGTTATGAATCATCTGCTGCCTGATGGGATTTAAGGACAGCCACAATGACATATTTGAGTAAGTGGCTGGTTGCCAAAAGTTTAATTGTCCAATGTGAATGAGATCAGGTTCCTCTCGAAATGTAACTTCTTCAAGGAGTCAAATTATGCTCTTAACTAGTACATGAACTGTATCATCCACTCACTGACTCTGATGATAGACACAAAAATAAGCAGGATACTGTACTTTCACCTCTGCAAATTACAAGAATTTAATTACGACACAAGGGGGCACTAGTGCAATATAGAATCGTCTATTCCAAAGGTAACATGAATCTATTTAAGTTTAAATACAACGATAAAAGCCGACCTCCATTAATGTAGAAATGATTCAAAGGAAAAATATTTCCTATTTTCCATAATTCAACTACTAGCAGAATTATTTTGCAACCACTCATTTACAATGTTCTTATATCATGTTTCCATTGGACAAAAAAGACTCTTCTTAGCCTACGTATGTTATGATCTCTATCTTTTTGTTGAATTTGTTCTAAATATACGCGCCATGTCTCTTTGCAGGCTGCTACACAGTCCAGGCAAGTAGACCAGTATAGGACGCAACTTATTTCCGCCTGTCAAAGTAGCTGTCAAACAAACCGCTTCGAGCAGCTGCTGCTGGAGGGACTAGGAGCACCAGGAAGTCCTGACTACTGACAGCACTTCGGAAAGTCACACCGACATCTTCAGCGTTGGACTAAATGTGTTGGATAGCGTTCGTTTTTCAACTGCTACACGAATTTAAGTGGTAAGTGTTTGTTTTCCGACAATAATACGAGAATGCGTTGCTGCTGTTCTGCTTGCAGTCTTAGTACTACTATTGAGCCCTGAACCCCTCGCTCATTCACAACGACACTTCCTCGTGGGTTCAACGAGGTACGCTTTGTTCAAACTAAAAGTGCCCAAACCGTATGGTTAACATGTTTTTTTAGTTTCAAGTCGTAGCACGCTACCTTGCTCTGCGACGTGTTTTAAAGCGCGCTGTTGTCCACATTCTTAAGTGCTGCTTGTTTTACACGTCCGTCCGATGCCGTCCGCTAAGTGCGTAGTGTTGGTTTTGGACAGCTGAGGTCTACACCTGGACATCATCATACACCTGGACATTGAAATCATATTTACATATTTTCCTTTATAGTATATCCTGATGTGTCGCTTTGGCTTCACGGTTAAGCACAGTATGCCATTGACAGATCATGTTGTCGTTCCGCAGGAGGTAAATTTAAACCAGACTGTTCCCGACGGGTTATCATCACAATGTGTATCATAACATTTTGTATGATGGGTTATCTGTGTATCATCACATTGTGTATGACGGGTAACTATCACATTGTGTATCTTACCATCACATTTTCCATGGCGGCTTATCATCACATTGTGTGTGACGGGTTATCACATTGTGTATCTTCACATTGTGTCTGACGGGTTAAAATCACATTGTCTATGACGGATTATGATCACATTGTGTATATTATACTCACATTGTGTAATACGGCTTATCCTCACATTGTATAATAGTAGCCTACTACAATCGCCACACGATGACTCGGTGCTGGTTAATAAGGACATCATGTATGGTAAATAAGGGCATGTATGATGCATAAGGACATATATGTTCAAATAAGGCCATGTATGGTCAATAAGGATGTATCGGCCGCATGACACGTCGTTAACCGTTTTCTCCCTTTCAATGTTTCGCGTTATTGTGATCAGAACGATTTTCCTCTGCTACTTGTTTCAGATCAGTCTCTTAAAAGACTCCGAGTTGGTTCGTTTAACATCACAGTCCCAAATACAACAATATACCTTCAACCCGCAATTAATTTAGGCTATACATTTGTAAAATATTATCACTACAATATTTTTGCTTCGTATTTGTATAAATGAAATGTAGGTTAACGTGACGCGCTGAAAATGACCGATTTTGATCAGAGTGCTGAAACCCAATCTGACCAAACATGATGTCATCCTCCAGTGTGTATCGCGCATGAGGAGGAGCTGACAGCCGCGTTCTGGTTCTTATTGTCCCAGGATTTGATATGAAAAAAAAGATTGTGTGCATCCTCAGAACTCACATATATGCCATTATGTTCAGTGTTAAAATGTTTTTTTTTAACTAATCATTTGGGCTGAAGTATGACGGCATAATATTAAAGCAACGTGTTTGAAAGCAATCATCTTTTATCAATTAACCACCTGAAGACAATTTACCCCTCAGAGTAAATACAATAGGTATGTCTTTCATTTGTTCTGTGACTTTGATTATTAAAAACAGTAGACTATAGATAAATAAGGGGATAGCATTTAAGACACTTCATTGATTGTTCTCTGTGTATTTATTTACTTCTAGTGTTGAAATAGTTGATGAATAATGTATGAATAGCCTGGGTCTATTTATAGACTGTAACAAGGTGCTCACCTTTAGAACAGCAAATATGAGCAGATTCATAGGGACAGGTAGGAGCTTCTCATGACAAACACCACTGTGCTATTCATGAATCTGCACAAATCCCATCAAGAATAGGTTGCCTGTTTGCCTTTGCATTTGTGTGAATTCACGGGAGCATGAGAACAAGGGCACATCAGCTGTTCTTGACGACAGTCTGATTTGACTGTCAGAGAAAAGAGGAGTGGACAGGAAGACTGTTCCTGCAGTAGACCATGAATCAGAGCAGGAGGTATAAACCAAATTCAGCACCTGGACTTCACTGAACAAGGCTTTGGTTAATCTGATGCTGGATAACTGTGGACTTATTTTTGAACCGCCTCACTTCAGAGGTTCTTTTTCCCAAAAACTTTGAAGGGTGTGAAAAAATCTTAAGAACCAAAAAAGTATAACTATGGAGAGGTTGTAGATGCAACCAGTGCTTCCATGGACCCTGATCCATGGGCGGAGAATGATAAGTTGGCAGCCTTGACCTCAATATTCCTGACTTTGCTGTTGTTTTACAACTCTTCTTATGTAGTGCAGAACAGATTGAAGTGCCAAGTGCCTAGAAGATCAACGTGCAACTACAAATGACTATTGGAAGTGTTGGAGACCATGTTCCACGTTGTGGTCATTTACATTTACATTTAGCAGAAGCTTTTATCCAAAGCGACTTAGAATTAGTACATTTGTCATAAGAAGTGAAACAATATATCGCTGTCAGTACAGTAAGTAATGGTCACTGTTCTTTACAGCATATGATTCCTTTCCAAGATTATTTACCCTGGTTGTTGGCCTGAATGAGGGTCATGGATGTCAAAGTTACTGATTTACAAAGTGATGTTGTTGAATCCATGACAGAATAACAGTCCTTCTGGTTGGTTGCCAGGCCTACCAGTGGACCATTATTTTTTTTTAACATTTAACATCTCATTGTAACAATATGTTCTGGAACTAATTGCACAATTACTTAACTACTACTACGACTATAGTAGCAGTTGAAATGTATTAGTTAATAGTTAATGAAGCCTTTGCAGGCTTGTGATCAGTGTCAACCATAGGACTTCAGAGTAATGTTTCAATGCTTTCTCCTGATCTACTTCACCATGCTCCTCAATTCCCTCCAAGGAAGGTCTTGTATTCGTCTTGTCTCCGCTTGTCAGCCATGTGACAACAGGCCCACCTTTGGAGAAATAGAAGAGAAATATAAATGTCGCTTGGGTTTTTCAGCCGGTTGCTGCAGCGGTTAGTTGGTTTCGTCAAATATTAAAGCGCTGCTGTCAGGCTTAATGTTCTGCAGTGATCGGGTTTAGCATGTCTAATATAAGAACGCTGTCTGAGTTGATGAGACTTATGCCTAGACCTCCGTTCCCTTGTCCCCTTTTCGTTGCTCCTACTCAAGCAGATGTGCGGTTCACCCGTACTATTATTCAAGATTTTAAAAGACTGGTCTAAGCTGCATGGTTGTAAGATCTGAAGTTTACCACTGAAGGAACACAAATGTTTGGCTAAAGAATAGTGTCCATTTGATTATTGAAAACATGTATGTCTCTTCACGCAATACACTATATCTACTTGTGATTATTAAGGTAGAATGTTTTGTCCTTATACTGTATACCTAAATGTCCATATAAAAAAGATCTAAAAGTAGACCTTGAACTCTTCTTCAACTTCTGTGAAATTTTCTGAAAACGGGGCAAATGCAATAAGAGTTGATTGTTTTTGCATACATCTTAAAACACACTAGTCAGTGTGTTGTTTGCCCTTCATATTAGGGGAACATATTTCCTGAAATTAATTTGGACTCTTAATCTGGCCTTAACCAACCTAAATTCTCCCATGTGACCCCCCCCTTTTCCTGGACCTCCACAGTCCACTGACCCCCTGTAGTAGCTCGTATCAGATTCAAGATGATGGTACTGGCCTACTAGGCGGTCAGAATTGCCTCTGCCTACCTTCATGCTGTTGGTCAGACCGCACACCCCAGGTCAAGCACTCAGCTCAACAACTTCAGCTGGACGTCTTGTACTGCTCCTTCTTCTGACAAATGTATTATTATTATTATTAAGATGTGGGATACATTTATCCTGTATTAAATATGTGGTAATGCAGGTCAAATGCAATGTCATAAACAGAAATATACAGGCCTTGTGGTTGAATGCCCTTAACCTCTCTATCTTCATTTGTCTTCGAGCTACGAGAAAGAGTGGGCATTTACTCTCATCTACCACGAGAAAAGTGTGAAAGCAATCTTTTTAAATTAGCCAAGCAGCTGGTATAAAACCTGAGTCATAGCCTCTGTGGACTGCATGTCCTCGCTCTAGGTGCCAGAAGCTGGGGCCTAACAGACGTCCAATAAGATGATGGCATCACAATCACTGTGACCTGTCTGTCTGCGTACTGCTGTTCTATCGCTCAGTGACCGGCTGACCTGCTACAGATCCCTCAGCATCTCAGTGATTATCTTAATCTCAGGACTGCGCTTCAGGAGCTTTGGGGTGCTGTGCGATGCAGCCGCCTCCCAACCCAGCCCACCACATACTGTACTTTGAATACAGTGCAGACTGTCGCTGACATATTTGTGGTGTTCTCTTCCACATGTAGGGTACACTTTTCCCCTCTGCACTTTGCTAGTTCCCATATTTACTGGTAAGCATAGAGACTTGATATGCTTATGACCCCCTGACATGTCTGAATAAGATGTTGATCGCTTGGTACGCAATGTTTCTGTTAGATGGTCTTTTTTGATGGTCACAAAAAACGGTTTGGCAGGTCGGTATTTCCGGATGTGGGGAAGCAACATGAGCATTGTAATTACAGCCCTTTAAAACAGATGTAGGCCTAACTCTGATCATCCGGCCCTGTACATGCCCAAAATCCCCCCTCATTATTCCCAGTGAAATATGCGTTGTATCTCAGTCTTGCGCCACGTTAAAACTCTGCGGCATCACCAGGGCCAGCATCATCTCTCCATCGGAGACCTCACCATGGCTCACGTGGCCTCATACCCCCGCCCACTCCCTGTCTCCTTTCGGGGAGTTCATTTAGCTTGGCAGAATCAGGAATAAAGACCAGGCCTTGGAATATTTTTGGAATCGCATGTTCTCGTTGCTGTAACTGTAACTGAGGCCTTCTTAAAATATTGAAAGCGTCATCTCTTGGGCCTACGGTGTGGGTTCCATGCTGCTGCTTTCCCTCCCCTGCACTGAACCTAAAGAAATGACAACACAGACATCCGGCCTGGCCAGAGCTGCGTGTCAGACCAGCTTAAGGTGCATCATTGTGATCGACACGTCGGTTGATCCGAGTCTGAGCTAGGGTGATACATCTTGCCAAGGTCGTCTATTTTTGGGTGCTTCTGGTCCCCGTCCAATAACACCAGTACAATGTTCTTTGTGTCTCGTAGGTCCAATGTATTTTCTACTAGCTCCATATTTAAGAGCATCCATTGTTAACTTTGTCGCTCATTTCTTTCAATCATTTCTGCATGATTTAACCTATATGTAATATACAACAATATGCTAAAGCAAATCCTTTTTTCGTTAAGCATAGATTGTGCATAGATTGTTGCATACAAGAAGCAAGGATTTGTTTATTCAATCCAACATGTAAAACCTAATTCGTCAAGCCCATACATGGAAGCCAACCTGTGTGTGTGCATGCTTGTGTGGGTCAACCCTGGGATTATTTGAATGCGTCTGAAAAGCTGTTTTTCCTTTCAATTACAGATTGATATGACGCATTGTTACGGTGATGTCACCTTCCTATTTTGCTGAGATAGCAAACAGCCTTTCTGGTCCAGCTGCTTAGGGACCCGACGTTAACACTTAACAATGTATTCATCTGCGGGAGTCCCGGAGTGCGTGCAAAGCCATCCGACCCCCCTTCAAACGAGACATCCAAGCCTCAGCCCAAGCACATCCCTAATACTCCAACTGGATGGACTCCATGGGGTCAAAAGGAGATTTGCTTCTGATGAATCTGTGGATAAATTTGAAGAGATGGTGCTGTACTCCCAGCAGCACCAAATCAAGTTAAATTAGGTTGTATTCTAAATCAGCATGAAATCATATCTGTTCAAATCCCAACAGAATTCTGTGGCTGAAATGCAGTATGGTGTGGCCTCATTCATTTATAATGCATGGCCAGATATAATCTGAGGTTAACCTCCCTCTGTTGATATTGGGGTTGAGCAATGGTAGCTTCAGTCCACAGCTAAGCATTAATACAATCCCTCTTCAGATTATTTTACTCACTCGGTTTGTGATTCATGGAGCTAGCCATAAATAATTTTCAGGATGTTTGTTTACACACTTTCTTGTGAAATAATGGGGGAATATAAATTAGGATTTGATTTCTTTCTTTTTTTTGTCACCAGTCCATATAAGGATGGATTTGTGAGTCTTGTGAGTCCTTGTGAGCTCCCAAAGCGTGAGTTTGAATAAAACAATTGTCTAATTATAATGTAAAACTCAGATAACTACCAGAATCAACCCAGACCCCCCCTGCCCTCTGACACTTACTTCTGCTCTCTTCCTTTACACACACACACAAGCACACATGCACATGCACACTCACACACACAAATGAAACTGCTGGCATTTGGTTATGTTGGTTATGATTCTCTTATCAGATTAGGATTATTTTAGAAAGTTAAAAAACACTGAGGTTTGGTCCTGAGCAGAACAATGCTTTCACACAAGTTACTTGGCTATATTGCAGCCTGCGTGACCTGTGTCAACTGTCACTGCCTGGGAGAAGAGGAAGTTGAAGAATCAAGACAATTTTCTGAGAAGGGTGCCGGTTGGCCATTGCAGTTTGTCTGGCACTAGGTGTTACATTTATTCGGCAGTTGCTTTATCAATGGTTGCTCAACTCTCTTTAGTGGTAATCAAGGTGAAATTTATTTTAAAGACCTTGTCACTGATTATATTTGAAAAACAAAACAATGAGCAATATCCGTGCCATAGATTACAAGATGCCATTACACAACATCATCTGAGACAGCAGAGCTACAGTTTGTAATTCTTAATCATATTGTGAGGTCTTCTTTCTAACCCTCTCGTTTTATTTATATGCAAGGCTCTACTCAGAGTCAAGTACTGGCAGTATTTTTCTTTCCTCCACAAACAAATATGTACAGTACAAAGGAGATTTACCCAATGAATTATGGATTGGCTGAACACAGGAACATGAGCATGGTGTCTGATCTGGGTTGTGAGTGATGGCTAAAGAAGCCAACATTGGTATTTCGAAGTGGCCAGGCCCTTGCCCAAATCTCATCTCCAACTCCAACACATTTCAAATGCATAATACCCTGTGTTCCACAATACGAGGGTTGAAGAGGACGACAACGACAATAGGGTTAGAAATTGTATTTGGTGATGTTTAGGATATATATTTCTTTTTTCAAAGATAGCCATTGTAAGATTACTTCCATAATGTAGCCCCCACACTATACAGGGCCTGTTACCCGGCTTGTAATGATCCTGCTACCAAGCAGCTGTCAACATGATAGAAACAACATGATAGTCATGGTAACCAGATCTATCTTTAATAGAGCCTGAAGGTGTTTAAGGCTTGGTGCTTTAGATGTAGAGCATAACAATGCACATGACATTTCTTATCCAATCAAACTATGCATATGTTGCCTGAATACCAGTCTCATATGAAATACCTTGTTTTGTGACTTACTGGGCACGTTTAATTGAAGATGTAGCCTGCTTGGCATTGTGTGTGTCTTGTTTGAGTTGAATGCTGGCTTCAATAATTGGTCATACACGTTTTGGAGTTTATTATGGCTACATTCATCAAAATGTGTGCATGTTAGCCGCTAAGTACTTTACTTAGGCTTATGGTTAAAGGAGAACCCCCTTATACATTGGCTTGCATTAGGTGACTCCCTCTATAGTTCACATATAGTTCACATGATTAGCTGATATATTTACTTATGTTGTCACCTGCTGATTAAGTGCTGATGCGACACACCTATCCGCTGGTTGAAAGTGAATAGACTGTAAACGTCCCTTCAATTCAGAGACAGTTACCAAGCCCCAGAAAGAAAACACCTGAAAGCATTTCCTAAAGGCCATATATGACTGAGCAAAAATATGCACAGAAAAATCACATTGTCACATACAATTATTTCATACTTTTATTTATTTTGAGGCTAACGGAAACATCTTGATGCAAAGATTGCATAATGCATTGTCATATATGTATTGACCTATGGTTGCCCCCATTAGTGAAGATTATGAAGCTATTTGAGGGCAAGCCATTCATAAATTATTTATTTATTAATTTTTTCAGAGAATCCGTTTTTTTTTATGCCATACTACGGAGGGGGTAGGGGGCTCATTTCTGTGCACTGAATTAATTCCCAAATTAATTGCAGGCAGACTTAACGGGGGATAAAAAGCTGAAAAATCCTAGGGCCTAACACCCATGGGTCCACTCCCACTCCCTGTAAACACCAGTGATGATGTACATAATTTATACAGTCAGTGTGCGTATTTGAAGAAGAAGAGGAGGCGAAGCACAAGGGAAATGACTCATTGGCCTAGATGCATGTTTCCCTTTTAGAGTTTCTCTGCATGATTTAATCTCTTGCTCGTTCCCTCATCCTCTCTGCTGGTTGAGGATATCCTATGTCTTTAACAAGGAAGAGTCAAGTTAGGTTAAGAGATGTGCATTTCCGTTTTAACTAGCTATAGCCTACATATAGCCACATTTACAATTACCAAGTGCTTTCACAAGCACTGTATGTAGGCATACCACATCCACCAAATGCAGTGTATTGTGGTCTCTTCTGACATTTGGTTGATCAAATGAGAATAATTAAGGCATTCTGTCCTGAGCAGTCTGAAATGCTCCAAACCTCCCTTTCTGCCCTTTTTCCCCCCAACATAAAAATCGCATGCTTTTGAATAAAATGGTTCCCAGTGCCCTGGGAGTCCTGGCTATAAATGTAATGGTGAATCATAGTGTCCTCCACATCACTGTCCTGAAATTGGGTATGACATCATTGTTGTCTTATGAAGAACATTGTATTTTTAGGGTAACAGAGGTCCTCATCCTGTGTAGTGTGGATGTCTCACCTGGGAGCCTTGCTCAGAGAGGTTGACCTATACCAGCAGGTAGGCAGACCTCATCAACGTCATGCTGGTTGACAGTAGCCAGGGGCCAAACCGATGATTGACAATCACCATCGATATCTTATAGATTTATAGTTTGATTGGTCATCTCCAATCCTGGTTATTTTAGATACAAAACTCACCGCAAAATATGCTATTTAGGATTCAATAAAACTGCAATTTGAGACATTGTGTGTATCCCTTACTGAAAGTAAATGTGGTAGTGTGACTAAATTGTATTGTATTAGCAAATGTCTGTTTTTTTTGTGACGATAAGCTATTGTGATTAGCAAAGTCAACCAATAGCATGTGAGTGTGCATTCAAAACATCATCAATAAAACGATTGCAAACATCATAAATTCCACGATGTGGGTGTGTATTATGAAAATCATCATCAATCTATCGCTCAAGGACATCTTTTACAAGGCATTGTTAAGACCGTCCTGCTTTATTTCATATGGCCTGTGCTGGATGAACTCTTGCCCCATCTGGTACTCTGGCCATTAAGATGCTTATCTTAGGATAGAGTCCCTTCTATCTACATGGAAAATGGTCTAACCTGTAACTTAGAAACAGCAACGAGTTGCACAATATGTTATTGTGAATATGCAGGTACATGTCTTTTACACACAATTTGGTTGGTGCTGAATATTCTCAGTTTGGTCACAAACAATACTTTTATCACACTACACCCGGGAATGTTTGTATAAACCCTAGATTTAAACAAACATTGCCACCGTCCTCCGTCCCCCGTCCCCCGTTTGAAACTTTTGCTGATATTTTTTGTACTTGGCAACTCATTGCCATTTCGCTCCAAACCAAAAAAGCCTCTTGGATACAGGTTAGAAGCATTTCCTGTGGAGTTATATATGGGACTCTACGATGAGATTAGCATGTCAATGGCTATGGAGTACCAGATGGGACCAGATGAACTCGACATTACATGAGAGCCTCAGAGAAGAATAAGACTGTTGTCCTGGGTCAGCAAACTCCCTCTGTCTCTCAGGATGACCCTTAGCTAAGCACTGAATGAGGGGAAACTTGACTCTCCAGCTCGCCCTAGTTTGCTTCTCATGAAGTGGCGAAAGCCATGATCACGTGAGGGCAGAGTCAGCGTGACTCCGCTGTTCCCCGCACCGGAGCTTGTGTCGTGCTTGTGCCATCACTGCCTGTCTGTTCATTTGTCTCTCTTCAATATTTTATGCCACAAAACTTTACATGTGGCTTCCCCTCCCTCTTCCCCTGCACGATGCATGCTACAGAGCATGCAAGTATGTTTCCATTCATCTTGCCACCGCTCTCTGATGAGAAAGTCCTGTTGGGCATTGGAGCTGTGTTTTTAAATGGCTCTAGCCAAAGCTCCTCCTCCCTCACCTGTTTGTTCGTACACAGATACACATCCACATTCCTCTAATATGCCCTACCACACACATCCATCACACCCCTCGGTATGCACTACCACGCACATCCATCACACCCCTCTGTATGCACTCTACCACACACATCTACACTGCCCCCTCTATGCACTACCACACACATCCATTATTCCCCATATGTGTGATCTATTCTACTCTATTCATGTTGCCTAATGTTTATTGCATGCATGTTGACACCTTTGCGAAGTTAGATGGTTCAGCTTGCAGGCACTTGCTTTGATGTCAATGGCATAGTTACGAACAACCCAACACGAGGTCACTAAAATACATGTATTTCAATGTATAGTATGTATTTCAATATCAACGTGTGCATTGATCTTGGCAGAAGCACAACAGTTAATATGGAGGCTGAAATGCCAGACGCGACACAGTGGGTGTAAATCATGGTTAATCCATACTGGCTACTCACGTGTCCTCAATCTCACACACCACGTTTCTCTTCACTCTCAAAGCCACACTCTGTACCACACCAATGAGGCCTACTTTGTATTAGTGCATGTGTTTCACATGCCTTTCTTTTCCCTAACAATCATTTTCTATTGGTGCAACAATGCCAGATTTATTCGCCATCTTGTTTATCTTTCAATCAATCTTTTGTTGCTTGAAGCCTTTCTGTGATGGTGTAAGGCTTTACGCTTTTGTAGATATGATGAACATCTGTATGTTGTAATCTGAGTGTTTATGGCCTTTACAAACGAGTTTAGAAGTTCATTATTTATTAACAGTAGTTTTCTATAGGGCCAATCTTTTTTTTGTTGAACTGTCCTGCCAAAACATGAGAGAAGGCAAGGACATAACAATATTTATAACAATAAATTGTGGCTTCTGTTATTAGTACTATTTATTGGGCAGCAGTGGCTCAGGAGGTTAGATCCCAGGCTCTTCCTAGCTAATTGTTGAAAATATAATTTTCAACAGTTGTAATATGCTTTAGAGGGGACACAGGTCTGAAAAGGGCTACAAATGCAATGAATTAATAATGTACTTGCATGTAACCCCTGGTTTGGAAGTCCTGAAGATGAGCTAAACCTGAAGTCCTGAAGATGAGCTAGAGATATTGCTATTCAGCAATATCTCTCTTTATGGAGGTCTGATTGTTTGGAGTAAAAATACACTGCTTTGTTTATGGAGTTACCAGCTAACATCGTCTGTCTGTCCACGCAGTGAGTTTGTGGCCCTATCATATTGATGCAGTCTGTTGTTCTCATCTCATCTCAATTTGTTTGTTCCTAGATGGACACACCCTGCTCCCACCTGTGGTTATGACCTTTATATGGACAAACCTTTACCTTGATCTGCACTCCTACCTCCATTCTTTCATGTTCTATAAAGCTGTGTGTATCTTCTTGATTTAACCCAAACCATTATATACCTGAACAATATGAGATGCACTCCCATTCTGGAATCGTTAAATGTAGCAGAATAAAATTCCAGTTCATGTTGATTAGGCCTTTCCTTTGCTGCTGCTTTTTAAGGCTGTTTTTTATCATTTTTTTTTGGCAATTCACTTTGTCTTATGTAGTTTAGAAGTCTCCATTGAACCTTTTGTTTAGGGTGATTTGGCACAGTAGATAATGATTCATATTTATTGTTTTTTTTTAACGCTTATTAGTCTATTTCATTATCAATCCTGTTTAATCCAAGATTTATAAGTGAAATATACCAGCTGAAATAGCTTCACTGGAAAATGAAAAACTTACTAGAATGGCATAACACAATAAGTCAATCTAATCGCGCTCTTGTCAAAACAGTAACGGCACAACTTCCCCTCTATTAGACTCATCACTCGTACTATGCTGAGCCAACGGGATTAGTGGGCATGATGTGCTAGGTCGCCAGCACCACCTTCATCAAATCCATTTAGCTGTGAAGGATCTAAATCTGAATGCATTGTTCTTTAGTCTACATAAGCAAATGCTGGTTATGATTCTGTGGTACTTTTCTATGTTCAACGATAAGTTAACATCTAGGCAATCACCAGCCCTGGGGTCAACAAAGGGATTTATTTATAATTAGCAACCTCCTCCCTACCTCCAGGCTACGTTGACTTGCTGGACCACATGGTGGGACACGCGAACACAAAAAGTACTGCAAAATGTCCCAGTTTACCCAGAATGTTTTTAATATCTTGCAGGGGTAATCTACCTCACATGTGTGTCACACACATGTTGACTCACTCACACACAGTGTGTGTGAATGTCCAATGATTCATTTAGAGGAGATCGTACCTCCAGGTTAAAGGCTTCTAAAATTATGAATCTTTCCTGCTCACACCCTTCACTCCCCCACCAATACGGTAAAGATAAGTGAAATATTGTGTACCACTTGTTGCAGTGCAATTCCTGCTTTTCGAAGGATACTTTAAAATTACATCCAAGTCACCAAAATTGGTCAAGGCTTATTCCTTTAATTAGTGTCTAAGCAAGTCGACCGATGCAAAAATGTGTTGTCTTCTTAGTTCTGATACTTTATATTTTTCTCTCAGGCCTACTACCATCCGAAATTAAACATGAGGAAATACACCAACATATTAATACCATCATGTCTGTTTTTATCTCTCTTCCTGGGTTTGCTTTTTTACCCTCAATCACAATCATGAACGCACGCGCACACATACAGGTTTAATGCTGTGAGTGTGGTAACAGCCCATTAATGCATGTAGTTATTTTTCTCCTAATCTCTAATATGTGAAAGGCATTTACAGACATTTACGTTTTTGTTTTTTTTCACAGTCTGTCACACAGTATGCCACAAAATTCATCTGTATTTATGTATTCATTCAATCATATTAATATGTATTCATTGTTATCTCTATATGGGACACTTGCAAAGTCTCTTGTGTCTGCATGTGTAAATACGACTCACACCTCGACATGGCTTCTCAAGACAAGTATGGAAAGGCTGTTTCCCCTGAGCTTGGGCTTCCATACGGAAACTGTGTGTGTGTGTGTGTGTGTGTGTGTGTGTGTGTGTGTGTGTGTGTGTGTGTGTGTGTGTGTGTGTGCGCTCGTGACGTGTGTAGATCCCAGTTATACTTCTACTTCTCTCTATTTCTTTTACTTCTGTTTTTGTGTGTGTGTGTCACTGTCTCCTTAATGCACTGAAAACATGAAGTCTAATGGGACCCACATGCTATTAGTGTGTTCATTTAGAATGGGCCTGTATAGGAATTAACGAAGATTATATCATCAGCCTGGTTGATTGTCGGATCTGTAAATGTTGAATTATAGTTGTCCCACTATTTTCCTGACCCTCACAAGTGATCAGAATTGTCTGGCCTCTTCAAGTGGATGGTAGTAGTTTGTGGTAAAGATTAATTTAAAGATCAGATAACAAGTTGACACCTCAGCTTCATACAATACTGAGATCCATACTTTAATGTTATTGCGCCATTATCAGCCAGCCGTGTTGAGATCATGGAATAATCAAACATGCACCTTTTAAAGGCATGGCCTGCTTTCCAATGGTAACTTTTACGGTGACGGTGGGGTGGCAGAGAAGAAGAACCTCTGGTTGCATAATTGTTTTGGTATATATCAGTCATAGAGTGTGAATGAATCCCGTCATGTGGTCAGAGCTGTAACTGTAAAACGCAGCAACAAAGGCCAACAGGTTGGAGAAAAAACACTGTTTTTCTAGTTAAAATCCCGGTCATAATGTAAGCATCACAACAACCCCTGGCTATCTCTGTAACTCATTTCTTACCACTGTCAATGGAAGTTTTTTAAAGGCTAATCCTGAATTTGTAAATGCAACATGGGAACTCATTTTTAAAAAGCTACCGTTAGTGAATGGAACATGTTTTAAGTCTGCCATAATCTGCTGACACCAGTGTGAGCTTGTAGTGTGTCTCAATGACGTTGCAAAGCTCTGGCGAATCGAGCCTTCAGAATCTCTAAATCCCACTTATCTGTGTTTGGGTTGTATGAAAAGTATGACAGTCACTACTAAAATAAAATACTACACCATGGAGCCTGCAGGATAACTGGAACACACCTTTTAGCTTTTCCGTGCTTTTCTATCTCTGGATTTTCATCCTGGGGGATTTAAAGCAGCACTTTTCAGATCATAAAATAATCTACACCACACCTCCCAGCCTTATGAATCATTTCCAGCCCCATCCAAAGGACCTTAACCCTCTCAAGTTACCAAACCTTTGCCTTTCTTTTTCAAACTCTTTTTTTCTGTGCAAATGGTTCTAAATGGCTTTACACTGAAAACATCAAACCACTTTCGGACAGCTGCGATTTGTTTCTTATAGCCATTAACATTAAAACTAAACAGAAATAAACAATGCAAATAAATGTGATGCACAAAATCATATATCTCAATTTGCTCCAGTAGCTGATCTCCGACCACTGATACTTTCTTTTAAAGGGGAGTTGAACCAAAAATCCATATATTTTTTATATGTCATATGTGATTTTCAACATAGTGATCTATTTAATTTTGTCACTGTTCTATGTCCAGTGCCAACCAGTTTGTGTACGTTCTACTCTCAAGTTGCGTTCTTTTCGTGACGTCGGACAGAGGTCACGAAAAGATGATGTAGATGGCCATGTGCGAGAGAGGGTTAAGCTTTCCAGACAATTACTGTATTGCCAAGGCGTGTGGTACATTTCACATGCAACATCGCTCAGAAACAACGACGGTAGTAGCTTAAAAAAGTATGCATGGGTCTTAAACGATGGGATAATGCCCTATCCCCCCTCCTTCCTAGATGTCTCAGCCCAAAACTCTTTAATCTAATAGTCTTAGAATTGGAGCTTAAACAGGGGTTTTACTTACACTTTAAAGTACATCACTACCACACATATATAAAAATTCTGCCTTAGAACTTCATAGAAGCTGAAGTATTGACACAATGGTGTATGTGATTCAGGAACATAAAGTTGAATCTCCTTCCAATGACAAGCCTACACACATCTCAGTTGTGGAGTCATTGTTAGCATTGCAAGCACTGCAGTACATGTGCCTACCTGTGTAGACACAAACTGAGAATCCCTTCTCTGATTCACCCCTCTGTCTGGCATTGTTTCAGCTTTTTCTCTCAATCCTGTACATGCTAGTTCTCCCTGGGCTCTGAATGTGTTCAGAAGTATGGAGGTTAGTTTGTTTATGTGTGCATTTGTCGGACTCTCTTACTCCTCTTATTGATGTCTGCTTCTTCCCCAACTTTGTTCTCCTGGCCACATGCCCTGCTTCTATTGCTCCATTGTTGTTATTGTGAGTATTTAAAAGGATTTGATCTTATCTTGCATGTCAAAGCATCTTGTGAACGTTGTTTTTTAAAGGTGCTCAGCTGAACAATGAATGTTTAACATTATTATTCTTCCATTTCTCCATCATGACGTCTGACTGCCCCGTCAACCAGTTTTTTTTAACGTTGTTGCTGCTCCATCTCCATTGCTGTAGTCTTCCTCATAACAACTCAGTGCTGTCTGGCATATTATCCTACACTTTGATTAACCAAGCCATCGGTTGGTACGATGCAACCCATTGGTTGAAAGTGAATCGCTTTCCCTCTGGAGGATATGCTGATGTGGTGCAGTACACATGTGGAATCGCATCCATAGAACTTAAACTGACCCAAGGACCCTGAGGGAGGGTTCATGATTCAGGGTTCATGATTCTAAATGTACAGACTCAAATGTAGATCTCTTTGTTTGTTTGTGTGCTGTGCTCTATGCATTTAACAATGAATATTCCTATTTAGGTGGTTCTTATGTCTGGTCGTTGTCCGCAGCGGACTTGGCCTTTCCTCCATGTCCTTCCTCAAGCTCCACCGCAAGTGAAAAGTTGTCAGCAGAGAAGGAGTAGCAAGTGGACGAGTGAAGACAGAGGGTTAGGGGAGGGAGGGGAAGCATGAGGAGAGATGTGGCCACAACTTTCCCAGAGGCTCCTGCAAGCGTCAGTTAGTGTTATTAATCATTCAGGGACACTCGCAGGGCAGCACAATACATTTTTATCCCACCCCACCCCTCCCCTCTCCATCTCCTCTTTTATTATTGAAAGCGGTTCCCCTCAACACCCAATCTGCCACTTGGCCCGATGAGAAAGAGGGACGGGGATGAAAGTAATGACAACAGAAGGACTGGCCCTCATTGGATACCGTGGCAGAGGGGAAGCAATGGGTAGTGGTGTGGCACTTATGTCGATATTAAACCAGGAAGTAATCAGCTCATGCACACAGAACGTGTGTGTGTGTGTTACCTCCCCACCTTTTTTCCTTCCCGATACCTATTCTGAATAAATACCGATACATACAGCATCTTGTAGCTACTAATAGCAGTTTTTCTTATTGTAGTGTTTTCTTACGATGACAGCAATGTATAGCTGGTTCACTTCATATCTAGATCAGTTCCATTTATAATCTATAATGACAATAATACATTTGTATTCTTGTAGCTAAGCGTGGGCATCCATGTTTTCCGACTTGGTAGCTCGACGCATGTAGGTCAGAGATGACGCGTTTCCCATTCCGACTTTCAACCTCCAACCATTAATGAATGCAGCATAATACGTGTAGGTGTTTGTGATGTTCTCTGTCTGTACAGTAAATTGGCTCGTCATGTGATGGTATCGGATCGGCGCGTGACTTAATCTGTTTGATTTATGAATTTGTAGCTTTTCTTCTTTTGTATGAAGTTGTTTTCTCACAGATTGTGTGTGCCTTTTTGAGCGTGCATGAACTTTACCTGTGTCTCCCTATTTAATCACATTACCGTTCGGAACAGTTATAGTTTATTGCCCGTTGATGAGAATCATCACCATCACATTAAGGGCATTTTTATAACAACATACTGACAGACGATAGAATACGCAGCATCGTATTAATAATGAGGTTGACCTATTTAACACAGCACGCACACACACACACACACACACACACACACACACACACACACACACACACACACACACACACACACACACACACACACACACACACAGTCTTAGATTCCAATGATCTTCCTTTCTCAAACATGCTAGCTCAATCAATATCTTTTGCCATACTTTTGCCTTTGATAGGTAAGGGCTTTATGATATTGAAACAATGTTTTGACAGGATCTCAGGCTTTGAGCAAGGGAAACATGCGTACACACACACGTGCTAACACACACAGCAATCCCAGCCTCAGAGCTCTAATCGCTCTCTCTGTCTGTGTGTCTGTGTAAAATCCTAGCAGTAGTGTGGACTAGATTATTACATAATTTCTCTCTCTCCCTCTTTTGTACCGCTCTATAGTTCTTCACAGATCTTTGTGACTCACTCTGGCAGGATTCAGATTTTTTTTTAATGTTTGATTAATGCTGAACAGTGTATGACTATGTCTTCCTAATTCATGTTCCTGCCTAAAGCTGGGAGAGGAGGGATGGATGCTGGTATAAGCTTCTAATGCCACACACACACACACACACACACACACACACACACACACACACACACACACACACACACACACACACACACACACACACACACACACACACACACACACACACACACACACACACACACACACACACACAGTGGTGTCCAGAGAGCAGACTGAGAGAAGGAGAACTGTCCGCTCCATCCATCTGACTGTTACACGTTGCTCTCAGCGCACGTTGCTTATGTATGCATGTGTAGAAATGCTTCTCTCTAAGTCATATCGTTCGTGGCTTGGCTATCTGAACAAATCCACCATCCTCTAGCCTCACTCTTCTTTCTCTCATTTTCTGTCTCTATATCTTATTCTCGTTTTGATCCTCCTTCAGATTCAAGAAATATCTCAATTGGTGTTATCGTGCATGCACTGTCCCCCCCCCCACTTCCACCGCTAGCTGAACGCTGGTCTGGTGATCTGATTTGTCCTTGTGGGTTTGATGATGACCAGGGCTCGTGGACATTAATTAATGATGGAAGCGCAGGCATGGAAGAGGTGTGTTATGTGCCCATGAAAACCGTGGATCATCAAAATATCCCATAGGATCTGTTATAACAGATCCCTCACCATAACATCCTCCTATTGGTTCAAGGCAACATATGGATGGGTGTTATATCTTCACACACACACACACACACACACACACACACACACACACACACACACACACACACACACACACACACACACACACACACACACACACACACACTATGCTGGGATCTCTGTGTAGTGCCAGCCTTACAACCTGTTGATGCCACATTACATCACCTCACACATCAGAGAGGGGCTTTAGAGCGGTACGCTGTGAGGCCCCAGAGGAAACATGTGACTTTGTTCGTTTGCTCCATTTTTATCTACATTCCTCACTCATCCAGCTCTTCCATTTGCTTTGAAAGGCATGCTGAAATCTCTCTCTCACGTCAAACGCTCTCTCTCGCTCTCATATGTATGTACGTATAAATCCTTTTACTACCACTTCCTCTAGGCTCTATTAAATCATCGTATCTCTGTTGAACCTATTCATGTGTTCATCTCAACTATGATGGGCCTCATTCCTTGACGTTCACCTCTCCTTGATTTGATTTGAGCTCATCGGGAGAGCTAGACAGACAAGTTTTTCATTCTTGGGTCCAGTAGATCATGGGAGTAGTTATCAGTTTTCAGTGTTTATCCCATTTATATTTTTCTCTCTGAATATTTGTGATGAACGAGGCCTCCTGTACCATCCCTGGTCTAGCTCTGGGCATCGTATGTACCCCAACACAAGGCTGATGGAATGCCCTTGATGTGATCGCATACGAACGAATCAAAAACATTTTTATTGAACCGAGATTGCATTCCAGCTGCAGGCCTATGTGTACATGGGCTTGGCAGTTCTTTACTTTACTGTAGTTGTGAAACCTCACACCTTTTTCTTCGCACCTACTTGCAACAAATATCTGTTGATGTCTGCCTGGAGCAGGAGATACATACAAGCTAAACACATTGCATGTGTGATTTTTATAATTATGTCAATGGGTATACAAGGCAACCTTGTCTAATTTTAACAAATGGGTAACTTTTGATTTCAAGGGGAGAAATACATTTTGGTTGGCATTGAAGACCTTTTTTCTATACCGGCTCATCCAGTTCTGGTCTGCCCCACAACCGGAGTACCTTGTGTGTATACTTACAACACCTCGTATTATTGTTGAAGTGTCCTAGATGAAGATAATACGTCAAGGATCTGGTTAGCAAGTTTGAACAGAACAAAGGCCTGCTTGAGGATAGACAACAATTCAAGACTTGATTTAGTCTCCAACATCTCTGTTTAAAACCTGCCAAACTAGTTCATGTTTGTGTCCTATTCATAATGCCCCCATGTCCTATTCAACAGAAGTGGTTCAGTTTTAAAACTCCCCTCCTTGTTGCCTCTTGATATGGAGTCTCAATGTAGGCAATCATCATTTTAAATGCTGGAATACTTTCGACGTTTGAAAATGAAGTTTGCGAGACCAAAATGATGGCATCCGAGAGCACCGTACTTGGACCCGACCACATCGCCTTCGGGGCGTTGCCCGTAAAGGCCTGTTCTGCTCAGTCCCAGGAATGATTCACCAGGGGAACAAATTCCTATCAAGCAGCAGTACTTTGAAAGTTACTGAAAGAGTGGAGAGAGGAACGAGTCATTGTGCGCCTCCGGCCAGTCGAACACCTTGCCCGCTTATGGGTCACTTCTTCTTGAATCAGGGGTGTTTGGACTACGTTTCAGCGGTGGGGGCCCCCAGGTGCAGCAGCACAGCTCTCCTTGTTCTCCTCTGCTGTTGTGTATGCAGGACAGGGGGGAAGGTGTATTTGAGGTCTTCATGATGGCTGGGTTTGCTGTAAGAGCAGGGGGCTCAGAATGATGCTGATGGTTAGTGTCTGAGCCTGTGTGGCCATGTGTCTTACTGTCTCAGCCTATACGTCAGCCCGCCTTGCATGGGGCCGGCCTGTGTGCACGGTTGTTTCACAGTTGAGACTGGGACAGGAAGTGTGTGTGTGTGTGTGTGTGTGTGTGTGTGTGTGTGTGTGTGTGTGTGTGTGTGTGTGTGTGTTGTGTCGGTGGTAAGGCTAACCCTAGTAGTGTTGTCTGTGGCCCATTGGTCTTTAGTGTGTCTGTGTTATGGCCACTGTGGATGTGTTTGTGTGTGTTTGCATGCATGTTTGTGAAACTGCATATGTGAAAAGGCTGCACGAATGACTCAGCTTTAGTGTGCGGTGGGGGTCGCAGGGAGAGGGATGCTGTGACTTTCTGCTTGCATGAGCAACAGGACCAGACAGTCAGCTGTTTATTAAAAAAGATTCAACCACCATTTTGTGTATATTCCAATGAACACAGTTAACACACTGAAAAAATATATATGTTTATACCGTATACCTGGAAAGGTGGGTTCTTTATAATAAAGATCCCTTTGGTGTTCAACTAGTAGAATCTTTCTCTCTCTTGGTTGTTGGAGTCTGGTGTATTGCATTCTGCTGTCTGAAGCAGTCTAGTTTAGTTGTCTTGTTGAAACAACACAGCAAACATGGACATGATGACTGTAGACACTAGGCCTAGATACATATTTTCTAGAAGGGCCCAAGTATCTGACTCCGTATGACAATTAATATATATTGTATTGAATTCATTATTTTCTATTGTATTGTATTACATTGAATGTATGCACATTATATAACAAGGCATTTACTTAGCTGAAGCTGATGTCCAAAGCGTCTTTAAATCAGATACAACCCAGAAATTGAAGGATCAGGTGGGTTCATAAAATTACTAAAGTACGCAAACAACCGAAAGTGCTACATTTGAGAAAAAAGAGATCGATAATGTATTTATCTACTTTTGTGTATTACATGTTTGTGTATGTTTATGCTTGTGCAATGAATTGACGTGTGGGACCTGTGTGTGTTGATGGCTATTCTCTGGATGTGTGAGTAATGGTCCTTCCTTCTACCCACAGGTCCAGCTGGCCAATGGTGGACCTATGGTGGCCATCGTGGACGTCCGGTGGTGCTAGCATCAGTGTGTGTGTGAGCGCCCTCCTCGCTGCGTAGCGCACGTGCATCCCATGATGCCGTCGTCAACGCGGAAAGGGGCGGTGAAGGACCCTGAACTGGCCGATCTCTTCTTCAAAGATGACCCCCAGGATGTGTTCTGCGACCTGCACGAGATCGGACATGGGAGCTTCGGGGCGGTCTACTTTGTGAGGAACCTTTTTACTGCATCGCCTTCATCCATTATATTTGTATGATCAACTGTAAAGATGTTAGGCGTAGCGTCCAGCACCTATTGAGGTTGTAGATTTGCACATTTCAAAATGTATTCAACCAGCAGCAGTAGAATACATATTTAGCACATTTAGGGTAGCACACGACATCTATGGCCAAAATGCATTAATATTCAAACCTTAATAACTTTTTAATG
Source organism: Pollachius pollachius (assembly GCF_949987615.1). Taxonomy (NCBI): domain Eukaryota; kingdom Metazoa; phylum Chordata; class Actinopteri; order Gadiformes; family Gadidae; genus Pollachius; species Pollachius pollachius. Next base: position 17,436,161 of record NC_136934.1, on the reverse strand, counting down.
CGATAGAACTGCCAAACAGGACCTCAAAAGTACTTCATATGGAGATTAACTAGCCATTTAGATCTAAACCGAATCAAAAGAAAAATATTATTGGATTTGTATTATGAGAATGAAACCACATTTTTCCCTTTGATTTAGAATGAAGACTAGAGGAACTACATGTACGGCTCTGCAGTAAACCAACTCAAGTTCCTAATAAGGAACTTCATTCTAGTCTCTACCGTGACAACATAAAGCTCTTTAGAGGAACTACATGTTAGGCTCTCAGGGAACCACATTAATATCATTAAAGGAACTACATGCTAGTCTCTAAAGGCCTGAATGAAAGGCTATCAAATAAAATGCCAATAGTTCAGAGTTTCCGATCAGAAAATTGAAGGGAGAAAGGGTATAAAATGGAAATGATGGAAATGAACTGGAATCCAAATATTAACTAAAACATGGTCTGGTGAGGTGATGGCCTCAACAGCAGGCATATAGGGTTTGAGTGTGCTAGGACTAGAAATCAGGAAGTGCATGCAACGTTCTCCCTAATAATTAGTCAAGCAACTGAATTGCTCTTGTTTCAGATTTTAATCAAATTAGAAATAAATGAGTGAGACAAGTGTGAGTCACAATTGGGAAAGGATATTATTATGACTATAATGATTATTTATTATGAATACAGATCTGCTCTCACCATTGCGTTTCTTATTCCTTTCATCGCTAATTGCTCATCACCCCTTTGACTCCAGTGCCGGGGGAAAGGGCACATCAGTGGAACATTCTGTGTTCAGAAATTAAAATTCCTGCCTTCGCTTTGCAGCACTCATGCACTGAGACAGCTGATTTCACTTATTCACTATACGTCTGCGTTGTCCTAATGAGCCAAAGCCAGATGGTGGACTGGAAATTCAGGCATGTTTTACGTTTTTAAACCAGAATCTCTGTCCTTTGGTAGTGTTGCTTGAGAGGGTGATGAAGAACATCATGGCAATAAATAGAGCTCTAGAGACTGAGGAGCTTATCTCGTCCGATCCTTGTCTTCTCTCCCACCGACTACCCCTGACATGCTTTCTCTTGACCCCTTTCTACACTTCCTCTCACCGTGCTGCACTTTACTCTTCACCCCTCTCAAACCTCTTAATCTCTCTCTCTCTCTGTCTCTGTCTCTGTCTCTCTGTCTCTGTGTGTGTGTGTGTCAAAATTCAAAACAAAACAAGCTTTATTGCCATGAGAAACAAATGGTCAGACTGCTAAAGCAGTTGAAAAATGTGGAGGTCAAAACATAAAATGTTAAATCCAAAATATACATTCATATCAAATATTAGAATACTAAATATATAGAGTCAAATGTGAAGTACTATAAAATGTCCAGTATCTCAAATAAACTCCTCCCTCCGCTCCTCTCTCACATAACACATGCACACCCCTTTCTCAGCATGGCCAGATGCAAGACTGGGTGTTAAGCCTCTACTCTTCCTCCCAAGGACAGCTGTTCTCATAGTGGTGGGGGGAGAGAAGCTGGCAATAGAGGGGGCAGGATTTTGTACGCTGGCAGGGCACTACTTTTCTCATCTATCGTTTGACACGCACACACACACACACACACACACACACACACACACACACACACACACACACACACACACACACACACACACACACACACACACACACACACACACACACACACACACATAGCCCTTGCGTCAAGCTGGTGTAGTTCATTTGGTCCAGTATTTAGCCCTTGAAGATGATGATGCACATGTCCTATCTGCTCACTGACACACTTCTACTGTCAACGCTGTTAGCTACATACAAATGTATAGCATGCTAGTGAGCCAGCTTAGGCTAGGACCTACACATGTGCTGTATGCTAGTGAGCCAGCTACAGTTAGGAAATACACATGTGCTGTATGCTAGTGAGCCAGCTACAGCTAGGACATACACATGTGCTGTATGCTAGTGAGCCAGCTACAGCTAGGACATACAGAGTACTGTGTGCTAGGTTCAGACCAAAGTTGACTCATAAATCATGGATAATTAAAATACTGGAAATAATTAGGGATGCTATGGTTGTCCTGACCTCTTCTTGAATTATTTAAACATAACCATTGTTATTAACAAGGTTTCAGTTTTACTTTTGTGTCACATCAAAGGTGTCATTGCTAATGACTACGTGCTGTTAAGTTGAAGTTTCATTATTTAACATTTATTGTGTATTCATCTTGTAGATCTGCGTTTAACAGGGGACAAAGAGACACACTTTTGTTGACAAATGAATTGTGTTTTGGTTGGGGAATGGTAATTATATGTATGTTAAATGTTTGAGTTCAGAGTTTAAAAGAGAAGGTTAAATGGGAGTTGGAGCACTCAAGGTCAAAAGCATAAGAATAGATTTGTGAGTTAATATGAGTTGGTTGTTAATTAATTTCAAATAAGACAGATGCACTGAAGTGCACTGCATACTGTGTGCTTCTTTGCAGGAAACACTTATTCATTTGAGGGGAGAAGTATTTTACAACTGTGTCTGCAGTACGTCACATTACCCCCAGAGCCCGCATCAAACACCAGAGCAGTGTTGAATCAATTAACCCTCTGTAATCATCAACATACCCCCCCAAGCCCTAACTGCACTTCAATATTTCAAGACACAATGCGTGATATCCTAGTCAGCCCATCAGCACATTCCACCGCTGGGAATAGCCAACCCATAATGACAGGCTGGTCCTTGGGCTCAACAGGGCATTGCATTTCATGGGAGATCTCTGTTGCTCTTTGGTGCCGTAATTCCAATTGATTCCCGACATGAAATTCCCATTTGTGGGGTGGACGTGGACGTGGGTTAGGGCTAAGCTGCATCGTCGCTAACCCTGAGGCCATATGCCCTCAGGGTTAACACTGCAGGTTTAAAAAGGGGGGCTCTGGATAAAGTAAAGCAGCTCAAGCCTCCACAGTAGCTACGAGCCAGCTCTAATTTGCTAGCAGTCTGCGGTGTTCAGGGTCACTGCTTAGCTTTCAATGTGCGGCTCCACAGCAAAAGCCTATTTTGTTTTACTGCGTTAGTGGCAGATTGTTTTTTTACTTTACGACGTCTAGTCCCCCATGTTGATGATTGAGCAAATATATGTTCTGTTGAAATGATTTGCCTTTGTGATTTTGGATACTTGCCGATTTTGGATTACGCCTTTCTGCAAAACTCAATAGTTGCATATCTTTTTGGAACAGATATAAATATGTATTGTAGAAGAGATTATTGTCAATAGGGAATTTAGTTTGGTTGTAAGTATTTTTCCAGTGTATTCTGCATTTTCCCTCAGCAAAAAAATATGTGTACTTTCTTATTAATGATGCATCTGGGTGCGTACAAACTGCCTATAAATGAATTCGAAATTGTGGAAGAATTGACATTGTATTTATCAAAATACAGATATACTCTTACAATATATTATTCAATCAATATCTCACATTTGATGGCAATGGACACAGCATTGCTCATTGTGATATGCAGTATTAATTTATGACCCATTTTCTTTAAACACTTTCCTAGCGACATCGTGTCCAGTTTTATTGATGAACTCAATAGAAAAGGTTAAAGGTCGAGTGGTTGTTCTGAGGGCAAATGTTCATGGAAGTGTTCATTCCCCTGTGTTTGAGTTTGACCCCTCTCTTCGTCCATTCTCCATCAGGCCCGAAACTCCTACTCCAATGAGGTGGTGGCCATCAAGAAGATGTCCTACAATGGGAAACAGACTACTGAAGTGAGAAGCACGCACACACGCACACGCACACACACACACACACACACACACACACACACACACACACACACACACACACACACACACACACACACACACAATGTAAAATATTAAATATTATGATCAACAATAAATAATTTCTAGCGCAATGAAAAGTTTAAACAGAGATAAACATCTGTACCTGCCATGGTGGAAAGACATCACTCTGTACAAGACTAGTTGATTGATAGAAAACTGGTACACAACGTAATTATGTAATTGCATCTAATGTGTTTTGTGTCTTCAGAAGTGGCAGGACATCATAAAGGAGGTGAAGTTCTTGGAGCAGCTACGCCACCCAAACACCATTGAGTACAAAGGATGCTACCTAAAGGACAACACTGCCTGGGTACGTCAGGATAGTCTCTCTCCCTCTCCCTCCCTTAATATAGGTGTTACTGCTGTATCCAGCGGTCATCGCTCTAATCTCGCTGAAGCATTCACACTACCTACTCTTTCTATTCTACTTTATATTTTTCCTCTTTTTTTCACATAATTTATCCGTCGTATCCCGTTTAGTTTTCCTCTTATGACATACAGTTACAAAATAAATGATTGATGTATTCATCTCTGCTTTTGGTGTTAGCGTTTTTTAGCTTTGCAATAATCTTAATAAATGTAATTTTGTGAGGATCTGGTTATCTATGTTGTCGACCTATCTTCACAGCTGGTGATGGAGTACTGCCTCGGCTCTGCATCAGATCTGCTAGAGGGTACACTAAACACACACACACACACACACACACACACACACACACACTGTTATAAGCATTGAACATGAAATTATAATCTATATATTGAATATATATAGATTATAAAATGGAATATCTGATCAATCATACATTGAAGACCAGATGTATTCCCTTCCCTTCAACCGTATCCGCTAATAGAGATACACATTATAAAACATGGTCGTGATGATGGTGTTCATCCTAGACTCTAAACCTTCCGATATGAGTCAGCTAAAAATATCCTATGGATCTTTCGCTTTCGGTTTCAACCTCTGCTATTGACCTGCCCACGCAAGTCAATGTTATAGGTCATTAAATCAGTATAATAGTGGTCTAAAGAGATTGTCTTTTATTTTTAGGCTTTATCAGCTCATGCTATGTTCCTGCTGTCCACCACAGTTTCAAATCACTGCTATCTTACAATCAACCACTTGGTCATCATTATTAATGAGGTAGCTTGAAGTAGCAAATATATTGTTGAAGCTAAATGAATATAGTAGTCGCACTGTAACACGTGTTGACGCCCAACCACAGCATTTTGGGAAAACAAACTCACAAACGATGTATTGCCTTTTGACAGCAAGTCATTCTGACAATTTTCACTGGATTCCCCGTCTTCTCCCAATAGTTCACAAGAAACCACTCCAAGAGGTTGAGATTGCCGCCATTACCCATGGTGCCTTGCTAGGACTGGCTTACCTACATTCCCATAATATGATTCACAGGTGAGGTATCCTACTTTTGTGTCCCAATAGGAATATAAATGTGAAGAACATAACATGGGTCCAAGACGGACAACAGCCCAGAGTTTATAGCCCTCTATTCTAATTCCGTTGTAAAAATCTGTCACACGGCTCCATTCCATGCAATACTAAGTGATTTACAACCGATCTTTATCATAGATGACGACGTTTTCATTAATGTTGACGACCCATAAGATATAAAAATGAATGGTTTAATTTGTTATACCAGCTATCAAAGATAGCTTTATTGCCAAGTATGTATGCCAGGGATTGGCAACTGGTGGCCCGCATCCTCACTCAGTCAGGCCTGCACATAATTAAAAATATATATAAATAAAAAAAAATAAAAAAATTGATCGAGTTACAGAAAACTCTGTCAAGAAAGATGAGAAGCAGAGTATCTGTTCATATAATTCAAAGGCAAATCCATGTGTCTAGTTTGCTTAGAAACTATATGCCATGAAAGATTTCCACTTAAGTCGCCACTACAACTACTACAACTACTACAACTGCAATGAATATCATGCTTGTTGGCTTTGAGTTCATTGAGTTGTTGCACTTAGTGTTGGGCCACTGTTTTTCAGTTTTGTGACATCATTGAATGATGATGTATGTGAGACCTTTGCACTGATGAAAATACTAACCATTCATGTGGCTGTTAGAGCATGGAAAACATGAAATTAATGTATGTTGGTTCAATTAACATACCGTACATAGGTTATGATTCTGGAAGATTTTTTAGGTAGTGGCCATACCCAAAATGCACCAGAATACAGGAAATCATATCTACCAAATTCAAAATTTTGTAGCTTCTCTCAGCTTACATTTAGTTGAAGTGCGCAGTCATGTGGCCCTCTGATGGTTATGATGAAAAATGTGGCTCTCTTTATCATGAAAGTTGCCCATCCCTGATGTATGCACAGAAGGTTTTTCTATTATATTGGCACAGTGTCGAAGGGGATATAAAGGATGTGTCCTTGCTATAAAAATACCAAGGAGACAACGTATCTCTATTTACTTGGTGTGTCTATTGCTTTAAGGACGATTTCCTTCCTGCTCTTTACATATTTTTTAATATTGTCCTCTTATGGACTTGTTCCTGTCATTTATGTGGAAAATTTTAAAATCTTGGGCGTGAAAGTTATCACAAATTAGGAAAAAGTGCTTTTTCTTTACGCGTTGTTCCTAAATGTCCTTTACCCCGAGCTCAATACGCATACGCCTGTGGTTGACTTCATGTCTTTGCATCATGAGAGCGTTGCTACAGAGGTGCAACTTAATGTCTACTGAATCCTAACCTGTGCTGCCTGTGTGCTCCCTCGCTGTGCAGAGATGTGAAGGCCGGTAACATCCTGCTGACTGAGTTGGGTCAGGTGAAACTGGCTGACTTTGGGTCCGCATCCATCGCCTCCCCTGCCAACTCCTTCGTAGGAACCCCATACTGGTACAGGTCACAATAATCTGATTTACACTTCATGCTAGAAACCCCATACTGGTACAGGACACAATAACCTGATTTACACTTCATACTAGGAAGCCCTTACTAGTACGGGATACAATAACATGGTTCACACTTCATGCTAGGAACCCTTACTGGTACAGAACACAATATCGGGGTTCACACTTTTTTACATTTTCATCTTGGTTGCGCTTTATCTCTGATATCTTTGCATTGTGCAAGCGATGGTGATAATCAGTGTTTCAGTTTTAGTAAAATAACATCACAACAAAGCAACAATAATTGATGATGTAAATAGTCCTTAATTGCCTAAATAATCTAATAGGACTGTGTCTTTGTCTCCAGGATGGCTCCTGAAGTGATCCTAGCTATGGATGAAGGTCAATACGAGGGGAAGGTGGACATCTGGTCCCTTGGGATCACCTGCATAGAACTTGGTGAGTTAATGTCAACATCACCACATTGTACCACACTTTGATTTCATTTGACTGGCAACCCTGATAAATATCAGTCAGTCCACCTATGTTTGTAGTTGACAAACAAATTAAACTTAGAAATGATAATGAATCAATTATTCAACTTAATTTAATTAAGTTGTGGTAGCAATTTTTGAGAAGTGTAAAATTAACTTCTTGGTCAACCAGCCCTGTCCTGTTTGCAGAGCAAACAAGGCGTAAAGATTGTCTGCATCACTATTCTCTAGAACAACTCTCTCTATTTCTCTCTTTTTCCATCTCTTCCCATTCTCTAGCGGAACGCAAGCCGCCATTGTTCAATATGAATGCCATGAGTGCCTTATATCACATTGCCCAGAACGACTCTCCCACACTGCTGTCCAACGAATGGTGAGTTGAATGTCAACACGTGTTTACTGTCCCTGCATTTTTTGTTCCTTCTCTGTTGAATACGGGCCCCTATTTTATGATCATTTATGATCTGCACACTTCTTTTTACATAAGAATCTCCAAATGAGTCTGTGCTAAACACGTGTAATAACTGTATTGGCATGTGTTGATAATATGTATAGCCATTTCCAGTGATTCATCAACAGGCCAAGCGTCTTCAGGTCTGATATCCATCCCTTGACTGTATGACCATTAGGGCTCTGATCTGAGTCATCTTAAACCCTCTGATCTCTGCCCGGGTCCTGGTGTGAAAACAAGCCCTTAAGTCCCTGGTGTCATTACCTCCCCCGACCTTAATAGAGGCGGTACATCGATCCTAAACATAACGGTTGTCATTTTATCAATCGTTAGTAGTTTTTTGAATGTGTTCATGGTGTAATGAGATGGAGGCATAGAAGGTTGCTTAATGATTGTCACATAGGACGATGTATGGCATGGAATTTGGCCTAGAGCTTTGTTCCATATATACACATGTACATCCCACCATGCCAAGTAGAAGTGTTCCATATTTTATAAATGGACATGTATGGTGGTGTTCGAGGAGGCGATGGAGGAGGTGGGTGTGGTGGTTTTGGTGCCTGGTGGTGGTTGCGAGTGAGGTGTTGGTAGTATTGGTGCTGCTGGTGGTAGAGATGGTGATGGGGGTACCCTACTTCAAGCAGCTATCATTGAGCTAACATCAAAGGCTTCAGTGAGAGCATTCCATTCAATTGATCATGGAGTAACAATTTAAACCTGAATCTTCCCACTAATCAGAAGCATATGAATCTACTGCTGTGTATTCACCAGCACTATGCTATCATAAAGCTTTGTGTTTTGTCTTGGCTGTCACCAAATTTACTACAGCTGGAATGAGCCGTGGCTGCGATGATTTCACCTTTCCTCACATCCACTGGAGCTGCTGCTCAAACCTATAACATATGTGTAGGGTGCACTCATTAAACATTAACCCTGGATTTAATACGGTGGGATGCAGACCAATCAGAAGAGAGCACTCTTCCGGTGGAGCGGAAACAATGTTGAGCCAGTCTCACAGTCTTTCTACATCTGAGGCGTGTGGCGTCACGCGTTCTCCTGCCTGTCATCGCCCCGAGACAATAAAATCAATTTCTTCTATCTGTTCAACCATTTCTAATGCTCCCCATTAAACACAATGTGAGTGGCACACATTGAGCTGTCGGGATGAGAACCCTGCGTTAATATTTAGAAGGACTGGGACCGTAGTTCTGCTTTACCCACCAGATTCAGCCTTTTGAACCCGGGATATTACTGTGAATCCAGGATTTGGGCTTTAGTGTTGAGCTGTCTGGTGTGTGCTGGGGTGTACAGCTATTGTTATTAGTGCTTTCAGAAGCCCAGGGCATATCGTCATCGTCATCTTCATCTTCGTCTTCATCAAGGCTAGACGAGACCGGTTCAGGCTACAGAGGCTTTCATAGAATTACCAGACAACCTTCACTTCACTCATATGAAGGAACCTAATTTAATATTGTATTAGATTTACTCCTTTGAACCTTTTTATTTCATTTTATTAATGATCTCCTCGCTTAGATTTACACTATTTTTGCCTTGGTGTCCTCACTTTGCTCCTTCCATTTTGTATTGTCATAAATCTTTAACCTCTTTTATATCAAGACGATAAGGTTGAAATGTCTGTTAACACACTTTTTAACATCGTTTTTAACGGGCTGCCTTACCACACCCTGGTGGTCAGGTAGCCCTTGTGTGTTGACCTTGGCCGATGTAGACAGTACAGTAGACGTAGCCCAGACATGGTGGTTGAACGGCTACGGCTCTCTGTTGTGTGCGTCTCTCAGCAGACTTCACAGCGTTGGTGTGTGGCGCCACAGCCTCATTTTTAGAGCATAGTCACTGGGACAATGTGTCGCGGCTCCAGTGGCCTACATTTACATTGCTCCACATATTTACATAATCCACATATCGTTCAGCGGTGACTACACTCAAGAGATTATGGGCGATTGAGCTGTCGCGATTTAGTGATGCTACTTAACCATGATTTCTGGTCTCATGGTCATCCTGGAACAGATATTCGCATCTGTAAAACTTAAATAAAAAGGGCTTTTGCTATGGTAGAATCTGAATTGTGTTTTGTTAAGTTATAGTTTACACTGCTGTTATGGAAGTGCCTATATTATACGGTTACACTGTACATTACAATTTCATGTAACATTGTAATGAGAGAAGCCAGTACTGTGTAGTAATTAACGTAACAGTATGCACTAAATATGTAATGATGTCGGGAGACAGCATGTCACAGCGTGGTAAGGCTACAGGCTGTTCCTTAGCATTCCATGACACATCACAGTAACATGCTGTAACATGCTGTTACAGGTTGAAGCATTACATTATTACATATAGCTTGCGTGCAAGGTATATGGGTGTTCCAGGGTGTAACATTGCTTACTGTGTCATCACACTGTAGCAAGAACACTGTCATGAAAATCCACCTGACCCTCCATGTCCTGTTGCTTCTCTCTCTCATCATAGGCCATGTGTCCTTCAGTGTGACCACAGAATGAACTCCTCTCTCTCCTCGTTTGTCTCTAGGTCGGATCCCTTCCGGAGCTTCGTGGACTACTGCCTACTGAAGATTCCTCAGGACCGACCTTCATCGGGGGAGCTGTTGAAAGTGAGCACTCTTCCTCTGTTTAATCTCCCCACTGTGACCTCACTTCCTGTCTCGGTCAGCCCGCGTGGATGAGTCACTGCATCCCACCCACGGCTCCCCGATTATAACACAGGCACACGCAAACACACAACGACATGCACACGAATAGATAGGACGCACAGGCACAGACAGAGTTATTGAATCAAACTGGGAATTGTGCACCCCACGGAGAATGAGTTGTTGTCTCTTTCTTTCTCTCGGTTGCTCACAATTTCCTCCTTCCTGTTTCACGCCTTTATAAGCAATGTGTATACTACACAGTCACACCAACACATACTGGAGAGTACACCAAAATACAGCTGGCCCAATTATATACAATACAAACTAAAACAAAACTAAACACCCTCCACTTCCTAACATCTGGATGAAATAATTTGTCTAATTGAGAGGATGTTTTTAGCTTTTTGCAACACTCAGGTTTCACATTGGCTGTAAGGCCGGTATTTTCTGTCTGACACAACCCCTGGAGTGGGCCGAGCCATCCAAATGTGAGTCAGGGGGGCAGAAGGGCTGGGTTTATAGGGTCACGAAAGGGTCTTCCTCACAGTTGCATCACCCCTGCATTGAAATTCAGTCTGTGTACCAAGACCTCTGATCCACATCCCAGTAGAAACACCATTATGGTGGGTTAAATACCAAACACTCTTTGTTTCATGTGATGGGGCATGTTGTGTATAGCTTATGATTAATACCCTCACTTTGTACCACTTACATATAAACACACACGGCCAACACACACACACGCAGACACAGGCACAACACACACGGCCAACACAGGCACACGGGCAACACACACACACACCCCCTTCTACCTCCAAGCTCTTTAATGGAGGGGAACCAGGTCACTAATCCGGGCCCTTGAGCTGTTCTTGCTTCAGGTTACACACACAGACGCACACACACACAGACACACACACACACAGACACAGACGCACACACACACAGACACACACGCAGACACACACACACACACACACGCAGACACACACACGCAGACACACGCACACGCAGACACACACACACACACGCACACACGCAGACGCACACACGCAGACACACACACACACGCAGACACACACACACACACACACGCAGACACACACACGCAGACACATGCACACATCCAGTCCTTACTGTGTAGCTCCAGTAAAACACTAATGGCACCAACCACACACAGCTTACTATTATTAATCACCAAGCAATGGAACCACTAGCTACCTCCTCTTGATCTGTGCACTTCTCTGGCGATAATCAAATCAAAGGTGAAATCGTCATCATAGAACAGTATTATATTACTGTTAGCGCCTATTGTACTACATTGTAGAGCCCATAGTAAAACAGAGCAAATCCCATAGTATTACAGTGTACAGCCCATAGTACTACTGTGTAGAGCTCATAGTACCACAGTGTCGAGCCCATAATACTACAGTGTAGAGCTCATAGTACTACAGTGTAGAGCTCATAGTACTACAGTGTAGAGCTCATAGTACTACAGTGTAGAGCTTATAGTACTACAGTGTAGAGCTCATAGTACTACAGTGTCAAGCTCATAGTACTACAGTGTACAGCCCATAGTACTACGGTGTAGAGCCCATACTACAGTGCAGAGTTGATAGTACTACAGTGTCGAGCTCGTAGTACTACGGTGTAGAGCTCATAGTACTACATTGTAGAGCTCATAGTACTATGGTGTAGAGCCCATACTACAGTGCAGAGTTGATAGTACTACAGTGTCGAGCTCATAGTACTACGGTGTATAGCTCATAGTACTACGGTGTAGAGTTGATAGTACTACAGTGTAGAGCTCATAGTACTACAGTGCAGAGCTCATAGTACTACAGTGCAGAACTCATAGTTCTACAGATTCAAGTTCATAGTACTATTACACTGTAGAGTTCATTCTATAGTGTAAAGAATATAGTACAACAGTGCAGAGCTCATGCTACAACATAGAGGTCATAATAGTACAGATCAGAGCAGAGCTAATAGTATAACAGTGAAAAACCCGTAGTACAACAGTGTAGTGCTGATAGTATCACAGTGTAGAGCTCATAGTACAACAGTGTAGTGCTGATAGTATCACAGTGTAGAGCTCATAGTACAACAGTGTAGTGCTGATAGTATCACAGTGTAGAGCTCATAGTACAACAGTGTAGTGCTGATAGTATCACAGTGTAGAGCTCATAGTACAACAGTGTAGTGCTGATAGTATCACAGTGTAGAGCTCATAGTACAACAGTGTAGTGCTGATAGTATCACAGTGTAGAGCTCATAGTACAACAGTGTAGTGCTGATAGTATCACAGTGTAGAGCTCATAGTACAACAGTGTAGTGCTGATAGTATCACAGTGTAGAGCTCATAGTACAACAGTGTAGTGCTGATAGTATCACAGTGCAGTGCGATACACAGGGAGCTCTATATTCGTTACCACCTGAGAGATGATGTAAGGGTGTCCTCCTCTCTCCCCATCTCCGTGTTGGACAAGCTTCACCAGGTCTCTAGCGTCCGTCGTCTCCGAAAGGAAAACTAGGTCTATTTTGAGCTGATGATGTCATCGGTCTGCCCTGACCGTCCCATTATGAAAGCATCTATCACAGCCAGAGTCCAGAAGGGAGAGAGGGATTATATGATCTAAAATGTGGCCGCCGCAATGTATGTATTTATAGCTGTGGGATGAATACGTGTCACCACACAGGCCTTTTAAGTCATTTATATTTTATGAATGAACAAGCAGGAAGGTGTGCGTGTGTGCGCACGTGGGTATATGTGTGGGTGTGTGTGGGTGTGTGTGTGTGTGTGTGTGTGTGTGTGTGTGTGTGTGTGTGTGTGTGTGTGTGTGTGTGTGTGTGTGTGTGTGTGTCTGGGCGCATGTGCAAGCAGATGCATATGTGTAGTAGTATAGAATGGAGAGAAGGAGGCAAGAAGCGCAAAGGCTAAGCAACTAACAGGCTCCCTCTAGTGCCTGTTTGAAGGGTTGCGCTTCAATACACACCATCGTTTTCAAAACATTAAGGGTGTACCTCTTGAGATGGTTTAAATAAATCTACAAAAAATACGAAAAAACAAGCTTGTATATGAGAACTTGTTTGCACTTGAAATATCCCAAGAAGGATCATTTCACTTCAGCACTATTTCTGCATTTAGTTTTGTCTCTCCGTTAAATCCCTTTTCCATCGCACCTTGACCACTGGCTGACCCTAACCCTGACACTTACCCTGACCCTCACTCTGACCCTCACTCTGACCTTGAACCCGACCCTAACCGTCAACCTTACCCTCACCCTGACCATCCTTCTGACCCTGGCCCTCACCCTCACCCCGACCATCCTTCTGACCTTGACCCTGGCCCTCACCCTCACCCCGACCATCCTTCTGACCCTGACCCTGGCCCTCACCCTCACCCTCACCCCGACCATCCTTCTGACCTTAACCCTGGCCCTCACCCTCACCCCGACCATCCTTCTGACCTTGACCCTGGCCCTCACCCTCACCCCGACCATCCTTCTGACCTTGACCCTGGCCCTCACCCTCACCCCGACCATCCTTCTGACCCTGACCCTGGCCCTCACCCTCACCCTCACCCCGACCATCCTTCTGACCTTAACCCTGGCCCTCACCCTCACCCCGACCATCCTTCTGACCTTGACCCTGGCCCTCACCCTCACCCCGACCATCCTTCTGACCCTGACCCTGGCCCTCACCCTCACCCTCACCCCGACCATCCTTCTGACCCTGACCCTGGCCCTCACCCTCACCCCGACCATCCTTCTGACCTTAACCCTGGCCCTCACCCTCACCCTGACCATCCTTCTGACCTTAACCCTGGCCCTCACCCTCACCCCGACCATCCTTCTGACCTTAACCCTGGCCCTCACCCTCACCCCGACCATCCTTCTGACCCTGACCCTGGCCCTCACCCTCACCCCGACCATCCTTCTGACCTTAACCCTGGCCCTCACCCTCACCCTGACCATCCTTCTGACCTTAACCCTGGCCCTCACCCTCACCCTGACCATCCTTCTGACCTTAACCCTGGCCCTCACCCTCACCCCGACCATCCTTCTGACCTTAACCCTGGCCCTCACCCTCACCCTGACCATCCTTCTGACCTTAACCCTGGCCCTCACCCTCACCCCGACCATCCTTCTGACCTTAACCCTGGCCCTCACCCTCACCCTGACCATCCTTCTGACCTTAACCCTGGCCCTCACCCTCACCCCGACCATCCTTCTGACCTTAACCCTGGCCCTCACCCTCACCCCGACCATCCTTCTGACCTTAACCCTGGCCCTCACCCTCACCCTGACCATCCTTCTGACCTTAACCCTGGCCCTCACCCTCACCCTGACCCTCTCTTGTTCTCCCCAGCATGACTTTGTGCGGCGGGAGCGGCCTGCACGGGTGCTTATGGACCTGATCCAGCGCACCAAGGATGCGGTGCGAGAGCTGGACAACCTGCAGTACCGCAAGATGAAGAAGATCCTGTACCAGGAGAAGCACATCGGCCTGATGGGGGAGAGCCAGGAGGACGAGGAGGTAAGGCGTTAGCAGGAGGAACACGAGGAGGAGGGCAAAGGTCATACTGTGAGGCTCCAACACTACTGTGAGGCTCCATGTTGATGAGCTAATGAGCTGGACTACAGGGGGACACCACTTCTAAAAAAGATTTTTTATCTTTCTAGTTTCATCTCCAACAGCGAAAATAACTTGCCGCTGGTAAAATATGTTTATGTAATTGGATTTTGCTCGTAAAACACTTAACTGCACATTGCTGGTTTCCCTTGAAGACGCTACTAGACTGTTAAAACCTGCAGTCAACCTCTTGTGGCATTTTGTCGAGTTCACTCCAGACCTCAGCCCCTCTCCTTGCACTCTGGTGGTTCCTGATAGGTCTCTGTCCTCTCTCGGACCTGGTCCGGGGTTACAGCCATGGAGACATGGTGGACACGTCTTCCCTTTCACACTGTCCCTGTGAGCGACTGCTTGAACACATCTCAGAAATGTGTCCAAGCCTCCTCTCCACATTCGCTCAGTGTCAGAAGACACTGGTTGGTTTTGCGGCGGATAGCACAGTCAACCATACATTAGGCCATACATTACGCTTGAATGCAAATTACCGAGTTGGACATGTGTGAGGGCCTTCAAATGAATGGAGACATTAAACCTGCCGGCCCAATCTCAGAGCCGTGCCTTCAGGCTCCGGGGTGAGACCCTGTGGCCTAGACAGGGGGCTGATGTGTGGATGTGTGGATCATTGCAAATCCAAATCGGTCCCAACCAGTTATGAGGCTAGCAGACATCTCAGACCATTCATGTCAGGGGGCACACACACACACACACACACACACACACACACACACACACACACACACACACACACACACACACACACACACACACACACACACACACACACACACACACACACACTCTCTGTCCTCCTCTCCCTTTGCCACCTTTCGACTCTAATTCTCCCTTCCTCTCCTTGTTTCCTTCGGCCTCCCGTGCTGCAGGACAGTGAGGCAGCGAGCTGCAAGAGGAACAGCCTGGGGAGCAACCACTCCATCCCCAGCACGTCGCTCAGCACGGGCAGCCAGAGCAGCAGCGTCAACAGCATGCAGGAGATGCTGGAGGACAGCTGCCCTGACATGACCATGATGCTGCACCAAGACTACGACAGCACACTGGACCCCTCGCCCCAAGCCAAGAAGGTAGCGCCGAGGGAGATAGGAGAAGGGAGCTAGGAGCTAGGAGACAGGGAGAAAAAGGTGTTATGGGTTGGGTCACACTGGACCCCTCGCCCCAAGCCAAGAAGGTAGCGCCGAGGGAGATAGGAGAAGGGAGCTAGGAGCTAGGAGACAGGGAGAAAAAGGTGTGATGGGTTGGGTCACACTGGACCCCTCGCCCCAAGCCAAGAAGGTAGCGCCGAGGGAGATAGGAGAAGGGAGCTAGGAGCTAGGAGACAGGGAGAAAAAGGTGTGATGGGTTGGGTCACTGTCAAGCCTCACACCCAACAGTGATAACACTGAAAACAACTCAAGGAGCCCAACAGCTGATCATTTGTAGATGAAGAGTTCAATATATGGTGCAGTGGCTTGAAACACAAATTGGAACATTAATAACCAGAAGAATAAACGATGCGCGCACCTGGACTTAAAAAAGATAAATAACCGGCCACTTGTGAATGGTTTTGCCTTTGTCAGGAAGTCTGGAGGTAAACAGACAAGAGTGAACCTCAGATATGAAATTAAATGTAAACATCCTGATTTCAAACATGCTGACCCTCACACCAACACTCTGCTCTGAATCTCAAAGCCCCCCCACCACCCAGATGCTCTCACAACTCAGTAGTGTTTCACCAGATGTGCTTCCCTGCATTCAAGAACGCAGTTGATTGGCTCTCCATCAGTCACGCACACACACAGGCTGTCCCCGAGTGATAACTGTGCCATCAATTAATAGACAACGACACACAGGCCCACACAGAGGGGGAGAAGCCCTCCAGGTTTTCCAGACTGTATTAAAGAACACATGCAACCTTGTTGTCTCTGGGCTGAAACCATGGAAACGGATCGACGTACTCCTGGCTCCGCATCGCCTCGGCTTCCTCAGCGAGGCCATTCACGCCGGGAGAACAAAGACACATGTCTGCAGACACACACAGTGCCGCGTTGCTCGTTCATCCAGCACACACGCACTCATGCACACACACACACACATGCACACACACACACACACATGCGCACACACACACACACACACACACACACACACACACACACATGCACACACACACACATATGCTCTCCAACATCCCTCCCAGGCACAACCCATCCCTGTAGACAAAGGTCAAACAGGGCGCTTGATGCCTTGAGGATCTTTTGAAGGAAGAAAAGTAAAAAGACAGGCGAATTCGTCCTTTGACGACTCTTTGTGGTTATGAAGTGAGCATGAATTTCCGTGGCATGTTGAAAACTGGCAGCCATTGTGTCTTTATGAATTTTGGGCCATGTCTAGAACGAGGCAGATTGACATGTGAGAACAGAAACAGAAGAGACAAATAGATGATGAGCTGTACATCTTGGTAGTATCGCTAGTTATCCCACATAGAATAGAACCGTCACTATAGTTTGTGCAAAACACATATTGTTTCTTTATGTGTGTGTGTGTGTGTGTGTGTGCGCGTGTGCGTGTGCCAGGACCACTGGGATGAAGCGCTCCACAGGGACCAACGGCAGGAGAGGTCGTCTTCCTCAGACCGGAGCAGCCAGGGACAGAACTACAGGAGCCAAGGCCGCTTCGCCACCATTAAGTCAGCCTCACTGGTGAGCTCAAACAGAACCTTTATTGAGAATAACAACAACCTGGGAGGATTGAAAGGAACTATGTATCCAAAGAGAGGTTGATTGAAATCCATCTTCAGCAAAAGTACAACAACATTCAGGAAGGAAGCAAGGAGAAATACTGTATGTCATTGGTTTTGTTATGAAAGACCGCTTCTACGAAAGGATGCGGTTGCCATGGTTTCAGTTGGCTTGTGTACTGGAAGATCTCAAAGAACTGGGCAACATTGTATGAAAACAAATGAAACAAAATGAGTACCAAATAAAGGCAGCTCAATAAAGAGGATGCAGAGTTGCCAGAATTGGTCTGGAGGTCCGTCTGAACTGTTGCTTTTTCTCTGAAAGACACTTTGGCTCTTTTCCAAACATTTCTCATAGACGTACGGGGGTTAAAATTGTTTCGATGAGCTTGCTCATCGAGACAGAGTATCTTTCAGTCAGACAGTCCCGAGGCCCCCCATCTCTCCTTTTAGTCTTGGTTATGTGTTTCAATTTCTTATTACCTTTTCTACAGCCTTCACCACTCTCCATTCCCTGGTTATTCTTTCATTCTCTTTGATTGTCGTTCTTTATTTATCTATATCAATTATCCATTTATCTGTTCTATCTCTCTATCTATCGTTCTATCTATCTATCTATCGTTCTATCGTTCTATCTATCTATCGTTCTATCTATCATTCTATCGTTCTCTCTCTCTCTCTCTATTCACTCTATCCCATTTATTCTCTCTCTCTATCTATCCCATTTATTCTCTCTATCTCTCTCTTTCCATCTCTCTTTATCTCTCTCTCTCACACGCTACACATCGCTCTATAACTCTTCTTGCTCCCTTAATTCCCTTCCCTCCTCTGTCCATAAACGTGCACGCTCACGCACCCACACACACATACGCATGCGCACACACCATTTCCAGGTTGTACTCTGCATTGTGATGCTTGCTGGTGGATTTCTCATCCTTGTCTTTCTCACTACTACCCGTTTCCCCGCCCACCCTCTCCATTCCCATGTCTGTTGTCATGGTTGCGGCACTAGTAAGCAGGCAGCAATAGTAAATGTGGTGCGTGTGTGTATGTAGATGTGAGTGATGGTTGTGTGTGTGTGTGCAAACGCCTAAATACAAATTAACACGTGTTTCCAAGCAACACTACCCCTGTAGCTCTCAAGTCCTTCTGTATGTGTGTGCGACTTTGTGTGTGAGTGTGTGTGGGCCACCCTCTATATGATCTGTATATAATGTCAATGTTAGAAATACTGTGCCCCTCACAGGAGACCAAGCGATGACATCACTGCTGAGAGAGAGAGAGAGAGAGAGAGAGAGAGAGAGAGAGAGAGAGAGAGAGAGAGAGAGAGAGAGAGAGAGAGAGAGAGAGAGAGAGAGAGAGAGAGAGAGAGAGAGAGAGAGAGAGAGAGAGAGAGAGAGAGAGAGTGTTAAACCAGGGAATTGGAGGATCAACGTGTAAACAAAAGGGATTTGAAGAGAGATGGGGACCATTAGTTTGATCATGTTTTTTATTGTGTCTTTTTTCTCTTTTCAGTATATGCTGTATCTCGTAGATAACTCTAAGCCTCCATTGTTTTATTGTGAGGTGATTAGGGAGTCCGGTGAATAAAGAGCTGAAGGGAAAAAAAAAATTAACATTCAATTCAAAGGGAAGTTAGGGGGTCTCAAAGGAAAATTATCGAAACATAAAGGACACGATGAAGATAGGATAGTGGATGGTGAAGTCCACTGTGTAGACCAATGAAGGAATGAACCCCAATGCAGCCATTTTTATATTTTTTCCACTTGGTCCTGGAGCAGCAGAGCGTAAATATATCTGATGCAATAACCTCATGTTGAGGCCTTTTATTTGATTATTGGCAAGGGTTGAAGCCCTAATCTAAGCACCAGGTGATAGCAAACAAACCACAATTCTAACCAGTATACAAGTGTTCACAAGGTGTCCTTCTAGATATGTGTGCGTATCTAGAAGGTTCAGTTCCTGAACAAGCGAGATGAGACAATCAGCTCCACCTCCCTATCGCTCACTGTTACATCCACAGGAAGAGAGCAGGCACACAATATGAGTGTTTATAGAATATTATGCTCCTTACTCAAAGCCTGAAGACATGACCACATGGAACAAACATTTTGAACGCTGTCTCCAAAAAAGAAAATTGTAAAAAAAATGTATCCACAAGAAATAGGAATTGAAGCCCGCTAAACTCAAAACCTTCAAAAAAAAAATTAAGAGGATCAGGACGCCGTTCGACGAGCCCTGTGCGGGGGAAAAAAGGGAACCATCACATGACCTGACTTGGCGCTTTGTTTGCGGCAAGTGACTGGGATTAGGAGAAGCTATTACAGTAGGGGTATTGATTCAGCAGCAGATTACGGCTCTAGTCCACCTATCCTCCCCCCCCCCCCCCCTAAAGTCACCGGCCCCCTCCCCTCCCAGTCACCACCCCCTGCCCCCCCCACGATGCGGACTCCTTCTCAATGAGGTATTCATGTGACCCACCTGCTGCCCGCCTCTCAGCGCGGGCGCCACTGAAGAGCGGCTCTGTGCTCCCGTTGGCCCGTGGACCCAACAGCCTCATTCACAGTTCACACGCCTGCCTCTGCCGCCACCACCGCCACTGCCCGGGGTGTGCACCGGTTAGGGTGTCGTTGGACTGGGAGAGAGAGAGAGAGAGGGGGGCGCAAGGTGCGGGGGGAGGGGGGGATCCTTGTATGACGGTGGGGGGTGGGGGTCTTGGGTGGCATCAGAGCTCAGACTGGGGTCTGACGGGCGTAGGATGCACCACACAGCCTCTGGATGCTGGCGCGCTGGGCTAACGTTGCCATCATGTTTGGCCTAAAGAGCTCGGGGGGAAGTTATGAGAAGATGAGGAGCGAGTATTACCTGGATGTGGAGAACCCCTTCTGCGCCCAGGTCAGAGTGAGGGCGCCTTTGCTCCCTTTTGTTGTTTGTTTGTTTGTTTGTTGTGGGGAAAGGTTTGGAGTGACAGCTCAACCGTTTAGCTCGGCGGCAATACGGAGGGATTGATATGCAACCGGTTCTTAGAAGGAATGGAAAACTATTGCATGTTTCAAGAGTTAATTATTTCAGTTTAGTTTATTTGTTCATTGTTTATTTGTTGTGGCATTGAACCTGCTAGTCATTGCGGTGTGTGTGTGTGTGTGTGTGTGTGTGTGTGTGTGTGTGTGTGTGTGTGTGTGTGTGTGTGTGTGTGTGTGTGTGTGTGTGTGTTAGTGAGAGATCTATGGTTGTTTTGTGTGTCGTGAGGCTTTTGTTGGAATCCATAATGAGTTAAATTTCCCAGGAATTATGTTCACGGCACCTATATGACATGTGTGTTCAAACCTATAGACATTAATTCAATTGTTTAGTTTAAGGCAACAGAACTCCAAATTGCCAGTTATCCTGTCATCCTTTGCAACATTGTTTCTGGAAAACCATCGTAGGCAGGGTCCAGACGGGTCTAGTTTGTCTTCATCTCACACCTCTTCAGTCTGAAGCGGTCAACCCATGATGATGCAGGACATTGGGAATATATTCACCCAATATGGGAATTCAGTTGTTTTTACTCATTCAATTTGTTCTTAGGTTTAGAAATGAAGAAAGCTGTCCGGTTTAGATTACATTGCTTTTCGGTTGCAAACAAAGCCTTTCTATGATTGGAGACTTTGAGAGGCCAGCGCCAAGCAGGTCAAAGTTTAAATAGTTTTAACTTTAAAGCGCAGCACCAAGGTGACGAACCTGAAGCCCAGGGTAGCATCAACACAGGTTGGGCTTTAATGCTCAGTTCCACAGGAATACATTGTCAACGCTGGCAACGGCGAACACTCACAATCATCGAGGTGTGTATGCTCCAACATTAACCCTTTGCGCCCTAACCCTTGGTTCTGTAACCCCCACCGCTAGGTAACCAAGCAGATCCACGAACATGAGCAGGAGAGCGAGCTGCGGGAGCAGATGTCCGGCTACAAGCGCATGCGACGGCAGCACCAGAAGCAGCTGATCGCCCTGGAGAACAAGCTGAAGGCCGAGATGGACGAGCACCGGCTGAAACTCCAGAAGGAGGTGGAGACCCAGGCCAACAACGCCTACATCGAGCTGGAGAAGCTGGCAAAGCGACACATCGTGCACACGGAGAAGGAGGTGAGGGGAGGCTTGGGGCTGATAATGACCAGAGTGTGCAGGAGGAGTAAAGGCCATCGCAGCTGAACAGCCAGCCAACAGACCAATCAATAACATCCTGAAGACAAGCGATCGGATGTGTAGAATTCCTCTGGTTGGGCGTAAATAAATGTTATATGGTACCAAACGTACAGAGGAGAAGGTTAGCCAGTTAATGGAAAATTCACATTCACGTCAATATTCAATATGTCCTGCGTTAGTGAGAACAAGTGAGTCCCACCTGTCCCAATAAGTGAGTCCCAGGCCAGAGGCTTGTTCCATTGGCATGGGGCGAAGGGTTTGTTCATGCTTCAGTTATATACACCGTGCAGCCTTGGGTCGCCATCTGCGTCTATCCAACTAGGGTACTAAAAAATGAGTTCATGATAGCAATGGTGATTGCACTACCGAATCTCACCTGGCACACATAGTGGTACCTTCCACGAAGTGCTAGTGAAGAGAGTGGTAGCTATCAATATATGCTAGTGAAGTTAGTGGTAGCTACCACTATGTGCTAGTGAAGTTAGTGCTAGCTACCTCTATGTGCTACGGAAGAAAGCTGCATCTCCCACTCTGTGCTAGTAAAGATAGAGGTAGCTAAGGCTATGTGCTAGTCAAGATTGAGGTAGCTACCGCTATATGCTATTGAAGATAGTGGTACCAGGCACCAATGTCAATGCCCGTTCTATTTTGAATTAATTAAACAAATCCCCTTTTTCTGAACAAGTTCGCTTAATGAATGTTAAGGTTTTGAGTTACTTTTCACGGCAACAATGAAACAAAAATAAGAGGAGTTATTTATTATTTTCTCAAGACCCGATACCACATGAGTCACCACCCCGTACCGGGTCCCGACCCCAAGGTTGGGAACTGCTGCCATAGGGGCTGAAAATAAACTGCATATCTCCGTGATAAGCATGCAGCACAAGGAACCAGTGATAGAAAATCTGCTCAAGGGAACCGCCTGCTGGCTTCACATGCACAAACATCCATCCACACAACACGTGGCCAGGACAGATGACTACACTAGAACTACTACTACTACTACATATTTAGGAGTTGCTTGGATCACAAGTTAACTGTTGCTATTTAAATATAAGGGAGTGTACTGTATAATTACCTTATCTTAATCTGAACATAGGATGCTGGTTTCACATACATTCCAACACACTACAACTACTTCAGAGTTAATATGAGGCTTTGAATGAAATAATCACGCGTGAACCTTGGTGTATGTATTAGCCTTCTCAGTTAGTCTACATTGGTTAGCGTGCCAATTTAGGCTACTCTAAGCTAGCCCTCACCATGGGTGTCTGTGTGTGTGTGTGTGTGTGTGTGTGTGTGTGTCGCTCCTCTCTCAGATGAAGACAACGTTGGCGGATGAGAAGAAGTTCCAGCAGCAGATCGTGGCCCAGCAGAGGAAGGAGCTGACCACCTTCCTGGACACCCAAAAGAAACAGTACAAGCTCTGCAAGGAGAAGATCAAGGAGGTCCGCACATGTTTGGCCTTTCTCTCTTCTTGTTGTTCTTCCACAAGCTCATTCCTCATGCATCTCCGCCTTCTCTGTCGCTCGTGACACACAGTCCCGTGTGCCGTTCAGAGCTCCAACAGGCCATCCTCCAGGCACACACACACCAACACACGCTGTTTTTGGAAACCTCTGTTGACTCACCCTTCCTACTCACCCTGCACCTACAGACATGTGCATGTAAACACACACAAAGAGCAACACACACACACACACACACACACACACACACACACACACACACACACACACACACACACACACACACACACACACACACACGAACAGCTACAGCTACACACACGTGAACAGCTACACATGAACAGCAACACACACACACACACACACACACACACACACACACACACACACACACACACACACACACACATGGACAGCAACACAAACGCAGGAACAGCAATGCACACACATTGAAATTAATACAGACGCATTAATAGCAAAACACACTCGTGCACACATTGGCGCAGGGCGTATATGTGAAACAGTACAGATAATGATTGCAGATAATGGTGTGTGAGTGTGATGCACCGTTTGGGCTGACATGAGACTCAAATGAGGGTATCAAATAATCTATGGCTGGCAGAGACCCGGCCAATTAGAATCAAAGACTGATTCTCTCCAACCAATCAGGATTCCCCATAGTGATGGGATCAGGCTTATATGTTAAGTATATTAGTTTAGCTTACGTTCAGTCACGCACCTAAGACAAATTATGGACAAGATGAAGAGAAGGAATTTTATATGCTATACTACTATATATTTTATTTTTTTATATAATATTTTCTAAAGTGACATTATCCGTTCTCTTTTGGGAAAAGAGAATGTTTAACACATTACTTGAAGGAAAAGAGAGAATTTTTCACACATTTCTTATAGGAAGAGGGAGGGAGGGAGAGAGGGAACGGAGTGGCCCAACTCTATATGAAGTCTTCTAATCAGGTCATGATATAAACGGCTGGCGACCACACAAGAGACGCATCAAAAAAGTTTAAATTAATTCCGTTTCAGCAACGTCAAGAATCAAGTCACAATCTCTACAAAACCGTAACATACCATTACAGTGTAGAGTTTTTATTGAGGCTGTACATAACAGAGTGTTTTTTGCTGACACACCGATGTGCATGGGAGGTTGAACTAGTCATCATTTAGTGACAGTGATTTAGCAACATTTCGAACAAATAATCTGCATAAATTACCAGATAGACTCCATGCCAACGTTCTTGATAGCGATGTTCTTTCAGATCAGTCAATCAGGTTTGATCTGAGTTTGAGTCTTAGTCTAGGCTTTGTTGTAATCTGTTGTCTTTTAACAAACCAAATTACACTCGCCTTACCTTACCTTATCCCTCACAATCTCAGCAAGACTTCAACTGTTTGGCTTGAAATAAACACAGAGCAGGACGTTATCCATATTTTACAGACCCCAAATATTTGCAGATATCAAATACCGACGTTATCCTTAACATTGTATCGTTGACCAGTAGAATGCAGCGGTAGAACGAACATGCCCGTTTTCGCTTCGTGTTTCATTTAACTTCAAGTCTAAAGCTTAACAAAACATCCTGAACCCAAGCTTCTCTCCTCGTCTCTCCAACCTTGTCTCCGCCCCGACCTGCGACCTCAACCCCCGACCCCCACCCCCTTCACCTCACACCCACCCCACACGCTGTCCCACCAGGAGATGAACGAGGACCACAGCACACCCAAGAAGGAGAAGCAGGAGCGCCTGTCCAAGCACAAGGAGAACATGCAGCACTCCCAGGCGGAGGAGGAGGCGTTGCTCCTGGGCCAGCAGAGGGTCTTCTACGAGAGGAACTGCCGCACGTTCAAGCGCAAGGTCATGCAGAAGAGGCACGACTTTGAGCAGGAGCAGATCCGCGAGGTGGGGGGGGGGGGGGGCGGCGTCTCACACAATAGTGATGTTTTGTCACGAGACATACATGGGTGGATGGATGGATGGATGGATGGGTGGGTGGATGGAGGGATGGAGGGATGGATGGATGGATGGATGGATGGACAGTGGAACAGTTAACTGCAGCCAAATAGAAGTTGGCAAAAACAAATTGAAGTTTTTCTCACAGAGTTTGCTGCATACCCTATTGTAAGGTGTTTACTTGGGTAAAGAGGAATGTAAGCATATTAGCGAATAAGCAAGGCGGAAACGCAATAATCTGCAAATCTCCTTGTGTGAAATACAAGGAAATTTAACAAAAGGGTTCTGTTGCGCAATCGGCCAGAAATTTTAATGAGGTTTTCGACAATATCCCTAAAGCTTTGTATCGGTATCTGATAGTTATTGTGAATATATATCATATATTATAATATAGTATATGGAATTTTTTTATCAATTGAGTTTATAAGTATCAGTAATCGCATGCTGTTTAGAGACAATTCATTGGTGGTGGTCAATATGGGCGCTGCATACAAATATAAGACACAAGAGTTGGTAAAGAAATGCTAATATAGACAAAATGTGCAGATGTACAAAAAGAATGATAGGAAATGAAAAGTAGAAAAAACAAAGTAATATGTATGTATGGCATGTCATTTACAGCAACATATAGTTGCTGTGGACAAAACAAAATCATTTTCCCCATCCTGATCAGCGTTACCTCCTCCCCCGTCCATTCAGGAGCTCAACAAGAAGAAGACCCAGAAGGAGATGGAGCACGCCATGCTGATCCGCCACGACGAGTCCACCCAGGAGCTGGAGCAGCGGCAGCTCAAGACCCTGCAGAAGCTGCGCATGGACCTGATCCGGCTGCAGCACCAGACTGAGCTGGAGAACCAGATAGAGTACAACAACCGGCGGGAACGCGAGCTCCACCGTAAGCACGTGCTGGAGCTCCGGCAGCAGCCCAAGAACCTCAAGGTGAGCGGGGCGCGCGCCGGGCCGACTGCAGCCTGAACACCGGGCCTCCAGCAGTGTCTGACGCTGGTCCTAGAGGCCGTGGACCCGGATGCTTGGAAGACAGCACTGCTTAGGGAACTTAACTGCTATGTTTACATGGATCAGTGCGACCTTCTGTCTTTTTTGATGACGCGTCACAAATATGAGACAGAATAGAAGGACACTGAAGGGCTGTAATAAAGTAGCTTGTTGTGTCAATGGATGATTCAACGTTGATTCAACTCTACTTTTAGAGTAGTACAGGGATCATACTTTAACTAACATGTGTATTACACTAGCTAACATGTGCTAGCTAAAACCCTAACTAGTATAACACTTATTAACACGAGTACAACACTAACTAACATGATGATACCACTCACTATCTAATTCAGCTCGTTTCCATAATCCTCATTATCTCTGAAACGTTGACCCCCTCTGATTCGCCCCCTCCAGTCCCTGGAGTTGCAGATCAAGAAGCAGTTCCAGGACACGTGCAAGGTGCAGACCAAGCAGTACAAGGCGCTGCGCCACCACCAGATGGAGGTCACTCCCAAGTCGGAGCACAAGGCCGTGCTGAAGGCCCTGAAGGAGGAGCAGACGCGCAAGCTGGCCATCCTGGCCGAGCAGTACGAGCAGAGCATCAACGAGATGATGGCCTCGCAGGCGGTGAGCTGGCCCAGGGTGGTGGCGGGGGTGGGTTGGTGGTATGAGGGTTGTGGTGGCGGTGGGGGTAGACTTTGAAAGGCGTGTGTTCTGGCCCTAGTGTTTTGTTGCATGCCCGCATTTTTTATGGAGGGGTTCATGAATATATGAACATGGCGCTAAACAAAGAAACAACATCATTGTTTCATCACTGTGTGTATATCAGTTCGATTTATTTATTTTTATTCTGTCAAAAAGTCCCTGAGCTAAATTTTATTTTAGAAATGAGTGATAGGGATTCCAATTGTTGCTCAATCTTGGTTTGTTTTTGGTTTCTTGTGTGTCCTCTCTTTCTCTATCTCCATCTATATCTCTCTGTCCCACTCTCTCTCTCCCATTCTCTCTCTCTCTCGCTCTCTCTCTCTCTCTCTCTCCCATTCTCTTTCTCTCTCTCTCCACCTCTCTCTCGCTTTCTCTCTGCTGTGACTTTCCCTTTCCCGCCATTTCTTCTCCCCCTCCCTTGGTCCTCCATCTTGTCTGTCCAAACTCTTCCACTGGGCTTCCCTTATCCTTCTCCGCTCTCTCTCTCCATCCCTCCATCTCTCTGTGCGTTGTGCGTTGTGCGCTGTGCGCTGTGCGCTGTGCGCTGTGCGTGTGGTTTGGCCGGTTGGGCCCACGCCAGCTGCGGCTGGACGAGGCCCAGGAAGCGGAGTGCCAGGCTCTGAGGCAGCAGCTGCAGCAGGAGATGGAGCTGCTCAACGCCTACCAGAGCAAGATCAAGATGCAGACGGAGGCGCAGCACGACCGCGAGCAGCAGAAGCTGGAGCAGAAGGTGTCGCTGCGCCGCGCTCACCTGGAACAAAAGGTGAGCGTCTGGAGGGCGGGGCAGGGGGCTGGGGGGGCTAGTGGGCTGGACCAGAGGGATGGGAGGCAGGTATGAATGGGAGAGGGGAGGGAGGGAGGGAGGGAGACATGGAGGAGGGGGATGGGTGGATGGGAGGGAGGATGGAGGTATGTTTTTACCAAAAGCATTCAGATCCAGGTCATTAAGGAGAAGGCAGGGGTCAGGGGGCATCTTTCTCAAGGAGGCCTACACACACACTGAGGACATCGGTCTACGTGATCGAACTCACAACCTTTGGGAGTTTTATACTTTGTAGCCACTTGTCTCCTACCCCCTAGGTCAGTGGTTCTCAAAAAGATTATACTAGTGTACCCCCTCTAAGATATCTTGGTAGTACCCCCTTCACCGACACATACAATTTTTGGGAGGAATAAAAAATAAAATGGACATAAATGTGCGTTCTATTTGGCAGTGTAAATATGAAAATTAAAAGGGTGCAAATACTCTTGTGATAATACAATTTAGTGAGAAACATGGGCCTGTGCTTCATGCTACTGTCAGCTTATTTCTCCCCACATAAGAAGCACAAAGCCAGGGGAGGGTCAGAGCATGTAGAGGGGAATCCCATTAATGTATATTCCTCCTGAAACTGAGGACATTTTGGTGTTTCTGGAAGCGCTTTCTTTTTCACAGATTCTCCTTTTTCCTCGTTTTCAGGTATATCTTTCAACCACATTTTTCTCGATTTTCTATTGTCTAGCTTTCAGAATTAAAACTTGCTCTGGGTGAAAAAAATATATGGTTAGCTTTTATTTATTTCTTCTTAATTTCTGATTACCCCTTGCAGTACTCCAAAGTACCCATAGGGGTAGTGTACCCCCATTTTAGACACATACACACAGTTCGCTCACCGCAGGTGGTGGTGAGACTGGCATGTTTTCTTCGTTGGAGAGCAGATGTCATTTGTATCTGTACATCTTATCGAATCGTCATTGGACAGCTAATGTTCACAGTACATTTATATG
Organism: Pollachius pollachius; assembly: GCF_949987615.1. Classification (NCBI taxonomy): domain Eukaryota; kingdom Metazoa; phylum Chordata; class Actinopteri; order Gadiformes; family Gadidae; genus Pollachius; species Pollachius pollachius. Next base: position 17,407,392 of record NC_136934.1, on the reverse strand, counting down.
ACATCCATGTGCGCATGTGTGGGGACCATGTAGTTAATGACACACTCATTGAGTGGTGACTTTATTTATGTACATCAACTGCCTGAGATGTGATTGGGTGCATATATGAATACAATGTAAAGTGTATGATTGTGGTCTCATTTCATCAGTAGTCAGCCTCATAAAACTGAGGTGAGATTAAATGTCCACAACGAAATAGAGGGTAATTCTGTTTAAATGTAATGTACCAACCATCATGGTAAAGATCCTTGTGTCCCATTTGTATTGATAAATGATCTCATGATCTATTATCAAATCATATTCCTATTGTAGGCGTACTTGTTGTGTAATGTTGGTCTCTTATACAACTATGTGCGCACATTAAACACTTGCCAGGACACATCCTACTTTAGCCATCATTAAGTCATCTTCCCTTCGGAGCAATAACACGTAATGTGATGAGATTAGATTTCCACAAGTGTTGCTTTCTGAGTCAAAGACGTCATCGCTGCAGTCTAGTAGACAGACGACAACAAAGAGAAGAAGCCCGTTCAGGAGTCCAATTGACCCGGTGGTGGTGTCTCAACCTACGGTGTGTTGTCGCCACCTGCTGGCGGCGTTGGGCTCTGCGCCCTGAGATAAGGATGATGTCATGCTTCTAGAAGCAGTATTCCTCTGTTCTTGGTCAGAGAAGGTGGTGGAGTTTTCTGGGCATGCTCAGTCGTTCTCTAAGATTACCGTATTGCGTTTCATGTTCCTTTGTCTGCACCTGGAGAGTGCTTCGATGACGTCAGGGTTGTTGCCTTCAGGAAGTGTGTAAACTCCATCAGACAGGTGGATAGTAGGGCATAGATAGCGTATCAACATGATGGTTCTCTCCCCACCAGAGTGTGCTGTAAACTACACCAGACAGGCAGGGGTTAGGGCATAGATAACGTATCAACATGATGGTTCTCTCCCCACCAGAGTGTGTTGTAAACTACCCCAGACAGGCAGGGGTTAGGGGCGTAGATGACGTCATAACATGATGGTCCCCCCCCACCCCAGATTGAAGAGGAGCTGGTTTCCCTTCAGAAGGAGCGGACCGACCGCATCAAGCACCTGCTGGAGCGCCAGGAGAGGGAGGGGGACAGCTTCGACATGGAGAGCCTGCGGCTGGGCTTCGGGAACCTGGGGGCCCTAGAGTACCCCAAAGACGACTACAGATGAGGCCGACATCCGCCACACACCCGCCCCCACCCTCCTCCGACGCATCGTCCAGCCCGGCGAGGCGCTTTGTCCTGAAGACGTCCACGCCACGCGCCTCTAGGACCAGCCCGTGGCTCTGTCCCGCCGGGTCTGCGAGAGGCGACCACAGATTCTAGAGCCCGAAAACACACACACACACACACACACACACACACACACACACACACACACACACACACACACACACACACACACACACACACACACACACACACAACTGTATGCCCCCTTGCGGCGATACATGATGACAACCTAATGCTGGATGAAATATTGTAGTTGTCATGTCTTTTGTAAAATGGAGAATGATAACATTGTCAGTGTTCTTTGTTTCTTGTGCAATGAAAACACTTCCACAGCTGGAGGGAGGGCTGAAGGTGATGCTGGCTTGTTGAGCAGTGACTCTTGTTAGGGTAACATTATTTGGTTTGTCTCAATCAGTACAAAGAAAGAAGAGGCAAGAGCACACACATTAACACAACCCTGATCTCAAGCAATGACCAATCGTACTGCAAACAGTTTGGAGCTGCTTCAAATGCTTTTTATTTGGTATTTAGTCATCACAATTTTTTTATATAACGTTTGAATAATTTGATACAAGTACAATTGTCTGTGAGTCGGTACATTTTTACTAAATATGATTTCCTTTTGAGTGGATTACTGATTACTGGCTGCGGCACTGAGGGGTTGGGTCTATGCTACTTCTAAGGGTTTCTTTGTAGTTTCACTGAACTGGCTGCAATGTGAGTCATATTACATGTGAACTCCAACTCCCAGCAGGCACAAGGGCTTCAGGGGGGGTTGGGGGGGGGGGGGGGGGGGAGCGAGGGGACATGTATTTTGTGTATAGAAGGATTTATCGAGAGCTTTTACTTATTTTCGTAACGTATTTTAAATGTTATGCAAATCCGATTTTTAAAGATTTCTTTTTCTCCTCTCACATTCCTGTATATAAATTGATGTCAAGTAATCTGTTGATGGGATTTTAATTTGAAACTTCAGTGTGAAATCTTTTTTTTTTTCATTCTTGCTTTAACCCCAATTCAAGCTGTGTTTTTTCTTATACGCCCAACCAGTATGATGCTTTATTAATGCATGCACTTTAATTTCATTTCCAGGTTAGAGGAAAGCATGACTGTCAGGAGATTTTAATTATATTTGTAAATAAAGTGCTCATCTCACCGATAGTTGGGTTTTCTTTGTGGATTAGGATTTAAATCCAGAGAACTGGAAGAAAACGGGACTCTTATCCCATCCCAATACACAGACAACCAGTCCAACACCAATTGTAGGTTGGTTTGCTTTAGATGTCTCCCTCTAGCGGTTAAACACGTGCTACTGCATGTATAAGCCGTTAATGTCCGCTGTTCATCCGGTACCTGCTGATTAAGCGTTGATTCAACACACCTGTCCTTTACTTATTGAAAGTGAGTTCAAGGGGCGTTCACAGATGCAGCCCTGCAATAACACAACCTGAAAGCGTTATTTTAAAAACAGGAAAAACCAGCCATTGGTAAGGGAATTTCCTGTTAGTCAAGACTTGGGGCTTCCTCTACAAAATCAGTAGTGGATATGGTATGCAGTATCATTAAATAATATTTGTTATAGTAACTTTAACCCTGGGTTTCCATTAATATACAAACTGTACTATTAGTTCACATCTAGTCTATGATAATTAACCATTGCACAAAAAGGAGCTCACCATGGTAGTGCTGAAACAAAATTTATTGCGAACCGCGTGTTTAACAGTGGAAATTAGTAAGCATTTAGAAACAAGGCATTCAACTAGGGCGTTGTCCTCGGGAGGGGACATTGTTGTTCTACTGCTTGATGGGATGGGGGTTCTCCTAGTGAACCCCTAGTGCTGGATGAGGTTGCATATTGGTGTCGCTGGCCTGGCTCCAGGCTACTTCCCTGCAAGCTGTTCATAGAGCTTGGGCACGTAGTCGTCCCAGGTTGCCTGGTAGCAACTGCCCGCCACGGGGGCCGCGAGACCGTACTTCTGCCTGAAGCTCTGCAGCCGGAACTTTCCACGGTTGTCTCCGCATCGGTTGGTCAGTGATGGCTCCGTGCAGGACAGATGGCCGGACTGCTCGTAGACCAGCCAGAGGTACCTGTGGAGGCCTGGTGGTGGTGGTGGGTGGATGGATGGGGGGGGGGGGGGAAAGGCCGGGGTAATGTGAGTGGACGGCTGCGGTGTCATTGGTGTGAAATGACCGAACATGTTGCAGTGCTAACGTGTCTGCTGTCAATAGACCAGCGCTCGCTGAGATTCTAACCTCATAGGTAACACTTTACTTTTGAAATAGACTTTTTCTATTTAGGAGTATATGAGCAGTGTTGAATTTAAATTGCTGCTTATAAGCTAGCAAGGTCATCTAAATTCAATGGATGGACATTGTGGAAAAAAATGTGTGTTGAATGGGTTGTCAAAAGGCCTAACTATTCAATGGGCTGTGAACATACAGCTCAGTGTGTTCCTACCTGTGCCTTTGGGCGGGCCAGAGCCCACGTAGTCAGACATGACGCAGCCGCTGGACACGTCGTTCCCCTTCATGTTAACCACCAGAAAGTGGTGCCACTCCCTGTGGGGAAGATGGACACAGTGTCGATTAGACGCAGTAGCCTGTCCAGATTCTCAGGCTGGCCTACGAGTCCAGGCCACTAGGCCACATACATTTTTCTTGTTTATTTTGCAGATTTATTATGGGTGGCAGTGCCAGTCACATTTTTGTAGCTAGTGTCCAGGGAGTTTTATGTCAATTATGCTTACGTCAATTATGCTTACATTGTGTTTCACGTTGGCTGTTTATTCTACTCCAATCCACAACGTCCCTACGAATGCAGTTGTTTTTTTTTATTGTCCTAATAGGTCACCTGAACTTCGGTTCACTTCTGCTCGGTGCGTCTGGGTCGGTCAGGGCCAGAGTGTAAAGCTTGCTGGCATCACATCCTTCCCACTCAATTGAAGTCGGTCGGTTCTGCACCTTTACGTCAACCAGGAGCCAAACATAACAACGATATTGATGCGTTATGATATGGGTATTTCGAGGAAGCTTCTGCAGCTTCTCTAATCACTAATGGTGTCCAAACAAAGCATGGGCCACTGACAGCATAGCATACCCAGCTACTCATTCTGACTTAATCCACGTTGTTTACATGGAAGCATAGGTTCAATTCCACATGGACTTTTGAGCCAAGGCAGCATGTTAGCTTCGCAAGCTAATGACAACAAACCTGGGTTGGCGTAAGCACTTTTCCCAACTCATCTATTTCAACCGAGCCGTATTTAACCACCAGGACCTGTCCAGGCGTGTCCTCCACTTCGGTCAATGCCAGGGGCCCGGTCCACTCACTCAGATCGACAGGCATTTTTAACCAAGTTCAGTTCCTAAATTGAGCACACTTCTGTTCTGTCAGTCAGAACCAGCAGTGCCTACGTCATCCACAAGAGGGCGCCGTGCAGTCAGCAAAGTGCATATAAATCAATCATCGTCACGTTGATTTATATGTGCGGTTTGTTTTTACAACTTTGAGGCGATATTTTCTACCTTCGCAAAATTAGAAAAGTTCTGAATCTAGTAATTACATGATTATTGGAGTTCACTGTGGCCGACTTGACAATTGACAGCAAAGAGAAAAGGAGGCAGGGCAGAAAGGGAGCCCTACTGTACCTTTAAACAGGTGAAACCAGGGTGTGGTTTGGTATCGCAAAGTTTCCGGAATAACGTGCTTCGGTAAATAACTAATGGAGAACTGTAGCCAGCACCACCGACATGTAAAATGTGCGAATGTGTGTATGTAGTATAGCCTGGCGTGGCGGTTTTATTTGATAATGGGCAGACGATAAATGCAGCTTGTGTACTGAGTATAGAGCGCTAGTAGACCTGCCCGAGAGACTGGAAGAGCGACTCTTTGTTTAATACTCTCGATATGTAGGGAAGCGATCATGAGGGTTGTTATCGCTGCGTCTTTCCTTCAACTTATTTTGTATATTTCGGGTGAGTGTCAAAATCTGTTTTGAGACAATTGGCCTGCATATTATACGCTCAACTCGTATATAATAACACACATCCTAACAGCATTTCTCCATCTCTCCGATTTCAGGTGAACACACCAACGGTGAGTCTCTTGCAATTGGACAGTGCCTTATCCTGCGCAATGGAAGTATCAATGTCAACGGACTTATTCCGGTTAATGGTAGCTACCTGTGCAAGGCCACGTCTCAAGACAACCCAACTCAGGCAAGTGTTGAACTGCATGTCATTGGTAAGTACCCCCCCCCCCCCCCCAACACACACACACACACACACACACACACACACACACACACACACACACACACACACACACACACACACACACACACACACTTCCTGTCCCAGTCTTAACCGTGAAGCAACCGTATACACAGGCCAGCCCCATGCAAGGTGCACACACACACGCGCGCTTTGTTTGTATTGAACATGAGTCAATCTTAATACATTCTAACAGTGCTGAGAAGACAGCCGCTCCGTCCAACGCCCCTCAGTGAGGAGGGCTCCCTGGCTGGGGTGTGTGTCGTCTTGGAGAACGGAAGTATTTCTCTGCATGGGGTTTTGCTGGATGGTGTGGGGAGCTACAGCTGCCTCACCACCTCTCCAAACAACATGATCCAAACTGTTTCTTTACAGGTTCTTGGTAAGTCTGTGGGTTTTTGTCTTGATATTATTCATGGCATTTCCTTCCTTGTGCTGTGACTTTGTCTATAGTTAATTGGTTGTCATATATTGCCATGATTATCTCAAAATTAGTCAAGGGTTAGGGCTAGGTAACATTCATGACCTAAAATTGCATCTTGGATGCAATGTTAGGTGTCGTGGATCATAAACGGTGTTAGATTCTACCTAAAGCAATAGAAAGGTGCAGTAAACATCTGAAACTATCCTCTGGTTTCAAGGTGCAGAGGAAAGGTTGTCCGTGTCCATTGTTCCCACGTTCCCTCTCCCCAACGGCACGCTGGTGGCGTACCGCGGCCTCAACGTGTCCTTCAACTGCTCCAGCTCATCCGCCCCGCCCTCTGGGACTCTGTCCTGGGGCCACTGGGGGGCCGGCCCCAGCAATGCGACGCTGGCGTCAGGCCGTGGGGCCTGGCTGGCCCTCCGCATCCCGGACATCCAGCCAGGTGACCAGGGGGAGTACTGGTGTGAATCCCGGGGCAACCTGACCTCCCGCAGAACCAACTGCAGCACCGAGCTCCTCGTCTACTGTGAGTGGGTTAGACTTTCACAAAGTCACAGAGGTTCTAAAACAGAGGTCCTTAATGAACCTGAACAAAGAGCTCGGAAACCCACTATTTCGTATAGAAGTTGACCTTAGTAGCAACAGTGGGCAAAATCACAGAAAATGACTTGAACATTTATTTAGAGATTTATATCCTATTCGTTGAATTTCTCTTATAATTTTCTTCTGCTTCACATTGTTATACATTTGCACATTCTTAGACCTCATGATGACCTTCCTCTGTGCAACAGATGGATGTTCTAGCGGTTTGCTTAGGTACATGAGGCTTTGTTAAGCAATTAGTTTGTTAGGCGTTTATAACCTCCCCAATGTGGGCCTCCTAATGTGACTTTTGTTGTTGTTTTGGTCCTGACTAGATGCCCCGGCGCAGCACCCTGACTGTATGTGGGAGCTGGGCCCGGACCCATCTGAGGTCCAGTTCAACTGCACCTGGTCTGGGGCGTACCCGACGCCCATGCTACGCTGGGTTGAGATCCACAACGGGCCGGACACCCAGGCCAAAGACCACCTCTACGTCTCCGACCAGGCCGACAGCCTGGTGGTCACCCTGAACAGGACCTTGCTGTTCAACGGCCAGACACTAAAGTGCATCGCAGAGCACCCGACACTGGGGCCGGAAGAACACAAGTCCTGTCTCCTGAATCTCAGTGAGTTGGCGGGTTTGAGTTGTTTTGGTTTTATTATTGCAGTACTGTTTGATTTCACACAACAAGGTGGTCTTGCAGCCAAATGTTCCACTAAAATATTATGAGGATTTCTCCAGGCAAGAAAATGCATAAGATGTGATTGTGAGATGAACGTAATGGATCCTGTTGGTAATGTTGTGTACAACTAGATCAAATTACCTCAAACCTCCTCTTTGGGTATATATCCTATCCTAAATCGGCCCTGTTATCTTCGAGAAGAACTCTTTATTAGGACTAAACCCTTTTTAAATATTTGGTACAAACGCTGACAAAACCTACGCATGTTTTCCTGGCTGACTTGGGGGAAAAAGGTTAAGATCAGCATGTATCCTTTTCATTCGCAGTTTTCTTCTTTTGCAACTCCTCCTGACCTCATCCCACGGGTTCACGTCCTGCTTTTCTTCCTCATTTTCAGAGCTTCCATTCCCTGAGGGGAACCCACTGGTCACGGCCCTGGAGAAGACGAACGTGACTCTGATCTGCACGGAGGCCAGCTCCGTCCCACCCGCCGACACCACCTGGAGGAGGGGGGTGGAGCAGGTGGAGATCAAGCCCGGGTCCAAGTACTCGGTGGTCGGGTCAGGCCCAGAACTCCGCCTGACCATCTACAACTTGAGTAAGGAGGATGAGGGCATCTACTTCTGCCGAAGCGAGAACCCCCTGGCAGTCCGCGAGCTGGAGGTCTACCTGACCGTGAAGGGTGTGTGTGTGTGTTCTTCAAATCCATTGTATTATCATGCGTTTTACACTAACTCTTGAAATGAAACATGTTTTAATACGATATGGTTCCTTTTATCACTGGTTTGAAATTCCAAATTCCCTCTTTTTTGATGCTTCTATAAATACTTGTTCTCCTATGTTTTTTGTTTATTTAATATTTGGGGGAGTCCTATGGAAATAAACCTTTTGCCTTTTGAATGGGACTAGAGCAGAGATGAAGCAGAAGCCGTTGTGCTTGAATCCAGTGGGATCGCATTCTGGAACGGAGCCCGGGGATGCAGGTGTCGGGGGGCGGGGCCTCCTCTGGAATGCGGATCAACCTGCCGCCTCGCCCAGGTCCAACTTCACAGCGTCTCATGTGATCTCTGCGTTCAATTGTCTCCGCAGCCTCATCCACCTACACCGGGGCCATTGTCGGCCTCTTCATCGCACTGCTCGTCGTCGGCACCGGTGCCATCACGGCTAAACTGGTGTACTGCAGTTCCGACCGGATCTGCCTTGGTATGGGCTCGACACACACACACACACAACCTGTATTAAGCTACAAGTAGCTACCACAAGCATGAAAATGACAACATTGTGTAACATTTTCACTATTGAAGCCCACCACCCTGATCTCAATGTCCTTCTCGTCACTTTTTATTTTTTTCAGGAAATGGCTTTGGGTGAGTTTGCCACAATTCGACTTGCGGTGCCACACCTCACAATAAATCAGAGTTCATCATTATAATTTTAAAGCTTCAATTTGTAGTCCGCTAAGGGGCTGCACCTTCATACATGTCTGTTGGTTTTTCCCCAGGAGGATGGAGGAAGACAGGGGAGACGTCATAAGTCTGGTGGACTCTGAGGAAGAGGTCTTCGGGGAGACAGTTCCTCGACTCCCCCCTGTGACAAACGGGCATCACACCACCCACGCTGAGATACACCCCGTGCCTGTTGGTGCGTACCCATAGCTCTCCTCCATACGTCTCTGTCCTAGAGGTGGTATTCATGGCATGAAATCCATTAAAATGTTAAAGGAAAACAATTGCTGAAAGAAATACAATGCGTAATGGAAAATAACTTTTACATTGTTTAAGGTGACGGTGAGGATATAGACTCCACTGAGACGAGTGCCCAGCAGAGGGAAAACATTGTAGAGATTGAAGATCCGCTACAGTTAATACAGTTTTAAGATTTTTTATATTGTATTTTTTTTGGATATATTAACTCTTTATGTAACTGTGAACAGAGAAACTGTACAAAAAGTATATATATTTTTTACCTTTCTTGTGATTTGTGAGTGTATTAATTATTGGTACGGTGGGTTGGTACAAATTAATGTCTTCAAATTGTATTATTTTTTCAGGTTAAAATGTGATCTCTTTTTTATCACTCTGACTCTCTAGTAAATAATACCATCAAGTGATCTAATATGAATGGTGGGTACTTCACATTAGGTTAGCTACATTGTACTGTTGCGCCGTCTTTCTGTGTCTCTGACTGTCCGTCAAGTTGTATCATATTCTAGAGTTCCAATGTTCTTTAATTCAATAGTTCTTGTGCTGGAGTCCTGTTTATTCACATTATATGACATACTGTCAGAACCTAGACACTTGCGGAGCTCTGTGCTCTACAGCGCACCGTTCCTAGATCTATGTGTAATTATGTCAGACGTCAAAATCGATCATTAATTTAGCCATTCAAATTCATCAAACAATAAAATACATCCAGATTGTTTCTGACTTGGTCTAATGGTATTTGTTGAGAAACGTTCACAACCTAGTGAGGTGAAAAGTAAAATATGATATAAATATTTTTCTTTGTCAAGTTAAATTATTTATAAATTATTTCCATCGTTACGTTAGGATCGGACAGAGCTATTTGAAGAGATAAATCTGCCTGTTAACTGTTCCCGAGATAGAGGGCGGGACTTTCATAGTTACAAGGGTTTCGCGGAGTCAGAGAGGGGGGGACTTCCGTAATTAAATTAAATTAAAATAAATAAATAAAATTAAATTCCGTAACGCCGTAATTATTCTCATTGTCGCTATTATTGTCATGTTTTTTGCGTTCTCGGTAGCTCAGGAAGTAGCAGACCGGAAATTGCGTTACGGTAGACCGGGAAAACGCTATATTTCAGGATCCTCACGGTCTAGATAGGCACGCACTATTCACTTTGCGGAACTGGGCGAAGAAAATGTTGCGTAATAGACGCGTAAGAACCAGATCACATAAACAAGGTTCGAACAGGAAGTCGGGTCAGAGTGATTTCTAAGAAGGTGTTAAGGATTCGGATTATTTGACTTGTATGGCATTTGTTATTGTTGAAATGCAACGAACAGAACTACCGATCGGATGTTGACAACCCAACTATTTTAACGACATAGGCTCGACTGAATAATTCAGGAAGTCAGCTATAAAACTGGCAGGAATGTGACATTTCTGGCTGTCAAGGATAAACAATGTGTTCCGCAGAGAGAAATGTAGACCTTCAACCCATATGTAAGTTGAATTACATTAGTCAGGTCATTACGTTACCATCACAAGTAGCCTACGTATATGTTAACACTTCTACGTCAACATTTAATCTCATGCTCATATCTTCCAATAACTAACTATTGATGATACATGTACTGCTTGATGATTGGAATAAATCCCTTTAGTCCATAAATAATATCAATGTTTTCGCATTGGTTCCACCGTATTCTTTATCCACGTAGCGTCCGATCCGAGTCTCATCCTGGAGCTGAAGACAAGGCGCCCTCCGTCGCTGGAGGGACGGGCGGGCTGTGAGACGTGGAGTGTGGACTTTTCCCCGGACGGAGCGTGGTTCGCCTGGTCCATGGGTCACGGGATCGTATGGGTCGTCGCTTGGCCCCTTGACTCAGAGTACTGTACTCTCATAAGCCACAACAAATGTTTAACTGAAAAAAATGCCCCAAATGCCCCTCCGTTTCGTGTCTCATATATATTATACCGTGTCTGGTGGTCGGTGACCTCCCACCCACAGGGAGAGCCAGGCAGGTGAACTGGACAGGGGCGACAAGAGTTTCAGCTGCGGGGAGCCAGTGTGGGGACTTGCCTTTGGACCCAGACCACCCAAGTCCCCCGCGTTGTCCCATAAAAACACACAGAGTAAAGGGGATCGGTTACTCCTAGCCACGGGCCTTGAAAATGGAGCGATTAAAATCTGGAATGTTCTTACGGGTGAGATCCTTTTTATTTTTAATTAATGGTTGAATAGATCTCTGACCTATATGCACTACTGGCTACTTATTACTTGTCGTTTTTTTGTTCTTATTTACATTAAGGTGGTCTTCTGTTTGATCTCCGTGGCCACGAGGGAGTCGTACGGAATCTGGTATTTCCTCAGAACGGAAAACTAACCCTTGTTTCTACTTCTCGCGACAGGACGTTGAGAATATGGGACTTGAAACATAAAGGTTAGTCATTCAGTAATTCAATCAGGGCTGTACTTTTTTGGTATTCATTAACTTCCTGTTCAAATGTCATGCAGTCAAAGCCCAGATCGTTTTTGTGGGGACCTTTTTTGCTGATTTGCATCAAATTTTAAAAAGGGTTTGTCCCCTCCTATGTCCACCATTATATTATCTCAGTGTATGAATGTGTTATGTACTCATGGGTTCAGTTCCGAAGGTGCAGGTTCTGACGGGCCACAAGGACTGGATCAGCTGCTGCTGCGTCTCCCCTGACTGCAGCATGGTGGCTTCAGTGGGCCGCTTCGACAGAGTGAGTGGCTTGCGTTTCAGTGCTAGGTTGAATACGTGCTCATACAATAACACTCCTGGCCGGGCGAGCGTGACATATCAACAAACCTGTGTGAGTTGCTCAGTGAGATAAGCATCTGTCTTGATGATCTCAGTCCTTCCCTCAGTGGCTAGATATTTATCGAATATTGAAACAAACAAATGGATCTTTCTCCATTGTTTTTAACACACACAAATTGACCACAGCCCAAGTGAATTTTTACCCTCTTAAGCCTCTTTTGTTTCTCAGATGGTGTGTCTGTGGAGCCTGCGGTCGTACACGTTCATCAGGAACCTGACGGGGGCGCCACACAAGACCTTCTACCTGCTAGCATCATGCCACTTCTCCCCCGACGGCGCGCTGCTGGCCACTGCCGCCTTCAGCGGCTCCAGCTGGTGGATCGACCTGTGGGACCCTTACACTGCAGATAAGCTGGCCACACTGATGTACGTTCTGCATGCTCACACCGTAGAGGAGCTGCTGTACGTTCTGCATGCTCCTAGTGTAGCGGAGCTGCTGTACGTTCTGCATGCTCACACCGTAGAGGAGCTGGTTTTTGTTCTACATGCTAACACGTAGAGGAGCTGGTTTTTGTTCTACATGCTCACACGTAGAGGAGCTGGTGTTCATATTACATGCCCCCCCCCGCACCCCCCAACCAAAAATATAATTGGTGCTACCCTGACAGCCTACCCTACTAAATCGGACATTAATAGAATAAGTTGTGAAGTATACATTCCCCGCAGCGCTCGCTAAAGGTACAGCTACTTAGACTGATTTAGCCCCGCCCATTCTGCCGGCGATTTGAGTTCGCCCTGCAGAAGGGTCTGGAGAAGAGCAATACATTTCTTTTTGCTTCCGATATTGTTTTGCAGGAGCCAATCACCAAGCTGGCTTCTCCCCCCCCGGCGCGCTATTGGCTGGTTTAACACAATAATGACAGGGAAGCGGCGACAAGCATCCATTTGCGTACAGAGTCAGTTGAACTAGGCCCGATGATGATACCTCTTCAGCTGAAGAAAATAACAGCAGCTTCCCCAGACCAACGTGCAATCTACGATTGAGCTTGGTCTGGCAATAGCCAGGCTAGCAGTTACTCACCACAACGCTGGTTGGTTTGTTAGGGGGCAATTTAAATGTGAGGAAGTTACAGGTCAGTACATTAGACATAATCAAGGAAAGGTCACACCTTATGTTGGATGTTATGATGATGAACAACAGATAGGTATGTGTCTGGCTTCTCTCTATGGACATCTGTACTATAAGCAGTCATGATGTACCACAAGATCACTTGAGCATTTCAGAACACACCTGGTGCATTGAATATGAGCCACGCGGTCCCCGCTCAAGTCATTTGCAAAATGCATTTTCCATTGTTTTTTTTCTACCCACAGCAACTACTGTGAGATTTACGGGCAGAACCAGATCTCTGCGATCCAATTCTCACATGACGGTCTACACCTGGCAATAGTCACAGAGGACAGGTAATGGATATAGACCTCTTTTGACGTCAGTTTGTTCCAACACATGGAATAAAGCCTTCAGTAGAGTTGTGTGTGTGTGTGGCTGCAGGGCGCTTCGTATCTGGGAGCTGGGTCAGAAGGGGATGGTGATGCAGACCAAAGAGGACCGGTCCTCCAACGGACTCTGCTGCAACTTCCACCCACTGGGCGGAGTGGTGGCCACCGGGTAATGGCCGTCCTTGTTCATAGACAACCAGAAACGCATCCTATAATAGACAACCAGTACAAACAACACTTGTCTATTTATTGCAACCAGTATAAAAAAAAATCCTACGAGAACCATTACCAAAAACACATCCTTATTCAAAGAAAAGTGTGGGAAAAAAAACATTTTCCATAAGAATGTACATTATTCTATTTCATTCTTTTCATATATATACATTTTTCGCCCTGATAATTCACTTTAAGAAAAAGTTGTTCTCACAAAAGCCAACGCGAAACGCAGGTCTTCCTCATTGTGTTCTCGACAGGAAGCAGCAAGCCTTCTGTCCTCTTCATGTTGTTGTCTGATCTCCCCAGGACCAGAGACGGCCACGTCCGGTTCTGGAAGGTGCCCGCCGTGGTGCCCAGCCTCTGCCACCTCTGTCGCTCCACTCTGCGTCTCTCGGTCTCCACCCACCAGATGGAGGCGCTGCCCATTCCCCGGCGAATCCTAGAGTACCTCACCTACCGCAACATTCCCGCCCGCCTGCAGACCCCCTGCTCCCCGGAAGACGACTGGGGCAGCTAAAGGACTGAAGGTCTAGCCTGAGGGATGAAGGTCAGGGCTCAGAGCACGTCCATGAGGTTGGGGTTTGCACGGTCTCGGTGTCGGGTGTGATGCGGATTACTCTTCTAGCCACTATGACTTGGTAATTATAAGCACACGAGTAAGGACGCATCTGTTATTAGCACATGAGCAAGGACGCATCATAGCAGCTTTTGGCGTATCTTTAACTTACAGTAAGTGGCAAGGTTGTAGTTAGCTTGGACTTAAGAACCACACATGCTCCCTGAGAACACTGAAATCATACTAAGCTCCTGGGGTCCTTCTGCAGAGGCTGTTCATGGATGTAATGACAGCTAGGGGTGGTCAGGAAAAAAATATGGCTCACTCATCTTTGGACTGATGCAAAGTGAGCGATTTACAATTTAGTGTTTACATACTGTTAGAGTGGGAGCGTTTCAGTTAAATGACAAGATTTTATTGCTTTTCCGCTAATGCACACATTGCAATTTATCGAGATGTACTCCATAATTGCACTTAACAAATTCTTGATATTCACACACACTTACTATTTCTATGATTATTTATTGTGTAAATAAGATATACAATTATATCAAATCGTTTGTTTACATTCTAATATAATAAAGGCCATTTTTTTGGTTATTTACCTCATAATCTACTTGTAAATAAATAAAAGAACATAGGCAGGACAAAGTAGGAAAAGTTTATTTTAGATATTCAACATTTAAAGAACTGTAACAAAGTGTAATTGTATTAAAGACGAGGAAGAAATTTTGTAAGCTTCCTCATCTTAAAGTTCACCATCTTGCAGATAAATGAGTGACTCTGCAACTCGGTACATTCCAGTCCATTTTTATTTGTTTAAACACATTCAGTCACCTCCATGTCTACCTGGCAAATCACTGGAACCTTGATGGAAGGGTTCCCTTTCATCCCATACCATGCAGAGGTTCCTGGAATGGGCCGACGTTGTTCTCCAAGTCTTCCTTAGGGGGGAACCGTCCCACGTATTGTGCAAAAACAAAACAAAGAACCTGCAACATCATCTCCATCTGGGCGCATTTGGTACTTGTCAGCAATAGTCCAACTTTTGAGGAAGAAAAAAATAAGTCCTCTTACTGAAACGCAGTGGCTGTTGAATAACACAACGACTTCAAAACATGCTATGAAGCAGAACTTTTATACGGAAAAAGCCAAGAGTGACGGTTCCCCGGTCTGTCGACAATAGTAGACAGAGTAGACTACTTGAGAGTCTAGGGGTCCTTTAGGAGGCCTCACTGACTACTAGGTCTCGCACGGCCTGGAACGCTGCCACCATGGAGCTCAGCTGGATCTTCTCATTGGTTCCTGAGGCCAGCCTGTGTCTAAATAGAGTGTGTGTGTGTGTGTGTGTGAGGAAAAAAATACATTGTTAATTCATGTACCATTGTTATTGTGCTATTTGTTTTGATGTTCCTCAAGTTGTTGTCTTGCATTAGTCTGTATGTAAAACAATGTCTCGTTTTTATTGTGTTATGTTTGACAAGTTTAACTTGTGTCTGAGTGATGCAACTTACTCCACATCAGCGAGTTTGATGAGAAGACCCATCCGTATGGCTGGGGGGAAATCGACTGCAAGGGTAAAAGGGAAACAAAACTTATTTTTCAGAATGGTTGACCTCACAAAACCACTCTGAAAACGTCTGACACTGGATCATGCTATAGATTGTGTATTTATAAAGATCATATATAACGTATGAGGAAATAAAATAAAATTACCACTGTGGCGCTTTCTTAAATGTTCCCCAAGATGAAAAAATATATACGAATCCCACCGCTTCATTTACATCTTAAAACTTCTCTTAAGCAAAAACACACACAACTCCCCCTGCAACAAGAGGGCCAGTAGTCATGGCAACAGCAGGGGGTCTCCCAGGAAACCACAGCAGGGAAACAACAAGAGCTAGAATGCAGACGTAACAAACAAAGCCTGGTCTGCTCTGTACAGTACCCTCTAGCTTATGTTACGGCTCACATCCAAACAGCCTGGTCTGCTCTGTACAGTACACTCTAGATAATGTTAAAGCTCACATCTAAACAGCCTGGTCTGCTCTGTGCAGTACACTCTAGCTGATGCTACAAACCAGCTCACATCCATATGGAGCTAGGTCTGCTCACACATACACACGAGTCTGGTTGTTGTCTGGCCGTGTCCGACTGAGTAGACTCTGGGGCTGGGTGAAGCTGCACACCACATTCGGCGATCATGGCACCCAGTATAAAGCAGCCATCAGCACACACACACACTCAGGAGAGCTTTGACATGTTACCACCCCACCCAACCTCAGCTGCATGCAACAAACCTTCAAACTCTGCCTTCAAATAAACTGGTCTCATTATCATCTCCCTGTGCTCTGGGGTCGCAGGAACCCAGTAAAGCCACCTAGATGACGTGTGTTACAGTAACTACCTAATCCCATAATTAATTCATAAGAGGCCCATTAATGTCCGATAAATGTCCTTCCTACCATCCAACCCGACTTGTCCCTGATCGGTCAGTCCCGCCGGGCCTTACCTCGGTGTACCAGCAGGTGGACTTCAGTAAGGATGTCATGGAGGGCCAAGCCTTTCAAGGTCTTCAGCTCGAGGATCTCTGTCAGGACAGTGCTAAGGCCCATTATGCAGCAGTGCTTCGAGATTTGTCATGCTTTAACCCTCCAAATGTTAGACTCCAACTCCCTTGCAATAACCTCTTTGACGGTTAATCGATTTACCTTCAGGCCGTTTCGGGCTTTTTATTTGGTGTACTGTTACTCTGGTTTTCCTGAACAATAATGTACGTCTGTACTATTCTGCAGGAACCCATTTGTCCCCGTGTCTTCTCACAACAGGCTGAAGGATACGTTGGTAGGCGGCAGTGAAGTCTTTGTTGAGCGACCAGTCGAGGATGTTGGCAATGTCGGAGCGGAGGGGGTGACCAGTGCAGGTGTACACAGTCTCCTCTGTGACCTTTCCGTACGCCATACTGGTGCTCTGGGAGGTCAACACACAAACGTTTCTGTTGAGATATACTAAATACAAAAGGCACAGTCAAACCACGAATTATAAACCCCTGCAGATCAAATGAGCCAAGTGGTTGACTCCCAAGCTGAAAGGTTCTGGGTTATACCCCAATGTACAGGTGGAGTCTTGAGCAGGACGCCGTAAATATTTCCAAAATGACACTTCCAAGTCACTTTGGATAAGGGTGTCCGCTATATGACTAAACAATGGTTGTCTGTGGTAGAAAGCCTTTCATAGTACCTGCAGTATGTTGAGCGATCTTCTCATGTCTCCGGACGACAAAGTCACGATGCCCCTCAAGCCGTCGGGAGTTATGTCGATGCTGCCAGAACAACAAGGTTGTCAACGCTTTGTAGAAATACCTTTCCGAAAGTTCCATCAAGCCCCATTAGTTTATCCTCGACCCCTTGCAGTTTCTGGTTTCTCGCCTAGACTGTGCCGTCTACCCCTGCTACATCAAGTAGGACTGTTGGATCCCAGATTAGATCATTATTAAGCAATTCCCTACTTCCTGGACCAACCCATTTATTTGATCCCTATGATCAAACTCACAGGATATAAAATAACACAACACTCCCCCGCCATACCTAAACCCCCTTCTACTTAAATTAGTCTGCGTGGCTCTCTACGTGGGTTTCTAGGTTGGGGCGGAATTAGGTTAAGGGTAAATAAACTAGTAAGGTCAGGGTGACTAGACAGCGAATAGACTGGGGGAGGTTAGGGTGAATAAACTAGCGGAGGTAAGGGTGAGTAGACGAGGTTACAGTTGGGTTAGGGTGAATGAACTAGGGGAGGTTAGGCTAAACTAGTTGAGGTTACGCCTCGTGCCCACTGCACCGTCCGTTGACGGATCCCCATTGACTTTGAATGGGGACAGACGCGCAATGCATTGTGGATCCGTCAGTTCCTTCAAAAAGTTGAAAAATGTTCAACTTTTTCGGCAGTGACGGATCTGTCATCCAACCAGATCACGTATGCAAATTTAAGCACTGTGACACTACTCGGGCTCTAACGACCCTGGAAAGCTCCCCCATCCGTCAGCCACGCAATCCGACGTCCTTTGACGGACGGTGCAGTGGGCACGAGGCGTTAGGGTGAAAAGACTAGTAGAGGTTAGGGTTAGGTTAGGGTGACTAGGCTAGTGGAGGTTAGGGTGACTAGGCTAGTGGAGGTTAGGCTGACTAGGCTAGTGGAGGTTAGGCTGACTAGGCCAGTGGAGGTTAGGGTGACTAGGCTAGTGGAGGTTAGGGTGACTAGGCTAGTGGAGGTTAGGGTGACTAGGCTAGTGGAGGTTAGGGTGACTAGGCTAGTGGAGGTTAGGCTGACTAGGCTAGTGGAGGTTAGGGTGACTAGGCTAGTGGAGGTTAGGCTGACTAGGCTAGTGGAGGTTAGGGTGACTAGGCTAGTGGAGGTTAGGGTGACTAGGCTAGTGGAGGTTAGGCTGACTAGGCTAGTGGAGGTTAGGCTGACTAGGCTAGTGGAGGTTAGGGTGACTAGGCCAGTGGAGGTTAGGGTGACTAGGCCAGTGGAGGTTAGGCTGACTAGGCTAGTGGAGGTTAGGCTGACTAGGCCAGTGGAGGTTAGGGTGACTAGGCTAGTGGAGGTTAAGGTGACTAGGCTAGTGGAGGTTAGGCTGACTAGGCTAGTGGAGGTTAGGCTGACTAGGCTAGTGGAGGTTAGGCTGACTAGGCCAGTGGAGGTTAGGGTGACTAGGCTAGTGGAGGTTAGGCTGACTAGGCTAGTGGAGGTTAGGGTGACTAGGCTAGTGGAGGTTAGGCTGACTAGGCCAGTGGAGGTTAGGCTGACTAGGCCAGTGGAGGCCAGTATCATGGTGAGACCGCCCACCTCTCCTGCTGGATGACGTACTCCAGACGGGGGATCATCTGTTCTTGGGACAACGGGGCGAAGCGGAAGCGTGTGCAGCGGGACTGCAGGGCGGGGATGATCTTGGACAGGTAGTTGCCGATGAGGCAGAACCGCGTATTCTCCGTGTATTTCTCAATTACTGAAGCACCGGAGAACCACATCAGAATTGTCAACAGAATATTACAAAATAACTAGAACTCAAGAAATCAAGGGAATATGAGCTCCGGTAGAGACCTGAAAATGTATCCCATCTGCAATGTGTAAAAACTTGCATTCCTAGCGGCCCTAACACCAATAAACAAGGTATGTTACGTTTTTGTGTTACAAGGCCTACCTGGTGGTACCCTTGAGCAAGATGCTCACCCCTAACTATTCTCTTAATGATTAATGATGCGATCCAAGGAGAAATCCTTTGTAATTACCAGATTGTTTGCTATATGACCAAGCAAAAACGAAAGTGACTTCCACAGAGGGAATGTCGTCTCAACTTCATGTTTATAAATAAAAAAATATCAATATGTTTTATCGGTGGATCTTCCTATAACCCAAATGTTAATGGTTGTTAGGTTATTTCAGCTCACAGGGGCTTGCTTTACTCCGCAAAAATAAAAACTTGCAATCGTACTGTAAGATAACAGCAATGCAATAGTAAAGTGACAAGGTCTTTTCATTCCACCAGAGCCTCAGCCACAGCCTGCAGAGTGGCTACTCAGCAGGCAGGGTAGGGCACAGCAGGAGCTGCTCGGCCAAGCAGATGGCTTACCTCGCCGCAATGCATTCTGGGCATCCTGGGTCATGGCATCCGCTTCGTCCAGTATCACCAATTTGAAGCCTTTTCTGGTTTGATGGGGAACCAAAAAAAGACACACAAAACAAAAACAAAACAGGCAATTTATTTTATATTTGAAAGAAAATTCAGTTCGACCCCTATTTGGAGTTTAAGAATAGTCTCATTCTAAAAGTAAGAGGGATGATTACTCAAAGCCGTTAAGTTAATAAGATGCTTACTTAAATATGGTCCTGGTGCTGGCAAAACTCAGGATGGGACCTCGCACCACGTCAATACCTCTGTCGTCTGAGGCGTTCAGCTACAAATTACAACCATTCAAATGTAAAGGGTCAAATTAAAAGGTCAAAACAATAACCCACCCGAATATGTCCTAGAGGTTAAAACGGAGGGCAGGGTTCACCTCCAGCACCATGGAGTTAAACTCCTTCTCCTTGTACAGCTGTCTGGCACACGCCAGGATGGTGGAGGTCTTTCCCGTGCCGGGGGGGCCATAGAACAGGAGGTGGGGGAGCTTGTCCTGGCTGATAAACCGCTGGACTGGAGCACAGACCCAGAGGAAACACGTAGTCAAACTATCACATATAGCCATCGTATAGATACATTTCTATGTTGTACAAACACACACGTTTCTTCTTTAGAGAAGAGTGGATATGGAAGGAGAGAGGAGTGGACAGATCAACAGAGGGAGATGGAGAGGGACTTCAGAGTCTTACTAGTGTAATGTTAAATATAGCACGTACACCTCAGTTACGTAGACTCACTCAGACTTACTCAGAAATAGCTTCTTTCATACCACCGTAAAACTACTCAACACAAAGGCCCCGCCCCTGCCCCTGGCCCTTCCTCTGCCCCGCCCCCCTCTCCTTTTGAACATGGAATATGGACTATCAGACTACCTCTGACCACTATGCACTTTATTAATGCACTTCAACAATGAACTTTACTTTATATGATCATACTGCTTCTATTTATGATATGGACTGTCTGATTACTCATAACTCTATGCACTTTAATAATGGACTTGCATTTTGTGTCTTATGTAGTTTTTTTTTTATTTTAGCACTGCCATAAGGAAAGGCACTTGTTGATGATGCACTACTGGTTAGATGTCAGCTGCATTTCATTCATACTGGTTCTCTTTACTTGTGCAATAACAACAAAGTTGAATCAAATCTAATCTACTTCCTAGTGTAATATAAGATATTACATGTACTTTCTAGTTTAATATAAGATATAAAATGTACTTTCTAGGGTAAAATAAGATATACAACATGTGCTTTCTAGGGTAATATAAGATATAACATGTACTTTCTAGAGTAATATAAGACATAACATGTACTTTCTAGTGAAATATAAGATATGACATGTACTTTCTATTGTAATATGAGATATAACATGTACTTTCTAACGTAATGTAAAATATAACATGTACTTTCTAGTGTGATATAATATATAACATGTACTTTCTAGTGTAATATAAGATATAACATGTGCTTTCTAGTGTAATATGAGATATAACATGTATTTTCTAGTGTAATATAAGATATAACATGTACTTTCTAGTGTAATACAAGATATAACATTTACTTTCCAGTGTTATGTAAGCTAAAACATTTACTTTCTAGTGTATTATAAAAACATATCATGAACTTACTAGTGTAGTATACAAGATAATATGTCCTTCCTGTTGTAATAAAAAGGATAACATGTACTTACTGGTGGTTAAAATATCCTGGTGAGATATCAGATCATCCAGAGTCTGGGGTCTGTATTTCTCCACCCTTCAAAAGCAGTGAAACAAACATTATATAATGAATCAAATAAAGGATTAACATCACACAACCAGTGCCGTGTATCGCAGGTCATAATGATAACCTCGATATGGCATCTGTAGACACATGTCTGAAGTTTAAAAAAAGTAAAGCAGAGTAAAGGAAGCTAAGAGGCTAACTTGAACCTGTCAGCCTCCCGCAGCCGACAGCTAACTAGTTAGCACCATCACTAACACATCTAGATCTCGTCATCCTCACCATGGTAGATTCCTGGCCTTCAGAGTATCTTTGCTAGTATTGGCCATCGCCGTAATAATCACGGAATTTGATGATTGCTTTATTAATTATGAAGTTATTAACACCCAGAAAGCATTGGAACTGCTCTGTTTCCAAACACGTTTGGCGCGCTGTGCGTAGGACGTCACTGCACTAAGCCAATCAGAAATACTCTGTTGAAGTCGTGGGCGGGGCTATAATGATAAATACGTTCAGAAAGCAGCTGTATAAAGACTACACCAGGAACTGAATTAAGTAGTGTGGGTCAATCTTGTTCTTGTTCTTGTTTTATTAGAATATGACGGATTTTATGTAAATCAACAGATCTTACATAAAGGTGATATATATATATATATATATATATATATATATATATATATTGAGCTAATTCTCTTGTAACGGGTGGGACAGGTATAAGTCGTAGTTACCGTAGTTACGAGTATGCTCATGGAACTACGAATAATATAGTTACATGAGGATGCTCAGGTAACACAAACAGACACTGCAATGTGTTGAGACACAATGCAGGTGACAGCTAGGAAATGTCGTACAAATGTCTCAGGGTAACCACCGGCCTATAGGAGGTGAAAATGTGATGACACCCCAGCATAACATCATTCAGATCCCGTCTGCTTACCTCCCACTCACACATTAAACAGTGCAATGTTTATAATTGTCTGACATACTCGTATGCTATAATTGCTACCAAAAGTTTTAGATCGATCTATACCACTAATATAGGTTTTCATGTACACCTACCTGTTTCACTATGTATATTTGTTTAAATGTGTGATGTAGTATGTATCAAACAATAAGTATGTTAAATGTATGTAGGCCCTATTGCCACTATTATTATTTAATACAAAAGGTAGTTCGGTCGTCTCGCGAGATCAGCGCGTCGCGTTGGTGCTTCTCCCATCCAGCTTCCCTGGGTGATGCGATGCTGTTGCCGTGGATTTGATTGACAGAAATCATGTCGGTGTGGTGGGGTGCTGCTCTGCCACGGGGAACGGGGAGTCCTTGCATGCAATTCACACAGAACCTTTAAAATGAAAAGGCCTCCACAGCGCGAGCTTCTAGCGATACACTGAACTGTTTATTTTTTATCTTTAGGCTATTTATATATTTTTCTTTCCCATATCCACTTACAACGGAGCGACGCTCAATGGATGCTGAGACAAACCGTGTTCAGTTTGTATTTGTGCTCAATCTCTTCATATTGCGGTTGATATAGCATAAAATCAAAGACATCTTTATGAAACCGCAGGAACTACAAGGACTGTTGCAATGGAGTCGCCTAGCTCTCGGCTTAAATCCGCTTTAGAGAGATAAAACACCGCTGGTCGTTTCATGGCGTTTGGCAGGCTGATTTATTTTGTGGGTCTTTCCACATTTGTTTTATAAACAGATTTCAACTGCAGAAACCGCACCGCTGCTCGCAAACTATGGACGAAGAGATGACAAAAAGCGAAGAGCAGCATCTTACTTTGCAAAAAGCCTTGCAGCAGTGCGAGTTGGTGCAGAATATGATCGACATCAGCATTTCCAGTTTGGAAGGTTTACGAACCAAATGTGCCACATCCAACGACTTGACACAACAGGAGATCCGGACGCTAGAGGTAAGCAGCAATCGCGTTGAAAACGACAACATTTTGTAATGCATCCTCACTATGAAAATCAATATGGGTTTGTCACGTCTGCCCGTCTCTGCGAGGCCACGGTGTGCATATTGTGCTGGGCATCTTTTCTTTAATAACATGTGTTAACCCGTGGTCAACTGGGGGGGGGGGGGGGGGGGGGGGCAATGCGTGTGTTACGGTGCATTTCCACGTACAAGCCGTGTACCGTGGTGCGAGGCAGTGTTTTGTGCAGTGTAATAAATCAAGACGCGGGTCTGCAGTGGGCCGTCATCCTGCAGGTGGCGGGAGAAGGTGTTCGCTCCACTCGGCTCTATCACAATGTTCTATCTGCGAGCCTGGCCAAGGCCTAGCAAGCCGTGTTTACAATGAACAGCACCCTCAGGATCCATCTTCGTGTGCCTTTCTTCACACGGCAGCCGCAGAACGGGCCGTATTAGTCTACGAATGCAAAGAGGGGCATAGATTAGGCTACCCTAATCGCTGTCCATTTTTTTGTATTGCTGTGCGTTTAATTGGCCGACAGGGTATTCGGCGAATGTCCTTACCCACGGATATCTGTCGTAGTTGGGATGTGAAACACATACAATCTGAAACCACTAGTAGGATGTTTAGGTAGGCCATAGCCTATAGATAGGTTATAGGTGTGCTTTTCAAACAACACGCAAGCAAGCCAAAGTGTTTTGTACTTAAGGCCGCCTAGGTGTCCTGTCTTATTGGGGTAACCCCCTCCCTCCCTCTCTCTCTCTCTCCCTCACACATTATTTGTGTCCAGGGTAATTCAAAGGTAGGCAAGCCAAAAGTAGCTTGATTATAAAGTATAATAAAGTTTGTTTATTCATTTTATCTTAATGATGCATGGAAATCTGTAATAGTTGTAGTATAGTAGATAACTATATTGTAGTTATGAGGAGATTGTAATATTTAAAAAACAAACATAAACATGCAAGCACCATAGTTTTATAGTATTTAAAATGTGTGTATAGCACATTATACTATATATATAGCAGGCCAACATGTTTACTATAGTAGACCTTCATGTATAATATAGTAATGTAGTCCAAATGTATACTGTAGTATAGTAGGCCTTCATGTATGATATAGTATTGGAGGCCACATGTATACTATATCATAGTAGGCCTAAGAGTATACTTTAGAGCAATAGTATGAGCATGTAATGATCTCCCACTTCAATTTAATTAGAAACATATTCAGGGGTTGACTTGTAAACCTGTTCACATTAGTTTCATGAACTTGGATTTAGCTGCAATAGTGACTGCCCCATATAACTTCCTGGTTTCAAGACCAGATTATAATTTTCCCCAACAGAAATGTGGATGCTTAACCTTCTTTCTATATTCTTGCAATGTGCACATTGTGATACTGGAATGTAAGTTCTCAGACATATTTTTGAGATTCAGTATGTGCGTTGACAAATTTGAAAGAACTGTGTAAGGAAAGTGGCCTCTAGTCCAGTGGTTCCCAATTATCAGTTTTCCTTGAAGCGTCACTGTTGACCACTTCTGGATTGGGATCATTGTGTGCCTTCGCCTTAACTACTGTCTACCCTTCACTATTGTGTAGGGATGTGCTTCAGCAGTTGAGTTATATGAGACTTAACCTATGTACTTCTCTCCTCAGTTGGCTAAAGACATTAGCTAACTTCATTAGTGTGTGTCATATTCAAAACATTTGCTGTTATTAAAATTAAACCACAAATCGGTCGGTCGTTGTAAATCTGAATCGACACAACTATTATTATCACTATAACTATAATTATAAGTAGTAGTGGTATTAGTTGTGGTGAGTGGTTGTCTCTTCTAAGCAAGTTTTCAAGTACCTTCTATGTAAGCAAATCCTAGTTGTACCATGAAACATCTACTTCAGAACCTTGGACAGCAACTGACACCAACTAGCTTCCATCTCTCTTTAGGTTGCTCTTTGTCAACCTGAAGCTTGCTACATAGCAAAAGGAGATCAACACATATTGCACAGGAATGTTTTATGATCTTTGAATAATTTTACATTGACAGTGAAAGGGACTTGTCCTCAATGGGAAGGGAAGGAGAGGAATAGGGTCATAGTAATGAGAGTGAAGAAATAGCATCTTGATAAAAACACAAACTGTGCTTATCATACACACACAAACAAACACACACACATACAAACACGCACACACACACACACATACACACACACACACATACACACACACACGCACACACACACACACACACACACACACACATACACACACGCACACACACACACACACACACACACACACACACACACACACACACGCACACACACACACACACACACACACACACACACACACACACACACACACACACACACACAAACACACACACACACACACACACACACACACACACACACACTGGAGCTGGCCACAGCTACATCAACAGTTTGCATGACACTCTAAAAAGTGAAAAAAAATCATGACAGACAACATGCATACAGATTCCATCTATCCATCATTTAAAAAATATCCATGTGCAATTTTTGTAATTTAAGGATCTTTGAGAGAGCTATGAAAATACTAGAAATAAAAAGACGACAAACCAAATACAAGGTATGTTATACTTTCAATCTATATCAAATGTATGTAGTTGTAAAAAGTTATTGATGTTCAATATATATTGAACTATCAAATTATTCCTCTGATGCTTTGTTGATGGAATAATCTGAGGGACATGCAATGGAGGACCATATTCTCAGGATGGTTGTACTTTGTGCTGTAAGGCGAAGCAGTTCACATTATACCAATATGACTAAGAGAGCTACTGCTGGTGGATGACACACTGAAAATGATTCAGCAGAAACTAAACACTGAATTAAGCGGTCTCAAAACACTTAAAATCAAATCTGTAATTTCAAACAGTTGTAGTGTGTATATGTGTAAAATAATTAGGCGTAGTAGCTAATTGCATATTATCGTATTTAACGTCATATTAACAATGTTCTTAGACCTTTTCAGAGAAGTTTTCAGTTTTTTAATTAAGTGTTTGAAGATACACAGTGATATTCCCTGTCGGGAGGACACAATTTGGCATAGTCATGCTAAATCATGCAAAATCAATGCTAATGTTTTTACACAAACAGGCCCAGCTTCACATTGCATTACATCTACATGAGCTCAAGCATGTTAGTGAGTATGTGTGTATTGCTCTGTCATACACACATAATTAAAGTTAGACTTTTGTGGGAGTGGATGGTGGTTGGAGTATAAACTGATAATAAAACCCAACTAGTGCCAGGGAGCAATGAAAACCCACTTTTATCGATTTAATTTGATGTTGTACAGAATAGTTTCAGAATGTTCTATCTTTTAGATCTGTGATTTAAGTTATTTTTTATTTTATCTCACATTTCTTTTCATTCTATATTGTGTGTAATTATTGTTTTCTGCCCTCACTCCACCTCTGGCATTCTCTTGTTAATGTTTCCCTGCATTGTGATTTCATTGTTTTAAGTATGCTGGTTGAAGCAATCTGTAAACTGTCTTTTTAAAGCTCCTATATAAGCAAGAGAAAGGCATGCAAGGAATATGAAAAGGGCATTAACAATGTAGTATAAGCAGACATGACGATCATCAAGACATCATTGTATTGTCCAGATTTGAACTGTAGTCTTGAGTCTCAGGAACGGCAGTGAGGGGTTTGTGTGGTTCTTCAGAACTTCTGAAAAATTTGCGGTTTGTCCATGTTCCCCACAAAACAGATACATCTATGAACAGGCTCCTTTTTTCATTTATGCCATCACTTAGTTAATCACAAACTTTCAGATTTCGTCCCTCCGCTGCATTTCCTGATTCAGATTTCTTTAATGAATTTGTATATGAACTGCATTTGATGAAATAATGCGTGCATCGATGTACAGGTGGTCTGTTAGGATCCTGTGTTGTTTTTAGTGCAATAGGATCGTTGAATGGAGAGCTTTCTTGTGGGTCAATGACTGTCAAAACTCACAGTCAAACAATTGCTTGTTGTTTCAACAATCATGAGCGCTACAGCCCTGTGCGTTGCCAAATCCTTTTCACTAGTCAGTACTAGTGAATGCTTTACAAACTTAGTAAAACGCCTGACGTGTCAGAAGGTGTCCCTTCGTCTGAGTTGTGGTTGTGGCTCGTGTTCACCCAGTAGAGTCAGGATCCTCTGGGTGAACACCAGCCTATATTTGGATGACCCGAGCCCAGGTTACAGTCATACAGAGCTGTAGCAAGCTGCGTTGCTGGCTAACTGTGCTGCTACGTTGTGTCCCGGTCCCCAGGGGAAGCTGGTGAAGTACTTCAGCCGCCAGCTGTCCTGTAAGAGTAAAGTGGCCTTAGAGGAGCGCAGTGAGGAGCTGGACTGCTTCCCGCGCCTCGGACACTGGTTCCGGATCGTCAACATCAGGAAGGAGATCACACAGGTGGGCCATTCTTCGCTCTGCTACACTCCTATATTATTCTACAGTTGCCCTACCTCTACTACACTTTATATATGATAACGCTTATTATAACAGGTGGGCCATTCTTCGCTCTGCTACACTCCTATATTATTCTACAGTTGCCCTACCTCTACTACACTTTATATATGATAACGCTTATTATTATCACAGGTGGGACATTCCTTGCTCTGCTACACTCCTATATTATTCTACAGTTATCCTACCTCTACTACACTTTATATATGATCACAGTTATTATAACCTTCATATGCTACAGTTCTGTTTCTTCTACTACATTGTATATTATAGCACTTATTACACCCTTTATATGCTACTGTTCTCCCTTTCCTACTACAGTTTATATTAATAGCACTTATTATGCCCCTTTATACACTCCACTTCCGAAAGACACTATGAAGACACGTTAATATTTTCTTTTGTGTATAAATAAAGCACCTTGTAAACTGAAAGTTAAAAAATGAAGATCTCTATAAAGAAATAAATTATTGCACGTTATCTTAACAACATTCAGCATGTGACACTCTTACAGTAATGGTAGAAACTTTAACTTGTCCACCCCAGTTCTGCTGATTTTCCTTCCGGGAAATCAGTGCAGGAAGCAGAAAATCTGTGAATATAACTAATTTTATTGTATTTTGGTCAAATACTTTACAACATTAATCGTTAAGATAACAGTCTAAGTAGCTTTTTTCAACACGTTTAAACTGGACAATGTTAATTGTGGCTCAAGATTATACGGATTGAAAACAAACAATCTGAAACGTGATACGCTTGGGAAAACTTGAATGCTTGTGTACCATGTGTGTTTGTGTTTGCATATACCTGTTTTACCTGCGTGTATGTTTTATGTGTGTGTGTGTGTGTGTGTGTGTGTGTGTGCGTGTGTGCGTGTGTGCGTGTGTGCGTGTGTGTGTGTGTGTGTGTGTGTGTCTCTCTCCGGGGGGTCTACCAGGAGATGAGTCCAGGTGAGGTGACCCTGGAAGGTCTGCTGGGGCTGTCTGAGGAAGAGGTGTGTGAGGCCGTGCAGAAGTTTGGTGCCAACGAAGAGGAGTGTGCCCGGCTCAACGCCTCCCTGTCCTGCCTGAGGAAGGCCCACCAGACAGGTGGGGGTGGTCTCCACTCACACACACGCACCCATATTAATGAATACATGCACACGCACACACAGAAACACATACGCGCACACACACGCACACACACACGCACACACACACACACACATACACACACACACACACACACACACGCACACACACACAGACACACACACGCACACACACACACACACGCACACACAAACAGACACACACACACACAAACACACACACAGACACATAGACAGAAAGACAGACACACGCAGGAACAACATACACGCGCTCGTGCATGCACACACATGCTTTATTCTAGAATTACTTTACACATCTTCTGCTATCCGATATTGACGCAAAGAAGTAGCTCAAGACCTTTGCGGGAAGTCTAAATGTTATTATTATTTGGTCTGTCGTCTTGCAAGCAACATGATTTTTATCCGATGGTTTTAAAAATATAGATCTGTATGTGCAGGTAGGGGTAAGACAGGTCAGGCCGAGGACAGAGGGGATGGAACCAAGAAATGTTCGGGTGGGAGTCAAACCACCTAGAAGCACCAGACTATACTTCTGCAGGAGTCAACACAATTCCTAAACATTATAATTGTTATATTATTATTATTATTGTAATATTAGTGTCTGAAAGTGTCCGCCTGGCAGTAGCACTGGCAGAACTAGCCATCTGTGGCTTGTCCCTATGCAGTTACCAGCATTGTCCCCTAGTGGTCACTCTGAGTGGCTGCAGGCCTACGTTTTCTGATCAGTGTTATTCATTCAACTGTGTGTTGAGTCAACATACTGACTAAAACACTGGGAACATGCGTCTATTTCACTTTGGTGAGCAGTATACCACTGTTTAACTTAACGATGTGAAGTGAAATTATGCCAGCAGAATGTGATGCAGAGTACTTGTTCAACTAGCCTTAGTGGGCGTAGCATTGCCCATAAGTGTGGGCGATATGTTAGTTTAATTAGTGTTAGTTCAATTAGCATCATGGATGCATCAGATTAAGAAAAATCTACCAAGGGGTGGTTGGTTCTGTCTGTCACTTAAAATAATGTGACGTCAGAATGTGACAAACGTGACAAGAACATTTAGTGTAGTCTTTCCTTTCTCTTCTACTGCCACAAGATTAAAAACATAATAAATAGGCCCATATCAGTGAAGAGAATTAGTCATTATTTATTCACTTATTATAATAAGTGAATAAATAATAAAAAATAATAAATAATAAGTGTTATTATTATCACATTAACACTTATTTCATATCAAATTTAAAACTTCTGAATCACTGCCCCATGATTATTTTCTATGGGTTATTTATATGTTAAAAAAAAAAAAAAATTAAAAAGATAAGCATTTAAGAATCAGTCAGCAAAAATCCCTGACTGACGAAATAACACTAGAAACAGGTGAGAAATAAATATATAGTCTAGAGTGACATCTAGTGGAAGAAGATCAGAACTACACTGGAGCCAGGTCAATCATAGTGACACTTATTGAACTAACAAAAAACAGTAATTATGCTAACCATCCATTAAACATGATCTAGGTGTGACCAGTCTTGCAATTTATATGTTGCTCTCACATGCAAATTATCTTTCATCCTTCCTGGCTGACAAAGTCCAGTTTCACCTGCAAACACAACTTTATTGCTTCAGTAGAACAGAGACAATATTTTCATGGTATAAACCGATTTCAAATAATTTACAATATATTATGGATAAATAAAATAACTAGGTCTACAATTAAGAATATTTCCGTTTTGTGCATTTGTATAACAAGGGTATGCATTTTAAGATAATATGTTCTGGTTTGACAAATGGGTTATACAGACAATACAAAAGCATTATTAACAAAATATAATACCTTGGTTGTACAATAAAATCAGATAAAATATACGTTGTAAATCCCATAAGGGAAATTCAGGTAGCAGGATTAAATCCATCCCCCAACAAGACGATGTGATATGACATTTAGAGCGTAATTTAGATTTGTCCCTCTGATAAAATGGATCCTTTAAGATTTGACTGCCTAGTGCAGACATAACACAACGCAAGAGCAGCTACAGCCTATCACTGGTTTAATATAAACTTATAATAATAATAATAATAATAATAATAATAATAATAATAATAATAATAATAATAATAATAATAATAATATAACTTTAGTTAATAAGTTAACTGTTAACACATGTTTATGTCCTTCTTTATGAAGGTGATGTGAGCCAACATGGAAAACAAGCAGTGCTTGTAAGCAACATGGTGTCAGTAAAGACACACAATAAAAATACAATCAACTATTCACTGATCTGATGCGTTTTCTTTCTTATTGATTATGATTTTAACATCAAGTACTAGTTAGCATAACAGTATGATAATTCATACACTGATAATAGTATAGTTATTATATAAACACCTGAATTGATATGTCTGAATTGCATTATAACCAGAGCTGTTATAGGTATTAAATTGGCTTCTGGTATTCGAATAAGGATACATATTGCCCTCTATTGGAATTGCCTTAAAGTGCAGGCATACATGCCTTAGATATGTGGCTGATCGTGATTCAGATTGCCTGATCAGACTGAAATACATTTTGCTTTACTAATGTCTTGAAAGAAATGGATGCCAGAGTGAGCATTCTTCCTGGAGTCTTGAACCAGGCAATGGTTCAGATGCAGAGAGAGGTAGAATTGAGTAGCAGAGAAGTGAGGTTGCAGATTGCAACCAACTGAACACCCAAAGGGTGTTTCTTGGACACTTTTATATAACGCCATAGTGTGGCTGTGTCGAGCTCAGTCTACCAGCGGTTGATTTAGATGTCCGTGTCCAGAGGGTAAAGCTACTGGGACAGTAGAATTTAATATACAACAATGATTATTATACTGCTGTTGTAAACGCGTTCTCTCTAGAGCCACTTGTCTGTTCTGGCCTACTCTAGAAAAATAGTGTTGGCCGATTACAGTGCCTGCTCCCTATGTATATCTAAAGGGCTCTTTCAATGACTCTTATTTTCAGTAGATTAAACTCTTTCTTCTGAATATTATGATCCAACTCTGCCAAGTATGTTTCGCTAAATTTCACTAAATCCTACACACTATACATTTAATTATGGTCGTTTTATGGTATAATTTCCTTGATATATCTCATTGATTATTTTATATGAGAAACCTAGTAAAATGTTTGTGCATATTTAAATAACATCCTACTTTTCGGTGTATAGCCTATATGTAACAAATCAATAATTACATTTCCTTTTCTCTCCTCTTTGTTATAAGTCTCTTATTTATTTCAATAATACGAGCCCAGTAAACAAACAGAAAAGGGAGTAATATATATAGGCAATATCTATATATATATATATAACAAAGCCGCAAGGTGGCGCTGGAAACCATGAATTGCGTTTCGTCCGTGTATCTTTATAATGGTGTAGCTAACAGTTTAACCACATGGGGGCAGTATGGTATCACGGTCTAGCAACACTTTCTTGTTAACACTGTTAATAAACTCAAAGAAAGCAGCCCGTCACACACTAATGAAGTTAAATCTACTACCGTTATACCCCACACCTTTCCAACAAGATTTATTTTTTTTAAAACGGATGATAAATTGCGGTTACCAGAAGAATGGACAGACATTTAACATTGTTAGAGTCTAATCAACAGTTCTCCACAAAAACCCATCAAGGTTTAACATCTCCGTTCTAAAATCACCCAGACCACCCTGTCGCTCGCGCTGCTGAGCTTTCTGGGGTATTGTGTGTGTGTGTGTGGTTGTGCTTGTGTGTGTGTGTGTGCCTGCCTGCCTGCGTGAGTGTATGTGTATGTGTGTGAGTGTGTATGTGAGGTTGTGTGTGTTTGTGTGCCTGCCTGCCTGTAAGTGTGCATGCGTGCATGTGAGTGTGTGTTTTGGTGTGAGTTTGTATGTGTGTGTGTGTGTGTGTGTGTGTGTGCTCCTGCCTGCCTTTCTGTCTCATTGATTTGATTGGAGGGTAGGAGGCGGACAAAGAGACAGACAGCTATCCCCCTGAGGAGTCTGTCCGGCGGTCTTATCCGCCCATGACTCAGTCCAGCTGGGTCTGCTGTGATGCATGCTGGGAACTGGGAAATAGCTGTCGCCCCTGCCGGGGGGAAGTACTACTGACCAGATTAGTGAGCCTCAGGGTCTCTGGACAACACTGCTGTCTCCCCCCTCATTGGGGACGACTTGGACATCGGTGTGTGTATCCTGTCTCTGATCCTTCTCTCTCGCGCTCTCTCTCTCTGTCTCACTCTCTCTCGCACTCTCTGTCTCTGTCTCACTCTCTCTTGCACTCTCTCTCTCTGTCTCACTCTCTCTTGCACTCTCTCTCTGTCTCTCTCTCTCTCTTGCTCTCTCTGTCTCTCTCGCTCTGTCTCTCGCCCTCTCTCTCTCACTCTCTCTCTCTTTCGCTCTACCTCTACGTTTCTCCATCTCTTCATCTCTCCCTCTTTCGAAATCTCCCCCTCTTTCGCCCTCTCTCTCCCTCCACCTGTCTCTGGCTGGCTCTCTGGCGTCTGCCCTCCCCCTCCCCCCCCCCCCCCCCCCCCCCCCAGAGGAACCACTAATGGTCTCTCTATAGAGGGACCTGGCAGGGAGTTGTGTGGCTGCACCGCGGGAACGCCGCACAGGGCGGTCGAGAGGCACTCGCAGCCAGGAGAACAGAGGCCGGCGCTCTACCCAGAGCACAGATCCACAGCAGGGCTTTGGCTTTCAAACCACAAGCGCACAGCCACCTGGCACTGCGTGGGGTCTAGGTCGTGTTCCAGTGCGCATATGCATGTTATCGGCAGGAGTCCTTGTTGTTTTTCGACTGTCTTCTGGTGTGGGGGTTGGGGGGGGCTATACTGGGGTGTTTCCCAGTATAGCAGCGAGAAACATGCGTGCACTCACGTCGGCTGCTGCTCATCAAGGGGTTGCACAGCTCAGCAGGGGGGGGGGGGGGGGCTCTCTCTCCTACCAGGGCTCTCGCTCTGTCTTCGTACGCCCACGCCCCCCACCAGGAGCGAGGAGGTTCTCTCCTTGTCCCCGGATCTATTAATGAGTTATGAGTTATGTTCCATCTCTTCTTCCTCTCCCTCTCTCTCTCTCTCTCTCTCTCTCTCTCTCTCTAGAGGTAAAGGTCTTCCGTGGTCTACGTGCAGCGGTAGAGTTAGCCAGCATGACAGGAAACACATGAGCTATTACTGATTTATGTTAAGAAGCGTCTGCTGTGAGTAACACGAGTTGGGATGGAGCAGCCTGTACAAGGGGACGATGGAATATGTGAATGAGGGGGGATTCACGCAATTAATATGCAGAATGAGAAGAGGGACATTTTTAATGCCCCCTTCCTAAAAAAGTAGGGTTTCATTTTGGACAGGAGTGAAAACCCAGCCAAATGCTGCTGATAAACTGCCGGCTTTTAGGATTGCAATCCACGAGTTGCTGCTGCTGCCGAGAATGAGTCATAGCATCTAGAGGCTGCTGATCGAGGCCCTTCACGCTGCAATGTAGACACACCATGCTTTCTCTCTCTCTGTCTCTCTCTCTCTGCCTTTCTCCTCTCTCTCTGTCTTTCTGTCTCTCTCTTTCTCTGTCACTGTCTCTCCCCGTGTCTCTGTCTTTACACCCTCTCTGTCTCTCTTTCTACCTCGCTGTCTCTCTCTCTCTCTACTTCTCTCTCTCCTCACCTCTCTCTTTCTCTTTCTCTTTCTCTCTCTCTCTCTCTCTCTCTCTCTCTCTCTCTCTCTCTCTCTCTCTCTCTCTCTCTATGTGTCTTTATCTCTCTTTGGGGAGTGTGCATGCCTGCTCACACAAATTGGATCACACAGACGATCTGCTGAAATCCAACCCCTGGTGTGGATTGAGCAGATTGTGTTGATCTTTGCTATAGTGTCTTTCAGGGACGACACTCTTAACACCCACACATCCACAGACGTACCCCCCCAACACACACATACACTTCTGTTTGAGAGTTAAAGGACCGTCCCTGAATGACTTGCATTCGTGGCTAATTGGCTTCAAATGCCATCGGCAAGGAAGAGAGAAAAGGATATAGAGAGAGAGAGAGCGAGGGGGGGGGGGGGGGGGGGGGCTGGCTAGGACATGAAAGAAGAGAGTGGCAGAAAAAAAGGCCAGTGGGAGAGTGACGAAGGGAAGGAGAAGGTGAGAAGAGAGGATGGGCAAGTGAAGGGAGTGGTGGTGGGTTAAAAGGGCAAAGAAAGATTGACCAAAAACAGTTGCGAGGAGATGAAAAAGAGAAGTCAAGACGAAACCCAGGCTTGAGAGAGCGAGAGAGAGACGTAAAGAGCAGGCTCCACAGAGGAAGGAAAGACGCAGAGGCGAAGTGTTGAGCGAGCCCCACGCGAACCTCTTTAAAACCTTGGGTGGGCCTGACCATTCTGTTTGGCTAATTAGCTAAATGTAAACTTTGAGTCCTACTGCTTACGCGGCAACATCGCAGCAGAACCCCCACAACACCTCAGGGAGTTGACTTTGAACATAAGAACATATTAGTGTGTGTTGAGCACAGCCCCTTTCATGCCCTTTTACCAAATCCTGTTTACGTTGGCGGTAAACTAAACAAAGAACCCAACAAGATGGCACCACAGGGGGCCATTTCCATCGCCATTGATCCGCGGAGAGGAACTGGGAGGGAAAAGTGGAGAAGCATTTGCATCGAGCACTGCAGAAGAGCGTCACTCGTAAGGCTGCAGTGTGGCTCTGTTCAGCTTGAAGTGGTCTCGTGGGTGCAGGGATACAGGGGCTCTGCGTGCACATGGATGTGCTGTTCAGCATGCCCCACCTCTGCTCCTGTTGAACCCAGCTATACAGAGGAACAGGGAGGCCGCCATGTAGGCCAATGGTTCCCATCCTCTTGACCGACTGAGGCAGACCTACTTACGCTTGTAGCTCCTCTCCTAACAGGATGTCAATGTTTTTTTCAATAATTAGAAGCAGCATATTTACCAAACAAGGTTAAGGGGTGTGTCATGATGTTTATTTTTTCTATATAAATAATGAGTGGGTAAAACAAGGCTTGACTACTACTATATCATCAATGCATGAAATTAAGAAAGAACTTGAAGCAGAAATGAATGTAGTGGCCCAGTTTTCAGACAGCTAGCAATTATTGAAAGTATACAGCGTAACAGCACACATTATTAGTCATGTAGCCAATGACTCACAGCTACTCATCAAAAAGGCTAGCGTGATCATATGTTCATATTTATTAATGAAATGTAAACATGATGCTAAGCACTCATTCAGATCGGTGAAGTGATAGTGAGCTATTATGTGTGTGATTTTCATACCCTGGAAACCCCCTGATGAGGGGGAAGGACAAAGAATTGTAAGATAACAGGATGTGTGGATCGATACGATTACTGTTGTATGGATTTTTGCAGTTTGCAAGTAGCATACAGTGCTAACGTCGTCCAATCCTTTGCTTTCTTGCTGTGTTTAGTGTTGGTTTGGTGATTGCTAACCACCTCAGAAACAGCTTCTTAGTACCAAGCTGACCCAACTTAAAAGAATGTTTGAGAAACACAAAGGAATAACAACAACAAAACATAAATTCATTCTCCATCTCATATCCGTAGGCAGTGTGTTGTTTAGCTTTCCCTTGTATGAATCCACAGGAGGAAAAACATTCAAAACCATTTTTTTTACTTTGTTGCTATTTTCATAAAGCTGTCGCTAAGAAACAGGCATTCGATAAGTTCATCACGTTTGCTTATAACGTCTGATTTAAAACCAGCTCTCCAGCTTGATGACTTGTCCAAACAGTTAAGAATAAGCAGTCATTGGGTGCATTCACTTTGTTCTCTTCTGGAGAAAGGCTGTTCTCTGCACCATCCCTCACGTGCGACCATTTCCATGTGCCGTGTAATTATTTATGTTTAGTGATTTTCCTCTTTTCATTTTTTAAACCGTTGCAGTTGGAAATGAAGAGTCTGACAGAGCTACCCTGTTCTGGGAGTCTGGCCATCTGTAATGCTCTCTCTCTTTCTGTGCGTCTCCTGATATTAAGTTGCCCATTGCTGATCATTTTGGGGGAGATTTATGTGCAGTCATGCCAATCTGTTATTTATTTATTCATGCTAATTTCTGAGTGGCTTGTTAGAGCTGTCATTCCTGCTGATGAAGGACCCCTAATTTAGCCTCCTCCTCATCCTCCTCTTTGTCCGTCTCCTCGTCTCCCTGCTCTCCATCCCTCTTCCTCACATCCTCTTTTTCCTCCTCCTCTTCCTCACATTCCTCCTCACCATCCTCTTTTTCCTCCTCCTCCTACTTCTTTCCATCCTCCTCTCCATCCTCCGTCTCCTCCTGTCCAACCTCTTCCTCCTCCTCATCATCTTCCTCTGCTCCTTCATCGTCTTCCACTATATCCTCTTCCTTCTCCTCTTCCTGCTGTCCATCCTCTTCCTCCTCATCCTCTTCCTTTTCCTAATCCTTGACCTTCTCTCCATCCTTTACCACATTTGTAGAAGAGACCTCTTGCTTTTCCTCCTCAATTTTCTGGCCTTCTTTAAGGGGGTTTCAGGAGGTCCCAATTCACTGAAGTTGACTTGACTCTGATAGGGCCCTTGGGGTAATACTGAACGACTGAGGATACATGCATAAACAATGCAATTAAATAACAGACCAAAGCCGAACAAGTACAAGTTAGGTTGGGGACAATCAAAGCACACAAAATTGAAACGCACATTCGAAACGGGGGTCTCTACACATTATATGAATCCATGCTTTTATTTTTTATTGTTTTTTAGTGTTTATTTGTTTTCATGTATTTGAAATGAAGATACTAGCAAAACTATGGGTCTAGTCATCCATGTTCTGGTTCAAACGTTTTAGCCAACCTTACACTGTGAGACTCAGAGAATCAGAATTTATTTTTGTACCTTTTGTCTCTGTTGTCGATAGCAGACCTCTTCCTCCTGCTCTGCTTCGTTCCCGTGGTTCTTCTAGACTGTGAAGTCGAAAGTATTAAGTGGTGCGGTGGGAAGCTGTTTGGGGTTTGCATTCCCATGGCTCCAGCAGACGGTTCCTCTATATGCTGGAGATGCACAATAGAAAACCTTGGATTGAAATGTGTCGCTGCTGGAGGACATTCGCTGTTCGGGGACGGCCGCTCTGCGGTAAAATGGACATTCGGAAATGGTTTCCAAGTGTTTGCAGTTGATTTAGTCGGTATGAGATACGTTTGTCTCTCCAGAAGCACCTGGGTCAATTCCACTGTATTTGATTTCTTGTTTGCTGAGGGATCATCGGCAATGTGCAGCGATGATGTCTTTCAGAGGAAACAACAGGTGCAGTTGTGTGCATTCTGTGTCTTTTCCATCAGATCAATAGACCCAACCCCTTTTGTGTCTTCTCTCCACAGAACAACTTGAAGAGGATGCAATGCATAGTAATGGAGGTAAATCACTGTTATACAAGCCCCATTTTCCGAACAAGTCTCTCCCAACTCTTCCAACCCCCCATCCTTCTTCTTTGCGTCTCCATGGCAATCCAGCATTGTTTAATGTTGGTGGAGTACATCACAATTAAGATTGTGATCAATGCATCTACCTCCCTGTGTGTGTGTTTTGACATATATCTTATATTTATTATTTATGCTCATGCTACGACAAAACATCGCTTCATGAAGCAGCAGGACCATAACTTTGCGGTTGACAACACTAACCTTGGTAGTGGCGTGTGGGGCTTCGTCGCTTGCAGTGAATTGCTATTTTTAGTCTGATTGAATATAACAATATTAAAATGGAAATCAACTAATTGGAAATGAGTCATGTTGTTAAGATTTGGATCCCGTAGGTTGATCCCCATGCCATTAATACATAACTTCAGGACCTCATTATTACATTTAACCTCATACAGGACCATGCCATTACGTTTAAACTCATGCAGGGGGAAATCATTACACTAAACCTCATGCCGGGCGGTGTCATGGAAATAGTTGAAAGTAGAACGATTAGTATTATCTGTAGTGAAGAGGTGCTGGCCAGTGAGCGTGCTGGATTGGATCAACGTGCGCCGACGTGTCTTGTTCTGGTTCTTCCGTTCCAGGCAGCCAGGCCAAGCAGGACTGGTCCATCCAGTGGCCCACCTCCGAATCGGGCAAGGAGAACTCCCCGGTGTGCCAGCCGGAGCTGAGCCAGTGGATCCGCTTCCAGCTGTCCCAGAGCCCCAAGGTGCAGTCCAAGTACAACCAGCACGTGTGCCAGAGCCCCCAGGGCCCGGGGCCGTCTCTGTACTCGGACCGACTGACGGTGGACAGCCCCGTCCTGGGTCTCTTCCCATCCCTGGACTGCGGCAACCGCTCCTTGCCCCCGTCGCCCCGCCAGAGGCACTTTTGTCACACGCCTCCCCGGACTCCCCTGGTGGTCAACACCATGACCCCGCCCGGCACGCCCCCCATGCGGCGCCGCAACAAGGTGAAGGCTCCCGGGACGCCCCCTCCACCCAGTCGCAAGCTCATCCACCTGCTGCCCGGCTTCACCGCGCTGCACCGCAGCAAGTCCCACGAGTTCCAGCTGGGAAACCGCCTGGAGGACACCCAGACGCCAAAGTGAGTCCTCTGGTTCTCGTGTGTGTGAGTGTGTGTGTGTGTGTGTGTGTGTATGTGTGAGTGTGTGTGTGTGTGTGTGTGTGTGTGTGGTTAAGTCTCTGCTCTCTGAAGCTAACAGCCCACTCATTCGATTGTTGTTGTTGTTGTATGTGATCGCTGGACAAATGGACTGTGGTTAAGGCTGGGATAACATTACGGTATTGACGTGCAGCAGCAGTGTGCAACCGTTGCTGCTCTATTAAAGTCGGCGCTACATCACAAATACAAACCGCTGTCTGCTCCCAGCGCGGCTTGCTCGGCACGGGGCCACAGAGCGTCTTCTTCAGTCAACACTTCGTTAACATCAACAAGTCCGGAGTTAGATTAAAGGCCCAGCGTTTCCTGCTGTTGTCTGCCCGGTACATAAAGTTCATGCTGCTGCTGGGGCCAGAATCACGTTATCTCCTCCAGAGGATATCAGCACCCATCAAAGCAGGCCCGTGGACATATTTCTGGAAATAGTGCTGGGGGGTTGGAGGGGGGGGTTCTGACCGTCCGTGGCCCGTGTCTGGTGTTATGTTGATCCGATTTAACTGCGGACAGGGCCCACTGTCGACCGGGTAATCAGGAACCAGAACCCCCCTCAGGATAGCAGCTCTCCCGCTGTTAATGCCATTAGAGG
This sequence comes from Pollachius pollachius, assembly GCF_949987615.1. Lineage (NCBI taxonomy): Eukaryota > Metazoa > Chordata > Actinopteri > Gadiformes > Gadidae > Pollachius > Pollachius pollachius. Next base: position 17,367,292 of record NC_136934.1, on the reverse strand, counting down.
ACGATAGTGAGCTATCGCTGCTCTGGTGGCCAAGATAATATTTGTGTTCCTTTACGACAAAAACATCTGAGCTCTATTAGTTGTGTGTGAGAGCGTGCGTGTCCATGCATGCTAAGGCGTGTGTGAGAGAGAGTTTGTCTGCCTTGTAAGGAGTGAGTGTGTGTGTGTGTGTGTGTGTGTTCATGGAAAACATTGTGTTTGTGTGTCTGATTGTATGGTAATTAGTGTTTGTGTATGTGTGTGTGTGTGTGTGTGTGTGCGCGCGCGTGCGTGCGTGCGTGCGTGCGTGCGTGCGTGCGTGCGTGCGTGCGTGCGTGCGTGCGTGCGTGCGTGTGTGTGTGTGTGTTTGGGTGGTGAGGAGTGTATGTGTTTGTTTGCCTGCATGGTAAGGAGTGGATCACAGTTAAAGTTAATAGCTGTAAACGGGATTAGAGGATTGATTACCGCTCCCTGAGCGCTGATAGAGCCCAGGCTCAGAGCTGATCCAGTCTAATCAATGGCCGGTGAATGGGAGGATGCCGGGAAATGTTGCTGTCCACGTAGACTCCAGGACTGGCCTTCTGGCTTCTCTCTGGTCCCCCAACACCCCCGGCCGTACATCACATGACAGGGTGGGATGGCTGCAGGATGCGGAAGGGACCCAATTCTCTTCTGGTATGTGTCTCAACAGGAGCTGTATGAATATATAGAAACAGCTATTACAATAACAATGCAAATTGGGTGATGGTGTTATTTCTTCCATAGCAAGCAAACCCTATGAATTTCAAAGCATCAAAAGTGAGTTATTTGAGCGTGAATTGTTATAGGTCTCCAGCGTTGGTAGAATCTCTCCCTGTCTCATAGCTGTTCCATTTAGACTTTCTGTTTGGTTGTTTATGAGGTTATTTTTCGATGAAATCAACACGAAACAAATCCCAATATCAATAACAACCCCAGATATAATAATATAACGGAATATATGTCACAGAACAAAACCCCCAAAAACATTGTGTGAGGGTTTCACGGGTGGCTGCCGCCATACATATTACTACCCCTGTTTTTTTTCTAGTTTCCAGTCCCTGCATTTTAATGAGCTGGCATCGGGCCTTAACAGCTCGTTTTCTGCCCCTTAATTGCCTGGCGGTGTGGCCGCGATGCATAACCAGGCATTACCCCCCTGACCTCAAGAGTCATTCCCCCTAATGAGATGTGACAGTCGACCGCAGTCTCACCACGCAGCACAGACTGGGAGACACTGAAGAGAGTTGAGCAGAGAAAAAGATCCTAGAGGTCTGAGGTCAGGCTCCTCTGCTGCTCATGAAGAAGATTTTTTCATTTTGGGAGTTCATTAATAAAATGACTTGGATGCTTCCATCGAGGGGACATCAAAGTATTTTCAGTTTAATCGTGACGTCATATCTCAAAATAAAGTGTTGTGTTCCTGCCAAAATGATTCAAGAAAAGGGTGCTGGCCAGACTGCCGGGAGAACCACGACAAACAAACAAACACTGTTTACAGCTTGCCCGCCTCCAGCCTTGACATTCGTGTTCATGGGCGACAACCTGGTTAAATGCATAATTTAAATCATTGAGTAATTCACATCGGTGGGTGACCACCAGTGTAAATTAATTGCTATCCATTCCATAGGTATACAATACCAAGGACAAATCATGCTATGCATGCCATGTCCTCTTTGTTTATCTCAGTAGCTCGCTAGATAGAGTACCTGCGTGGGAATGTTCAGTTCTGAATTGCGTGCAAACGGCAGTGGAGCCACTTCGTGTACCTTTGACTGCTTGCTTTGTTTGACCTTTTGGTTTCAGAAGCTACGGTACAACTTTGACACGTGAACAGATGCTAAATAAACTCTGAAGCTGTGCCCCGGTGACGGCTCAGGTCTCCGTATAATACCTATAAATATAGTGACTCTACTGTGACTCTAGACAGCGTAGTACAACCAATCAGCAGCCAGTTGAGACGCATCCCAAGTGACGCACACAGCTTTCTACTATGACTGCGACATTTTTAGGTGCACGGCATTTACGCTGTTAGGAAACTGAAATTAAATTATTGATTCAGTTGAGTGTAGTGCAGCATTTTTGTCTCTACTACTGGTATTGTAGAAAACTGTAGAGAGAGAGAGAGAGAGAGAGAGTTTATTATTTGAAGAATTTTACTCATATTCATACTTCCTAAAGAAAATAAAAAAGAGCAGCATTGGGAAGCTCCGGTCGTGAACGGGCCGAAGTGAAGCAGTTAAACGTGAGACTTGCAGAGTTTGTGATGATTTTAAAGCAGCCATCTCAAGCTTTCAGTTGCTATGGGTAAAACCTGACGTTTCTCCTAACTTATGTCTAATGACAGGATGAATAGAAGTAACCCGGAAGGAAGGAGGAAGGAGATACATTTGAAAGTTTAATTAGTTTAAAATGATTCTTCCTCCACTCAAAAATTGCTTTCTCGCAATTATCGCACGAAAACGATCCCCATGCTTTGTAAAGTCAGTCCGTCTCTGAGTCATCTGGCTTTGAATGGTAATTGTTCATTGTTCACCTTGTACAGAAGATTATATTACAGACCAATATAATCGAGGCTTATGAATATACAAACTCTTATGTCTCCTTGTTTAAACCCCCTGAAACGATCCACCGGCTTCCGAGGGAGTCGTAATTGAGCAGAAAACTCAAACACCAAACTTTGATATTTTTCATAACAGATGCAAAGAAAAGGTTAGCAAGTTTAAAGGCTACGCCGAGATATCTGTAAATATTTGTTTGCAATTCCTACCCAGATGCAGTTTAATTGCAGATTAATCATCCAAATGGTCGCCAAATTGTCACTAGCTTTGAACAAGAGACTATGTTTTCCAATGTAACACATTGGAAGACTTCCACTGGAAGTGGAATCGGCTTACTGAATAGCAAATGCTCACCTAGGGAACTCTCCTTCTGGACTCGCAAAGATACATTTAGATTCAAACAACTCGTCTGATTCTGGTAAGACATCGCCAGTTTACAGATAACTCAGTGTATCCCTATAAGTGAACGATACCACCCTGCAATGCAGTGCATTTGCAGGGTGCAATGCAGTGCAAAATTATTTTGCGGCGTAGTTAAATTGCCCAGTGAAACTTGTCGCTTGTCACTATCCCGGCAGGGTTCAAGACTAACAATTTCTACAAACATTTTCATTTGGTTGCACCCTAACAAATGTGCTTCCACCCCTTTGTGCCGATTTGTAGCAAAATTGGCATATCCTTTGTCACATACCACCCATCTGTGGAGATTCATTTTCAAAGACTCACTCACTTTAAATAAATTGAGTCCTTCTCTACTGCCAGCACCTCCACACGAACAAAGTCTTCACGTTCCTCCTCCTGTATCAAAAAGCTCTACCTACTAATATTAACAAGCTGATAAAGTTGTATACTCCAGTTACGATTTTCTTTCATCTTTAACATCTACAATAGTGCATTTCTTTGCATGCTCATGAATGGCACTAGTGCTGTGGTTTTTAGTTAGTATGATCATTTTAAGTACCCCCAATCATTTTAAAGCACTGCGTCTTCATTGGTACTTAAGTGGGCCGTGGTTCCATTGTCGCATCGCAGCTCCATTACCACTCATTACTTTAAACACAGAACAAGACCTTCAACTTACGCTGCCCGATGTGGCACTCTGTGGCTCGCCTAGTGTGCGATCCGCTTTACACTGAAGCTCTGCTGTTCCCAGGGCAGACTTGGAGCGAGAGTGGATCCGAAAGCCTCCGACTTCCTCCACAAAGCACTTACACACGGTTGCAGTTTTGCTTTTTGAGGCGTTGCTTTAATAAAACACATGTTTTAACCAATTAGACCATTGCCGAAATGAAATGTCAGCCCTATTTTAAAATTGTACATGGTGCTACAGCGCCGCTATTACATTGTTTGGGGAAAACCCTATAATATATACATCATATGTATAGAATTTCTTTAAAGCCACTTATGTCATCCCCTGCTTTACCAGAACTAACTTTACCAACGGTACCAAACTGGAAACCCTGACTCAAAAACAGTGATATACACCAAAACGTGAATTTGGTGAACCCTTCTACCCCCTAGTTTCAAGGCATAATGAATATGAGCCATAATGAATAGCTGTCTTCAGCTGGGATGTCAGCGTTGATTGAATAAGCAATTGTCAGCCAACGTGGGCGAGAGAGGATTATCGTTGGCCTGGATTGGTTTCAAGCAGATAAACTTGTTCTGCATCCATAACATGGCTAACTAATTGTGTGCAACATTGATGAGTTTTAACACTCAATAGGACCAATAAAAGCCCTTTACGACTCATCCAATCTCAAAGTTAACTCCTGTTAGATTGTGGTTCACATTGTTTACATTGGTGAGCAAATAATATACGGCTGTCACGGTCGTGCCGTGACAACCATTGTGATGTGATGTGAATTATTTTTCTGTATGTAGTTTCCTCTGGAATTATTTTTGTGAAGGAGAAGAAGAATGAGTGTCTGCCTTCAAACATTGCGGATGACTTCACAATGTTATTGCATGCAAATTATTGCATGTTATTGCATGCATTACAGCTTCCCCATTGGCTTCTGTAAGAACATCCCACAAAACATTTCTGAAATGTTATTGTGGAAATGTTAATATGTTGTTGTCTCATGTTCAGGACCCATCTGTTTTTAATGTGTCCCTTTCTATTTATCGCCCATTTTCGTCCTCATGGCCTTTTGGATAGGAGGTGGGGGGACATAGGGCCCAACACATGGGTCTGGGTGAAAAGGAAAAGTGAGTTTTCAACTGTCAAAGTCTCTCTCCAGGAGATAATTCACTGGAATGTTATTCTTTCATTTTGCTTCAGCCACTCGCTCCGACAGCACGGCTGAGACCGTAATAACCCACCTTATGAGTATTTACCAGCCCTATATTCAGAAAGATCTATTCTTTCTTATTTCATCAGAATGTTTGGTAATAAATACTGAAGGGCTGGAGGGGTCGTCATGGAAGACGACATTATTCACCTGATTCTCTCCCTCTCTCTGATTCTCTCTCTCTCTCTCTCTCTCTCTCTCTCTCATTGTGTCTTTCTCAAACATTGAGCAAGTGAGAATGTGCATCCCATGACTTATATCAGTGTTTTTTGTTTTCTGTTTGTTGTTAGACTGGCTGTGTGCACATCACATACCCTTAGCCAAACATTGTCGCCAAAGAAGAACCAAATTTCACACAGAAATCATCTCTTCCAGAAAATACATAATTTTTTTTATTATTGGATTTCGAATGCCGTGCGTTGAAAGGTGGGTGTGTGGGGGCGTAGTGACGCAGATGGAGCTGGGTGGATTGATAGAGATCAAGTGCTGAAGAGCCCTGAGGGCAGTGTGGAGACAGAAGATGGGGGGGGAGGGGGGCACTCGTATCTGAATGAGGTGCCAGCGCTGGGGTACACACTGGCTCTCCAGCTCGCGTGTAAGAGGAACATTCTATCTATTTTCATTCCTGAAGAGGGCCATTGAAATTGTGTGTGTATAAATTACGTAAAAGTCCTTACTAATGAAATATAGGACCAGTTTATGATATCTTAAATTCTGAAAAATTGGAATTATAATTGCGATATAAATGTATTGGCTTGTAACGCCTTATATATAACTTAGAAGAACGATGCTGTGTGTTTCCCGTAAATATTCTGTTGCAGCCGATAACCCCGGGAAACTGATAGGAAACTGATATACACGCATAGGTCTGTCCCAGTGACCTTTGACCCTAATGGTTTATTTGAAAGTTAGCCTCTTCTAAGTGGGCTCAATAAGTCAGATGAGAACACTGAAATGTATGCATGATTGTGTGTGAGTGAGTAAGTGATTGGGTGCATGAATTTTCAATTGGTTTGTGTGTGTGTGTGTCTGTTATGTACATGGTTGTGCATGTTAGTGTGTTTGTGTATGTACATGTGTTTGTGTGTGGTGTATGAACATGTGTTTGTGTGCGTGTGTTTGTGTGTATGTACATGTTTTTGTGTGTGTGTTTGTGTGTATGTACATGTGTTTGTGTGTGTGTGTGTGTTTGTCTGTGTATGTACATGTGTTTGTGTGCGTGCGTGTGCGTGTGTTTGTGTGTGTGTGCATTTATCCTAATCCTCTGTCCGCATCGCAAACAAAATCAAATCACTGTCTGCCATCACCCCAAAGACTTCTGTGTCAAACTGATCCTCTCTCCTCAGAATAAGCGCTCTGTGTTGAGACGCTACACGCCCCTTTTGGAAGTAGGAGGGGTAGAGGAGTGCTGGGGTAGTTGCCGACACATGGCTTGTTGATCATCTACAATGCTGGGGAAAAGCAGACATGTTGCTTTAGCGTATTTCAAATCTCAAATCTCCTAAATGATGCCTTTTAAAGCTTATAGGATATCATTTTGAACAACTTTTCTTGCGGAGAAGTCACCTTGGGACTTTTGGGACTTAATATCAGATTAGGCCTAGCACAAACCAAAGCATAGTGCATATCTTTCCCTCCCTGGTTAAGTTGGCAGAGTTCATTGCTTCAGAATAGCGCTTCCAATATCCCAAAGCAAATAGTTGGTTTCAACATTCTGCATTTTCTTTAAGAAATAGCCAGAGAGAAATCAAACAGGTGCTATTGTCGGGGACGGATCGCCATTGAAGGTCAATATATTGCTAGCTGTTCTGTTCAAGTTGATTAAATTACCAACACGTTATTATTAGGTAGTAGGGCTTTTTTGGCTTCGTTTAGCCATTGAATAATAATCTTTTTATTATTAAAAATCTTCTTACTTCCCCCTCCCCTGAGACACAGTGGCTTAATGTGACGGTCAATCCCAATTCTAATTACGTGATTGGCACATCCCTCGTGCTTGTGTGTGTGTGTGTGTGTGTTTGCCATTGGATGGTTGTGTGAGTCTGCATGTGTGTGTGTGTCCATGGATGTTAGTGTGTGTGTGTGTGTGTGTGTGTGTTTACACACATATCCAAGTTGATCAAGGTTCCAGCCCGTGCCATTAATGTCAGGTCAACTGAGATGGGGGGGAGGGGGCCTCCTCCACATCATGTTACCTACTTATTGCTCCTCCACAGCATGTTACTTACCCTCCACCCCTCTGACCCCCCAACCATTCCTCCACCGTCCCAAATGAGTAGCCGCCCGGCACCCTGGAAATTGGAGTCATGATTATGAATTTATATGAGTGTTTAGGAGGAGTGGATGGTCCGCAATGAATATTAGAGGGACCGAGGATTTAGCTTTTATTCTCAACCATCCAATGGCTTTTGTTTGTGTGTGTATGTGTGTGTGTTTGTGTGTGTGCGTGTGTGTGTGGTAGAGGATAAGTAATGGCTGATGATTACAAGGTATTTCATTCAATGGGTGACCACTGATCTCAGACGTCACTCTCTGTGTTTTTCTTTCTCTCTGAATATAAGGGAATGGGGCAGTGTGACATGTGTAGGTTCCTGACCCTTCATCAGGCATTTACCGTCCTACTGAACCAAATTAAGTGGAGCAAATACATTTTCAGGGACTGTTAATTGGTAGGATGCTATTCAACTTTTTTTGTCAGACAAGGCTGGCTTGTCTGAAATGGAGCTGCACAGAGCAGCTTCATTTGCAACATCACAAAAAATAACTCAGATGACAATATTCAAGGTCTTCCAACGGACATTTGATCTCAGATTACACTCAACATTTAATGAGTGGCTTGACTGGTGCGAAAAAGGGGGCTGCAGCCGAACAGTTTGAGCACCTGGGATTCGATTTGACAATAATTCAACAATGTGAACTTGAGCGTAATTTCTATCTGTCAAGGAATGCTTACATTTATTAACCATTGACAGAGACCAGAAGGTGCTATCAGCTTCAGATGTTGAACAAACTAGTCTGTGTGGTAAGGCATGAGGAGAAAGGTCCATTGTACACCAGCTCTAACCTTTTATCAAAGTACATTTAAACACCTCATTATCACAAAAGCTGTTTTATGAATCATAGTTGGCACAAAGTTCACAAACAAGGAAGCCCAAGAAAGACTATTAAAAAGGATGATTAATTGTTCAAGATTTGATGAGTCAAAAGGTAAAAGCCTTTGTAAAGAAAAATAATTTGTAAAGGAAACCTAGACATGCTCAGACGCAATGAAGAACATCATAACACCCACAATTCATAACAGAAAACCGTTAAAAAAGCACTTTCAAAGTGTAAAAACGCACATTGCCTTACTTCCATCACTGAGAGTGTCAGTGATACATGTGAACAAGTATAAAATATGTAGTACAAAGCATTGAACAAAACACTGATTCCAGTTATTAATTAAACTCTTTTTCTTCTGTTGTGACAGATTGCTGCCAGTCAGCTGGCAAGGCAGTCATCAGTTTCATTTGTCACTCTCAGGGTTGAATGAGCCCATTTTCCTCTGTTGCTCATGTGAAGCGAGCCATGGATGATATTATCGGCCCTAGCTATATTGTGCGTGACCCCTTCATTCTTTAAGGTTTACAATCATCCGCCACCGCGTTTTACGGCTCCAAACCGCCACTTAACCTACACAGCTGTGGGCCAAATGACTTTCCAAGCAATATTGTTTCAATATTTCTGTTTATCCTTCTGTTGTCTGAGTGATGGTTTCATTTTGACTGATATCGAAAATACATTGTGATAATCAAATAATAACGTAGGCTGCCCAGATGCGCTCCCAGCACTGTGTGTGTCTCTGCGCTAGAACCATAGCGAATGCAGATGAAAGTACAATGGAAATCTTTAAGTTCTACTTCTTTGTTGAAATGTGTCTCAATATAACATTGCTAATTATTTGGTTTATTTGGTCAAAAATGAAAATAATCACCATTGGTTATAACAGTGATTTGAAACTAGCTGTTTAATCTTATATTCCTTAGCTATACAGTGGGGAGAACAAGTATTTGATACACTGCCGATTTTGCAGATTTTCCCACTTACAAAGCATGTAGAAGTCTATAATTTTTATCATAGGTACTCTTCTACTGTGAGAGACGGAATCTAAAACAAAAATCCAGAAAATCACATTGTATGATTTTTAAGTAATTAATTTGCATTTTATTGCATGGCATAAGTATTTGATACATCAGAAAAGCAGAACTTAATATTTGGTACAGAAACCTTTGTTTGCAATTACAGAGATCATACGTTTCCTGTAGTTCTTGACCAGGTTTGCACACACTGCAGCAGGGATTTTGGCCTACTCCTCCATACAGACCTTCTCCAGATCCTTCAGGTTTCGGGGCTGTCGCTGGGCAATACAGACTTTCAGCTCCCTCCAAAGATGTTCTATTGTGTTCAGGTCTGGAGACTGGCTAGGCCACTCCAGGACCTCGAGATGCTTCTTACGGAGCCACTCCTTAGTTGCCCTGGTTGTGTGTTCCGGGTCGTTGTCATGCTGGAAGACCCAGCCACGACCCATCTTCAATGCTCTTATTGAGGGAAGGAGGTTGTTGGCCAAGATCTCGCGATACATGGCCCCATCCATCCTCCCCTCAATACGGTGCAGTCATCCTGTCCCCTTTGCAGAAAAGCATCCCCAAAGAATGATGTTTCCACCTCCATGCTTCACGGTTGGGATGGTGTTCTTGGGGTTGTGCTCATCCTTCTTCTTCCTCCAAACACGGCGAGTTGAGTTTAGACCAAAAAGCTATATTTTTGTCTCATCAGACCACATGACCTTCTCCCGTTCCTCCTCTTGATCATCCAGATGGTCATTGGCAAACTTCAGACGAGCCTGGACATGCGCTGGCTTGAGCAGGGGGACCTTGCGTGTGCTGCAGGGTTTAAATCCATGACGGCGTAGTGTGTTACTGATAGTTTTCTTTGAGACTGTGGTCCCAGCTCTCTTCAGGTCATTGACCAGGTCCTGCCGTGTAGTTCTGGGCTGATCCCTCACCTTTCTCATGATCATTGATGCCCCATGAGGTGAGATCTTCCATGGAGCCCCAGACCGAGGGAGATTGACCGTCATCTTGAACTTCTTCCATTTTCTAATAATTGCGCCAACAGTTGTTGCCTTCTCACCGAGCTGCTTGCCTATTGTCCTGTAGCCCATCCCAGCCTTGTGCAGGTCTACAATTGTATCCCTGATGTCCTTACACAGCTCTTTGGTCTTGGCCATTGTGGAGAGGTTTGAGTCTGTTTGATTGAGTGTGTGGACAGGTGTCTTTTATACAGGTAACAAGTTAAAAAAGGTGCAGTTAATACAGGTAATGAGTGGAGAACAGGAGAGCTTCTTAAAGAATAACTAACAGGTCTGTGAGAGCCGGAATTCTTACTGGTTGGTAGGTGATCAAATACTTATGTCATGCAATAAAATGCAAATTAATTACTTAAAAATCATACAATGTGATTTTCTGGATTTTTGTTTTAGATTCCGTCTCTCACAGTTGAAGTGTACCTATGATGAAAATTACAGACTTCTACATGCTTTGTAAGTGGGAAAACCTGCAAAATCGGCAGTGTATCAAATACTTGTTCTCCCCGCTGTATATGTTGTTGTCTAAATGTAGATCAGATCAGGGATTAAGACGTATTGAGATGTCTTCCTATTTCCGTGTGATAACTACTGATGGTTATGTTCTGCTGTGTTTTAAATATGCCAATCCTTACCTCGGGACGTACTTGTGTTTGAAACACAAGAAAGTATTTTAAGAATAAAAGTGAATGAGCGCCTGGCTGGGGATTGCTGATACTACGACGCTTTTTTGCATTCACATGGGGCCAAGATCACACACAAACACACACGCACACATACACACCCACACACACACACACACACACCCACACACACACCTGAAGAGAGTGAAAGGCGAGAAAGCGGAACACGAGCTGGTAGCCATAGAGAATAAAATGAGGTCTGGGACCATTCTTCTTTTTCACCCAATCCCGTGGTCCGGTTTAATTTTGCTGATCTGTTGCCAAGGGCTATTGTACAAGCACCCCCCTCCACTCCCCGCTCTTCCCATTACTCCCCCTACCCAAAAGAAAAAGAAAAAATCTGTTCCACTCAGAGACTTCAAAAAATGATTTCAAAACTTCAGTCACCTGGCCCGTAGCCATTTACAAGGTTCAGAAGATCACAGTGTTCCCCCCCCCGTGTTGAGATTTTGATGCATTGCACTGGCCGCAGCAGTCACCTTCCAAATGGGAATATGTAGGTGACTTGTATTTCAACGGATCCTTACGGTGCTGATACCCACAGGATGCAGCAAATACCAAAATAGTATAATCCAATACAGAGTCTTTGTACGAGTACAAGTGTCTTATTTGTCCTGTAATTTACGTGTCTAAAAAGTCTGTTTGAATCCGTATTTGATTACATTCCATGTGCGTATCACCCACACCAGAGCAGGGCTGGTAACGCAGTCCTCTACCTGCTTGTCTCTGTTGTAGCGCTGGCGGGATACACCTCAAAACATTTATTTGAATGAGGTATCCATTGCAGATCGCTGGAATTTTTAAACGTTATGTAATGTTTAGGGCCAGGTTCTTTGTAATTCACCAGTTTAGTAGAAATATTGACCAAACAATGGCTGTACACTGAGGAGTGCTACTGCCCGACCGTCTCCCCTGGTGACACACAGGCCTCCCCGCTTCACATCGCTAGGATTCAGAGCTTGAATATCTGTTGAATATCCAATATGTTTTCTGACTTAATGTCACCGATACTGAAAATGCAGAAGCTGCTACTGAGCAGTCCCTCCAGAAAAACGCGATTATGCAATCGCATAATTCAATGCCTAATCAGCCAGTCTGCATATTCATGCGGGGGGCGCATTATTTCAAATATGCCGCACTTTCACAGCATAAATTGTCGATTTCCGCGCAAAATATGCTTGGCTTGCATGATTTCATAATCCCTGCATTTTCGTTGCAAAAAAAGTCACATATATCGTTTACTTCACATAAGAGCATCCATTTCCCCCTGTTGTCATGGGAATGTTATGAAGTGACGTAATTGTGCGACCTGAACGTCATCGAAAAGCTGCATTTTTCGCAAGTTCTCGCAATTTCATTGCATAAAATTGCAGAAATATGCCGCATATTTCATCACTTTTTTTAAGAAAACGTGCCGCTTAATCAAGGATTTTTGGCCGCAACAATCACAAAAAAACGCTGCATTTTTCTGGAGGGACTGATTGAGATGTATATTTGTTTATAACACCAACAGAAGGGATACACTGCTTTTCATTTCACTTTCGGTTTTAATGTTGAGACGTATCTGAGCGGCGGTCATTAATATTAAATTTGGGCCGATGTTATGAGCCAAATGTTATCCGAGCTACCTGGTTGCCGTACGCGTGCATGTGGCATGCGTGATCGCGCTTTCCCAGATTTCAGATGTAGTTCACGTCTGGATATTCGTCGCAATTCCACAAACTTACTACCATTTAGTATTAAGGAATATTATCTAATTTTTCCTGTTGTAAATAGCTATGGCTTGCAAAGTAAAACATTAAAGTTACTTACAACCCTACTGACGATCTAAATGAATGTCTCCTTATCAAAAATACTGGATTGAATGGGATTTGACCTGCTCTGATACCAAACTAAATTTGCAAGGCAACAATGGACTCCCCCATGCCACCATGGCATACCGACAGGTTGACAGCCATGAAGAACTCATCCATTTCAGTTAGAGCTGCAACTAACGATGATATTAATAATAGATTAATCGGTCGATTATTTTTTCGATGAATCGGATAAAAAAATAAACATTTGTAATTGCCGCATCTTTATTCAAACACTGAACATTACTTCAAATTCACAGTGCAGACTGAAGTGTAAAAACACCAGGTTATTGCTCAAATGTCCCGGAACTATTAAAAGTAATATTAAACGACAAAAAAATAAAAAAACATAACTGGGATAACACAAAAAAACATACAATGTATGATATACATTTATATATATATACAGTATATAAGGGATGTCCATGGTTAACCGGTTAACCGATAAGATGTATAACCGGTAAATACTAACGGTTAAAAATAAATTAAATCATCTTAATTTCTCTCAGATGACAGGAGATCGTTAATTTTTATTGATATTGATACCATTTTCGAGACTCAAGTCTTTATTGATACCACTATTGATACTTTTCTATTATTTTGTTGACATAGAACTTGTTTTATTGCTTGAATTGCTGATAAGATGATTATAGCTCAAGATAGGATGTTAAACAGCTCATAATTCCATTTTTACTATCCAGCATGAGAAGGCCTATGCTATATGCTTTAATAAATAGGAAATTCAATTTAGTATACACTGCTTCATAAGAGACCGACGGACAGACAGCACCAGCTAATCTTAAGCAAAAAGATTGTGTCTTACCTTTATTTATGTGGCAGTGATCTCATCCCGTGGTGTAGCCTACCACATCCACTTAGTTAAACAAGTTATCGAAGTTATCTGAAAACTAGTAGGTACTTGTCCACAGCGACCCCAGTGAATCGACTCCTACGGGAGACCCTGTCGGAGACCCTCTCTGTAGCTCTACGTGCGCATGCGCATCCAACATTTAACTATCCGTCGATGCGACGGCAAGGGCTATGATTGGTCCCAACAAAATCATTTCCGGAATCACTTTTCTTTACTTCGAAGGCTCGAGGGGTCTCTGTCAGATTACGGATTATTGACACCTGCACGCGCGCACTGATCGACATGCACACGCCTCTAAAAAAACCTCTAAAATCTATGATAAAAAAGCGACTCGCGCCAAAAAGCGCGCCGTTTGCATGTCTGACATTTTCGCCAAATTCTCAAATTTCTTTTTTTTTGTGTTGCATTTTAACACATAAATCATATTACTGAGCCTACCTGAACACGTCATATTTGACACTGTTTGCTACTTTTTTTTTAAGCTAACTAGCTCTATATCCTGCCGATTTTAACGTGAATTTATTTTTTATATCAATTTTTAACTGACGGGACTTTCTACACCGTCCGGTTGTGTGATTAGTACCGCTGTTTTGACTGATTGTTGATGCACGTGGTGCCGACTCCGAGCCTGTCTGCACACCGTCTGCAGCAGCAGCAGCAGCTGACAGATTTTTGGGTTGGACTAGACGGAGTTGAAGGAGTTTTTTTTACCCAAGGACAGTGAAGGTACAACACTTTATATAGGCCTACAGTCCAGTGTTAAGATATGACCAAAATACAATCTTTGGTCGCTCACACTAAAGCTCGCTGTGTGCTTGCATGACCCATGAACCAACCTGTAGGCGGCTGGCTGTAAACAGTGCCGCGCCTACGAGTGACGTATTAATCGAGCGACTCAACGAATCAATGACCAAATTCGTTGCCAACGTTTTAAGCAATCGATTTTTATCGATTTTATCGATTCGTTGTTGCAGCCCTAATTTCGGTATCCTCGGAATTTTATTCCATAGTCTCATATAGTCCAATATCCGCTAGTGCACGCACAAACAACATTCTTAAGGTACGGCCACACTGAACGCGTTACGCGCCTAACGCGCCTAACCTGACGCTTGATCATTGTGCGTCACAAAAATGGTTCAACGCGCCTAACGCGCCTACGCAGCTAGATGAGCCCGCCCAAAGCTTAAAAGCCCAAAGCCCAGCCCGGCCCGACACATTAACTGTAATTATGAGCCCGAGCCCGATTTCAACCCGACATTTTTTGTGTAACTTTGTACACATGGGCCTACTCTGCTTAATATATATGTAAGGGATAATGTGTAGAATGCCGGTCATTTTCGGGAAATAAGCCCCTTCAGGGCGAAGCAAGACACCTCCGCTGCGCGTCGGTGTCCTGTCGGGGCTTATTTTCGATAATGACCGGCGACGTTCTGTACATTATCCTGCTTATTACACGGCTACTTGCCAAAACGAAAAAATACCTTCACATGGTGTGTCTTTTTACAATTTAATCGTTTCCAGCATTCATAGTGTTGATCAGCAGAGAAATAGTCCGCCAAAGACGTTGACGTCGCGTAGCAACCAAAGACGCTGGGGTTGACAAGTTATTGGACTACTACCCATGCAAGAGAACGGAGCGTTCCACGGCATTGAGAAGACCCGTGTAATAAAGGCCTATAATATTTCTGTTTATGGCATAGATTTCTCCTCAGATTAGGCCAATAAAGCAATGATTTGAAAAAAATGATGAAAAAAATGCTCGATCCAAGGCCCGGCCTGAGGATAGTGGCGGGAAATATCGGCCCGACCCGGCCCGCGGGTCAGCTCAGGCAGAGAATAAAATCTCTAGAGCATGACATCCTCCGTAGGCGCTCATAGCTGGGTGAGTTTCACCACCTCCTCATCGTTTCAGCACACACTGAAACGATGGTCGTCCATGTTCTTTCTGCTTCTGTGAGTCCTCCGTCTCTCTGCCAGTGACGTCGGGTCAAGCTCAACGCTGATTTGCTATCGCAGCTAAGCGTCACGCGTAGGCGCGTCAAAGTTACATTTTTTGAACTCTATTCGTTGGTGTGTTGGGCGCGTTGGTGTGTTGGGCGCGTTGTTTAGGTGCGTAAAATGCGTCTAATGCGCCTAACACGCTGCTTTAGCGCGTCCAATTGTGAACCAATGGTTCCCTATGCAAAGATGCCGATTTTCAACGCCTCTAACGCGCGTAACGCGTTCAGTGTTGCCGTACCATTAGACAACACTAGAATTTATATCCATAATGATCGCTTTATGTTAACTTAGAGATGGTATTTTTATGGCATAAATCACTGTCCCTGGGCGTGAGTTCCTTGCACAATGCCTAAGATGAGTATTGATGTGAATAAGTTTTTCTCACCTGTCAAAATCCAGTGAACTTCGTTTGCAGAATACTTTTGGTAGCAGAATGCTTTCCTTAGAATGCCTTCCTCATCTGGGCAGCTATGATATTGGAAGGATCTCATCCAGCATCAGCTGCTCATGGCATTATTATTTTTGTTTATTATCAGCGTTTATAATATGGAAACTTACTCCATAAATAATATTTTTTCTACAAGTTAAAGCCTTAAAGTGAGTTGTGAGCATTCCAGGCTGTAATGCAGTAGTTGGTCCAAGCGTGATATTTTCATATCCGGCCAATGTGTTAACGCTAGACTTTCATGGCCAAATATTGTTGGGTTTACATGAACCATTCATTAATTAATTACATTTTTCCTGTCTTTCCTATCTGGTTGATCTGGTAAAGCCTGATAACGCATGTCACATGCATGCATGCATGCACGCTTTCATCTCAACAATCTATACAGCAATGCATAACAAGCATTGTTTATTCAGAGAGAGAGAGAGAGAGAGAGATGGGGGAGTAAACATTAAACAGGAAGGTTGAGAGAGACAAAAATAACATTCTTGTATTGCAGTAATTATTCCCCTAGTGTCATTTTCTATGTTCATCTTGTGTGAACGACTTATCGTCATCTATCGTCGTTTGTAGTTAAGTCATTCTTTCAAACAACCGCCAGAAAATAGACCCTTTCGTTCTGAATGAGTTAGAGATTGAATGAGTTTTTAGATATAATCTAGCACATAGGTCTTCAACACGGGGTCCGCGGAGGTACTGCAGGGGGGTCGCGAAAGTTTTGGTTGATTAAACTTTTTTTTATTTTGCACAAATTTAAATGTCTTTAAATACACATTAACATGAATCCAACACACTAGTCGCGTTTACATGGACACTTTTGATCCGATTTCTAATCAGAATAGATCTATTCCTATCATGCGATCCGAATGTACTATATATATGGCATTTACAAAAGTGGTAAGCGTACGTTCGTACGTACGTACGGTCTCTCGCGCACACCTGACACATCTGGACGGGCTGCAACATTTATATGTATTTGATTTTAATGAAAGCCCAGCAGGAGAGTGATTTTCTCTCCATGCTCCTTCAATTAAGAAGAAGGACAGCACAGTGACGTCAGTTTCTCGTCCGGTCTTTATATCTACCCCCTCCTCCGCCGCCTGCAAACAATACGTATTTGGATGAGCAGTGTTGTGCCTGAACGCGTTCACTGAACGAAAGTTCATGAACTCGTTCATATTTTGGGCGAACGTGAACTGAACGTACTGTATTACTGCCTGATGAACGTTACTGTGAACTCGTTCATTCTGGTGTCAGTGAACGGCACGCTCACTCGGTTTAACTTCGTTCAATGGGGGGGTTATTTCTCTATCAACACGGCGGATGCGCGCGCAGATCGCCGTGTTGTTTGACCGGTTGCCATGGTAATCTCTGTGCGGTTCATTTGCAGTTGCGGTGTTGCCAGCTTACTGTTACATTAAACTGTAATCAGAAAAGGTGGTTATATGCTATAGACCCTATAGTATCTGTCGTATTAAGGCTGAGACGAATTTCAAATTATAAATATGTACACTTTATTTTGAAAGTATAGACCAGCGCGATTCCCATTGAAACGAATGGCGCGGTGATTATTCTTCAAAACGAGAGCTGTTAAATTGTGGAAAATGAATTAAACTGTAATCAGACAACGCGGTTATATGCTATAGACCCTAGAGTATCTGTGGTATAAAGGCTGAGACGAATTTCGAATTATAAATATGTACAATCCATAACGTTAGCTCTCTGGCTCATAGCTCAGCGGAGTAGAATATCTCATAGAATCATTGCTTGTTGGCCGGAAACGGAAAGGGGGGCTGTTCACGTTTGGTTGTAGTCTTTTCGCTCGGTTCTCCGTCTCATCAGTAGGGCTAGAACCGAGCGAAAAGACTACAATCAAACGTGAACACCCCCCCTTTCCGTTTCCGCCAACGAGCAATGAGACTTCCAACAGAAATCAATGGGATTTACAAAATGCGCTAAATGTGGAATAAAACACGATAGAAAGAGTAGAGTATTTCGCTACGATACTTGATTCAACCACTCTATATCATCCTAGACAAACCACAAAGGGGGCTCAGTGTTCAAAATACCGGAATAAACGAATAGCTCACAGCAACATTTGAAAAAAAGAACTATGAACTAGTTCATTTTTTGGAACTGTGAACTTAGTTCAAAATTTTGAATTATGAACGTTTAACTGAACTAGTTCATTTTAAAATTTGTGAACTGAACTTTGAACTAGTTCACGAAGAAAGTGAACTTTCCCAACACTGTGGATGAGAGTGCGCAGCGAAGACTGTTGGGAGAGAGAGAGTGCTGTTATGTAAGGGATAATGTACAGAACGCCGGTCATAATCAGGAAAATAAGCAATCAGCAGTGAATGTCCGCCAAAGACGTTGACGTCGCTTAGCAACCGGACACGCTGGGGTAGATAAATTACCGGATTACTCGCGGAGTGATAAGAAAGACACTAACAAACATCACTAATTTTTGTTTCCACATTTATGTTTTAAAAATATCCATTTGAATAGCTTTTATGCATGATTACATGCAATTGATAGACATTGTTGATCTTGGCAGGTATCAGTTTATTGTTTTATGTTATGTTTATGAATGGCAGTGGCATGGCCACCCTACTCACTGTACCTTGCTAAAAACATGAATATATTTACATTTACATTTACATTTAGGGCATTTAGCAGACGCTTTTATCCAAAGCGACTTACAATAAGTGCATTTGTTACAATAAGTACATTTGTCATAAGAAGTGAAACAATATATCGCTGTCGGTACAGTAAAGATGATCATAGAACCAAGTGCAAGTATTACAATCGCTAGGCTAACCCATTCCCTGTGTAAAGCAATGATAGCAGCTACTGTAGATGCTACACAATTAAGTACCTTGAATAAGTGCAATGTACAAGTGCCAGGACGTACAACATTCAATGGTGGCTGTGCATTGGTTTCTATGCAGAGTCGAGGTGAACTCTGAACAGGTGAGTTTTGAGTCTTTTGCGGAAGCTGGTGAGCGACTCTGTGATCCTGACATTGGTAGGGAGCTTGTTCCACCACTGAGGTCCCAAAACAGAGAAAAGTTGTGACTTCGCTGATCGACCTTCGCTTGCTCTTAGCGATGGGGGTACCAGACGTCCAGCTGAGGTAGTTGAGCGGAGGGATCGTGCTGGGGTGTGTGGCTTTACTAATGCTTGGAGGTAGGCAGGGGCAGTTCCATCGACTGCCTTGTATGCCAGTACCATCATCTTGAATCTGATGCGAGCTATTACAGGGAGCCAGTGGAGGTCTCGGAAGAGGGGGGTTACATGTGAGAACTTTGGTAGGTTGAACACGAGGCACGCTGCCGCATTCTGGATGCGCTGCAAGGGTTTAATCGCAGAGGCAGGGATTCCAGCCAGGAGCGAGTTGTAGTAGTCGAGGCGGGAATATATGAACCTGTGTATTATTTGAATATCTTAGTATTGAATGCAAAATAACAAGGTCCATTTATACATGGCACTAAAGGACCAGTTTAATTTAAAACACAATTTAATACAATATATAAGTAGGGGGTCCCCGCTCCATCTCTCCATCAGTTTGGGGGTCCTTGGCCTGGAAAACGTTGAAGTCCCCTGATCTAGCAGCTTGTCAGACAATAGAGACTAGGTTGTAACAGATACAAACACCGATACGACATGACACTCATTGACTCATATGTTCTTTGAACTACACTGTACTGGTTATTTTTGGGACATTTATTTAGGAAATTTGAATGTCACATGAAACCAAATGCTAATATATATTTGGGTGTTAGAATTGAATTTGCAAATATTGCGTGTTTGGGTTTGTCGTTGGTCATTCCCAGTCTCTACACTACCCTTCCATAGACCATCACTACCAGATCTAACCTCTACACTACCGTCCCATAGACCAGTGATTCTTAAACTAGGGGTCGCGACCCCAAATGGGATCTCCAAAAACTTCTGTGGGGTCGCCAATTATTTGAAAATAATATTCGGGAAAAAAATTGCATTTTTCTTATTTACACGCAGTTAAGAGAAGAGAGAAAATATGTTTTCGTCTTTCAACGAGATCTGGTTCAGCCTATGGGCTACTCCGCTGATAGAAACAATGTAACTATCTGCTCCCACTATATGCAAACTCAACTTGTTCCCGCTATTTCAAGTAAAACAAAATAAAAAGACATAGGTAGCCTAATAGCAAAAATGGAGAGGTGGCTGCTTAAAAAATCGAACAAAAGCTCGGAAGTGCCAGCTACCAGTGCGTCTACTCCTCCGCGATCCTCAGATGGGACAAGTCTACATGCCGGTGAGAATAAAAAGGAACAAACAAGGCGTCTGCATTATCAGAAAGAATTTCTGAAATATGGATTCACTTGCCAAGTAAAAGATAACCTCGACCACCCACAATGTGTGATTTGCGGCGATGTTCTGGCGAATGAGAGCTTAAAACCTGTCAAAATGAAACAACATCTCGAAACCCGCCATCCCGAGGACGCTACGATACCAATTACTTTTTTTCTGCGAAAAGAAGCTGCCATGCAAGAGCAGAAGACCGTAGTGCATGGGCAAGCTACCTTGCCCCCCAAAGCCTTGGCAGCTTCCTACGAAGTGGCCCACCTTGTGGCAAAAGCACAGAAGCCACACACAATTGCCGAAAGCCTCATCCTCCCTGCAGCAATTGCGATGACCACTGCAATGCATGGTGAAAAGATCGCAAGTGCACTCAAGCAAATCCCCCTCTCCAATGATACAGTGTCCAAGCGCATTATCGAGATTGCTAATGACATGAAATGTCAGATAATCGAGAGAGTAAAAAACTGCAGGTTTTCTTTACAGTTAGATGAGTCTACTAACGTGACAAGTGTCGCGCAATTATTGGTGTTTGTTCGCTACAGTTATGAAGGAAAACTTCATGAGGACATGCTGTTCTGCTCTCCAATGGAACGAAGGTGTACCGGCAGTGACATTTTTAATTGTCTCAATGATTGGATGGAAGACGCAGGGCTGCAATGGGCCAACTGCATATGCACAGACGGTGCGGCAGCTATGTTGGGGAAAAATAAAGGGCTGAAAGCAAAGGTCCTTAGCGTTGCACCACATGCCAAGTTCACCCATTGCATTATCCACAGAGAGGCCCTGGCATCCAAGACACTTGAGCCCGAGCTTAACAATGTTGTCCAGACAGCAATTAAAATGGTGAATTTCATCAAATCTCGCCCACTCAATACTAGACTCTTCACCCTTCTCTGTCAGGAAATGGGGTCTACACAGGAATCCCTTCTTTTCCATTCTGAAGTTTTCACGGGGCAAGGTCCTTACACGCCTGTTTGAGTTGCGAAGCGAGGTGCGCACCTTCCTCTCGGACGCAAACTCCGCTTTTGCGCACCATCTCACTGACTCGGAATGGATAGCCCTTGCTTATTTGTCATGCATATTCGACAAATTAAATATGCTCAACCTGTCACTACAAGGCCTCAACACTAACATCCTGACCCTCTCGGACAAAGTGAATGCTTTCACAAAAAAGCTGCAGCGTTGGGCAGGCCGTGCGGAGATTTTGAGATGTTTTCGGAGCTGCATTAGTTTTTGGAGGAGGATGACGTGAATGTCAATTCATTGAAGGCCTCCATCAACGTTCATCTCCAAAGCCTCCTCCAAAAATTCCATCAATATTTTCAGACGGAAAATGTGGAGAATTATGATTGGATACGACAACCATTCACCAGCTGCTCTTCAAACGATCTGTCATCTGAGCTCGAAGATGCGCTGCTTGAGCTATCCAGTGACCGAACCATACAGACATCGTTTGCCTCAAAATCCCTGGATGAATTCTGGCTGTCTGTTGCGCAGGAATACCCAGGATTGTCCAAGGCTGCCATGGAAATTCTAACGCCTTTCGGGTCAACCTATCTGTGCGAGAAGACATTTTCGTCCCTCGCATATATAAAAAATAAATACAAATGTCGGCTCAGCACCGTGGAGGAAATTCTCTGTGTCGCCGTATCCAGCATTCCTCCTAGAATTAGCTTGCTATGTTCACGGAAGCAGGCCCACCCTTCCCATTGAAATTGTTAAAGATAGTAAACCAGAAAAGCGAAATAAAAAAATACCGTTATTGTTATCGCCATGAATATAATCCATGTAACGTTGTAGGCCTAATGCTGTATGTGTGTGTGTGTGTGTGTGTTTGTGTGCGCTTGTGTGTGCGCGCGCGCCACGCACATAGCGTTCTGATCTGATAGCGGCAGCCTACACTTGTTTAATCGTGATTGTTTGGTTATCTCGGTTCTTGTTCATATGGAATAAATAAAATTAATTACTTTGCTTACTATTTTTTGCTTGATTTAGTTGTTAACGTTTGAGGGGGTATTTTGAGTAATGACGTAGAATGGGTTTGGGGAAAGTGGGGTCGTCAGACCTCGCCATACATTTTTGTTGGGTCGGCAGACAAAAAGTTTAAGAACCACTGCCATAGACCATCACTACCAGATCTAACCTCTACACTACCGTCCCATAGACCATCACTACCAGATCTAACCTCTACACTACCATCCCCCTAGAACATCACTACCAGATCTAACCTCTATACTACCATCCAATAGACCAGTGTCAAGTCATCTGGATTTTGTTGTTATTTGTGCTTGCCCAACTTGAAATGGCATGGATAGACAGAGGACGCAGGACAGCTCAAATCCTTTTCCTTGTTTTTATTGAACATTTATTGTGCAACAAGCATTCTGGATTAGGATTAGGTTGAAAACCTATTGATTAAGAGAAATTAAATCAAGTTAGTTCTCCAAATAAATCAAAATGCGTAATCAAACAATGATATCAAATCCAAATAAATCTGTTAGATATTATCATAAACAAAAAAATATAATTACAATATCACTTTGTTATCTAATAATTAGTGGTCTTCCATACAAATATTTCTACCTAGTGTACCTCCACCAAACATGCCCAAGACGTCACTAAGGACGTCTGCGCCGTCCCATGCACTGTCACATGGAAGACATGATAAACGAGAAAAAGTTCAAGAAACCTGTGCATTGTGCAAAATTAGAAAAAAAAAAACTAGAGGTTGAAGCGATGCATATTAAAATTGAAATGTGACCTCTGTCTTCACACCTCCCACTTGACCTCCTGGTTGCTCAACCCAAGGAGGTCACACTCCTGGCTCCTTGTCTGCTTGTATCCCCTCCTGTGCTTGGCCTCATGACTGGAACACGGTAGCTCTTGTGTGCCACTTTCTCCCTATGAACAGGTTAGGACCAGCCAGCTGACACCACTTCTTCCAGAATTTGCTGGCCTCTGCTTGTATGGTTTTGAGTCTCTTGTATCCTGCTGAGAATGCCTTTCTCTGGAGTCTGTTGACACTCTCCCTAGCCTGCGCTGCAACCTCTCCTGCTAACTTTTTAGACCACTCCTCCACTGGCCACTATAGGAACTCTGGTCCATCCTGCCATGTGGAATCCTCCTTTAGATCTTCTGGAATGCCTCCTCTTGTAATGATGTCAGCAATGTTAAGCTTTCCAGGGATCCACCACCAGTCTTCAACTGGGCCAGCCTTCTGGATTTCAGCCACCCTGTTCGCGAAGAAAGTTTGGTACCCATAACTATCTCTTTGAATGGCTCCTAGGACTGTTTGACTGTCCACCAGATGGAGCCATCGCTCTACCTCCAGGCCTCCATGCTTCTCAACTTACTTCCTGAGCCTGGCTGCAAAGATTGCTCCGCAAATTTCAACCATCACGGCCTCTCATTTCTGATCCAGTGGAGTCAGCTTGGCTTTTGACTCTACAAACCGGATATTGACTCCTTCACTTGTGTTCCACCTCAGGTACATCACAGCTCTGTATGTTTTGTCGCTCCCATCTGAGAATGTGATTCCCCATGGTTTCCCTTTCCAGTGAGCTGGTGTCAGGCTTCTTTGAAACTGAACTTGTCCAAGCTGCGCATACTCCTCAAACAGCTGAATGGCTTATTCTCTGAGGCTCTCTGACAGTGGTTTATCCCAGGTCTCACAGGTCAATTTACCTCCTCCTGCCTCCTGGAATGCTCTCCTGACAAGGATAGCACCCTTCTGTTTCACAGGTGAAACCAAACCGACGGGGTCATAGAGTCCAGCTACTTGGCTTAACAGGTCCCTTTTTGTCAGCGGGTTAGACGTTCCAGGTTTCACCTTCATTCTGAGAAGATCCTTGCCTACTCTCATCTTTTTCCTTTTGGAAAAGTTCAAGGTCATCATGTAGAACTTGTCATCCTCCACCTTGTAACCAATGCCCAGGGCTTTGTTGTCTTCATCCCTCACTTGGTTTGGGAGGATGAAGGTTTTCTTCTTTTCCATCCCTTCCATTCTTGATGTCAGGACCTTTGCTGCAGCCTCTGGACTCTGAACAGCTGTGTGTTTAGAACATCTGGCCCCTTTAGCAGAAGACCATTCATGCTCACTCCCCTGCACTTCTGGCTGCTGTTCCACACAAGCCGGACTGGAGTTGTCACTGAGTGAGGGTTTGGCACCACCAAATGGCTTACATACCACACTGGTCCTGTCCACTTACTGATGACATCATTAGTGAGTTTTATGGCTGCGCCCCTCTCAACCATATCTTGGACCTGGGCTGTGTATGTTGTTTGCCACTCTGGCTCCCTCCTTAGCTGTCTTTCTGTTCTCAAGAATGTAGCCGCAACTGCACCTTTGTTGTTGGGGAGCGAGGCAGGATCTTCTGTCCATGGATACTTTTCATCCCAGTGCGGAGATGTTGTGTGAGTCTTCATGAACATAGGTGAGTCCTTCTTTTATAATTTCAAGCTCCCTTTTGTCAGCCAGTGTCATTTCTTTTCCTCCTGGTTGGCAGTTTCCACAGCGACATCCTCCACACTTTGGTTCACAGGCTTCCCCGATGCTGTCCCATCTCTACCACTCCAGGAACTCATGGTTTGCAGCAGCTGTAACCGTTCCCTTTGCACTATCCTTTCGCTGCATACGGGCTGCTTCAGTACTTGGGCTCCCAACTATCTCCTCATACTTGACTGCAGCAGTTCTCATGGAGCGAGCGAAGTGTGTTTTGGACTCATGTGCTACCTCTATCTCCTCAAACAGGTCGGGGTGTTTTCCGCCCACTGTCAATTCCAATGGACTCTACCACAAGACGAGGTCCCCAACAACTTTAACCCTTTGTGGAGCAAGTGTTCCTTCGCGGTGGCTGATGAGAAGACTTCTGCAACTTTTCAGGCTTGCCAAATTTGTGCAACTTTGCAATCTCATCCAGGCCATAACAGATCAGTTCATGAGCCTTCTCTGCCCCTTTGGGGGTCTTCACGGAGAAGATATCTTTCTGTGTTCTACTCGATGGTCATTCCGCCTACACCATGCACAACCAGGGTTACTTCTTCACTCCGCAGCCTCAGCCTGTGTGCAGCCTTATGGGTGATATAGTTTGTGTCTGAGGCAAGATCAACCAGAGCTCCAATCTTCTGCCCAGCATTAGCAGTTACCTCCATCAGCATCATAATTACAGGAAGCTCGCACAGGCCACTTTTCTTCAATAGCTGGCACTGCTGGTTCATCATGCCACACTTTGTAGCTTTGTTTGTGAATGCCATTCTGCACCTTTCTGCTTGCTCTGAGGACAGCTCAGCCAAGAATCAGTTTGCTCTTTCCTCTGCCATCTTTCCCACTTCTCTCCTCCTTTTCCACTCTTGTATTCTCCTTTGGGGCAAATAAAGTAATGGTGATCTGAGGAGTCTCCTTTCTTACAGTCTTTGTTCCTGCATAGGAAAGTGTCTCTGCAGTATCCATCATCTTCATGACATCCAAGACATTTTCTGCATGCTCTCAGCTTCTTTACAACAGCATTCTTCTCTTGTAACAGAAGAAAATCTTGTCACCATGCCTTTCATCACCGCATACAACACACACATCTTCCAGCCCTCCTTTCTTTGTGGTTCTTGTAGAAGCATACTTTCTTTCATATTTCTTCTCACGTTCTGGTTTCTCCATCTTCTCCACACACCGTAGCTGGTCAAGTCTCTCTAGGATCTCTTCTTGATTCTTCAGGAACTTCAGGAGCATGTCAAAGTGGTTGTCTGTGGTGACATTATTGCTAGAATTCACCATAAAGGCTAGCCAGTCTCTCTTTACAAAGTCAGGTAACTTGCTCTCAATGGATTTAATGACGAGAGGGTTCTTGATTGCTCCAGAGTTAACCAGCTCTGTGAGGTCTGCTAGGGCTTTTTCCATTGCTTGGATCAGGTCGATGACTCTCCTTGGCTTGCTTCCCCTCGCAGGGGGTATTCGCTCCAACTCCTCCAGGATTTCTTTGGCAATGGTCGATTTATTTCCATACCGGTTGTCCATGACTCTGAACATATCCTCTGCAGTGTTGTAGGTTGACAGCCGGATATCCTTCCCAATCTTGTTATCCACGCTGTCCAGGAGTTTAATTTTCTTGACTTTGGCTGAGCCAGACGGCTCTCCCTATCTTTGAAGGCTCTCCCAGTCTTTCTTCCATCTGTGGTATTCTCTTTTGCAGCCTGAGAAGATGGGCAGTGTGGTTAGTTTTATTCTGACAATTGGTTTTGCTGGCAGGGGATGTGCTCTCACTGCTTCAGGTCCTGAGGCTCCTGCGGCCAGCGCATCCTTCGACATCCTCTGTGCAGTGACAAACTCAGCCTTCCTCAGTTTAAAGCTTTCAGGTCCTTGACCCTGCCATCTAGCTCCAAATCGCGGACCTTTATTGCCTCACCCGTGCTCCCTCACCTCATGTGCCTCAATCATGCAAGTCCCGCTCGGTGTGATCACAAATCAAACTGGCCTCATACATAGCAAAACCCCACCGCTGATACGTGATTTATGCATTTCACCTCCATGGCCATAAGAGGTCGTCATCCATGAAACGATGCATATTAAAATCTAAATGTGACCTCTGTCTTCACAACCAGATAGAACCTCTACACTACTGACCCCCATAGACCATCACTACCAGATCTCAGCACTTGGACGACTGCCCATCCCCTGAAGCTTAAAGGGGTAGTTCGGAATTTTGGACATAGGGCCTGATTCCCAAGTTGAGAAGGACAGTAAGAAGAGAGACCCGCCTTGGTGTTCTTTATCATTGGAGACAGTTTTCAACACATTTCATTCAGTCCTTCTAGTTGCAGAGTTCGCTCGCGCTAGGCTAGCACACGGCAACGGGCAATACTAGCCTGCTAATAAAACAGTCTTACCCACTCCACAGTACACCCGAGGTAAATCAATTATAACGCCAGACTAGAGATGTAAATGTCTGTGTTGATAGAATAATGTTAGAAATAAAACTAACCTTGCATCGCATGAATCATCACATTTTGAGGGACTACTTTCTCAGCAGCAGCGGAATTTAACCTAGGTATCAGCCTGCCGCTGGCGTAGCCTACTACCAGGAATATAACACTGCTGCTGAGACACAGCAGGTCCCTCAAAATGCAAGGCAATGCAAGGTTGGTTTTATTTTTAACTAGTGCTGTCAAGCGATTAAAATATTTAATCGCGATTAATCACATTAATGTCATAGTTAACTCACGATTAATCGTGAGGTTTTTTTTTTTCTATTCTAAATTTCCTTTGATTTCGTGCTGCTAGCCTTTTAGTGAGATCAGATAGTGTTGAGAAAGACAGTAAGAAGAGAGACCCGCAGTTAATTCTTTTCCGTTTCCGGCCAACAAGCAATGATTCTAGGAGGTATTCTAGTCTGCTGATCGAGCCAGAGAGCTAACGTTATGGATTGTACATATTTATAATTCGAAATTCGTCCCAGCCTTTATACCACAGATACTCTAGGGTCTATAGCATATAACCGCTTTGTCTGATTACAGTTTAATTCATTTTTCACAATTCACCAGCTCTCGCTTTGAAGGATAATCACCGCGCCATTTGTTTCAATGGGAATCGCAACGGTCTATACTTTCAACATAAAGTGTACATATTTATACTTTGAAATTCGTCCCAGCCTTTATACCACAGATACTTTAGGGTCTATAGCATATAACCACGTTTTCTGATTACAGTTTAATGTAACAGTAAGCTGACAACACCGCAACTGCAAATTAACCACACAGAGATAACCATGGCAACCGGTCAAACAAATTTTCTTTCTGCGATCATTCTGCGTGCGCATCCGCCGTGTTGATAAACAAATAATCCCCCTATTGACCGAAGTTAAACCAAGTGAGCGTGCCGTTCACAGAAACCAGAATGAACAAGTTCACAGTAACGTTCATCAGGCAGTAATACAGCACGTTCAGTTCACGTTCGCCCAAAATATGAACGAGTTCATGAACTATCGTTCAATGAACACGTTTAAGCACAACACTGCTTTACACTACCGTCCCCATAGACCATCACTACCATATCTAATCTCTACACTACCGCCCAGTAGACCATCACTACCTGATCTAACCTCTACAGTACTATCCCATAGGCCTTTCACTACCAGATCTAAGCTTTACATTAGCATCCCATAGACCATCAGTACCAGATCTAACCTCTAGACTACCTTCCCCCTAGGTGTCTTATGGGCTTCTCCAAACAAGGACTCAAGATTGTGATGTTGGAAAACCATTTTATTGAAGACATTGGTTGAAAATGATCCATGAGCTGGTGCTCCATGTTGCCATGCAGGATATCTCAATGTGTGTGGTGATGGCTGGTTTTACTGGTGCCTCATCCATTCCCAGAGTCCAATCAGTCTGACTCAAGCCAGTTTAGGCTGCTCAATCCATGCGCACTCCACTCCAACCAGCTGGGTGGAACAAATGAATTTACCTGACCTCTGTCAGCACCAGGTTTTGTCTGTAGGGTGTTGTTTTGTATTCACACATAATAAGCATGTCATCCAATCCAAAATAGGAGGTTGATTTTTGTAGCATGTTTGACAGACAGTGATAGATTCTATGAAGTACCATCAAATGGCAATGAATACTTTGTGATTCATTATGATTTGCCCATTACATTGTATAACAACCACCCCCCATAATTATCTTCTGACTTCGGACACTGTTTTGAAACTGTCATGGTAATAGCAGAAGTCACAAAGAGGTTTATATGACTAAACGCATACCTAAAGTTAATCACTCAGCAAGGGCTGGGATGTCTTTCTTATATTAACTAAAATCAAGGAGGATTTTAAAATCTCAGTGACTTAGGGGTTTATAACTATGCAATATACCTCATTGCTTTTCACAGATTTTTTAGAATAGAGTATTGTATCACAGCAAGGAATTGAATCCAACTCAATGCATTATTTTTTCATAAGGACACAATGATTTAGATCATCACTAGGGTTGTACGTTACTTTAATGTGGTACTCTGCAAGCCATGCCTATTTACAACAGAAAAAAATGTAATGAAACATACAAAAAATGAGGAGTAACTCTGTGGAATTGCGACGAATGTGCAGGCTTGAATTCTGCTACATCTGGTAAAGCGCTATCTCACATTTCACATGCACTTGTTTGGGAACCAGATAGCCTCGGAAACCAGTTGGCTCATAACACCGGCCGATGAAAGTTAAACAAACACAAATTCTACATCTCAACAACAATACATGCCTGCTTAACCAGACGTTTTTCAAGCTTAACAAGTATTGTTTATTGAGAGAGAGAGAGAGAGAGAGCAATAGAGAGAGAGAGAGAGAGAGAGAGTAGTCGAGACGAAGAGAGATGAAGAAATGTATCTTTTGTGAACGACTCATCAACATTCCCTATTTTGTTTGTAGTTGAGTCAATCTTTCAAACTTCCGGCACTAAATAGACGGATGAGTTGGATGAGTTTGAGATATAATCTAGTTGCAGCTTTTTTAAGATAATATAGACGATGCTGTAACAGATACAGTGATAGATATGACATGACACTTATTGACTCATATCTTCTATGGACTACAATGTAATTGTTCTCTTTGGGAGTTATTTATGTAATTTGAATGTCACATGAATCACAGCTAATGGATGTTGCAGATCGGAAATTTAATTTGTAAGTATTACGTGTAAAACACTTGGTTACATCTAATTTGCGATGGAATTGGTTTGTGGTTTTTCATGCCCAATCTCTTCACTCCCTCGTGGCCGCCAGAGTTCTCACGAACTCTGGCAGTACAGAATCCAGAATTCATAGAACCGTAGTTACATACGTAACTTGTTCTAGTTCATTCTTACTGACTGCCAGAGGCAGTGCTTAACACTGGATGACTATTACCAACCTAGTCATGAGGAATCCTGTACCCATCTTTTAGGAAGGGCTTCGTGAAAAATAGCTGCAGCCACTGAGTGGTGAGCCGCTACATTGACCCTGTAAAATCAGGCAAAGGTGCACGCTGAAGCCCAAATCTCACTTAGAGGCACTCCTCGTAGTGCTGCCCAGGAGGTTGAGACACTCCTGGTGGAATGGCCTCTGATGTTAAGAGGCAAAGGCAGTCCTCTTGACTTGTATGCCTCCTCAATTACCTCCACCACCCACTTCGAAAGCCTCTGTTTGGACAGCCCTTGCCCCTTCCTCGGGCCCCCTTAGCAGACAAACAGGCCATCAGATTAGTTCTGCTGAACTAGCTTCCTCCTCCGGTGGATGTGAGTGGCCATAAGCTGCTAGCTCTATGACCTGATTACAGTGGCCCGAAGGCAGCCTCTTTGGAAAAAATATGGGTTAGGCCACAGTGCCACCCCTGTGCCATCTGAGTTCCAGCGTATACACTGTTCACTCACTAACAACGCATGAAGCTCACTCACACACTTGGCTGACGCGATCCCTAGAAGAAAGGCAACCTTTGCCGACAGCCATTTCAGTGGCGCCTGATCTAGGGGCTCAAACGGGGGGAGACGGAGGGCTCAGAGTACCAGAGGTAGGTCCCATGAGGGAACCTTGATAGCCCGGGGGGGGGGGGGTTACTCCGCTGGGTTCCTTTAAGAAATCGGGTCACCAAAGAATGAGACCCCACCGTCTGGCCATCAACCTTAATGTGCCTGAAAGAAATGGCAACCACATAGACCCTTAAGGTGGAAGCGGATAGCTTCCTTTCCAGTAAGGATTGCAAAAAACGCAGTATCATTGGCACTGAAGAACACTCCGGTACCTCTCTCTGAGCCTCACACCACTTCGCAAATATCTTCGTTAACATAAAGTGCCCTGGTTGAGGGAGCTTTTGAGTCTATGATGGTTTGAACTACCTCCTGGTCACATGCCATTATAAGTGGATCAGGCCCCTCAAGGGCCAAACCCATAGCTGCAGGCACTCATATCTGGGGTGCCAGATGTGGCCCCCCAGCTGTGAGAGCAGGTCCCGCCTCTTTGGCAGGCACCATGGATCTCCATCCAGCAGCCTGTACATTACTGGAAACCAAGGTCTCCCTGGCCAGTTTGGGGCAACCAGCAGGAGTATGTGGTTCTCCTTCTGAACTCTGTGTAGAGTTAACCCTATCAGTGGAAATGGCGTGAAGCCATAAAGGAGCTGACGTGGCCATACATGTGCCACGGCATCCTGTCCCATCGGACTCCTCTTTGACAGAGAGAACCAGAGAATGCAATGTGTTGTGGCCTCTGAAGCAAACAGGTCCACCTCTGCTGTGCCATATTTGCTCCATATTGCCTCTACTACCTCTGGGTGGAGTTGCCACTCCCCCGACGGAGGGTTCTGGCGTGAAAGAAAGTCTGCCACTGTGTTCTGTGGCCCTGGAAGGTACATAGCCCTGAGGCTGGAAAAGTAAGGGAGAGCCCATACAAGGAGTTGCTGTGCAACCTGTAATGACTGAGCCGACCTCGTGCCCCCTTGGTGGTTCACATTGAAGACAGCTGACTTGTTGTCGCATCGTACCAGAACATGTCTGCCCCTCAAATATGGCAGGAATTTGCGGAGCGCTAAACAAATAGCATGGTGCTTTGTCTCTGTTGTTGACAAACAAGCAGTTTTTTTAAATTTTCCCCTTAACTATGAACTGTATTGCTTGTACTGTGACTTCAAAAACGAGGAATGTACCGAACCGTGACTTTTGTGTACCGTTACACCCCTAGCACTTATTGTATGTCATGCGTAGTTATAGTACTTGGGTGTGTAGCATCTTATCCTAGCTATCTTTGGTGTATTCAGGGAATGGGTTAACCTAGCGATTGTTAGTGCTTGGCACTTGGTTGTGTAAACATCCTGACTTTACCGACAGCGATATATTGTTTTTCCTTCTTCTGACAAATGTACTTATTGTAAGTTGCTTTGGATAAAAGTGTCTGCTAAATGCCATAAATGAATGTGCAGACGTGTACTCTGCTACATCTGGTTGATCTGGGAAAGTGCGATCACACAGGTCACATGCACGCGTTTGGTAACCAGAAGCTCGGAAACCAAAGAATCAAAGAACTTTTCATGCCATTTATTTTCCATTTCTTTGAATATTCTAAACTGACTGACCTTAGCATTTATCTCAACAGAAGTAGTCTTGGCTGCCTGCTGACAAACTCACCTCAATGTAATTCATGTGGCAGACAATTTCGCATGCAGCAGTGTCTTTGTCATTGTGACAAAGGCTTCACTATCAGTAATATTAATATTAACATTAACTTTACCATTGGTTTTTGCAAGTTAAATTTGGGTTCTAGGTAAATGTAAGACATATTGATTATATAAAAAGTAAATGTTAGGCCTACTTTCTCTGACATAAAGGGAATTACAAAGAATTACCAAGAATTCTATGATACACCCAGGGCGTGAACTCGGGTCGCCCGTACCACCATCATATAATACGATTTGTTTAGTAACTTAGGGGTTAATAACTAAACAGTATTGAATTTTCCCAGGTTTTTTTAAATAGAGTTTTGTATCAGAGCGAGTGATCGAATCCAACTCAATGCATAACTTTTTGCTAGAGAGACATTTATTTAGATCTTTACTAGGGTTGTACACTACTTTATTGTGGTACTTTCACAACAGGAAAAATTAGATGAAACATACAAAAAAAGGGTCATGACCTTGCGGAATTGCGACTTATGTGCAGAAAGTGAACTCTGCTACATCTGGTTGATCTGGGAAAGCGTGATCAAACATGTCACAATCACGCGTTTGGGAACCAGTTAGCTCGGAAACCAGTTGGCTCATAACACCGGCTGATAAACAAACAAAAAATGCATCTCAACAACAATGCATGCCTGCGCAATTAGAAGTTTTTCAAGAATAACAAGTATTGTTTAATGAGAGAGAGAGAGAAATGACTTGTCGTAACCGAACAATCAATGCTTCAACCCTCGTTCCCTTGTGTTAAATTTCCATTGATCGACAATAAAGACATTCTTGCATTACACTAAATACTCACCTAGTGCTGTATTTTATGTTTATCTTGTGTCAACTACTTTAAAATTTCCTTATTTTTTTTGTGGATGAGTCAATCTTTTAAACGACTGGCACAAAATAGACACTTGTTTTTGATGAGTTTGAGATATAATCTGGTTGAAGCTTGTAAGACAATATAGACTATACTGTAACAGATACAAACACAGATACGACATGACGCCAATAAATGACCATTGCAGATCCGAAATTGAATTTGTAAACATTGTTTGTAAAACACTTGGTTACTTAAAGTTTGCGATGGAATTGGTTTGTCGTTTTTCATTCCCAGTCTCTACCCTAATGCCCCATACACCATCACTACCAGATCTAACCTCTACACTACCGTCCCCCTAGACCATCACTACCAGATCTAACCTCTACACAGCCGTCCCCATAGACCATCCCTACCAGATCTAACCTCTACACTACCGTCCCCCTAGAGTCTAGGGGGACGGTAGTGTAGAGGTTAGATCTGGTAGGGATGGACTAGGGCCTAGACCATCCCTACCAGATCTAACCTCTACACTACCGCCTCCCTAGACCAGGGATGGGCAACAGGCGGCCCGTGGGCCGCATGCGGACCGCAATCAGTGCGGCCCGCAGAAATTTTACATTTATTTTAAATTTAATTTATGTTCATTATAGTTTCATGAAGTCTCTGTGGAGAAGAGGGATCCGGTCAGGTTAAGTAGCAACCGCCTTGCTATTCATACTTATCACACATTATTAAAATTTCCATCATCTGTGAAAATTTACAAAAGTTACAAAATCTTCGAGGTTTGAGAAGACCAAAAAGTATACTTTCCTAGAGACCTTGCCGAATTTCTCTCTTTGAGGAAACCATGATAACTCTAATTAAATGCATTCTAATTGCTAAGTTGGCTTGGAAATGGAATGCAGAAGTTACAAGATGTCATGGTTTCCAAAAGTTTCCAGAAGGAAAGAAAGTTTTCATACCCACCTGTAACAAAGACAATGCTACGTTGTTACAGCCATCCTTTACCTTAAGTTAAATATGTGTGTATTAATTGTTGATAATGTTTATTTGTAACGTTAAATGTTAATTGAGTGATTAGACGGCTGGGGGCGTGTTTTGTGCCATCTGCAAAGTCACTGGAGAATGGCAGCCAGTGTCAGTCTGGTAAAGTCACAACCTAGTGCAGACACTGGAAATATATAATTTTGACCACTCTATTTTAAATGTTTGTTTTCTAGCACCTTAAGCCTTTTGTTTAGTTAAGAGTTTATTTGTTATTTTGAAACCCTTTTTACTCATTTTTGGAAGCCCTTTGTTTGAAAATAAATACTTTTTGGATGGAAGAAAACTATGTTTTGGAGTGCGTATATCAAACACCACAGTTAATGCCCCAGAGGCGTCACTCGCTTGGATGCCGTGACACGCCACCTAGGTTGCTGCCACATTCCACCTAGGTGTCTTTACTGGGCTCCTCCAGACTGTACACAGGATGGTGCATTTAGGGTGTTTTGGTATTCATACTTAGAATTGGCATGTAGCCCAATCAAGAAGAGGAAGTGGCTGTTTGTAGCGTGTTTGTGTGACAGACAATGAGAGATGCCGTGCAGTACCATCAATCATATCATTTGCTCTCTACAACTGAATAAAAACAACACCCTATAATTATCTACTGACTTCAGATACAGTTTTGAAACTAACATGGTCATGGTGGAAATAACTAGCAGGATTATATGATTTACCGCATATCTAAAGTTAATCACTCCGCAAATGCCACGATGTCTTCATTAAATATATGCACACTTATAGGCACTTGATAAAATCAAACCACTTTGGAATAAATAACTATATAGTATATGTCTCATTGCTTTCAGTTTTTTCCAACCTATGCATCGTTTGTTTCGAACCATTGAAAAAAATAAATAACGCTGTGTACGTTTACATTGTTTACTCCATTTAGGCTTTTGAACTCTGTTCAAATCTTTTCACTTGATTTAAGCCTTTCAACATTTCTTTACGTTTTAATGTGGCTTTATTAAAACATATTTTAAACCCTTGCTTTGCATTAAAGCACAAATTTTCCACAGGAAATGCATTTTCTACTTAGATATGTTTGTGATTCATTGCTTTCACCTTTTACCATTATTGTTTTATAGGGACAAACATTAACACATTTCTCCTACAGGGGATTGATAAAGTTCAGCATTGGCCTACTGAATGCCACAGATTTATTTTAAGTATTGGACTGAATGTCACATAAATATATAATTATGTTTTTGCACGTTTGCAACGTTTAAAAGTTCAGGGGAAAGTATATGCCTCTACTGGTGTTGCTTAAGCCAATAGCCTTTTGAGGCAGGCTTGTTTCTGAATATTAGTGTTAAGGGGCCAATAATGCTTACTATCATACATTAGTCACCAAGTCTGTGGACACATTTGTATGCAGTCACATGTTAATATACCCCCCCGTCGACAAAATCTCACTCTGAACTCAGTTCAAAACTTGAGAGCCCTGTATATGGCTAACACCAGAGTTACGGCTAGCACCAGATCTATGGCTAGCCCCAGATCAATGGCTAAAGCAAGATCCATGGCTAGCATCTGCATGTTTTGTTGGATTTGTTTAGGTCCACTTAGCCTCAATATTGAAGGTTGAGCTAATGTGACTCTAACTCCTGGGTAATCAAGTGGTGTCCCTTGATTTTGCGTCTTGACATGAATATCAATGCGTATGAATGCTTATGAACTTGGCGGTGTGCTGCCAACGTAGCTGCACCGTTACTGAGCTTCACTCCATTCACGCCCACGCCTTCCCCGCCGTTCCCTCCCCACCCAAATGTTTTTCCGTTCAAAGACGGGAATCCTGGCTTCACCTCACTTCCCCTCTCTCGCCATCCTCCCCCATCCTCCCTTTCCTCCGTCTAAAATCGGTCTCTCCATCACGGAAATGGTGGGTAAAGAGGGCTTCCACACGGGAGCTGAATGGTCTGAATGAGACGGGAGCGGCGTACGGTGGGCTTATCTGAATAGGTGACAGGAGGTGTGCTGCTGTGGGCGGGGGGGGTGTTCCCGTGGGACGCTCCCTTACTGCTGGAGCCGGGGCTTACTAAGCGCTCTAATTGCGTGACTCACACTATGGCAGAAATAAATAAATATAAAAAACGACAGGGGAGCAAAGGCTCCTCTAAGGAGGTGTAGGAGGTGGAAGTGCAAAGTTCCCACTCAGCCCAAACTCAATGATTACCACTCTGCATGCTCGGGGAGAGACTGTCTTCATAAAGTTGAATCAGGAGTAACTTTTCCTTTTCTCCTTTTTGTTTTCTGTTCCATTGACGTCCTTCTTCATGATGGATGAAGTGCCCGGCTCTGGCTGGCTCTGGGGAACGCTGCTTTATCCGTCTCTCAGCTCTCTGTCCTCGCCATCCCCGCCGAGTCCAGACACCAGGGCTCTTCCTCTCGCACACAAAACTTTACGTCTGTTTTGAATTTGTCTGCCTTTACTTACTTTGACTTGAGTTCATCGTCACACATCATGCACACACGCATGCACAAACACACACACGCACACACACACACACACACACACACACACACACACACACACACACACACACACACACACACACACACACACACACACACAATGAAGCTGTGTTCAATGGTATGTTTTGATATGTTTTTCCTTTCCTATGCATTTTACCTCATCTTCTTGATCGCTCTCTCTCTCTCTCTCACTGATCACTCTCTCTCTCCCTCTCTCTCTCTGATCACTCTCTCTCTGTTCTGCAGCCTCCATTTATTTAGTACTGTCAAACACATATTGGCTCTCTCGAGGCTGGGAGGCAATATGGTCCTGCTTCATATTGTGTGTTTGTGTGTGTGTGTGTTTGTGTGCGTGCACCTACAAGTGTGTTTATGATCACATTCTGGTGAAATGGTTTGTTCCCTTTTGTTTCTTTATGATGGACGGTGAATGGCTGCAAAATGAGATGCCTACGTCAAGGCCACCATCAAGAGAAATAAAGACTGTCTGGGTCAAAAGGAAAATTTGCCTTTTGACTTCAATTGCAGGCGGGAAGACACATGAAAATGAGACTTTGTGTTGCTTTGATCATCGTACTGTTGCACTATGCAGGTGAATCGATGATGAGACAGGTTTGAGTGACAGGAGGAAGGGGCTGCACATGCACCAGGTGGCTTACTTTCTGTTTCCTGTCACTCCGTTAATACTTTTAAATCAACATTCAACCACATTGCACATCGTCCAGTGTAAAGTTAAACCGGATCATTAGGTTGGACTTCACCATGTATTGCTCTTTCATGATTACTGAAAGAGATTAGTTTTAGCACGGCCCTAATTGTCTAATAATATTTGTGGTTGGAGAGTTAATGGCAACCCACTCCAACGCAGAATGTTTCACTGGAAATAAGCGGAGTGGTCAATTTCTATTGGCCGCTAGTTCTCTAACGCATTGTCACTGTTATGCCAAGGAGGCTACCATGAACCACATGGCAACCACCCAAGCAGATGATGGCTAATTGGGGGATTTGTATTCTATTACCATTGTTTATCTTTTGTGTCTCATACTCTTCTTGATGATTTTAATCCTCTTCGTCACACCACATCATTTTGACAGGTTTAACAGAGACGCCGTGTATCTTACAAAAAACCCACATCCGCATGTGTGCAAACTCCTGCACACGCCTGCATCCTTACACACACTTCGCCCTCATACCTCACACAGCAGCTTACCCGACATTAAGCCTGTAATTATCTAGTTACGGCGAGCCGCGGCGTTCTGACAGTTCTAATCCGCCTGTGTGTAATTATTTCTCCCGCTCTCTCCTCCCCACCTCAGAGCCAAGAAGAAGGCCAAGCCGCTGAACCTCAAGATCTCCAGCGGCGTGGGCAGCTGTGAGAACCTGCCGTCACAGCGCTCGCCCCTGCACAGCGACCGCTCCCTGCGCTCCTTCTTCTTCCCCTCCTTCATCCCCTCAACACCCCCCGTCCACGCCGCCGAAACGCCCTCCGGTAGTGAGTACCCCACTGCTTTGTCTCCGTCTCAACCCCGCCGACACACCCCTGACTCACACCCACACTTGATTTATCCTCACTTTTTTAATACTCACAACTTCCTCCTCCTACTCTTCCTCCCCCTCCTTCTTCTCTTCATCCTGCTCTTCTTCGTCGTCCTCTTCTTCCTTCTCTTCCTCCTCTTCCTCCACCTCCTACTCTTAGTCCTCTGACTTAGTAGAATAAAAAAAATGAAAAAAATCCCCCTGCCGGCCGTGGTGGAACATAAACGTTTGATGAATGAAACGACCTGAGCGATCCTCAACGACCTCAGGTTGCGTGTCACTGCATGCCATTTCCAGCCATAGTTGGCTCATTATGGACACTTGGCTCCAAACACAGGAAGCCATTAGTTTGTAGGAGATAGAGAGAGAGAGGGAGAGAGAGAGAGAGAGAGAGAGAGAGAGAGAGGGAGAGAGAGCGGTGAAGTGAGCGATGGGGAGGAAGAGGGGAATGACTGCAGAATGTTGGCTTAGTGAAGGGAGAGAAGAATGGTTGCCCCTCAGCATTTTCCTGTTGTCCATAGACCTTTAAGTAAAAAGTCATTAGTGTTTAACACTACAGAGCATGGGGATTGGGCTGAGTGTTGGGCTGAGATTGGAAGGAATGTAGGCTGGGTATGTTTATTTATAAAGCACCATTCAAACACATGGCGAATATAAACAAATATAAATCAATGGTGCAGTCTGTAATATTGAAGCTGAAGTTTAGTTGCCCTGAAATAGGCTGTAGTGTGCCAGTAGGACCTTCCCAATTGATGCCATCATCTACAAACGCACCGAGAAGCCATTTTTGTCGAGTGATGAGTTTCTTTATAGATTTATACATATTATCTAGTTATTTAGTCTGTATAACAATACATCATATCTTACAAATTGGATAGAGATTATGATTGTTAATTGTTCTGCGTTGTGGTTACGGTAAGTCAAAAATGTGACCTCTCTAGAGCCGTCGGTCTGTTCTGGGCTACTGTATAAACATAGTGCAATATGGTTTGCTCCATGTTAAGAGGACCCACTCCCTATGTAGGGATCACTGTAAGGTAATGAAAACACATCCTTATGTTCGTGGGATTATTCACAAATTTAAACATACTAATGAACATTATAAACAATTTTTGCCGTGTCCATTCCACTAGAGGCCACTTAATACTTAAATCATACTTAAAATATAGTAAAAAAATTAGAAATGTAAAATAAAGGTATAGGTTATGTTGATGGTATTACATATATTGATCAAAAGCTGAGGAAAAAAAGCTGATTTAATAGAATAAAGTGTTCACCACCACCAGATGCTTCACCATACTTGACTCGAAGCCTGGGAATTGCCAGCCGGCCCCTGATAACCTGAGAGATCTACTGGGCTCATAACGCACAAGCAGATTAGAGATGTATTTTGATCCTATGCCATTTAGTGGTTGTAAACTATTAGTGCTGCAAACAGGAAGACAGTACAGTGATTATGGCACTGTGTAATGTGGTCCGCTTTGTTTTGGTTATTTAAAACTTTAGTGTGTCTTCATGGTTGTGCAGACTTGATTAACACACACGTTAACACAATAAAAGGTAGAGAATTTGAAGTTTGGAAGTTAAAGACTTTGTTATCAATTGCAAAGAGGTAATAAAAAAAACTGAATTGGTTTGCAAAAGAACACCTGTTCTGAAATCCGTCCTCATGTCATATACCCAAAGTCTGTGAATTTATCCTACCTGCACTGACCAACACCCTATGCCTCTGGCCTAGACACTGGATACCTCATTGAATTGAACTAGGGACAGGTAGCTGAACACATTTAATTAAAGTGCTCTTTCCCTCTTTATTGGGGGTTTAACATCAACCTAAAACTAGCTGTCTTGAGAACATCCATTTCAGAGAGCTATCAGAAGGTATCATTTGTTCCATCTGGTATGCTTTGTCAACACCTATTTGGCCTATAGCATGCAGGCAAGATAAGGATTATATATTTCCTTTAAATGTTATCGTAAATTTCTCCCATAACTACAGCGATGAAGCTGTTCAATCAAAACGTCCTTGGCCTCCCAGCCTTAAACCATGGGCGGTGTTTTTGACGAAGGGAACATTGACTACGGGATACCCTATTACTACGTCATCCAATGTAGGATATTGGGCTCGAGCCAGATAATCGGAAACAAAAAAACCTGTAGCATATATATCTATCGGTTGTAGAAAGGCACAGTCTCGGTTACACTTGGAATTTCACTTTCAATTTCACATGTATCGGATTATTGAAACTGCCAGATATATTTAAAATGTTTCCTTGTAAAAAGCTGTTGATTGCAAAAGGAGAGGCGTCTTTCTTGTTAAGCTTGTTCGTACATTTGCATGCAACTAATGAGCTTACGAGAGAACTGCGGACATGTCCGTCTAAAGTTAATTTTATGATTAAATTATTATTTAATGTCTTGCATGCAAATGTGTATGCAATAAAACTCTTTTCAATAAGAAACAAACGTAACTTTGGTGCTGAAATGACTGCTTTCTCACACATTACATTATTTTGTGCTGTTGTGTTTTATTAATTCTCATTCTCATGTCTTTGATATAAATGTAATTTGTAATTAAGTGTAATTAAGTGTACATGTGTTTCTGTGTACATGTCTGTTTGTGGGCACTGAAGACATGCTGCTTGTGGTGGTTTTTTCAGGAAGGCACGGGCGACTGAAAAGTGAATGCATTCGACTCCCTTTATAATTGCTGTGATTTACGTTACAAAATCGTATTTAAGTAGGAATAAACGAAATCGTTTTGAGTAGTTCATAGTGTCTCTGTCTAGTGGCTGATTATAGAGAAGTTAATGTTGGAAATGCACTGGGAGGTCATGTAGTGGTTTGGAAGTGTAGATGGAGAGTTGGATATACTTTATTTAGCAAGCCAAGATACCTGCCGGTTTCAGTCAATGTTGTTTACAAGAAGTTAAAAGGCCAAGTGGGTCAGCAGCTCGCTAGCTTTGGCACACTTTAAAATAGCTTGTTTTAGGGATATCCCCGACTAAGCGTTGTGTCTGTCAGCTGAAAGCAATCCATCCTCTAGAAAGTCAACAATAGTTATGCTTTTTTTTTCTTCCTACATTTAATTGTTGTATTTATTAGGGATGCAATACAAACAAAATACTATAATCAAATGTGTCTACACGGGTTGTGTTTTTACCGTCTTTGGAGCAGGGTCAGTTTTTATGTTTCTTGGCCGTTTTCCATAAAGATGGCGGAAAGAATGATGAACACAACAGCAAACTATTTAATTGCGTTTGATTTTGATTGGAATGAAATGGGGGATGTGTGCGGTGTGCTTTTTGTGGTGTGTGTGTTTGTGTTTGTGGTGCATGTGTGTTTGTGGTGTGTGGGTTTTGTGCGTGTGTGGTGTGTATCGATGTATGTGTTTGTGTGTGTGGGGGACATGTATATCTGTTTGTGTCTTATCAAATACGAGGCAAAAAAAGGTTCCTCAGCGTTCAGCTGTTGTCATAGAAACTGTACCAGCAACAGGGTTGTCTTGTTCGGAGAACTTCTCACTCTCCATCTCGCAACCAACTGTTTACTTTGACCTTATATCAGTGCTCACACGTACCTAAACGCAAGCATACGTTTGGTCTGTTGTCGTAAGCAGAGTTATTGTCGATGGCAGAAGGCGTCTTTACATAGACACATGTAGAATCTCTCATTTCGACAAGGAGCGTGCATGTAGGTTGGTTATGGCATGTATTTACGTGTGTATGCATTTATGAAATTGAAGTACAGGCATCTCATTGCACAGCCATTGCAGTGCTGTTATTCCACGAATAAACCATAACGTCAGACAGGCAAACACTCAAACACAGACACACAAACAAACAAAGACATACACACTTGAACACACACATACATACAGGCACACACACATAGAGGCACACACACACACACACACACACACACATACACACACATGCACACCCACGCAGGCAGTCCACAGAGGGAGGGATGGCTCCTTGTTAATTACGTCCAATCAGAGAAGACTGAGGGGGGGGCACCGCTTTCTGGCGCCGAGGTTACAATGACTTCAAAGGCTCATCTGTCTCACACACACAACCACACACACAAACGCACGCACACACACACACACACAACCACACACAAACACGCATGCACTAAAACATGCACACACACACACACAACCTCACACAAACACGCATGCACACACACACACACACACGCATGCACTAAAGCATGCACACACACACACACACACACAAACAGATATGCACTAAAACATGCACACATACACAAACATGCATGCACACACACACACACACAAACACAGACAAACACATGCAGTAACACAAACACGTAGATGAAATAACACAGACATACACCCTCACACACAAACACACACACACCCATGTATACACACGCATGCACACACACACACATACACACGCACACACACACACACACACACACACACCCCCACCATGCACATCAGCCACACAGATACCCAGTGTTGGGAAAGTTCACTTTCTACGTGAACTAGTTCAAAGTTCAGTTCACAAATTTTAAAATGAACTAGTTCAGTTAAACATTCATAATTTAAAAATTTGAACTAAATTCATAGTTCCAAAAAATGATCTAGTTCATAGTTCTTTTTTTCAATATGTTGCTGTGAGCTATTCGTTTTTTCCGGCATTTTGAACATTGAGCCCCCGTTGAGGTTTGTCTAGGATGAAATAGAGTGGTTGAATCAAGTATCGTAGCTTAATACAGTTTCTATCGTGTTTTATTGCACATTTAGCGCATTTTGTAAATCCCATTGATTTCTGTTGGAAGACTCAATGCTCGTTGGCCGGAAACGGAAAGGGGGGGTGTTCACGTTTGATTGTAGTCTTTTCTCTCGGTTCTAGCGCTACTGATGAGATGGAGAACCGAGCGAAAAGACTACAATCAAACGTAAACAGCCCCCCTTTCCATTTCCGGCCAAAAAGCAATGATTCTATGAGGTATTCTAGTCCGCTGAGCTATGAGCCAGAGAGCTAACGTTATGGATTGTACATATTTATTATTCGAAATTCGTCTCAGCCTTTATACCACAGATACGCTAGGGTCTATAGCATATAACCGTGTTGTCTGATTACAGTTTAATTCATTTTCCAAAATTTAACAGCTCTTAGTTTTGAAGAATAATCACCGCGCCATTCGTTTCAATGGGAATCGCGCCGGTCTGTACTTTCAAAATAAAGTGTACATATTTATAATTTGAAATTCGTCCCAGCCTTCATACGACAGATACTATAGGGTCTATAGCATATAACCGCGTTTTCTGATTACAGTTTAATGTAACAGTAAGCTGGCAACACCGCAACTGCAAATTAACCTCTCAGGGATTACCATGGCAACCGGTCAAACAACACGGCGATCTGCGTGCGCATCCGCCGTGTTGATAAACAAATAACCCCCATATTGAACGAAGTTAAACCAAGTGAGCGTGCCGTTCACAGACACCAGAATGAACGAGTTCACAGTAACGTTCATCAGGCAGTAATACAGTACGTTCAGTTCACGTTCGCCCAAAATATGAACGAGTTCACGAAC
The DNA here is from genome assembly GCF_949987615.1 of Pollachius pollachius. NCBI lineage: Eukaryota > Metazoa > Chordata > Actinopteri > Gadiformes > Gadidae > Pollachius > Pollachius pollachius. The sequence goes on along the minus strand of NC_136934.1, from coordinate 17,323,493 downwards.
TGTCGTTCAATGAACGCGTTCAGGCACAACACTGCAGATACCCACACAAGTAAATTTCAATTCAACCTTCTCCTCAACCAATTGCTTAGTCAATGGGGGGAAATTCAGAATGTCATCTAAATGGGCCAGAGTGCACTGTGAGCACTATGCTCTACCTGGGAGTTAAATATCATGTCAGTTCCGTGTGGAGGAAGTCAGTGGCTTTCAGATTTACTTTTGGTCTTAGTCTGACTCGGTTACGGCAGAGCTTCGATGTAAAACGGGTTGCACACCAGAGCAGCCACGGAGCGCCGCGGTGGGGGGAGTTTTGAGGTCTTGTTCTGTGTTCAATATAATGGGTTAGAAATTTGATAGATGGTGCTGTGATGAGTGCCAAGGTGCCAATTCTGATTTGCTAACACTCAAAGCCTATCAAGTTAGAACACCATGTTGACAGAGCTTGCAGACAACAAAAAATTACTAATGCCTGATGTTTAAGAGAATATGCCTATACTTCTTTTGGTCTTTTTGAACAAATTGCTGGCACACCAATGACTTCTTTAACTTGGTGTCAATTCGTTTGGAGCAGAGTAACTGTTCAGTAAGTTAGAACTGGCAGTCTCCATTAGGTTGGGCGAGTTCAAAGTTATTTTTATTCATCATCTTCTTACTTCTATCACAATAAAGCCTATCACCCAAAAATAAAATACATCAGTCTGCACAAAGATCCAATCCCTGAGTCAGGGATTAAGAATATATTTTTCTCCCTATGAAAGTAACACCAGTCACTGTTCAACCAATGCCTAATTAGTCGACAAGAACATACCGACTAACCATCAACGATCAACCAACCATAGTGTTATCTATAACCCTAAGGGGCCTATTTTAACGGTCTGAATCGCAAGTGAGAAGCGCCAAGTGCAAGTAGATTTGTGGGCGGTTCTATGGCGATGTTGCTATTTTATCTGCACATAAATGACTCTTGCGCCCGGGGCAAATCTAAAAAGGGTTGGTCTGAAGTAGCCTAATCACCCGTAGGTGTGGTTTTTGGCGTAACGTGCAATAAAACAATGAGAGTGCCATCTCCCATCCCCTTTAAGAGCCATGAGCGCATTTGAATCTGACGAGTTGATATTTTGACAGTGCGTTTGCAGTCTCCGATGAGACAGATGCATGACCACATGAATTTCAAACTGCAAATGGCCCAGTTTATGGCCAAAAAATATGGCCTAATTCACACATGGAATAGCGTTTTCTTCCACATCTTTAGAAACACTGAGTCCTCAAATAAATTTTGGCAAAGAAAACTTAACACACATATGATATGCGGTAACTGTGGTTCTATTTAATGATACACAATACATTAACAAACATTGTTACCAGTAATGTATGCATTATCGTTAATATACATTGCCATGGACTGTATTATGCGTTACACATACACACACGTGCGCCCGCATTCAATCATTCTTTTTAACACAGTCGCGGTAAAATAATGTTTTCTCACGATCAAATACTCATCCTAAAAATTATGGGCTTGTACACGATGTCTGTATCAAGAAGATATTTGTTTGCTGTACGGTGTTTGCAGATGCATTGATTTAAAAGTACAACTTATGACCGCTGTATCAGCTGTTCTTTCCCAAATAATTTACCAAGAATGTGTGGCTAGGTAGATGAGAGAAGCAAGTGTATGCGCGAGGTGCACAAGCAACATTATGCATGCGCCCTTAAAATAGCGTCTGAACAACGCGCCACTGACTTTAAACCAGGTATTTCCTGGTTTGTGGCGCAATTGTTTTCTGAAACTGCAAAATAGCACCAGGGAACGTTTGCGGCAGAACACGCCTCCTCCTATCGCCGAACCGCCCCTTGGGGCGCAAGATCATTCCCTAATTTACAGGCGCGTGGCGGTGGAGGGAAAAGAATGCTCTGCGCCAGTTGCAAACTAGCAATGACACATGCGTCAGTGTAGAAAGTCAATTGCGCCGGATGCAAGATAGGGCCCTAAATGTGCAGGCTAGAGAGTTATGTCTGATGTTGAAGCTGTGTAGCTTTGTGAACGGCAATTACAAATCTGAATGGTTGCTGTTCACGCCAAAACAATCCTTCTGAGATATATCTCCTTACAAAACGTGTTCTACCCTTCCTTTCTCCTCCTTTCACACACACACACACACACACACACCCACCCCACCCACCCACCCACCCACCCACACACACACACACCCACCCACCCACACACACACTAATACTGGTATACCTGCACAACAAATTACATAGGTACGTTACTGTAAATGTAATTATAAAGCCCCATTCAAACACATAGGTTACACAGCCTCAGTAAAATGCCGGCGGCCCAATGGATAACTTACATTCCTGGCATCTGCGTTGACAGTACCAATCAGCTGCCTGTTGCCTCTGAGGCTGACAAGAAGCAGATGATGTCACTTCCCCCTTCCTATTGGGTTATTGTACTGATTGGCTGTAATTGAGCGATGCATTGGGCTCCAGCGAGCATACACTTGGCCCCTGGAGGGAGGATGGAAGAAGAGAGAGGCTGGGTGGTGTTGGTGGAGGTAGTGGAGATGGTGGTGTTAATGGAGGAGGCAGTGATGGAGGAATATGTGGTGGTGGAGGTGGGGCTATTGGAGGTGGTGGTGGAGGTGGAGGTGGTAGTATTGGATGTGGGGGTATTGGAGGTGGTGGTGGTGGTGGTGGAGGTGGTAGTATTGGATGTGGTGGTGGAGGTGGGGGTATTGGAGGTGGTGGTGGTGGTGGTGGAGGTGGGGGTATTGGAGGTGGTGGTGGAGGTGGGGGTATTGGAGGTGGTGGTGGTGGTGGTGGTGGAGGTGGGGGTATTGGAGGTGGTGGTGGAGGTGGGGGTATTGGAGGTGGTGGTGGTGGTGGTGGTGGAGGTGGGGGTATTGGAGGTGGTGGTGGTGGTGGAGGTGGGGGTATTGGAGGTGGTGGTGGTGGTGGTGGAGGTGGAGGTGGTAGTATTGGATGTGGTGGTGGAGGTGGTGATGGTAAAGAAGGTGGTGGTGATGGAGGTAGAGGTGGAGCTGGTGGTTTTGCTGGTGTAGACGTTGATCTGAATCGACTGCATGCACTGGAAAGCAAATCAAAAAATGGACATGAAATTTGTTGAGCAGGAATGTGAACGTTTTCTCTAAATCACACACTCTATAACCCAGATTCTGTTCCATTTTTTTGATCACAGTTGTTTTGATTTTCATAAAACCTATAAATTGCCTTTCAAAATTAAAATAGTTAATAGTTCAAAGTGACTGATGAAGCATGAAACCGTAAGCCTGTGGAACCTACTGGAACGAATGGATTGTCTACTTTGCAGAAAGAACATTTATTGGTCCTTGTACACGCGGAGGACTCTTACACAGCAAGGAAGGGGATTTTTTTGTAATGTCAAATGTGGAAACTAATCCCTCCAAAATCTCATTGTTTAGTAATGGAATCAAATAACTTCATGCAGGCACATGACACATCGCCAGCACATGTGCCATGTTTTCCTGGTGAAATTAAGATGTTGCTTATCAATAAATACTCGCAGCATACAGAGATGTTTTTATTACAGAGCTCAGGTGTCAGTAACCTTTGCCAACCATTTCTCTTAAATCTCTCTTTAATCCCCCCAAAAAGCGCTCACAGAGCTTTTTCTCTTGTTACAAGCCTGAAGTCAAAAAAGCAATTCAGAAGATGAAATGCATTGGACAGGGATGGAGACAGCCCCTCTTGTAACCATCTCTGTGAATCAGGTTATGTCTGTGGACCTATATGTGTGTTTATTATTATAGCTATGTGGTTTGTAATGTCTTGTAGTCCCTATTGTTGACAAATGCGAACTAACCGCTCACAAGCAGAACAGAATAGGTCTTGTACATATTAATTTCGATGTTGCAAATTAAACCGATTCGATTGATTGATGACTGACAACTCAGATTGGCAACATTATATCAGTTTCACTGATATATTTCAAATATTTTTCTCCCCCCGGTATAATTTTTTAGGTGGGACAAATGCGCCTGTCTCCAATATTGGAGGGGACACGTCCCCTCCGTCCCCCCCGGTTCCTACGCCCTTGAGTTCCACACAAACATAAAAAATAAATAAAGTATTCCACAACCATTTTGTCATGAAAGGAGGCAACAATCTAGCAGCGAAGGCTAATTATTCCAGCCAATCCCTCCCCTTCTGGCTACTCTCTTCGGTCGGCTCATTAGGGTTTGGGTGAATCGCCCAGCGCTTCACCATGGCTGTGTTCAACATCCCAATCATGCCAATCTATGTCCACAATAGCCTCCGGCCGCCCCCATAGGCAGGGCTGTGTAGGCAGGACGCTATCAGCCCGACTGACGAGGCAACGGCTGCGTAATGTGTCGGCTGCCCGCTCTAATGGAGCGAGTGGACGCAAAAACCCTTTGAAGTGTGACTCCCTTTACAATGGTGTGCCCACAGCCCTTCTCCTTCTCCTCCTCCTCCTCCTCCACACAAAAAAACACGAACAAACACTCACACACAAACACAGTCACAAACACTGGAATACCTGCAGAACTAATTTGTCGTTCCACCAGCTGTTTGAATCAGAGCTGTGAGCTCCTCTGGACTGATTAGTTAGCGAGGCCAGGAGAGCGTGACATTTGCTAGGTAGTGAGTATTAGGCCCCGTCCACACGAAGCCGATTATTTGGTGAAACCGCATAAGTCTTGTGCGTTTCGGCCGACCGTCCAGACGGAGCCGGCGAATCCGGTACCCGAAACCGCACATTTCTGAAACCACCCTCGGAGGTGGTTTCATATCTATCCGGACCTATGTGGTTTCGTGTTACGATTTGTGTGGACGCCTAAAACGCAAACGATGACGTCATTAGCCCCCCACCAGCTGGGGGACGTCTGAGTTGCGTTGAATTTTTTATTTATTATTTTATTTGTATTCTTTTGGTAGCTTTAAATAAAGCTCCTTGATAAATGTAATTACTAACTGTACATGAAAAAGTATTTCTGCTCAATTTAAAAGGTTGAATCTCGTCGTGACTGAATGTTTGTATACAGCGCGCAGGCTGTATGCGCGCAGGCTTGATGCGCTCCACTTTTTTCGCCCGTTTCGGCTCCGTGTGGACGGGGCCCTAGAAGGGAGAAGCATGGGATGGTTGCAGAAGCCTTTTATAGCACAGCATCCATGTCTGTTGTTGTTGTCGTTGCAGTATATAACAGGTCATTAGGCGTGCATTTTATGTAAAGAAGTTTCTAATTCATGCAATGTATTGGAACATGGGCAGCCCCATGTGTTTGGAAGTTATTTTTGTCTTTATCTCCCATTCCTCCAACCGACCATCCCGTCAGCAAGCCATCCATTAACCTATCCATCCATACATTCAACCGCCGACCCAGTCACCTTATCACCCATGTAATCATTCACCCCTCCATCCAATCACCCACCCACCCCTGAAATGTTCAGAAATCGAATGGTTTCGTACGATATAGTTTTGAAGTTTCATCAACAAAATAAATAAAACATCCTTTGGTATTTCAATTTTCTATGTATTATTCTAAACGTAAACAACCTGGATAGCTTGGTTGGCTCCAGCAGCATCTGGAAGAATAAACAAAGCACTTCATCATATCAAATATATAGTCATTTAAACACAATTTCAACAAAGGAATGCTTCAGCGGCATATGGCAAAATAAAATCACAGCAGTGACTTAAACAAAATAGTTCCACTTTCAAAGATTACATGTAACATGTAATCAAAGTGTGACTTGGCTGCTTATCCCCTGGTATGCTATAAAGAGCAGTTAAGGTAAGTCTGTAGCTCTAGACGCCCAACTGTCTGTAGTTAGCGCAAGAGAAGCCTTGTCTGACAACTTGTATTTATTGTTGCGTAAGGTACGTATTACTGTCCAGGCAAAATGTGTGCAGGAAGTAACCCGCCAAGGGTACTCATTCATTCATCATGAGCATGTCTCTCAACCCTGGGGTCCTCTCTCTCCCCAGACACGCTCTCAGTGCCTCGCTGGTCTCCGCAGATTCCCAGGAGAGACTTTGGAAACTCAATAAAACACAGGTGGGTGATGTTAAACATGACGTCATCCCAACAGCACAGCCATCCAGATTGTCACTTTCTGTTTAGAGACCTACGACTGATGCTCACAATATCATGTTGAGACTTGTTTTACTGAAGTTGGGCTACATTTTTCTTTCTCTTTGCATACTTCAAATGCAGTGCATTTCTGTGCTTTGATTATAGATTCATGGCTATCACTGTTTGGTGCAGTGTATGACCGTAAACACCATAACGTATGCTACTACAAATAACACACACAGGGGCAGAATCGAATCAGTGTGTCAGCACCATTGTGATTAGAAGAGGGACCTGATAACATTTTCTGACCTCTGTCTAACCATATTGGTCACCTTGATCAACAGTTGTTCCAATGCTTCAGTTATGCACAACATACTTTATGAATTGTTAAATGTCTTTCTGAAATGTCACAAACATGATGTCAATGACGATTACCTTTTGCCGAAGGCAATGTTTACAACCTAATGGTGCAGTTCTGTTGTCCTTGGCCACAGGTTTTCCACCAAGTACTGGATGTCACAGACATGTATTGTTTGTGGGAAGGGAATGCTGTTTGGACTCAAATGTAAAAACTGCAAGTACGTTTTAAAGCCACCCTATAATAATCCACTTTGTCTGTGTTGTTAATGTTTTTTGTTTGTGCCTTACATTGTCTGAAATTCCACACTTAACGAGTGTCGTAATATATGATTTCAACAAATAAGCGAGTCATTAATAATAATAATAATGAGTCAAAAATAAATATAAAATAAAGTCTGTTTTTTTAAAAGATCTTCTGATAGGAAACAAAAGCATTGAATTTGTCAGGCCAATGGAATGTTGGCTCCATTACATATGCTTGACAAATTCAAAGCTTTGTTGGATGTAGGATGTTGGATCCATTCCATTCGGCGGTTTGTGGGGTAGAGTAATTAACGTGTAAACACAACATCATAATCTGTCCAGGTTGAAGTGCCACAACAAATGCACCAAAGAAGCCCCACCTTGTCACCTGCTGATCATTCAGAGGGGCGGCCCTGACTCGCTCAAAGGTAATGCTCAAGGTAACGATGCGTTCTTGTGTTCCAAACTATCTAGTTCCACATTAAATGAGATGGGCAGTTTAATCCAAAATGGTTGTATTTTTGATGGAAGCAATTTAGAGGGGGATGAAACATCTAAATGCATGGCGGCTCTGTGCAGGAATCAGCGACAACTGTAGTTTGGCAACCTGGATGTGGTTTGACTTGGTTTGAGAGAATAATTTACCAATATACTGAACCACTTTTTAATGAAGCTGTAAAAAGTTATAATCAATTAAATGAATCCAGTCAATGAGGTATTGTTGTAAATGTGACAGTGCTAGCAGGAAAATCCTCAGTTGATCAGATTTGACATTAATTCTCTCCTTTTCTTTCTCGTCCTGCTTTAATTTTCCGGAAAATTTAGATCACCAAGGGACATCTCAAGGTAATAGAAACAGCTCTCTAATTAAAGATTTCACTCATAAAGAAAGAGCGATCGTCTCTTAACGACGTGTGTTTTTCCTCGTAAAAAATGGGTGTCGTGCAAGCAGGAACAGTTTGTTCAATTCATCAAACTAGGCTGCGATGACTGGGGTGATGAAGAATTTAATCGGGTGCAGTCGACTGCTGTCAAATTAAGTCGCCAATGAAGCTCCATTGTTTTTACCTTGTTTTAGTTTACCAGTAGTTACATATATATTTTTGTGTTCTGTTTCCTTGCTTTGTTATTCTGATGACATTCTTCCTTCTTCCTTCTTCCCGCAGCTCGACTGGTACGGACAGAATCGGTGCCATGTGACATCAACAACCCGCTCAGGTACACGGACCTGCACATCAGTCAGACCCTGCCCAAAACCAACAAGATCAACAAGGTGAGGCTGAGGGGCTGGAGATCATGAGGTCATCGCCAGACGACGCCCAGTCTTCACGCAATGCCGTTCCCATTTCCATTTCATAAGACCTTTTCATGTTCCTTCCTGGTTGTGGTTGTTGGTTGTTTTCCCATCGAAAAGACAGCAAACTACAGAAAATAGCGACCTTCATTCTTTAGCTTCTGTCAGTCTGTCCGTTTCTTCATACATGCCTACCTGCATTCATAAGGAACAAGGACATATGTAGGAAATCTTTCTGTTGGACTTTGAGCCTGTGTCACAAAGGCACCTGTCAATGGTTGTTTGAGTCTGTGTGTACGTGTCTTTGAAAGTTTATTTATTGAACGTTAATATCCATATCCATACAATGCAGGCCTCTTTTTCTCCTATGTTCCATAATGCTTTATGACATAACGTTTCTCATGAACATCTCATCACCTGCCATGGAAACCTATGAATCCTATCGGGACACTACTGTTAATTAGCATAGTGTTTATCAAGAATGATTTTTATGATCAAGATTGACTACTAATAACTTTGTAAAACTGGCCCATATCACATCAAGTATATCCCCGAAGAACGGCACATAGGTTTGGTTCTGTTCTACATCTCTTAATATAGTGTTTGATCATTCTACGCTAAGATAAGATTGTACCAAATAATCCCAGACAGGAAAGTACAGGATAGTATGACAATACTAGCATCAAAACACTGTTGTTTATAGGTGGCAAATAGGCCATCATGAGCAAAAGTGCTTCCATATATTTTAGTATTGTAATTATTTGTTCGAGAGTAAAACAAACTATCGGACTGATATCGGTATCGGCAGAAACCCAAAACTGCGGTATCGGTATCGCAAGTGAAAAAGTGGTATCAGTTCATCCCTACCAAAACTTTACTTGATTGGCCATTGTGCTCATGAAGTTGTTTACATTCGTGTTGAGGCACATGCCAGCTATACGTCCCTCATCAGCATACTTCTGGGTCCATCTCTCAACAGGACCACATTCCAGTACCTTATCAACCGGACTCCAGCAGCAATCCCTCCTCCACCACCTCGTCTACACCTTCCTCCCCGGCACCGCCCCTACCCAGTAGTGCTACACCCCCTTCTCCCCTGCACCCCTCTCCTCAGTCGGCACGGCAACAGAAACAGTTCAACCTGACAGGTAGAATCTGTGTGGGCACCCTGCCCAGCATCGTCTTCAATCCAAACCGTGGCTATGTTTTCATTCCTTTGTTTTATTTAAACAAACAAAGTTTTGAAATAAAGTTATGAATCCAACAAATATGTAGTTTATAACGGAACTCAATAAAACATACATTTACAATTCATATTTATTTTTTTAAAGGAATGGCGTGTTTTTGAGAAATGGTTATGTTTAAAATTATATTTTTGTTAAAATTTTGATTGTTTTTTTTGTTAAAAAAATCAAATTCAATTTTCGACTTCGTCTTTCTGTCTTTCCGGCAGCCTCCAGTTATTTTAAATACAAGCAGCAGTTCATCTTTCCAGGTAAGTGCATCCTAATTGGCTATTACCCTTACCCATAATACCCTGGGGACGTGCCATGGTGAAAATGATGAGTATAACTGTTGTTACATTTGACCTCTCCTGACCTTTGCCTGCCCTCTAACCTCCAGCCAACCTAAACACACACCCATACTCGGGCGCACACACACAGAAACACAGACACACACCGACACCGACACACACTCGTCCCGAGGGAGATAGAGGGTGGTACACAGAGCGACAGAGAGGAGAAGATATTTCCTAATCAAGCACAAATCCACAGTGTACTCTTGTCTGGCTACAGCTTCCAACTGGTTTCTTTCACCGCTCGTTTTACTATCACGCACTTAATGCCTCGTTGCCTGGTTTCGCCTGGTAGCCCCAGGCTACTCTGTTCATTATATATTATCTTACATTATATTATATATCATGATGTCCTTAAGAACCCTTCAAGTATGTATAGCAAGCGGGCTGCAAATAAAGGACTGAATGGCTTACGTGAAATAGCTTTGTGAGTGTGTGCTTGCGTTTGTATGGGTGCGTGTGACCGTGTGTGTGTGCTGCGCTAACTTATCATTATAACTGTGTTGGACCGGGCCCTCCCCAGACGTGGCCCTTGAGGCCCCGCCCAGCAGAGCCCCGCAGGTCATCCTCCATCCGGTCCTGTCTGAGCACGGGTGAGCAGACACATGAAGCCGCCCCCATAGAATGTGATGACATGTCTCCTTGTCTGACGTCTTCACCCTGCTCTCATGGGGTCTTGTTTGTCTTGTTCCGCCCCTTTGTCCCCAATCCTACTCCTATTCTCCTCTGCCCACTACACTAACCTCTCTCTCTCTCTCTCTCTCTCTCTCTCTCTCTCTCTCTCTCTCTCTCTCTCTCTCTCTCTCTCTCTCTTCTTTTTATAGCTCTATAATAGTCAGGGAGGCAGACATAAAGTTATTGGAGCACAGATATTTGGGTGACAATTTGAGTATGCGTAGCCGACATGATGAATACTAACAGGGCTAATGTTAGCATGGCTTCAGTTCACGCTACAGTTGGGATGCCAAGGGGATTTGCGCTCGGTCTCTGAGGAAGCCATTGGTCACAGGAAAAACACAGCAGAGACAGGATATGGAAGTGCAAGATGCATTTCAACCCAAATGTTAACTCGAGAATCTCAATCTATGAGCAGAAACGGGTCAGACGAACCGCACTCATCGGCCGATGGTCAATTGTTAAAAAATACGCTGTGTGTCCAGAGACTCTAATTCTTTCATCAATAGTAGATAATACCCTGCTTCTAAATACAAGCAGGAACAGAAACATGAAAGATTCATGTTTGAGGCAATAATGTCGTCGGGAATGTTATTTACTAATATTTAGAGCATGTGAATCAAGTTACACATAATATATCAGCTAGTTATAATAATAATAATAATAATAATAATAATAATATATAGAATATTTTTCCGAGTGACATATTAGTGTGACAACTTTTGAGAAATTTGACCTTTAAACATAGCTAATTACAGTGACTGGTTACTCACCACACGACTTGCTGTACAAGATAAGGTGGTCTGTTCCTATTGGTTTGTTGTCCTCATGAGCTCATCCATTCATCCTTCTTCACATGTTGGTCCAAGAAGGCGGGGCCACACATTAAATGGGGTTGACTCGATGGAGTAGCCTCTATTGGGACCCCATTATACAACATATCAATCATCATACAGCAGTAGAAAGTTACGATCCCAATTCCTAAATAAAATACACAACTCTGCAGGCTCTTATTTTTCAATGGCAAACCATTTGATGGCTTGCCGTTTGAGGTGCACTCTATGTACTCTTCCAAACTAGTGGAACTAATAAACCCTTGACCTTGTTGAATTCAAATAGTTGGTATCAAGACAAGTTAAAGGGTAGCGAGGGCAGGTATCACTTTTATTTTTTTGTTACCGTACCGTGCAAGGGCGACGCAAGAAGTTGTGTGCAATAGAAGGGCTGTTTCATTTACACAAATAAATATCAACACATAGGAACTTGGTAGTGAATTACTCCGTATAACATATACTGTAAGTAAGTCAGAGTCTACATACTTAGAAACATTACATTTACAAAAGCATTACATTTCTAATTAAAAAAGCATGCATATCAGTAAGTCATGCATTTGTCAAATAAATCCGATGCAGCCTGAGATAATGAATCCCTTATCACTTGGTTTGTGTATATCATCTTCTATCATCTTCTCAATAGTCATTTTATTCATAACCTTTTTATTTTCTTTACACTATTGCACCTCTCTCTGTCTGTCTGTACCTGCAGAGTTGGTACAGACAGGTATAAGCTCCTTTCTTCTTCCATAGTGGTTGTGAAGCAATGTGAGCGTATTTCCACAAGTCCCTCAGTCTTAGCAAACACTCCATGAAGGGTAGATTGATGTACAAACAAATACTAAAATGTTAGTCAGTGGCAACATCGGTGGTAGAAAGAGAGCTGTGAGAGAGCTGAGCTAATATACTTTTTATGCCTTGTCGCACCAACCATCTCCATAAGCCCCAATAAGAATGTGGCCCCAGGTTACTCCATGTTATTATATATTATCATACATTATACGATCCACCACCATGCCCACCTGAAGCCATTTAGTATGTATAGCAAGTCGGCTAACATAAAGGACTTGAATGGCTGATTAATGTCAAAGAATTATAACAAAAGTATGACAGTGGCAACAACCGTGGTAGAAGGCGACAAAAAAGAAGCAGAAAGAATCACCATATTTTTATAGTAATAATACTCGGACCCCGTTTATCACCGCAAGCGGTGATAAACGGGGTCCGAGCAAAATAAAAAGTCAGAACACACTAATGGAAGATATATAAATATGATAATTATGAAGGAAAGATGTTGATGTTCCCCTTAATGCCGTACTGTGCCTCGGCTTTCAGGTGACTGGGCTGCAGAGCAATGGCCGAATGTCATGTTGAGCATAATTGTCTAATTGGGATTTGAACTGTCAAACTAAGGATCACCAGTGCAAGGCATTATCCCATTGAGCCTCTGACAAACCTGAAATGTAGCCTCATTCACATGGTGAAAATGTCTATTGATAAGCACACAACATCCAGAAAACTCCAAGCAAACAATTCTCAAATTAATTAAGGGATTTCTTAAAAGCAAATACCTGAAAAATCTTTGAAATTCTGGGGAAATTAAAAATTTGGTGTCAAGAACATTAACGGAAGAAATATTAATATGACAGAGTTCATTATGAAGGATAAATAGTTAACAAAGAAGTTCCCTTTAATGCCATACTGTGTCTTGGCAATCAGATTCTGGGAAACTAATGAGCCGGAATGTTGATTGCCTAATGAATTTCAGGTGCTGTTTAATGTTGTGTTTCTTAATTGCGTGGCAATGACAGAGTGTCATGTTCAGCTTCTTCATAATGCTCTAATCAGGATTCGAACACTCAATCTAAGGATCACCAGTAGGTGATCCTTAGGTAGTTCCACCAAGGCATTATCCGATTGAGCCACTGACATTCCTGAACTGCATAAAGCCTCATTCACATGGTGAAAATGTCTATTGATAAGATCACAACATCAACAAAACTCCAAGCACACATTTCCCAAGATAATTAAAGGCTTTCTTGAAAGAGTACAGATCTGAAAATTTGCACTGTTAATGGTATCCACCTAATGATAGCCGTATGGTAGTTATACAATAACAAAATGGTCATATAGGCAAAATGGGTAGAGACGGTGGACGTTTGGCTTTTCTAAGAAATTGTGGGAAGAGTAAACATTTTTAGAGCAGAAGACCAGGGTGAAAAAGATGCATCTGATTTTAGAGATTAATATGATGAAAGAATTTTGAGTCCAGGTCAATCTCGTAAGGAGAAATAAGGCTAGTTCATATTTTTTTTAAATAGCGCCACTTTTGGGTGCAGTACCACAATTTGGCTTTATTAGTAGTGGGGGGTATTGGTATCCACCTAATAATAGTCATATGTTTTTTTATACCATAACAAAATGGTCATATAAGAAAAATGGGCTAACTGCTCCAACTTTATTGGCCAATATTTCTCAAATGGAACTAAGTAAAACAAATTCTGTTCGATGATTTTTGTGAGGCTTGGTCTAAAGATTTTATGTGGCGATTTTGGTGAATTTTTGATTATTTTTGTAGCCTGTGAATCTTTTTTATCATGTTTAGCTTTAACATGAAATTGTGGGAAAAGTATAGATTTTTAGGGCATGAGACCCAGGAATTTATAAATGCTGATTCTAGAGATTAATATTCTGAAAGAATTTTAAATCCAGGTCAATCTGGTGAGGAGGAATAAGACTAATTCATGATTTTTTACAATAGCGCCACTTTTGGGTGCAGTACCACAAATTTGGGTTTATTGGTAACCATACCTGAAAATTTCAAGAGTTTTCGACTTACGGTATAGGCTGCAGTATGACTTTTACAGAATTTGAGGGAAAAAAAAAAGCGATACAGAAACAATAGGGGCCAAGCAGCTTCACTGCTCGGACCCCAATAACAATTTGTTTTATGTAGCGCTTTTCTAAAACTCAAAGACGCTTATCCATCCATTTCCCTCCTAATGGATTCCTGCGTCGGTAGTGGAGGTGTTGAAGCTCTTTGCGGCCGCAATGGTGTCTCCTCCGTTGGGTTGGCGAGCCGGGCGCTCCATGGGGGGGGTCACTAATTAGGCCAGAGATGCTCGCACTCTGAACGCCGCGTCGAGTCATCAACCCTTATCTCATACTGCGTCACTCCTTCTCCCCGCACTCCCTCTCTGGTGGCTGTTTGAACACGGTCCTCGCACGCCACAGAAGCATGGCAGCAAGAGGGGCTGGTTTGGGGGGTGTTACCTGATGAACGTCATCAAGCGGTCGAGGGGGAAGGAGGGGGAAGGGGGGGGGGGCATCTCAGAATGAACCCAGGGGATCAGATCCGCCCCCCTTTGGTAGAAAAGGAGCATCATGGCTTGTGTGTGTGTGTGTGTGTGTGTGTACGTGTGTGTGTGCGCCTCCACCCTTTTCCAGGAACGAGGGGAATCCGTTACTTCAGATCGAAGTCGAGCCGACGTCAGATGTGAGTTGTCCATCCTTTATTCTGTCTTCAACTACGATGACGCATGTCTGTTATTAATTTGTACAAAATGATAGAGGTAAGAATAAGATTCATCAGTCATACACAAGAGTCCGCTGCTAGTGAAAATATTAAATAAACAAGTCATAGATGTTTCAAACATTCAAGCTTTAGCGGGACAGTTTGTTGGACAGGAAAGGCCAAGATCATGGGCGTCGATACTGCCGTTCTTTGTGGTGTCTGCCAGTTCACGTGCGTTTGCTCCAGATTCCCCACACACCTCTAATAAAACACATGACTGTGCTCCTGTTGAGGAGCACTGAGTGTCCCAGAGCCACACCTTGCTAAATAAAAGTTGAATGAACAAGAAAGCACCAATAGCTCTGCAGCCAATAATCATTCTATAATATTAATAATGTTCCAGTTACGAAAAATCACAAATTTGTTAGCTTTTTTAGTTATTTTGCAGCAGGAATTTAAGAATGGATGTATTAATACTGCTCTTTTGCATAATAATCCTGATTCAATGAGACCAAATCAATCTGTTTCCCTTCTTAAATAGGTGAGCCATTCAGGTCAATTCCGTTTACGCAGTATAATGTCTCCACTGAAATCACAGCCCCTTTTCAATATGTAGTTCTGAATACAAATGTGCATTTAAGCTCTTATTCTGAAAAATCTGTTTTCTACAGCCGAGAGCACAGCGAGTTAATCGTTTTTTTAACCATGTTATTCTTACCGAAATATCCAGCGATGTCTGATATACCGTTATTTGAAAATAATTGTGCGAATATGCAGCCTTTTCTTTTCATTTAACACTGTTGATTTCAATGACTCCACGTCATGTAGCAGAAAAGGGAACAATTAGAAACATGTATAAAGGATAGGTAAATGGGCTCACATAAAAAATAATTTTAGCTATGAATTTGAGGTCTGGTTTTGGTACTCTGTTAAGTTGCAGGCCTAGCTCTATCTATATAACTCCAGGACAGGTATCCGGATCGTATCGTGGCTCAGGTTCTGACTCCCAGCCTGAAGGTTGTGGGTTTAATCCCTGATATCAGGATAAAAGGAGCTGGTAAATCGCTCAGTAGTCCTAACCGGATGTGTCATACCACGCCACAGAAGGTCTGTCCTATGATGTAAGCTGAACAAACGTGACCCCTGACCTGTGGGCCCTTCTCCTCTTGTCCCCGCCCCTCCCCCGCAGAACGAGGAGGCCAACGACGAGGACTCAGGCGACGAATTCGAGGAGATGAACCTGTCGCTGCTGTCGGCCCGCAACTTCCCGCGCAAGGCCAGCCAGACCAGCATCTTCCTGCAGGAGTGGGACGTTCCCTTTGAGCAGCTGGAGATCGGCGAGATGATCGGCAAGGGCCGCTTTGGCCAGGTGTTCCACGGGCGCTGGCACGGCGAGGTGGCCCTGCGCCTCATCGACATCGAGCGCGACAACGAGGACCAGCTGCGGGCCTTCAAACGGGAGGTGATGGCCTACCGCAACACGCGGCACGAGAACGTGGTGCTGTTCATGGGCGCCTGCATGAGCCCGCCCCACCTGGCCATCATCACCAGGTACGGGATGACGCGCCCACTCACCTGTTCAAGGACAGATTGGAAGGGACACGTTTCCCGGGACTGTACCATCAACATAAGATGATATGTTTCTTGACATTTATTATTATTATGAGCAGAACACAGGTGTTTTGATGGTTATTGATTTCACACATTGTTAAGTATTTTGAGACCAAGATAAATGGCGTTAAGGAAATGAAGTAAGGTTTAAAAATAGTAAAGAAATGTAAAACCACATTTTCCATTTCGAAATGGTTCTCACTTGGTTTGTTGCCACTATTTCAAACAAGTTTACCCAGTTTGAGGTGAGATGTGTGTTTCAGCTTTAAAACACGTGAACTTTGTTGACCAATCCCAGGAACTGATAGAACACAAGCTTCTTAGGAAAAACGTGACGCTTCTCTGGCTCCTCTGATTAACGTAACCTTTATCGGTTTGCGAAACGCAATGTTGCTGTCATTCAATTTTAGCAGTGTACTCCAAATAGCGGCACTTACCCTAATTCTTAGTTAAGTCTGTGCCAGGTAGAAATATTGACCAATTAATAAGTTTGTTTATTCTTTATCTTAGCATAGGCCACGCGTCTGTGGCGGTGCCACTGCGTTCGTCTGTGCTATGTAATCGCTCAGCTGCTTCCCAGTCGGCAGGCGGATCGCTCTGACTATAAGGGGCTCACGGTGATTATCTTTCCATTAGAAGAGCGCAAGAAAATCCCTCCATTTCTACCTGGTGTTTACTACACACTTGATCGGAGTCCATTTCGAAAGTTCATCTCATGAGGGCAGAGCGTGAGGTTAGCACTTGCTTTTGTTTTTGAACCTAAACATGGCAACCTCAGGGTTCCGGGAGTTCATTAACAACCCAGGGGAATGCTCTTCTAAAAATAGCTCTGTGTCATTCTGACAGTGGGGATGAATATGCATGTGAGCTCGGGGTCTTCTGTTGGTTACCTGCATGGCAGAGACACAGCCTGCGTGGTTGAGGAGGGCTACAGGGGTGCGTGGGTGCAGAGGTGTAATGTCAATAAAATCATGGAAATGATAGTAGCACACCCACACACCCACATACGCACACATGCACGCACGCCCACACACAGAGTTAGTTTGTAAGGGAATGCTCAGGGCAAAGGATTATCTTCTCACACAAACGCACATGCACACAGATTACAAGGTATGCCAATATAAACACGTTGTATTTAATATTTAAAATGTAATCTATTATGCTTAAATCCTAATTACTCTTAGCTGGGCTCTTACCAACATGATCATTTATACCAATCATTCTGTAATCTTATTCACTGTCACACACTGAAAAATACTTTATACTTTAAAAAGCAATTATAGAAATGGACATAGCAGGAATGTGATTAACAGGCTTCTTGACAAGTTGGTTATTCTAAGATCAAGTGTTTTAGTACTTTCCATACACATTGATATTTGGTACAATTTAAGAAAGATATTTTCTAACCTTACCAGCACTCCTGATATAGGGTTTATTGGGAACTTGCTTATCAGTCTCTCTCTCTCTCTCTCTCTCTCTCTCTCTCTCTCTCTCTCTCAGTCTGTGTAAAGGCCGTACGCTGTATTCGGTGGTGCGGGATGCCAAGGTGGTGCTGGACTTCAACAAGACACGCCAGATAGCCCAGGAGATGGTGAAGGTCAGACAGTCTTTCAGCAAAGCGTTTCTCAATCCATTCCTTCTGTTCAGTTCATGTCAAAGCTTCAGGTTGTTGTTGGTTCTTCTCCCTAGGGAATGGGCTACCTCCACGCCAAGGGGATCCTACACAAAGATATGAAGTCCAAAAATGTGTTTTACGACAACGGCAAAGTAGTCATCACCGACTTTGGGCTCTTCACCATATCCGGTGTTCTCCAGGCGGGCAGGTAATGCTTCATCTGACCGTGTGTGAAAACAGTCAAGATGTGTGTAAGTGGGATAGAAAGACATTTGTTATAAGACATGGGTAAGAACACGTTCGTACAACTTGTACATGCTCATGTCAAAGGAACAACAGTAAAAAGGAGTGGCTCACAGTCATAAATCCCACTAGTCTCTACACTTAGTTTAATTGAAGGATATAAATGTAACAACCATTAACCCCAGGTCTGGGCCATATTTAGGTTTCTTCAGTACATGTACATGGAAAATTTAGATCACCATATCTAGGGTTCTTATTACACCGAAACAGGCTTTAAATCCATTCCCAATCCAGTATATAAATACAGTTTCACTGGAT
This sequence comes from Pollachius pollachius, assembly GCF_949987615.1. Classification (NCBI taxonomy): domain Eukaryota; kingdom Metazoa; phylum Chordata; class Actinopteri; order Gadiformes; family Gadidae; genus Pollachius; species Pollachius pollachius. Next base: position 17,305,131 of record NC_136934.1, on the reverse strand, counting down.
CTTGGTGTTTTTCTTTGAATCCACAACACAATACATAGCAAATAACAAAGGCCAAGTGGATGCTTTTAATCTGCATATAAATACAATGTCAAGCCTCTATAGTTTGGGGCCAGAAAGATTTAAAGATTTAAGAGTAATATATGTCTGTAATTATACCTTCTCTTGTTTTCGCTGTAGCTCTAAGTGGAGCTCCAGGAAGAGCTTTAACTTATTTCAAACAAAACCTTTTGTAAATGTCTGATGACATCCATGTTTTGGGCCTGAGGACGGCCTTGAAAACAAGTTGCTGCATCTCAAGGGGTTTTATCCCCTAATTCAAGTTTGAAACAAAAAACATTTGACACACAGCAGGGGTAATAAAGAAGAAATGAAGACTTCTCTGGAGTAAAATAAAAGTCTAAATCTTACTATGCCGTAAGACATAGTGGCTCCTTAATGTGTGTTAACGCTGACCTTCTCTCCATGGAGCAGCAGACGTGAGGACAAGCTGAGGATCCCCAGCGGTTGGTTGTGTCACCTGGCCCCGGAAATCATCTGTCAGCTCTCGCCCGACACAGAGGAAGACAAGCTGCCCTTTTCTAAACAGTCGGATGTCTTTGCTTTTGGGTGAGTGCTGTCCCTCATCCCCCCTGAAGGCTTTGTGGTATCAGGGAGTTCCTAAGCGTCCGTTGGCTGAGAGGTCCCCCTCCGCCTCAGATGTGGCTGATCAACGGGCAGTTACTGCCCACCACAGGGAGGCGCTTAACACTCTGCCTCCTGGAGGAACAGAAAAGCTGAAGGATCCCTCTTGGATCTTTATGTTTGTGCACTTCATGAAGTCTTCAAGTTACTGCGGAGAAAGGCGCAGAGGTGGGGGGGAACATAAGAGCTAGCCATTAAAAGGGAAATGGTGTCCAGGAGAGCAGCAGGAAGACCCCTTGGCGAAGCGGGACAGAAATGATAGATTCCAGAGATAGATAGAAGGGTCCCTAGAACTTAATATCTGTTCTGACTTTAGAATCCAGAGCCATTACCATGATATGACCGTTTTCTTGTAGTCTTGTAGTATATCTACATGATGGTTGTAGGCCACATGAGCTTACCAATTATCTTATTGGTCAATGCACGGAAACAGCTCTCCCTCACTATTTGATTTTTGGTTTAGTTTTCGCCTCTTGAAAGTGGCAGCCATGACCGTCTGTTTGAGAAACTCAGGCAGGAGGGAATAGCATGCAGTTCCTCTCACGGCCTTTAGGTGGTCCACGATAGGGTCTAGCATTTTGTTCCTCTAATAGCCTTTAGGTGATTCAAGACTAGCATTTAGTATGTCTTACGGCCTGTAGGTGGTTTACGGTAGAGACAAGCATGTAGTTCCTTTAACGGTCTTTAGTTGGTTCACTGTAGAGACTAGCATGTGATTCTACTAACTGTCTTTAGTTTGTATAGCTAGAGACTAGCATGTCGTTCCTTGAACGGTCTTTAGTTGGCTTATGGTAGAGAGTAGCATGTAGTTCCTCTAACGGTCCTTAGTTGGTTCACGGAAGAGACTAGCACGTAGTTTGACCATAGATTGGGCATTCGAATCCCACCCTCAATGCTAAATATGGATTGCTTCTGTTGCTGGTGGTAAAGAAATCCCAGAAATGGCTACACCCCTGTCTTGGGTCATCATGGATGCTGTGACGACATCCATATATATTTTTCCAGTCTCTGCACGATTCCCATTTTCAGCCCTGTCCTGAGTTCATGAAAACGCCCCAAGGCCAGTGTTCTTCCTTTCGCTGCCATTAACGAATCATTTGCTGGCCTGGATCCTGCTCTGTTGCCTCCTAACACAATTGCGTGTTCAGATGGTCCCCCCATATGGAGCTCTTCGTCACCGTATCCTTCTGAAGGGCTGAGCGCAGCACTGGTGCACAATGTCCAGCTGCTCCGCTAGCCCTTGCGCTAGCCAGAGGTGACACCCAGGGCTGTTTTACATATTCATCAACAGTCATCCCTGTATTTTTTCCATTCCTGACAAAAGGAGCTATTTTTATCACAGTCAACCTTGACATAAAGAAACAACAAGGGGAAGAATGACCTGTTTTAACGAAGCAAAGGTTAGGAGGTACCGCGTCGTCTGGCTTCCTCATCATTGTTTCTATTTATAGATTCTTGGGAATAATTAACAGTTAAGTTAATTTTAAAACAGAGTTCAAGAGCTTCATGGCTTTTGATGTATGGGACTATACTGTATATTTGCTCTATAGTAAAGCTGATTAAAGCTTTTGTAACTGCATTGTTGTTGCACTTGTTAAACACATAATTGGGACTATACTGTATATTCATTGGACTGTGCGTCCAATAAATTATGTGTGTGTGTGTGTGTGTGTTTGTCAGCATGTGTGTGTTCTTGCATGCACGTGTGTCTTTCAGTGTTCTTGCGCATGTGTCTGCATGCATGTGTGTGTGTGTGTGTGTGTGTGCGCGCGAATGCATGCATGCAGGTGTATGTGCATGCATGTTTGTACAGGCATTTGGGCGCGTGCATATGTGTGTTTGCGCATGCATATGTGAAGACCCATCATAGTGATTCAAATCTGTCTCTCAAATGCGGTGCTGTGACTGCCGTCCCTGGCACTGACCCGCTGCTTTCCTCGTCTCCACAGCACTATTTGGTACGAGCTGCATGCACGGGAGTGGCCTTACAAGAGTCAGCCTGCGGAGGTGATCATGTGGCAGGTCGGCACCGGCCAGAAGCCCAACCTCACCCAGATCGGCATGGGAAAAGAGATCTCAGTAAGGGCTCTGGCACTGTCACCTCTTCACTCTTCTTCTGTAGGGTCACTGAAAGTTGTTTGTATGTGAGAGGACTGGGATGCCAAATTGGAACATCATTATAAAGTCCCGTTCATCTGTCCATCGCGTGAAATTATAAACTGAAAAACATTAGTTTTCATTGTTCTGTCAGCAAGTCTGAGGACAAGACAGAAACATTTTGTCTTTACCAGTATAACAAGTACAAACTTGCATTAATCATGGTCATCGCCATCATCATCGTCATCATCACAATAATCATCATAATCAACATTTAAGATAGAGGTAAGAAAAGCAACAATTCTAATTTAATATAATAATAGTTATCATCATCATCATTATTATGATTAGCGTTATTATTTTGATCGTGATTCTTGTTCTTCGTCTTCTTCTTGACATCATTTTCGTCAGTATAATTTTACCATTTCCTTATGATGATCATGGTGACTGAGGGTCTGAACCAGCTGAAGGCGTCCGACCGCCCTGTGTGTCTGTGTCCCACCCAGGACATCGTTCTCCTCTGCTGGGCGTCCCAGCAGGAGGAGCGGCCCAGCTTCTCCAAGCTGGTCGACCTACTGGAGAAGCTGCCAAAGCGGAACCGGCGTCTATCCCATCCAGGCCACTTCTGGAAGTCAGCTGAGTATGTCAAATGAGCTATAGGGACACAGACTTAAAACAACAACAACAACAACAACAACAACAACAACAAAACAATCTGATGCGACACGCATCCTAAATATAGAGCCTGCCTCCTAAAGAGGGCACCCATTGGCCCACTGGGGGGACCGTCCCTGGGCATGTTCATGCGTGTGGTGGGGGCACACTGACGGCCCAACCTGTTTCAAAAAGCATTAGGGACATTTTTACATTTCACATCATAATCGTGGGGTGGTGTCCTTTGTCCGTTCATGAGGATTTAATTTGAATGATATTTTCTTGATGTATTCTTGTTTGGTGTATTTTCTTTGTTATCACTCTTCATATCACTGTGTCTGAGAACAAATGGAGGGACTTATTTTCCATTGTGTTTTGTTTTGGTTGTTTGTGGAATGCGTGTTGTTGTGGTCCATCATTTGTGTGTTTTTATTCGTCCAAACGTCCTCATTAATTCTGTGTGCCATCTATCGGCACGGTTGTGTCCAAATGACATGTTTGTCTTAAACGCTACAAAACGCGACAAATGCCCACTTATACCTTGAATGTGACGAACTCCTCTCAGTTCCCGAGGTAGGGGTCAAGATACAGCGATACCCCAGGCTTTCCTCCAAGGGGCCTGTGCTTTAATCATGGCTTGTGAATGTCGGCATTAAGATAACAGCCTTGGGAACCAGCCCAACATTGGCCTTCTCTTTTGCTACTCGCCATAACTTTGGCTGCTCTGTGAGTTCAGAGTGAACCTATATCTGTTGTCTAACAGGGAACCCTAGTGTACCCTGTGAAGGGACCCGACTGAACCCCCACTGGAGATTATTGCAGAGATAATTGCAGGAAACAATAGAAAACCAATATTTTTGCTGTATATTATGAAACAACAGACATGTCTTATTTGTGTTTTTCTTTTGTTTTTGGTTTGGTTTTCTGGTTTGGTTTTGATGGTAGTCCTATACGGTTTGGTTGTTGCGGTAGGGCTATGGCAGGGAGATGTGTTGCACAACTACCTACCTACCTACCCCAAATCAGTCTGAGACAAACTAATCCATGCTTTCAGTTCAAGTTCAAGGCTTGGCACAATTCTTTGTTTTTTTCAACACTAAATCGTCAAAAAGCTCCAACTGCTAAGACATCGCTGGCCATGCTTATGAACTAAAACATTCTAGGCAAGCTAAAACAATGCAGAGGAATTTAAGAAAAACCTGCAAATATGACCTCACCATGTCTTCCTTTATGATTACTTTATGATTGATTAGGACAGATGAGACTTTTAAATGCAAATAAAAACAAAAAACACAATAGTAGTTATTGTATAGATAAGCGGGTCACTTCTTCCTTGTGACCAGTTTTCCTCAGGCAAAAGGTTAACAACTAAGGGGAACTAGATAGTTAACAGATAGGGTGGCTAGATAAAACAACCTGAAGAAAACAAAGCTTAAATCATTCAATAAAAGCAACATTGGTTTTCCATCACAACCGTCCTTCATGTGTCTATATATAAATCAAGAATAATGAGCTGTGGAAATCAACTCGTCATAACTAACCCTAACCCTAACCCAATACCCAAACCAATTGTTTTATTGATTTGGAGGCAAAAAATAAACCAGTTACACTTTGATTTTATGTTTAGTTTCTCGGGAAAGAAACAATAAACACTACAAATCTACAAATCATGAGTCATTTGGACATGAAGTTATGGCTTTGACTGTGAGGGCTTGACAAATTTTCTAATATAAAAATGAGCCTAAATCAAGTATAAAGTAACACATCGAGACGGTTTTAGTGGCAGCAAAGGATATATCGTTTTTCAGCGGAACAGGCCTGACAAGCTAATGTATGTAAGCTCATGTAATGACTATGTTGTGTTATCTGAATTACCTGTCTAAATCCGGGCTAAACTATTATTATTTAGGGCGACTGGGGACTGAGTGTCAAGTGATAGTCCCCGAACCCGACTGATAGTTAATAGACATAACATTAAATCTACAAATATCTCTTTCTACCTTCTTTTGTCACAAAGTTATCTTCATAATAGTGTAAATAAAGGCCATTGTATTATAAAAGAGCTGCTTTAAACAAGCCCTGCTGTAATTGCCTGTTTGTTATGTTGAATTTATCAAGTCTTGGATTTTGGATTACATCCAAAGAGGCTTTGGCCTGATCTTGCATTTCCAAGAGATGCACATCATCTCTTTTGGCTTCTGGTACAACACCGCTGGAAGCTCATTGTTGAACTATTCCTATTCTAAACTTGAAGTTTTATCATTGATTGACAAATGCTCCAACATAACCTCAAAGACAATGTATCCATTCAAATCATCAATTTAATTATGGTTTAGAAAATGAAATTATCAAGGTACATTTGTATCCTTCCTAAAGTGTCCCCTTTAATTTTCTGAAATGATAAAAAAACATAATTTCATAAATTCTATATACCATCCTGGGATATGTGTCTATTTTTTGCGATATACAGTATCTCTATAAATTGTAATATAGCTTACATAAACCATACGTTTGACAGATGAGTATAGACATGGATTTCAAGCCATGGTCATGTAAAAACACTTTTCTGATCTCTCTAACCATAGAGACTGATATAGGAGTGTAGACAATCCTATCGTGAAACATAGTCCATTTTCCACAAGACGATAAACACACATGTACACACACACACATACACACACTCACACACACAGACACACACACTTCACACACACACACACACACACACACACACACACACACACACACACACGCGCACATATCTGCATTGAAAACAAACCGCGGCTGTATTTTTAGAGTAAACCTGTCTTTTTCAATTTGCTGGAATTCCAATATTGTAAGGGAATCATTTATATTTGTACTATTTCAAACTTTTACGTGCATGACATTGAATATGAAGGATTTGATTGTTATATTATGGGAAAAAAAAGTTATCCGTTAACACTATAGTCTATAAAAAGGTATATGAGAAGATTTTTAATGTTGATGAGCTGTTGTCTGTTGGCCGTGTACGGTCGCAAAAACAAATAAAGTTCTACATTAGGCTTTGCTCAAAGTTTTCAACGCCTTTCTATCCGAAAAATGAATGTTGCCGTGTATTTATCAGCGTGTAAATATGACGGAGCCTGTGAAGGCATAAGGACCTGTGCACATGCGAGTGGAACACCATTTAAAGACCTAACTTCAGTGCCATGTGTACGTACGATATTGTAGACCATGTTTTCTTGCCGTATTTAGAAAATATTCTGTGTGAAGCTTGACATCTTTATTTTGAATGTACATGTATAGTGTTGTGCTTTTGGTTGTCACTTATTTCTGTTATTGTTGTTAATTTGGATAATTTTTCCCTGTTGAACTGCGGTCGCTTTGAGGCTTTCTTGTTTTTCCTTTTGACTGACTTAGTTCTTGTATTGCATTGAGTATCAGCTGAGGACTTAGCTTGTATTTAATGATGCCTTATAGATTCCTGGTTTAGTGGCGGCTAAATTTTGATCACAAGCTCTCTTATTTGCACTCATCCTCAGCAAAGTGTATGAAAAATAAAAATAAATGTTTTTCATTTTGGACTTTTTCTGTTTTCTTTTCTTTTGTTTGTCCTTTGTTTTATCCTATCTTTCCCTTTTCCATGTTTCCGTTCTTTGTTTGAACATTTTGTGAAACAAGCAGAAAAACAGATAATTTATCAACCAACAATTACAAAAGCGGAAGTGTAGATGTTTAATACCCTCGGAAATAAATGTACACACATATTATTATCTGCTAAATTATCTTTAGAATTAAACAATGCCGAACCACTTTATAAAATGGGATCATTTCATGTTTTTATGTTGGTGCGCAGTTCTAAATAAAACAGTTTTGATCAAGTAAAATCGCAGTCCTAAAATAATGCTTGAAATTCTGAGCGGTAACCAAACATGATACATGTCATTTAGAACTAAACATTAGACAAAGCTTTGTGTTTGGCACAACAGCTATCTCTATTCTGGCAACATATTTTGTTACAAATGATGCCATATCATTTAAAATATTAGCCGCAGCTCTGTGTTTGGCATTGGACTATGGCTATCTCTGTTTGGCAACACGTTGTGTCACCAGGGATGAGAATCATGAGCACAAAAACACATGAGCACAGGAAACCAAGCTGTGACTCCGAGCAGCATATCACATTGTTGGTATCACTTTTGTTCCAAACATCTGACACATTATCTACTATATGCATACAATGTTGAATTGAGTATATGTGTGAATACATGTGTATCCTCTGTGTGTGTGTGTGTGTGTGTGTGTGTGTGTGTGTGTTTGATTTTTAATGTGCATGTGCGCGTGTCCAGTGTGCGTGCCTTTGCATGTCTGTGTTTGTGTGTGCGTGCAGTACAAAAGCGGGGGGGTTGGTTGTCTGTGCATGTGTGTGTTTACCTGTTTTTGCAAATAAATCCTGTGCCTCACCGTCTGGGGAAGGAGAGAAGTGTGCAGCCAGGACAGCAGAATACACAGTGCCGAGACAGTGCCTTCTCTATTAGCTATATATCTCTGTCCTCCCACTGCTGCTGTGGCCAGCTGTTCACCTCACCCACTCCAAGCAGAAGGTTGATCACCAGACTTTTGAGGAGATCTTGTGTAAAGTTTTGAAAGCGATCATCGCTTCAACCATTCCATATTAGAACCAAATAAATAGTTAAGGGAAGAAGGGTCAAACGAAAGAGTAGACGGCCAGGCAGCATATGTTCAATGAGAGTTGAATGTGACTTATTCTTCCTTTATTTATTCATCTATTTATCTGTTTATCATTAGAGGCAAGCACTGACTTCAGCACTCTGTATTCTGAACGCCCTTCATTCAATCATTCAAGCCATTATTGCTGGTGACTAATAAGTCAGGATCATTATCATCCTTATGCCATTTCTCCCGTGGCTTACTTGGTTATGTTTACAATTCGTCAGTCAATTGACAGAGCGGGGGGGATCTTTTTAGCAGATCTTTTTAGTTGTTCATTCATTTTAGATAGCCATTTATTATTACTGTCTGAGCTTTCGCTTTGTGAGGCTGATTTAGATAATGGCTGGTAAACGAAACACTGGAAATTTATGTCCGGAATTAGCAAAAACAAAAGCATGCTTTTCTCTATACTTCTGCCTTGAGATGACTTGTTGGCTCAATATAGTCCACACCCGAAGCTGACCTCACCCCTCAGCTTGCATGTTGACATCATCAAGTTAGCCAATAAAATATGTCCTGGTGGGGAGGAGTGCTCCAATGAAGAGTATTTACATTAGGAGTGCATTATTACAAAATAATTACTTTGGGAACTGCAAGCGATACACTCTCTCTCTCTCTCTCTCTCTCTCTCTCTCGCTCTCTCTCTCTCTCTCTCTCTCTCTCTCTCTCTCTCTCTCTCTCTCTCTCTCTCTGCCTGGTTATTAAAGGGTGAAAATTAGATGGAGAGTGATGAACCCTCTTCAAAGCCCCTGGTGGTGTTCTGCCTGATGTCCACTTGGCACACCCACACCGTTTCACAGTTTGAACTGTACGTCCCAAAATAAATGTTCCATCTGGGTGATACGGCCTCAACGGTGCAATTCAGATAAATTAATTTATATTGTAATTACACATAACACTGAACTTCCCTTCACACCTTCGAAGCCGATGGAAATAGAATGTCATGGTCCCTTTAAGTAAAGACATATACATGCCACTAGTGTCAAAACTGAGAGAAACTAGTGTTTGGTCATCAAAAATCCAAGTACAATTGATGTAATATATTTTTGATATGGTGTTGTGTGTGTCGGTATCAGTATGTGTTTATTTAATGCAGTGTGCTTGAACACCCACGATGACTGCCCTCGCTCATCTCCCATTCCTGAACAGGTGTGCCTCAGGGGTGCGTGCTAAGAACACTGAAACTTATGTTGTTTCTGTCCCCTCCCCATTCCCCATTCCCTGCTCCAGGCTGTGACAGAAGCAACGAGGGGACTGTGTGTTTGCGCGAAGCTCGTCCTCAGCTCTGCTCTCATCTGCTCTGCTGCACCATCCTCAGACTTGCCTACACACCTCACCCACTCAGCCATCATGTGTTGCTCTCATACAGACACCATAGCAGGTTTTCCAGCTAGAGCATAATTGGATCCGTTATGATGAAGGTTATGATGAACCCCAAACCAAACCTGCCACACGGGCTGACAAAACACTGCATACTTGCAGACAGAGAGGCCTTTTCTCCGCTCTATGCCTACAATTCTTGAACGATTCCTGAACGACAAGTTAGACGGCAATTTTTATATCCCAGGGAGTTCGGCAGCGACATGTACATCGTTCATCCTGCCCCATTTCACCTCATCTTGAACAGTGATGTTTTGTCATCTTGATTGTAAGACATTCTGTATGCATCTGAATGCTCCAATCGAAGGCCTACTTGCATGTCTTTCTTTGTCTTTGTCAGATCTTCTGTTCATCTGACATCCAAAAGGCATTTTGGAAAAGATTATTGTTTTGATCTTGGGACAGTGTATTTTGAGAGTGCAATCCTGTGCCTTTATATATCAGAAGTATCAGATCATATATACACGTAAACATAGTATTTTCTGGTCCACTATTTGACTTAAAACCTACTGCTGAACTATTTGAAATGCCTGTACTGAAAACTGAGTTGCAACACTCATTTGATGACAATTTTATTTATTCACAGAATATTGGATTATAACATTGGTTTTAATTTAGACCCAGACTAAAATTATAAATTCAAGCTGACTCAATGACACCCACTGTTTCGGATGAACCGTTAAGACACCCCTAATACATTTTAAGTTCTTGGCCTTACTCAAAAATATTGGCAGCAAATATTTGCAGAGCAATGAGCTTTGCTGTTGAATACGCCTCCACATGTTTACACAACATGAACTATCAGATTAAATCTTTCAATAATTGGTAGGTTAAGTTGCCAAAGTTTTATTTGGCGCAGTTACCAAGTTTGGTTTAAGGATAGAGGCTTCCAAATAATTTAGGAGGGAATGAAACCTTTAGATGAGAACATTCACAGTTAAACAGGTCAGTGACACGGTATGCCAACTGTCAAATTGAAATTGATAGAATTCCAAAGTTGGAATGTCCAAAATGACTCACTTCCTATTTAGCTCATATTGCCAGCATAATGTTTATTAATTTAGTCTAACCCCCTTCGAGGTCTATTTCTAAAATGTGGTTGGTAATCGAACTTCCGAATGATATAAGAAAACATACATATTTCTGATAAAGTTAATCTCTTTGAAAAGGCTTGTGTGTGTGTATGGAGAGGCCTTGTTTCTAAACACACAGTGTGTATTTTCAAGTATTTGTTGAGTGAATATAAGAGTTACAAACATGCAGATGTCCAATACTAAAGCAATACATAAAGAGCTCATCCTCTACAACATCCTCTAAACATCGAAGCTGAAGGTTAAACTTATTGCTCTATTTTACTGGATTGAATTGGTTGGACAATTAAACCCAATTGACAGTTCCCTCACATCAGTCCTTATTATATCCTTAATATGTTCAACTGATTGACGAGAGACTGATTGCACAATGTGCTGGTAATTCAAATTTTGACACAATAGTTAGCAGATATTAAGACTGCTACAACTATTGTCATCAACATTGAGTGTGGCTGGAAGCTTATCTTTTAGGAAGGCATAATCATTAATTCAGAATTCAAGATTGATTAGATTAACCCCCATTTTTCATTAACATCATCACTTGAAGCAGGCTTGATTTCAATGCAATTTTGTGGTCTGTACTGTGAACCATTTCTTTCATTATCCTGAGTAAGTCCATTTGCAGGAATCTGAGTTATTCACTCACTCACCTGTTGGCTCAGCGCCTTATGAGCCAAGGCTTTTACCTTTTGGTTGCACTATTAAAGGGTAACTTAACCATCAATAATGGGTATTTTCTTTTATATCTTCTATGCCTTTTATTCAACAAATATGGAACAATATCATAGCGGGGGATACTCTGCCTTCAATGCTTTTTTGTGATGACTCCCTATTTGGGAGTAGTCAGACATAACAGGATGGCTCACAATGGCTAACGTTGGCAAACAGCTGCAGACGGGCGTGTCAGCTAGAGTGAAGATGTGGCGTCTCTCCTTGCCAAATATCAACAGACAGCAGACGTGCTTTGAAAATGTGTCATTATGATTGCTTCTCCAATAAGACTTAACGGTTTCAAGAGTGAAAAGTGAGATTTTATATCCTTTAAACAACAGTGAGAATAAGTTAGAGTACCTCAGTTTTATGGATTACATAAATATTTTTTTCCCAGTAGGCCACAGTGTGAACATGTATATCTCCTCATGGAGGTAAGAAGGATTGTGAGTTCAAGTGGCTACAGAAATGTAAGTGTTGCATCGGTAATCAAGGAACCGGCAAATGCGTGTTGCTGTCCCGGCCCTTCTACAGTCCCAACTCTCCCTTAGGGTCACAAGCTTTTGGGTGGTTACCGAAAGAGTCTAAATACCAGCATTCAATATCAGCTGAAAAGCTCGCCTTCCTTTCTCTGCGTTCCTGATCGTGGCACCTCCCTCCCCAAGGTATCCCTGAGAGATGATTCACAACGATGAGATAACATTTTGAGAACCCTTCAGGTTATCACCCAAAGCAAATCTATGATAACGGTTTGCAACCCGGATCCTGAATCTTTGACTCCAAATATAGGCACAGCGTTACAGTTCATTAAAATCCAGTGCATATATTGGTTTAGCATATGTGCTACAGCACTCAACTTCCGTTCGGTTCAAAGTGTGACAAATTTGATCTGCACTCAAAAGGTGAAATTTCCAAAAGGTATTATAAAACTTCCCGTTCCAGTTTTGTGTATGCACACTTCATTTTCAACCATACCGTTAGGAAATCAAATGTTTACAACTTGTGGTAATTCCCAGTGTAACCTTTATCCATTGGGGACATAGCTTGTATTTTCTCCTCAGTTATTTGGTCCACTTTGCTGCCCCGCATTCATTGAAGCGCATTGCAATTTCCAAATAAAATGTTCCACCCTCATGGTCATAATTATCATGAATCCCACGGTATTTGCGACATCTTTATCACCCTCATTATTGTCATTCTATTCATTAACAGTACTCTTAGGAACAACAACGACACACTAAATGCGGTCCTTGCTCTTTCTAATGTTGTTTTCAAAGGAGCGTATCTACTGATCAAGCTTGTAATGGAAATTTGTAAAGTTTGTAAAGTAAAATTTCTAAGTTTTCTACCCTTCCAAAAAAAGTATTTAATTGAATCGTACATTAATCAACTACACTCTGCAGGCCTTGATATATAAAGTTTGTGTTTTTGTGCAATATCTTGTTTTGTTCTGATGCCTTGAAGAGAAGACAATTGTGATTAAAGATTTGAAGTTATATAAAAATCTTTGAATATCCTTTTTTTCATCCAGACCATGTTCCATCTAATGCAATATTCATGAGATCAAATGCCTTAAAAAAAACTGTAAACAAAGAGCTAATCTGAATAAAACGGAAAGGAAGTGAAAGCCTCTGCTGAGCTTCTCTTGGGGAAAATACAGTTTTATAGTTCTATTGATGAACTATCATCAACTCCTGCTGCTACGACTTCCTCAACAATGTGGGGTAGGTGTAAGAGTTCATCAAGCTGCTGGAAAATAGGCACATTTAGAAAATATGCAGGCGGACATTTCCATAAATACTTTTCACCAAATACTTGAATTTTAATCAAATTTTATTCCTTTTATAATGATCAAGGAAGAGCAGATAATACTTTTAAAGAAAATCATTATCTTAAAGTGAAGAATATATTCAATACAAAATACTTTAATGTAAAAATACTTTAATAATAAATACTGATAAACTATAAGAAGACCATTGACGAGGGCTTAGAGTGTTTCTTCCCTGAAAAAGTCAACAAATGACACTTAAAGACGTGCCCAAATTTGACCATCGTGAAAGGACACCAATGAAAATGGTTTAATTGGATTGCTGTAGGCTTATTGTGCATATTGTTTTCTTCAGGTTGTAGTGGTTTTAAAACTTATTTTAAATTGTTTAAAAATGTAATAAAGCTCCGTAAGTAAATGAGGTGGAGTCGAGTAGATTATGAGAGTTTACAACAGAGAAAATCCCAGCCCTCCCTTCAGGCCTCCCTACGAAGGCCCTCCCCCAAAATGCATGACTACCACACTTGCTTTAGCAATAGGTTTTCCTTGCCTAGTGAACAGACAGAGTGCACGCAGGTAGCCAGGTAGGTAGACAGACAGGTAGGACGTCCAATCACTTCATTTGGGCTGAATTGACAGGACAGGCTTATAACAGGCCTGTGATCGCCGCAGATACCAGATTTAGACCTCTCTTTTTTTTACCTATTTGACAGCATTTTATTTATTAGTTGCTGTTAGGATGTAAAGAGTATTTCAACAATATGACAAAACATATTTGGCTACCCTATATTCAGTGGTGTAACAAAATGGCCTTTTCCAGTTTGCTAATTTGTCCTCTTCAGTTGATTTCAATCAGAAGGAAGCCGTCTACACGTCAGACCTAACAATCGGTTTAACCACCAATGTGTAAAAAAACCTTGCATCTTCATGGCCTTAAAGACATCACAGAACCACTTGGGTGGAAACAAAGTTTTGGGCCAAACCTCATCAGAGTTGTGCAGATCAGCACTGCCAGTGGGAATAATGTCTGATATTTATCTTGTGAATTACCAGTGCCCCGGAAGCCATTATCTGGTTTCAGTAGGATCCTTGGGAGAAATGACCGGAGTGGAGCGAGCAGAGCTCAGAAACACATCAGGTCATAGTGGCCTCTTGGGCCAATAATAACTGTGCCCATAATGTGTTATTAGACGAATGAGTCCTTTGTTCTTCGATTATGTTCAGAAAATAAAGAAAAAAGCCAACACAATACGCCTAGTATTGCGTTGGCTTTTTTCTTTATTTTCTGAACGATCCAGATGGTGGGAAAGGGGACACCTATAACATCACAGAATACCACATAACCATATCCATATGCATATATTAACATCCAGAAGGTGGTTAGCGGCACACCCAGTATACATAATACAACATGTGAACATATGCATGCATTAAGAGGGACATATTCAACAAGTCAAATATAATTGTAGATATCAATAGCATATGTTCTCGATTGCAGTGAGGCTGTGGAAGATACACATGACAGTGATGTTTGTTATACTTTCGTTGTAACCATGGTGATCACCAGAGACAAAATTATTCAAATATAACAAAGCATTGTAGAATAATTATACATCAGAACCAGGAATCACAATTTAGCAACTGTATTGTCTATTTCTTGCCTCAAACATCGTTTAGAGTGTAGGAAGCCCAGTGGGAAAATATTTTAAATGCTTTAACGAATACAGCAAATATATATCTTGGAGCCAATCTAAAATAGAAAGCTGTTTTACATGTGCCATAAGGAGAGTAATATCATCATGTACGATTTGTAATCGTATATGATTACAAAGGATGAATATCCTTAAAACAAGCCCTCACAATCTTCCTCATTATCATGGCTCTCACATCTTCCTCTCTGCGGATTGTCGGTGTGATCAATCCATTGCTTTTCAGGTTAGACTCAGCGCCAAATAACGGCGGGCATTATCTTTTCAAGTCAAATTGTTTTGCGTGAAAGGCAGCTTCATCTTTCCCTTGCGCTGCATGCGTTCCTCTCGGCCCTCTGGTCTTGGCAGGTCGCTCTCAGCCGAGGGGCCTTGTGGATTCCACACATATGCTTTATTCCAGAACACTTCAAACGTTTTGCAGCGGAAACGGCAACTGGCCTAACCATGCATGGCGTTCGGTTCTTCTTCTCATGTTTTGTCTGACTTTATCTCGGATTCTACGCTCGGATTCAGCGATGAGGAAAACCTTGAACTTCTTAGTCAGTTGCATATATGTTTGGTGAGCAGAAAATGACATTTAATTAAAATAAATCACCTTTTTTCGAGTGAACATAATGCTAATTAAGAAATAATTAGCTAATTAAATCTGGAAAAAAATCAGGATATAAAGCAACAGATATAGTATTTCACAAGCAGGCTGACAGCAGTGATCAATTATATATATATTTAACTATATTATAGCTTTGCATATAATGTATGGGCCACAATGTGAAGAACAATTACTTTTCTTTGTGCTGTCACTAAGATAACTGTGACGCCTTCCTCGACAGGAAAACAATAAGCGAAGCCGGTAATTATGGTAGGAAAAACTGATTTCCTTTTTGTCTTCACCCAATCGTGGGTGGAACATATAAGTGCAAAACAATGAAACACACAGTACTTGTTGATCGTGTAAGCGCAGAACAAAAGACAAAGTAATTAGCGTAGACCCAGGGTTCCTTCTATTGTGGACCTATATTAAAGACACCAGGAGAACAGTGTGCTTGGGTGTTCATTCTGTCTCTGCATGGAGCCTGATAACGTGGGCCCAGCCCAACACAACCAGAGTTTCACGTCCTTATGGAAGTATTCAGAACAAATATGTGTTCATCAAAATATTGACATTAACGTGTCTGTTAACAGAGTGACAGACGACCTCTGGGTAAACCTCACTTTCAACACTGTTCCGAATGGCTGAAGTCATTTGTTTTCAGCAGATGGAGGAGTTGTCAAGTCCTGGGGTTTGCCAGATTCGGGCTGGCAGTGTGGCGCTGTGCGGTCAGAGAACCGGTGTTTCACTGGTGCTGTGACCCGGCTTGGGTGTATGCAATGGAGCGACTGGTGTGCCATGGTTACATCATCACCATCATCCTCCAACATCATTTTGGATGCCCTTTAAACTTCCTTTTCCTAGTTGTAACAGTTTCCTAGAGAAACCACTTTAAATCTTAAAGCAAGAAGACGTCAGAACCATTTAATTAAACGTCATCAAAAGCTCAGCAATTGACAGCCCCGTAAATTAACTTTACTGCCTTATAAGTTATACAACTTTAATGCATTTCCTGTTTTACCGATTTTTCCCACACCTGTAAGTACTTCTAATATGATGCTATGACACTGTCTTCTGATATAAGTCAATGCGCTTAGATGACGAAACGCCTTTGGTAAGAAGTAATGTGATTGGATCGTCATATCAGTGTGTTCAGCTTGCCACTGCTAAGCTTTTAACACCACAACATGCTGTCACTTGTTGTCAATCTCAATAAATGTGTTGAACAGAACAGCAGCAGAGAGAGAGATGTAAGTCTGGGGACGGAGATCTGTCTGAGCAGTAAAAGGTTAAACTAGGTCTCACTTGGCTTCATTGAAACATCCATTACCGATAAAATGTGTCAAAACTACTTTGTTGTGCTGATTGTGCTGAAGAGCATTTCAAATCAATGCGCTTCACGTCAGTAAGGAACCGTATTGGAAAAACGGTTAAAGCATACAAGGACTATACACAAAAACGTCTTATCACGAATACTAAAGTGCTACTGCTGTTGTTGACATTCATGGCAAGACGGTGCTCAAGCTAAATTGTCTTTGGCAGAACTGGCAGAACACAGTCATTTTTTACAACTTATATTGGTAACAAGTGTTTTAATGAAGCCAGGGGAGAGGTTTACGATGGTTCAATCACCCAGTCCGGTACGGCGCTTTAAAGGGCCCTTCAGATTGCATACCTGCGCGGCGTTCTCTCATGAAGTGTAAAGCTTGCACCCTTCAATGGCCTAGCGACATCATTCTTTTGGTCGTGACTCAAGCATGAAGAAGGGAGATGAAGGTGTGGGTGGGTTAATTAAACTGAAAACGGACTGAATTGTTCTTGTTCTCTGATAGCACCAAACCACGCAGTGCAGACAATCATACTGAAGCTGCTCTTCACCCACCGGTCAGCACCACTGTGGCGTCTTGCTAGAGTATGCTGGAAGGCAGCTTCCCATGTTGCTTATGATAACAATGAATGTGTAACAAGACACAAATCACACACACAAATTAACCACGTGTGTGTCTCTGTTTCCCGGAGAATTTATTGTGACAAAGTATTCTCATAGAACCTGTAACTGATACACAAACAATAGACTGTATCACATCCATCTTAGGTTTCTTTGGAACCTAAAAGCTGCATTATTTGCAAATGGGATATGATAAAAAAACTTTATTTTTAATGTATGTGTATCAGCCTTGCTATTCCCTAGTATTTATAAGCCAAGTAGAGATTTAATTAGTCTGTACTTTCAGCATGGACGGCATGTGATGTGTGCAACATTCTCCTACTCTCATGGGAGAACGATTCCAGTGCTGACATGAGTGTATGCATTGGGACAGAAACATGGCAGTGATCATGTAGTAGCAGCCAACCAACCCAGGGTAGACTTAAATTCGTTTTCAAGTACAGACTCACGTACAAAGCTGAAGGGAATCATCCATGAATTCAAACACTGGAGATATGGGAAAAGTATGTGCCCTTCATATGCACTGCAAAAATAGAGGATTGTATTACCTGACATTTGTGAAGGCTATGCAACACATAACCAGAATACACTTGACGAGTCTTGAATCACCCTGAAGTGCTTTATTTCATAATAATGACAAGCTCTCTCACTGTACATTATCCAGCTTATTACCATCTTCATCCTAAAGAAATCAATAATTTGACACAAAATATATAAAATAACAATTATTATATTGATTTGAATAATGATTATAGATTATTTGATGCTTAAATAATCTACTGTTTGCTATGAATAAATAACAGACCGCTGAATGCTGTAATTGACCAATCATAATCAAGTATTCAATGTGTAATATTTAATAACACAACTTTTTTGAAAGTCGCATTTGTGATCCAATGACTAGATGAATGACTGGTTCATTTACATTTACATTAAGGGCATTTAGCAGACGCTTTTATCCAAAGCGACTTACAATCAGTGCATTTGTTACAATAAGTACATTTGTCATAAGAAGTGAAACAATATATCGCTGTCGGTACAGTAAAGATGTTCATAGAACCAAGTGCAAGTATTACAATCGCTAGGCTAACCCATTTCCCGTGTAAAGCAACGATAGCAGCTACTGTAGATGCTACACAATTAAGTACCTTCAATAAGTGCAATGTGCAAGCGCCAGGACGTACAACATTCAATGGTGGCTGTGCATTGGTTTCTATGCAGAGTCGAGGTGAACTCTGAACAGGTAAGTTTTGAGTCTTTTGCGGAAGCTGGTGAGCGACTCTGCGATCCTGACATCGGTAGGGAGTTCGTTCCACCACTGAGGTCCCAAAACAGAGAAATGTTGTGACTTTGCTGATCGACCTTTGCTTGCTCTTAGCGATGGCGGTACCAGACGTCCAGCTGAGGTAGTTGAGCGGAGGGATCGAGCTGGGGTGTGTGGCTTTACTAATGCTTGGAGGTAGGCAGGGGCAGTTCCATCGACTGCCTTGTATACCAGTACCATCATCTTGAATCTGATGCGAGCTATTACAGGGAGCCAGTGGAGGTCTCGGAAGAGGGGGGTTACATGTGAGAACTTTGGTAGGTTGAACACGAGGCGCGCTGCCGCATTCTGGATGCGCTGCAAGGGTTTAATCGCAGAGGCAG
The DNA here is from genome assembly GCF_949987615.1 of Pollachius pollachius. Classification (NCBI taxonomy): domain Eukaryota; kingdom Metazoa; phylum Chordata; class Actinopteri; order Gadiformes; family Gadidae; genus Pollachius; species Pollachius pollachius. The sequence goes on along the minus strand of NC_136934.1, from coordinate 17,286,140 downwards.
GGAGTCCAGCCAGGAGCGAGTTGCAGTAGTCGAGGCGGGAGATGACCAGTGATTGGACTAGAAGCTGAGCTGCTTCCCTTGTGAGGAAGGGCCGGATCCTGCAGATGTTGTAAAGTGCAAATCTGCAGGATCGGGCCACCCCAGTGATGTTTGCGGTGCAGCATAACTGATTGTCCAACACTACACCAAGGTTTTTGGCAGTTGGAGAAGGAGATACAGTGATGTTCTCAACAGTGACCAGTAAGTCCATGTGTGGGCAATCTTTCCCTGGTATTAGGAGGAGCTCAGTCTTGTTGAGGTTAAGCCTCAGGTGATGGGCAGTTGTCCAGGTGCTGACTTCTGCCAGACATCATAACTCAGTTATATAATCACAAATACTGCATACAGCTTCTTCTTCCAACGGAACGCCCAGTCATATCTGATTGCTTTAGGCATGTTCAGTCACGAATCAGAGTGGCACCAGGTGAGCTGGGATGTAATGAGCAGTGCGCCCCTCTGCTGGTCAGGTAAAAAACTGCATCTCCATATAGGGAAAACGGTTAGACTTAGAAAGAGAAAGTGGATCAAGTCACAGAAGACACAGCTGTAACAATGTCTTGTTTTGCCCTCTTCCAAAGCTGGACATTTGCTGCGTTCTACCGGCCCGTACACAGACCCTCTGAGTCATCAGCCAGGTGATCTCCAGGAGTCATGTGAGCCACAAAATGAGGCCCCCTGACCAACTGGAAAGTCCCTGCATCTCTGAGGCTGCTCATCTCTATATCAGCGTGAAGTGAACATTTGCAGACATCTTTATATTACCTGCTCAAACACGAATATATATTAACACATAAATAAATCAAAGAACACAATTGTTCGGGGGGATCAGTAATAATCATGATGTAAATATTAGGTTGACATATGCATAAACAATCATCATGTGTGTTTGTCATCATACCATCAATGTTGATTATAACCCCTAATTATGTATATATGGTGAATAGTGACAATCAGATTTAGTAACATCGTTTTGGAGAACCTCCTTACTCACAATCGCTTTCATGCAGCACATGTCTAATCAACGTCTTGTGCAGCACGGCATTAGCGGTGAAATCAGCAAAATAAGGAGCTCAAATGTAAAGGCAAACATAATTAAAAGTTGTCATAGAAACCAGAGGTGGAAAAGCTCCCCGTCAGGCTCCGCACGATGGAATGAAGTGGGAGCGGTTGAGAGGGTGAAGTACAACATTGCAGTCAATATTCACCAAATGTCATGATGACATATGCGCCAACGCTAGTGTGATCAAAGGTATGACCGTCGGACCCCTTGCTGTGAATACCTGGTGGAAAACAAATAAATACAAACACATAAGTGCCGAGTGGACACTTTGATTGTCTACCAGAGTGGAAAGGTATGGATTTGTTTTGAAACAGTTGGATTACAACCTCTACAAAAACACAACAGAACCACATTATGTCATGTGATTATCCCAATAAGAACATATGAACCCTGAATGGCATTCACCAGCCAGCACCATAACACCAGCTAACCCCCATGTACAAGCCCAGGCATCCTCCTCCACACTCCAGTGTCTAGCTCAGACAATGTGAGGCGATGGGGTGATCTGGGAAGTTACATGGAAGGTAAGAGTTAATAAAAGCAGGGGGGTGATGATGTGTGAAAATAATAGGATACAATTTTAGCCCATGAGTCTTAACTCTGGGCAATGTGTGGTGAGAGAGAGTGACAGTGAGAGAGAAATAGAGACACAAACATACACCCAGTGCGTGTGAGAGAGGCACACACAGAGAGAGAGACACACACCCACAGAGTGAGAGAGACGCAGAGAGAACGATACACACACCTGCACACAAAGAATGACAGAGAGAAACACACACAGAGAGACAGCGAGAAACACACACACATAGGCAGACTCACAATTAGAGAGAGACAAAAACAGTGAGACACAAACACACACAGACGGAGAGTCACACAGAGTGAGAGCGAGAGACACACACACACACAGATTCAAAACAAAGAGAGAGAGAGAGACACATACAGTGAGAGACAGACAAACACACACACAGACAGAGAGAGTCACACGGAGTGAGAAACATACACACAAACACAAACACACACACACACACACACACACACACACAGCGAGAAAGAGCGAGAGAGAGACACACGCACACACACAGAGTGAGAAAGAGAGAGAGACACAGAGTAAGAGAGAGAGGGGGGGCTAAGCAGGGCTTTCCACCCTTATCTACATGGTGTGTCTTCATAAGAGGGCAGATGGTCCCACTCAGTCAGGAAGTGATTGACATAATGACGCAGCCATCCTCAAGAGTGTGTGTGCATGTGTATGTCCACTGTCCGTATATATATATATATATATATATATATATATATATATATATATATATGATGTGTTTGTGCGTGTGTCTGTGTTCATGTGTATTTCCATTCTGTGTGTGTTACTATATAAATATATATATATATATATATATATTATTCATGTGTGTGTGCGTGTGTGAGAACTGAATCAATTTATGTAACCCTA